>NC_050596.1:14730000-15352500 GCF_013368585.1 Megalops cyprinoides
TGAAGATTGTGTTTTTGTTTCATGTCCATGAAATGGTTATGCGCTGTACTTTGTACACTACTTAGGGGTAATTAATTGGAAAATAAAATAAGAATTGTTTGGAACAAAAGTGTCTTACCCACAGTCCTCGAGTGTATTGAGCCTTTGGGGGGATGTGTGAGTAATGTGAGTAGCCCCTGGGTCAGAGATAGTATTACAGAGACAGGAAGCAAGTGAATAAAAAGGCTCATTCCCCCACTAACTACAATCAGGTTCTGGGGACAAGCAAACACCTGTAGCAGTCTGAGTGTGGGGATTCCTTTCAGAAGAGCAGATATTCCAAATAAAGAAGGCCAGTGCCATTTATGGTTTTAAATATTACAAGTTCAAACTTCAACATTGTTTGTGATTTTATGGGCAGATTTTATGAGAAATGCCAAGAGGAAACTTCTACTTTTTAGTTGCAAGTTGTACCTGTTCAATAGGTTTTGTAGGAAATCTACCACACTGTAAATTGCACCAGGCCATCCTTGAGGAAATAAAAGCACAGACAAGCTTTCCTTTTTGGGTACGTCTAGGGATGGTTTTAACCTAGAAATGTTTTTTTTTTTTTCTTTTGAATGATTTATTGCAGATGGACCGTTTGTGTGCACTGAAGGATAGGGAAGGGTCAGACACACACCAAGGTTGGTTATCACAGAGGACAAGGGTATATCTTGTCCCTTCAAATGGTTACTGTTATTAATTTGGTGGGAAGTACCTATGGCTGCTGTTTTTTATTGCCTCTAGCTATTAAAGTACTCCTTTTACTTCAAACAGAGTTGCTTGTTGTTGAGCTGAACACAGTACTGCCTATCAGTTATCAAAATGCATTGATTATATGCTGATATGCTTTTACTAAAAGGCATACCTGGCAAACATTTTATGGTCTTTCAGGGTCAGATTTACAGAGGTACTAAAGTGCATGTGGACTGTGGGATGTAAAGGTCTACAACAATGTGGACAGCATTTAATTAACCAGTTGTAAGGGATGGAATTCACAAATAAGGACTTTTTGTCCACATTAGCAGACATAATAGCTTCAGTTTGGATGTCTAACATTACTGTTATGTGCTTTCTTTCAAGCTATCTATAAAAACATTAAAAACTCAAGTTATGTCATATTTCCCCCTGAGTAGTTACATTGCACCTGTAACAAAATGAAATGTGTCATCCCTGTACATTTTAATGAGTTAAACCATAGTCCACAAGTAGATGACAATATGTTTGACATGAATGTCAGTTGTTTTATTTGCATTACTGGTATTTGGACATTGCTTGAATTCAGCTACATCAGATAAGCAAGAAAGTCTTTATTATTTCAATTGACTCAATTCAATTCAATGGAACAATTTGCTTACATTGGAGCATTGCCTTTGCTGGCAAGCGAAGACAACTTGTAAATCAAACATAAAATGAAATATGGGATTAAAAGAGATAGAACCATCCTCTACTGCTGATTCACAGATGAGAAACATTCACTCACAATCCAATATGGGATAAGCATGCCTCTTTCTCTTCAGATGAGAAAGGTTGTATCTGTAGGTTACATCTGTTTCTCTACAGGGAGAAACAGATGCAGCCTACTGTATACCTATAGCCTCTCCCACGCTAACACCAATCTGCTCAATCCCTTGTATTAACTTCTTAACTCCACTAGTCTTGATTCCAATTTAAATGTGCTGAGCCTTTTTTCTTTTTTGTGCACTTCACATACCTTTTTCTCTTTTTTTTTTTTTTTTTTTTATTTAGGCTTGGGTGGTATACTGCTGTGTGGAGTGAATAAATAGAAATTGTCCTGGAAAACTACACCTCCCTCCCCAGAGCTTGCTGGCCAATAGATTTTCTCATAGAGCTTGTCAGATGAGCTATTGCAGAATGCAGCCACAAAACATTTATAACTTTACTTATGAATGCTGCGCTGATACTTCAGAGAAATTAAAGCATTTCTAGGACAGAGATGCCATTTCAATACATCTGCACAAAATGGCAAAACTACAAAAAAGTTAATATCAAATATTCTTTATTTTAAAAAGGAAAATAAACACCAAGCGTGCTTAGTTCAGAGTGTTTTCAATGTGTAAATGATAAACCAAAATGTTCGGTTTAAAAGTGAGTGTGGAGGAATTTTATGAAAGCATCTGTATGCCGTAGCATTCCATGCAGGAAGTGGGTGAAGCACCTGGACACTAATGGAAAGGAGGTGGTAACATACTGTAGTCTGTGATCTCAACTAGCTTGTGGCTCAGACTTTTAGCTAGCTACCAAAAGTGGTCCAATAGAAGGACTATTCTGGGACAACTGTATCAGTTCCTAACAGCCCTGTATGTTGTATGTAAATAAGTAAGTAAGTAAGCAAGTAAATAAATTAAATATAAATAAATAAGAAAACATTCCCATTATTCTCAGGGAAATGAGAATATTCCCCTCTGAGGAGCTACTGAGTTCTGGTGTTTCTGGCACCTACAGAGCATAGATTGTGGCTCTGTAGTACGCCATCCCAGCATCTATCTCTGTAACAGAGATAGATGCTATTCATGGAGTTCCATTGCAAGTGAGATGGATGCTGGCCATGGGGCTAGAGAACCTCTGAATTCTATCACAGGGAGGCTAAAGCTTTAGTTGTGGCACTTCCTGGGCACTGGCGTGCTTTATATAAATTAGTGAAAGAGCTGGTTACCACAGCACTACTGAAAAATGTGCTGTTAATACAGTATCAATAAGATACCCCATAGCATTGTCAGTACATTACATAATTGAGTGAAGAATACATGGGCTCAAACTCAAATGGGCCAGCTGATGAAGTGAAAATCGGGAGTTGTAAGTCACAATATGATGTCCATTATTACAAAAGTATATTAATATGACTTCCTTACGCAGATACATGGACAACACATACATGCCTTTAAAATTTGGTTTTCTACAAACAGGGAAAGAAAACGTTATTCTTTAACAGCCATTTAAAGCAGTACACTGTGCATGGTTTGCTTGCAGCAGCAGCACATAATCAAAGGCACTAAACTGTCCTGAAATCCAATTCCAAACTAAGCCAGCCTGTCCGATTTCACTGGAGGTGAAATGACAAGTTTCCTGCTAAATCACCCCACAGAGGCCCACTATGTGTTTTTAACATGAGAGATAGCTTCTTCTGAATCAATGCTTCCATTACTGAGCTAAAGTCATGCAGAAAGAAATAAATACTTAAAAAATACATTCAGGGGCAAAACAAAATTCCCCACAGCAGCTTGGCTTAGAGCGTGTGGCCACTGTTGCACAGATACTCAAAATGCTTACATAAATATCTCACCACTGGTATACATAGCAAATGAGAAACCTTTCTTTAAATCCCAGTTATATCCAAACACAAAACCCCCCCACACACATTTATAGATTTCCTATTTCTTTAAATGTCCAGTTCTTTAAAATGGTAGTTTGGATGATAGTATGTTTGCCTGTGTAATTGGATATGTACTTTAAGCCATGTACAAACATATCTGTAACAACAGTTAAATGGGTAAAGTGTTAGGAAGATCTATGACTACGCAAAACTGCAATACAGAACAGTTCCAGAGATGAGCGTAAAAATACTACAGAGTGCCCTGTGGACACAGTTGAACTCACACCACAGTCCAATAATTCAGAAAATTTCTTGCACTTATGAGGTCAAGCTGGAAATTTCTGTGCTTATCCTTTATCAAAAACAAATGATTCGCTCATAGAGGAGGGAGAAGGAGAACAGAGCAACATATGGCAGAAAGGAAGAAGACAATGAGAAGACAATATTGTAACTCATATATGATTCTGTGATCTTAAACAGAATCACAAGCATACATTTTTTGTTTTTGTGTTATCAACTATCAGCGACTTAAAATTAGATCATTTGCACTAACAAACATTTACTTTACTTTTTCACATAACAAGCACATCAGCAATTTCAAGAAATAACATGTAGGAAGATATATTTTTCTTTTTGTGCTTGGATGATGACAAGAAAATGGATTTGCTGCAGAGTGGATTCTCTTCTCATTTTGTGGTCACAATGCTCATGGCAAACTACCTAGTCTGTTGGTGACATAAATAACAATGTTGACTGTGTGACAAAACATTTGAATCCTTTAGCTTCATCTGTATGAAAAAAAAATGTTGTGTGTGGATCTAATAGTGGCAAGAAGCAGGGCTTGTAACCTAAAAGTTTCTGGTTTGATTCCCCGATCACTGGTATATGTGGGCAAGGTGTTTAACCCAAATGCTTAGCCTGCACCATCCAGCTGTACATACATGGATAACATTTAAAATGTAAGCCAAGTCCCTGTTGAGATGAGCATTTGCTAAACAAATGTAATGATTATACAACATAGAATGTGACCGCTAAAAGACAGCATTCTACAGAAAATGCAATCCGTGCTGTAATTGTAGCTGTGGAACATAATCGCTTTCTCTCCACCTTGCTGAGTGCTCAAGAGCACCATGGAGAGATGGCTGAATTAGGCGACTGAATGAAAGCTTGTTATCCATGCTGGGTAAATATGTGGCATGCACTGATCTCCCGTGGGGACCAATTTGCTGTTCCAGCATTTATAGATGTTGCTCCTCCAGATTACACACAACCAGCAGTGCAGAATCCGCCTACCTGGTCAGAGAAAATGCATAGCAACAAAGGGTGATTGATTCCTGTGCTGGTTGATGTGAGTTTTTCATTTTGACTCATCCATAATGCTTTGCAGATCATGGTAGCTGTTATTTTTAAGAGAATGTCACATTTAAAGTAATTGGAAATTTTAAGATGCAGCATACATCTTCGACATTTTGCTAATATCATGATTGCTGCATAATCATAGGATAGTTAGGTTAAAAAACAAACAAAAAAACCTTTTCAGATTATTTGCTAAAAGTTATTAAAGCTCTGATCCCTCTGAGATTTTTTTTTTTTATGGAAGGGAAACAATTACTGGTAGGGAAAGTGCCTTTCATAAGCATTCCACAGGAGTGACCAACCTTGAATTTAATTAAAGAGCTATCAGTATGCTACACCAATACTCCATACTGCTGAAACTCATGTCACAAAGGACAGTGGAAGATGACTGAGCACACCTTCCATAAATACATTTGGGATTTTTTGATCAACAGAGCTCTCACTGAGGGAGTTCCTTGCACTGAGGGAGTTCCTTGCACTGAGGGAGTTCCTTGCACAACACTATTGGGCACAGGGCCCAGCACCAATTTGGCCATGGTATGTCTTTAAAATATTTGTTAAGGGACTAAAAAAGCTAAATGGAACTCACCACTCTTTATCTGAAGATGACAGACATATCAGCTCTGGATGGAAATGGGTTACTGTCAGGGTAGGCTCTGTTTCTCAGGTGCATATTATGGGTTAGTCTGAAGAACATGACTGTTGGGCTCTAGAGATATATGAACCATATGAATCCTGCCCTATTTTTGACACTTTGGACTCCGCTCAGTTTCAAGCAGATTACTTTTAAGATGTGTAATAGTTACCTACATATGCCATATATAATTTTGTTCAGAACTCATTTGTCTAGATGAAACCCTGATCATGACATGAGGAATTTGATATTCCCTTTTATATGAGGCAAAAAAAAAAATTTATTGCTTGTTGAAATAAATGTGTTTACTTGAATGACCCTCCCAAAAGCGAATGTGTCAGCTCAGTTATCTCTGCAGAGACTGATAATATAGATTGGTGGCATTGTATACATATAAACCATGTCAGAAGGACATTTATCTGTAATGTGAAAATATATCAGGCAGAAATGTGTCCAAAAATTTGAATGCTAGATGCTATTGTTGTCTTATTTAAGACTGTAAACAATAAATAATTATTAATATAAATACTGATTAAAATGCAAACCAACTATAGATCACAATAGTAAGCAACTACTCCCACATACAGAACAAAAATACATGGCTACATACATTTTAAGTGTCTGTAATCACATAGATCTCATAATAAATAAGATCATATTTAGTAGTTATACTAGTAGTAGTTATACTACTGACAAAACGAAAAACCGCTTTCAAAAATCAACTGAATTTGGTCTTGTCGTCTGTGCGGTCAACAGACTGGAGAGCCAAGAGCATCTGAATACACTGCAGTTATTAGTAGGTAGAGATTATGTCTTTTTAGACATGCTATTTTGTTGAGATCTGATTGACCATCATGTAAGACCAACATTTCCAGTACATGACAAAAAAGAAGAAAATAATCTATATCCTCAAATGACCAAAATGTTGAACAGAGATGAAACTGAGTTATTTTTGAAGTAAATGAAAGAACTGTTGGTGTTGCAAAAATATAGGCAGACTTTTTACAGCAACTGAGGAGCAAATTTTAGATTTACTGATGATATATTCAACATATTACAAGTGACAAACCTCAGTACACAGCATAAACTGAATGTTTGAATGTGGAAAAATGACAAAGTCATTCAGCAGTGAATGAAGTAAGCTCATATTGCCACAGTATGCAGCTTTCAGGCTCTAGAGGGTAGCGCTGGACCTACTCTGTGAGTGCAAGGACCTAATCAGCCTTTTGTTAACGCTGGTCAATGTTAACGCACCTGTGAAAGGGATTCATGGCTCTAGAAACACAAGATGTGGAGCTGCACACAGAGCACACACGTAACACAACATAGTCCAAGATAGTGCAAACCTAACCTGAGACCAGCAACACAACACTTGGACACAGTCAAAAGAAACATTAGGAGTGGCTCAGTGAGGATACCTGAAAAGCCACCCAGGAGACAGGCAAAAGGATAACTTCTACAAGCCAAGTCTCTGACTGGAAAAGGGGCATCATTAGCACAATTCCAAAGAAGGGGGGCCTTGCCAACTGGTGTGGCATTACCTTGTTAGTGTCAAGCAAGGTTTTTGTAAAATCATAGTTGGAAGGATCTCATCTGCAATGGATAGAATCCTAAGAAATGAGCAAGCTGGGTTCAGGAAGGGAAAGAGTGCACCAACCATATTTATACTGTGGAACATCATTAGCCACTGAATGACAAAGGGAACTATATATAAACTTCATAAAGTATGGGAAAGCTTTCAATAGCATACATAGAAATAGACTATGGAGAAATTTACAAGTGTATGGAATCTTCAGTACAGTGGAGCTCATCATTATTCTGTGACGAATACTCATACAGCTAAGTAAAGCAGCACCAAAAACAGTTCGCCACTGCAGTTGTGAAGGAATCAACCCACAGCAGAAAACACAACCAAGGCCGTTACTGGAGGACTTCAGCATTATTGGTATGTATTTTTGAGATTTAATGTAGAGAGCAGCATCATGTAATTGAATCCATGAAGTTAGAGCCTGTAGAACCACCCCAGGTGTCTGTCCCTTGCCAGGCAATTAGTTGCTGACAATTATTATTACAGAGATCATAAAACCAACAGTCATTGAGTCTTCTGACAGCCTGAAGGCATCCTGCTATCTGAGCAGAATGGTGGATGGTAGCTCTATTTAAATTCTGAGAGTCAGTGAATAAAAAAAAAAAACCTTACCTACCATTCCCTATCTCAATGATACCTGTTATTGACTCATAAAAGTTGAGCTCACTTGACTTTTGGTGTGGGTATTAACAAGTGGAGTTCCTGGAAGACCACTTTTTTTTAGCTGGCTAGATGCCATGGTAATTTACACTAATGCTATTTGGGCTCTGAAATGCCCCAAATAAGTTCAAGCAATTAATGGTCTAAAAGCAGGATGGAGTGCCATCACTTTGGACTTGCCTACCTTGACAAACTGTTGGTACATGGAATGAGAAGTACTATTTTGCTCGTCTAGTGGATCCTCTCTCATTCCATGTACCTTTCCCTAAAAAAGGTTTTCTGTCCTCTCTTTTTCCCACTCCAGACCACCTGTCAGAGCTTCAGATACAATAAATGATCATACAGCCCACCTTAGCTCCCCTGGTCCCTCTTCAGATTCCTCACCTGCTTTCCTGCCTGACCGTGGCCAGCCACCTGGTCCAGCTAGCCAGTAGTCTCACCAACCTGACCATCCCCTCCTCCTCAGACTTCTCCCTCTTTACCATTCTCCTACTTCAATTACCTGATGCCAGCCAGAGGCAGATGGGTTCCCCCTTTTAGCTGTTTTTTTTTTTCTTTTGGTAAGGGAATTTTTCCTTGCCACTGTTGCCATAGGCTTACTCTTGGGTGCTCAGGCCCGGGATCTCTGTAAAATTGTTTTGTGACAAATGGTCTTGTGAAAAGTGCTATACAAATAAAATTGAACTGAATTTAAGTGCTTTATCGATTTGGCAGCTTTGGAGCCAGATGAACCAAAACCCTTTGTCTATAAATCCCACTGTCAATTGGTGAGAATCCACCACTGGGCTGAAAATCTATTTGTTTAGTATGTTCAGTGTACCATTGATTGATTTAAGATCATTTATTTCATCTGAACTCATTTTGCATCTATTTTTTCAAATGACTTCCTGTCATTTGATACTACTGTATGCATGTCTTAAGATAATGAACTTACAGCTACAGAGTCAAACAGAGCTGCACATGATATGCATATAGGTTGTTGTACATGAAGTATCATATCACACCAAGTGTATTGCTAAAGGGATAATAAAAGTAATACTCACATATTTTAGTCAATTATACCAGTGAAATAATGCTGTTGCACTGCCTGTAAACACCTAAGTCAATTATGTAGTACAAACCTTTAAAAATGACTAATGCAGAGATGGGTGAAATTGCCTTGATCATAAGTTGAGCTCTATAGGTTCGTTTTGATCCCAGCTGTGTGATCAGCCCACGGCAGCAGAACAAATTGGCTTTGTTGCTGGGGTTGCTCGTCTCACTGCTCTCAGGCACCCCGCAATTCATCATGTGCCTGAAAGTTACTATAATGAAGTGCTCTGCGTGACCTGCAGTGTGAAAAACATACAAGTGTATCAAGGGATGTATTGGCACTCTTGTGTGAATGCAGAGGTTGTTGTGATATGATGAGCCAAATATTTTATACAGGCAATTCCAAAATAGGGTCACAGAAAAGGCAAACATCAAAAAAAATATAGCTCAGGCTGCTACTTTTTCATTTGTGCTTGTCAGTACAGTAATGCAAATTAAGAAAGCAACATTAAAACATAAAAATACCCCACAGTCCCAAAACAGGGGGTAGAAAAGTCAGATAGTGATGACCTATTGCAAATTCCTGCTTGGACGAAACATTTTTTAGCTTTTGGATGAGTTTTCAGATTGCTACTGTGGCCAAAAGTTAAGATTCATTCTTCAATGCATAAAGGGTGTACATTATCACTAGTAGTACTTTTGTCTCTACATGATTTGATTATTTTTCAGCTGGACTAGAGAGTGATTGTTCTGTTTCGTTATGCACAGTTTCACAATCTGATTCAGTCTTTTTTTCCCCTTTGTTAGTTAGGTTTCCAGATAACTTTTTCATTGATCTGCTTAAGACCTAAAAAGACTCGCTAAGTGATTTTCAGATTTAGAATGGTTAAATTTCCCAATCATTGCCAACCCTTCATGTAAATGGAACCCAGACACTTGTAATTGTGTACTATTTTTCTGTCATCAACTGATCTCCAATCAAGATGGCTGGCAAGATGGCTAACTCAGCATAGGAGTGGCCTGAAATTATAATCTAGGATGTCAGCAAAAGCAGTGTTGACTGAAATTAGAGAGGTTGTAATGAAAATGGTTAGGTCACAGGTTTAGGGGCATGTTTTCACATCTGTGGGCATCATATGGATTACGACTGGGTAAGAGAGATCTCCCTCCATTATCTTTAATTGTATAATGATGATGCATACGTCTTATTCACAAGTAGAAATCACTTGACATTGCCAAATAAAAAAAACATGCAATGTCAAAACATCAACCAAAGGAATATAAAATTCTCTGAATACACCAAAGCATTTTTACAATGCTGAAGATATCTGTCCGTAATCTTTGCAAGACAGATTTTCACATTATGATTTGAGCATCCAGCAATATTATTATTATTTTGAAATTGCCTGAGGTCACTGGAAGATGCCTTTCTGTTTTTTCAAGATTATGAAAAAATACAATCCCAAGAGGCTTTTAAGCACAGAGATGCAACCACAAAAAAAATGTTCATGTTTTTTGTAATTTCAACATAATAGTAATAATAATATGAGTGTGTCTATATTTGGTTCAGTTCATGATAAAATGCATAACCTAGCATTCACAGGCAAACTAAGAGTTTTACACAGCCCAATCGATGAAAGGGCTGTTTGGTTTTCAGTGGAATACATCCAAGAGTGTAAGCGTATCCTGCAGCAGTTCACATTTATAAGCAAAACCACAGACGTGAGCTGTTTGCTACATTATATATTACCCTAATTCTCCACCCTTCACGGCAAACAACAACACACTGAAATTCAAGCCACACAAGGGGGGTTGGTCACAACATGTAGGCTGCGGGCACACATGATTTTCACTGCGCTTACAGCGTTACTGTTTGGATTGCGATTTCAGACCACAATTTTTTAACCACAGTGGCCTTAGAGACTAAGGTCTTGTCTTTCTCATTTAATTTTTACATTTAAATGGAAATTGTGATGCCAGTTTTTTCCCCCCATAGCCTTTTTACCTTACCTACTGTGTGAAATTTTCATTGAGAATTTCATTGTCTGTCCAGGAGTAGGCTTAATCTGGGTTTGGAAAATTAGTCCAGTATGTTTCTGTGTGGTGCCGCAAGACATTACTTTCTAGAAAGTAACAATTACACATAACTGATGAATTTCATGTAGCAGCTAATGTCCAAGTCCATACAGTAGGCAAATACTTATAGTGGATCAAGAAAATCCATACACCCTATCAAAAAATTTGAAATTTTCTTGTTCTGGTGTCTTAATGGCTGAAATGAAAACAAGTAAAGTCAGACTTTTTGGGTTCATTTAAACATTGCAGCCAGCAATATCTAAGTGAAAAGCAAATGCCCCAGTTTTTCATTAGAGTATTAAAAATCAAAAAACTTTGAATGTCTTGGTTGCAAAAGTCTGCACACTCTTAAACTAATACTTGGTGGAAGCACCTTTTGCTTCAATAACTGCAATGAGACTGTTTGAATAAGCCTCTATCAACTTCTCACATTTATATTTTGCAATTTTCTCCCATTCTTCTTTGCATTAGATTTGAGTTCACTTAAATTGCGAGGGGACAGCTTATGAATGGCTCACTTCAGGTCAGTCCAAAGAGTTTCAGTGAGTTTGAGGTCTGGGCCATTCCAGGACATTGATCTTCCTTTTTTTAGCCATTCACAGTGGATTTAGCTGTATGCTGTGGGTCATTGTCTTGCTGAAAGGTGAAATTCTTCCACATCTTCATCTTTTTTGCAGAGGGTAGCAGAATTTTCTCTGAAATCTTTTGCTATTTAGCACTATTCATTTTCCCCTCTGTCCTCACCAGAGCTCCTGTCCCTGCCGAAGAGAAACAGCTCAATATCGTGATGCTGCCAACGCCACCACAGTAGGGATTGTGTTCTTAGGCTGATGGGCTGTGTCGGCTTTGTGTCAAACATTATTTGGAACTAAGGCCAAACAGTTCTACCTTAGTCTTGTAAGGCCACAAGACCCTCTTCCACATGGCAACAGGAGATCCAGAGTTTCTTTTTGCCTCATTCAGACTGGATGCTCTTCTTTGTGAGAAATGGCTTCTGTCTTGCCACCCAACCCCCAGCTCAAAATTGTGCAGAACACATGAAATTGTTGCTATGTGCATACGGTTTAATGTTGTCTCTTGGTGGCCTCCCTGATAAGTTTTCCTCTCGCATGGCCATCCACCTTGGAGGCACAGCCTGATCTAGACAAGGTCCTGGTGTTGCAAAATTTAACACATGCAATATTTATTGTGTTCCATGACATATTTAAGGCCTTTGATAAAAGGTATAAAGGGTTAATAAAAGTTAACAGCTTCATCTTGTAGATGTTTTGGTAGCTCTTCATGGATGTGTCAATTATGCTAATAGGGGTAGTTTTGGAAAACCAATGTGTGTTTTTGTTTTGTTTTCCGCAAGTAGCCTAGCTTATGTTGTTTTAATTTATTATTAATTTTATTGTGCAAACCATTACGTATAACCTAAGCAATGTGTTCAATCTGGCAATACAACTACAACAGCATCTACTACTACTACTAATAATAATAATACAGTAGTCCCCCCTTATCCGTGGGGGATATGTTCCAAGACCCCCAGCGGATGCCTTAAACCACGGATAGTACCGAACCCTATATATACTATGTTTTTTCCTATACATAAGTGACTAACAGACGGGTAGCATATACAGCATGGATACGCTGGACAAAGGGATGATTCACGTTCTGGGCGGGACGGCTCAAGATTTCATCACTCTACTCAGAATGGCGTGCAATTTAAAACTTATGAATTGTTTATTACTGGAATTTTCCATTTACTATTTTTGACCGTGGTGGATTGCGGGTAACTGAAACCGCGGAAAGCAGACGACATGTTGGCGTTAATAGATTTCCGAATGCCTGCAGTACTCCAACATTGCCACAAGGAAATGTGCATACACAAGTTGGAACCTGATGTGGAGCTAAGTACTTTTCCATGTCAAAGACCGTTTTTATAAAATCTGAACTTTGGCGTGGATTTGAGCATACGCACATTCTAAGATCAAATCTATGCGTAAGAACATTTTATAAATGAGGCCCCTGGTCTACAACAAGGTTGAGGCTATTTAACATAATTAGAGGTGGGGAGTTTCACAAAATTTGCAAGCTTTATTGGCTCAAGCCAATCTCCCCAAAGCAGACTTGTTTTATGTCAGATAATGCCGATGAAAAATAAATTGCAAGTCAGACAGCTGTCATATTTTGCTGGCCAGCTAGCTAGCTCACTGTTAGTCAACATCTTCAGGAATTTAGGAATTCAGGAAGAGCAGCCACCCCTGAGCCTATTTTGTAGTGGAGAAGCATGTGTACCATGTGTGTTGTTGAGAGGAAGGAATTACATGCCGATAATATAATGCATTATCATTATAAAGTCATCGATTGATTTTACTTTCCCAACACATCTTTTTGCTAGCATGGACAGTTAGGCAACTCTATTGTTATCTTCATGCAATTTACAATGGATGAAGTTTATCAAAATTATTTTCATTGGAAACAAACTATAAGATCTGCCTACGGTATGGTGTAGTAATCCTTTTAGCTTAGTTATTTTCATGGTCTTTTTTGGTTATTAGTCACTATTAGTCACATTAGTCACATCATGTTTAGAAATCCCAGGCAATCAGAGTCATTTATTTCAGACTACAAAGTGGAACACAACATCATCCAAACCTCATTTTGGAGTTGTGTCAAGACAAAAGACAATGTCCCATATTGTTATTTTTATTGTGAATAAAACCAGGTGGATAGTATAAATGGAAGTAGCTTCCACTTCCATTCCTGTTCAGTTATATTCCTGCTTGCCAGTGGTGATGTCTATACCTGGTCATTTGTTTGATACTGCAGTGCCTCAGGCTGTTATCACGTCACTATATGAATGCATGTACAAGGGAGAGTAAATTGCACAGTTCATTGATTTGAATAAAATCTACACCCGCTACCAGTATTCAGTCCGGAAAATGCATGGGTACTTGTGTTATCTTTTTTTATGAAAACTACTGCATGAATTTTCTCCAGTGGTGGTTGCAATTTCTCGCTGGTCATGGTCAGAGTTGGTGTTTAAAATGTCGGCAGAACCGAAGGTGAAATGGTTGGGATATCTGATGTTGAATTTCACAGATCAAACGCAAAGCTGATTTGTAAACTATAACATGACAATTGTTGCACTGTAATAAATAGAGACTCTCAACCATTTCTTGTTTAAAGGCAATTTAAAAGATGTTTATTTATTACTCAGAGGAAACTGTCTACTAGTCTTAGATTTTTCATCAAGTACTTATTTTTCTATGTCATTTATGGTTTGTTTCACAGAAAATCCAGTGAGACTTCACTCTTGATTTACAATTCATGCATTCTCTAAAATTCCCTTACTTGCAAGTTAATATCCCAATGTTTTTGTTTGTTTTGGTATGTGTACCATGTCAACTATATTTAAATTACAAATGAATCTGACAAGACGGTACAAAAGAATGCAAATCAATTTGCTGAACTGAATTGATCGATGTGAAATCATGCTGAATCTAAACATAGAACCTGACCAGACTTATTATACACCGACAAAAAGGAAGCGATAAGGCAAAGAAATAAGACATTGTTAGTGTCTTGCCACTTCTAGACAACATCAGATTGTACTATGTGCATATGATGCTCAAGTACAAAGGAAATGCTAATGTAGAGAAAATAAGGATTTAATCACTATAGTTTGTCCCTAACACAGTTCACAGTTCATTACAGTACATACATAACACAATAACTTATCATATCTTCATTATTTTTTTAATGTCTGTGATATTTGCTGCTGTATAGACCGCAATGCCATAGTACAGTCAATCTTTATTTTGTCCAAAATGTTCAACTCTGCCTCAGTGTTTTGTTTCTTTTTTCCAGTCAAATCAAGATGGAATACTGAAAATACTTACATTGCAGATTCAAAGAAGACCAAAGGCAGAATGCTGTATTTTGACCAAAGACCGACTTGAATTGACATTTTAATTGGAACAGTACAATTTGTAACAAGCCAGTTAACATGTTGGGAGCAAGTCATGCATCAAGTCCTAGCAGCTGAAAGAAGCATCAGCTTGGTTCTCCCCCTGGACAGTGCCTGAATTTACGTCTTGGATTTCCAATGTCTCAGCTGCCAGTTTGACGTGACCTTCACAATAACCTCAATCCACACTCTAATAGATTCTGTGAACAGCTCTTTGCCTCCCTTTGCCAGTAAAGACTTGAACAGGCCTTTGACTATACAACTGATCTTTGTGTCAGACAGCATTCAGTGCCCCATGGCTGGATACCATGAAATTGTAATTTTATTGGAAATGCTCTCTTTAAATACTGGGGTATGACAAAGTAATGCTTTATGTGCAGTCAGGCAAGCATGCACCCTTCAAAGTAGTATGATGGTGTGATATGTTAAATTACTGAACCAGGTTTTTAGACCTTTTATTCAACTTTAGCTATACTATGTAGGCTGATGTTCTATCTGCTTTTAATTGATTTTATTGAGGCTTGATTGAGCTATTAAGTCAACATTGACTGGTTTTTAACATCTCTTGAGAGATAACATATTTCATAAATGATTTACAGCAGGTTAAGTTTGAGTTGTTTTTCCATGAATCTACCCATTTCTGTCCATTCAATGAATTTCTCAGAAGGAAAATGTGTTACTCTGTGCTCGATTTATTTCTCTCATTTATGAATCACAGAAAGATCTTCATTGTTTGAATATTTTCTCATAATTTTTAAGTGTTTATTTATACAATTGGCATAGATTTAGTTGGATATTAAATTTTAATTCCTATGCCAGACATGAATCTTGTCTGATGAATACTTCAAACACTTGAAACAACTCCCTGATAGGCCTACTCCCACATCAGACATTGATATGGTCATTTAAACCAGAAAACAAAGACTGGTGTTCTCATCAGTCACAGAAGAACAATCCATCTTTTGAAATTCACAACAATGTGGTCAATCCCATTGACAATATTCAGTTCTTTAGTTCTTCTGGAATTGATTGCAAATACAGCCAGGTTGCTGGTTCATCCCTGCTGCTGTTTTTGGTGTCACAGAAGAGACGCAGTTTGTGTTTTCCAAATGCGTAGTGGTAGGGCACTAGCCAGCTACTTCCTAAAAACTCAAATAAGCAAAAACTTCTAAGCAGCCAATTGTGTCATAATTACACTTCCAATATACGCAGTAAGCGGCCTGTAGAATCACACAAAGTGTGGCAGTGGTCAACCACATGAGTTTAGTATTAATCATGTACATGAAATATTAATTTATAGCCATGCTAGCCATATGCATTTATAGCCTTTTATAGGGGTAACTATAGCACAATGCACAATTTGCAAGTTAACAGGGGAAGTGAGTCCATACTTCAAGTGATATTACACAAGTATATAGCTGGGGAGGGAGGGGTAGGGTGTTAATTGGGAGTGCAGTACTAACTCACTCTTCTCCCATCATTCCAGGTCTGTGGTTCATGATAAAACAAGCGCAACTAATAATAGATGTGTCCCTACATACAGTAAATCTGTGGAAACAGCAGAAGTGGTAACATATGGAAGTCATGTCATCTTGGGATCATAACCCTAACATTCAATACAAGTCTGAAATGGTGTAATCGAAAATGCATGTTCTCCTTTGCAACAATCTTTCCTATTATTTCCCATTATTTTCCCAAATTAGAAATCTAAAATTGAGGGACAACACAAAGGTGAAACCAAAAGAATCTTATTGAAAAAAAGCTCTCATTAAGGGCATAATGCGCGACTTTACTTAAATATAAGACTTCAGCTCCCATTAATCTGCCAGTGTATGGAATTTAACATTGTATAATGTACAATTGATTTCAGCAGACTAACCACATTGCAGCCAAAGCAGTTGCTTGTAAATCCAGCTTTATAGCACAAAAGGCTGGTGATGGGTATGAAATGCTTTGTTTTGTTAACTTTTGGCAATTGCTGCTTGATAAATAAACAAATATCATGGACATTCACATTAGTTGGAGCCTTGAAATCCAGCCACAAACATTTTTTAAATTTCTCGGTAACAGCATCTACCAAACACATAAAGGTAAATGCAAATTTGTCACAGTTTCTGTTCACTCCTAATGAACATACAATGGAATCATTTGGTCCAGTGTTGCCACTGTTTCATGACAGTGTGTGCGAAACAATCATTCATACGGCAATATTCAGTACCATCTGTGGAAATTTTTTCAGTGTTTTTGTGGATGCACAGTAACTCCTCAAACTCCTTTACTCAAACGCATACCCTATAAGATGTAGAACAAAAGGGATCCTTGTATTTACACCAAAAGTGATGACTACAAGCATGAAGACTCACTGAAAGCGAGCAACCGATGGAAAGGAAAAATTCCTTTCACAGGCTGGAGTGCCCTCGGTCACGTGACTTTGTCCCATTTTGAGGGAAATTGAGTGAGCAGAAATGTGGATTGGTATGCTGCCAACCAGATAGTGAGCAGACTGTGGTGATCTCTGTGGGATCAATATGTGGTGATGCTAGGTGTGTGTTATAGTAATTTGCTCTCATTTAAGTGTCAATAATAATAATAATAAATAATAATAATAATAATAATGCATTAATATGATATGAACATGCAAAAAACACAAAGTCAATGTCAACATCTGTCCTAGTTTATTGGGAGCAGATGGGTAGTGTGTACCAACCCTTAAATCTCACAAGCTCCCATTCATAAGAGACAAACCTTCAGAGGAATGTTTGCCCCAGGGCTGAAACTGCCTTTTCCTTTCATTGGTGAAAGCCATACAATTTGCACTGAAAATCCTTACAATTGAGAGCAAGCATAGTGTAAACCACCGAAACCCATCTACATCACATTATTCATGCTTTAATTTACAGATTAGGCATTCTTCTTGTAGATGGCAGATGTCGAATGAGTTCATCTTAATCTATTCAGTCTCTGACAGCCACAGAGGGACTGTTTTAACGATTTAAATAATCCCTCACCCATTCAGCACAATGTTCAATAATGACATTATGCATTTCAAGCATCAAACACAGATTCCACATAAGGGATCTGTGGAGAAAGCACAATATTATCTACATTAAAGAACTAACATTTTCGATCAAAAAGATTGTGCTGTAATTCAACCGGGAAAAATGACAAATTTATATCAACGTTATGCCTATCTATTGTACAATGTTTGATGTGTAGGAGTTCTTTAGTTTTGGTTGGCCCTTTAAAGTACTGTGATACACCTTGGCATGTCATTTTCATTTACTCTCAGCCAGATAACTTTGTGTGGCCAGTAAGTGCACAGAACTGATCATGGCAATTGTTACCATTCCAGCAGGGTGGACCTTCATCAGTGCAAATAAACTGTATAAATAAAGTGTTGGCTAGTAGATTGTACATAGTACACTCACTTAATTCTATTCACACTTATACTCATAAATAAGAGTATCATGTATTTTGAATGGCCCATAATCACTGTTAAATCACAATCTTTTCCCCACTTTTCTGTGGCAGACTGATGGACTTTTTCTGATGTATGTTATGTTATGACTTAATGCTTATACAGCATATTACTGCATTTTCACTGTCAAAGTTCTGAACAGAGAACACTTTCTAGAGGCAAACAAAAACTAAAAAGATAAGAGTCAAAAACCGGAGAATAATTCCAAAAATACGTATCCAAAAGAATTCTGGAAACTCCAGAAGAACAGAGAAAAACTAATGCTTGGACACAGAGGTGCCCTCAAAAGTATCATAGAACTGAGCACATTCACCAAGTGAATGTGTTTGAGATGTCTCCAGGAATCATTTCAATGCAATGTGGCATGCTGTCAAAACCAAATCTAACCACCCTTGAAAAAAAAACAAACAAACAAAAAAAAAAATGCTCTCACTTTTGTACCATTCTATTGTATTGATTGCAATTACAGACACAGTAATTATACATCTATTAAGTAAGTCAATGTTGGATCTGAGAGCTACATGGAGATTTTGCCTCTTTACTTGCAATATTCAGGTAGCCTACAAAAATATACCACAATTAATGGCCTAGCTACGGTAAGTTAGTACTGGTTAGTTTGCAGCTTACTTTGTGTCAAGGCTCATGCAAGGACTCAGGCGCGGACCACGGCAGCTTCGGGTTCCAAGCGTCTTTAACGAAATCGTCAGGCAGATCGCTAATCAGAAACGGGCAGGGTCGAAAACCGGAAGGCAGTCCGTGGACAGAATGAGGATCGGAAACCGGAGCAGGCAGGGTCGGGAACCGGACAGGCAGGCAATCAGGCGAACGTGGCAAGGCGGCAGGCAAAAACGAGGTCAGGATACGAGCAGGGTCAAAAACGAGGAATAACGCAGACAGAAGCAAGAAGCAAAAAGCAAACGGCGGGGACGAAACAGGAGAAACACACTGTGACGATCTAGCAACAGGACAGGGAAAAGCAGGGAAGATATAGGGCAGGGCTGACGAGGGGATGGGAAGCAGGTGTGCAGGCATTCAGGCGGGCGGAGACCGGGCAGGGAGCGGGGCAGGACTAAAACACAAGGAAAACAAAAGCACATGGGCAAGGAAAACAAAAACACAACAGCTAAGGAGGCGGAGCACTGACACTTTGTGGCCAGGCATTTTTTCGTAGTAACCAATAAAAATATCAACTGATAAAGCTTTGATTGCTGATTCTGTCCACGTGTATAAGAAAACAATGCAAACCCAAGCATTTGCAATCGTGAAAGGCAATATGGTTAAGCTTTTCAATATGGTTTTGAGCACTACACAAGGTTTTTTGTACTACACAACTCTTGCCTTTGGGTTTAAATACAAAACTCAGTCACAGCATGTGATTCTCAAAACAACCTGGCTTTGGTTTTGGGAGAACAAAATTCGTTAATGAGAACAAAGTTTTCCAATAACGAAGGAATCAGCCCCAGTTTCTTCCATTATCTTTGCGATGCATGCTCCTGTGAATGTATACTGTTAATTTTGCAATGTAGCAAAAGTCTATTGATATCATTTAGATATGTTTGTTCATAAATTGCAGGGGCCTTGTTACAGTAGTCTATATGTAACCACAATAGTGCCTCATTGGGAAAACCCATTACCGTATCAGTACCATGGAGACAAATTTTAATGCTGCCATAATGTGGTGGTATTGCTGTTGTGCAAAATGTGTCAAATTAAACTGGGGCATCTGTAGCTATTATATATAACTAGCTAGTGTGACTAGCAAGCAACTAGTAAGGGAAGCATTTGTGTTTTCTAATTACTTACCAAACTTTCCAGCAATCTAACATTTTTTCATTGACATATTGATTGATTAACATATTGTAGTTGTACTGGTTGTATGCAGTATGCAGCCAAACAAACAAATTACTCCTGACATGTAGTGAGAGAATTTACTATAGACCTTGACAGAGTTGAGAGCTATTCATATCACATTAGGTGCTACAATTTTGACAGTCTGGCTCATCTGTGTTGCCTCCATACTGAAACATGCACACACGAAACACACTGAAACATGTTGCTGCATGCTGATCTTATGAGAATTTTTGTGGATGCTTGATATTTCCTGCCACCTAAAAGCGAAAATGGTATGGTGTTGGCCATGCTTGGGAATGAATACATCCATCAGTTGAATTGAGTGAATGGAGGATTTTAAGTCACTGGAGGGTAGTCTCCATCAGCAGCAAGGCCCAGCTTAAACAGGACAAGACCTACTATTAGTATCTGTCTGCAGGACAGATAGCTTTTAATACCTGGATAGTCCATGGCCACAATGTACCCGCTCTCTCAGCACCCATGCTGACTTTGAGACACACTAAGTAGATATAAGTCTCAGCTTACTGAGGTTCTGTCAGACTCCTGGACAAAACCTGGTAGGTTATTCTGTGGTGGTGATCACAGATGTAAGGTCTATGTAGAAACAGGGGTCTTAAATTTACTCTCGTTCACATGGTCTGCATTGGAGTTCCCCAGTATTGCTTTTTCTGTCCCTCTAACAGGTCTAGTGTCTCATATTGGTTTTCTTCGCAACTCTTAGCTGCTCAGCAGCAACACTTACAAATATGACTATAACTACAATAAGCACACAATAAGAGTTAAGTCACAGAGCAAACACGAGTTTCAATGATTTAGTCTGTTTTGTAATGAGGATAAAAAAAAAAAAATCTACCAGCAGCCTATATGCAGCTAATTTGTTATACATATACATGTAGTTCTCACATGGGAAATCATATTAATGTAAAAGGGTGAAAATAAACAAAGAAGTAATGCAAATATCCACTCATTATTGTGTGTTGCAGCACAGAAGTGTTGATTAAAATAACTCAGGTCTGCAGTGTTTCAATTAACACTTAATATGGTACACTAATTAGACATGTTCTTTTTGTTCTTTCTTTGTGTGGAATTGCCTTTATGTGGGAGCCAAGGCATGCCTTATAACCTCCCAATACATAACCTTATGGGAGCATGAACATACGTAATGAATACAAAGAGGGGGTTATTACATTTTTGCCTGTCACTGTGGTAGAAGGTAAATTGGTCTATTATGTGTGTTGTAATGAAGAAACATACATATGGAACAATACTGTGGTTACCTGCGCCACATTCTTTGAACAGCAACGGAATCAATATGCAATTAACATTGCCGTGAAATAAACTACCTGTTATTTTCCTTCTTACAATTAGCTTGATGTTGCACCCATTCTGTACTCCTTCTGTTTTCCCCTTATCCGTCTTTTGTGTCTTTTGCGGTTCCATACCCAGTGCTCACAAAATCCTTATGGTTAAGACCCCACCCTCAGAAAAGGGGTCTTATGGTTACGTATAATTGCAAATACCTGGGCATAAGTATTACATGTAATTGGTTTTGTAGAGTAACTGCATGTTAGTGTTTTTGTTTATCTGTAGCAAACTTAAAATCTCTCTCTGCTCACAGCTCATTCTTCTATCTATTTTATCTATTTTAAAATGTTGTATTCAAACTGTCATGTTCATAAGACACACAGATTTACTATCACAGAACTGCACTATCCTTGTATATTTTCTGTTATAATTTCTAAGGTACTTAAGAAACTATTTTTAATAATGAGGTAGCAGTCAACCACATCCTGACAGCTTAATGGCAACATTCAGCATCTTATACCACACCTCTAATGAGTTACTCCCCCAGTAGTGTGATGATGATGGAATTTTACACAAATCGCAAACATGCCTAAGGATTTCTTATTCGAGTCAGTGTGTGAAAGGCAGCCCTTCAGAATTCAGTTTTAAACTATCATTTATCTGCCCCTCTGTGGGCCTGTCTTTATTTATCTTTCAGCCGGTGATTCTGACATAAAATTGAGATCCTGGAAGATTTTTTTGAGTTTGCTCTTCTGAATGTGTGCACTGGCCTGCATTCCAATCAAGACTTTTCAAATCCTTTCCTCTAAAATAACCACCTGCAAGTGTGACATTTTCCAACAGTTTCCTTGTTACTGACAAAAATGGACAAAACAGAAAGCATAACATTTCAGTCATTTTGGTAGCAAGATTCATATTTCTAAGAAAGGAACCAGACAGAAAAGATTGTTTGCGCTATATGCGCAGAGAAGATGACAGAAGGTGATAATGGCACAAATATCCAGCATGAATTATGTTGCATTAGGGCCCATTTGCATTTAGGTAAGTAAATAATATGTGGGGGTTCATCAGCAAAAACCAACTAAATTATATGACCTGAAATGAGTGCCATTCACTCTTCACTGTGAAACATTGAGTATCTGCAATCCATCACCATCACCCACATTTTTGAGAGCTCTAAAATGGATGTGATTATGTATTTATTTATGTTTTTTTTATTTCAGTTTAATAGAGTTTCTAATTATGTCTGAAGTAAACAGAGCTTTATTTTGAGGGTTCCATGGTTGATATCCAATGTGCCAACTGTAATTATAGGTATTAAAAGTAAATCTCACTAGATTCTGCAGGTTTTTGTTGTCCTTAAAAGCTTTTCATAATTTAATGATTCTATCATCCCAACAGCTGACATTTGTGAAGTTCATTGATTCAGGTTTTCAGGACGCTTGGCCAGGCAGGAGTTAGAAAGAAACATAATGAACAATCCAGTTCAGAGACTGGCAGTGTCTCCACAGACAGCTTCGCTAGGGCAGGCAATGATAATAGGAGCAGCCTTTTCCCAAAGGAACGACCCAGGAGTCCATGCCTGTGTTTGTGACTCAGATCTAAGATACGGAGGAGTAGGACCATGTTTATTAGAAATCACAGATGTGGGGAATCAGGATGTCAGAGCTTCCTACTGGCAGAGAATAGTATTTGTTTAAAAGTGCAATTTCTTATTTACTGTGTGTAAATAGTCTTCTGTCAGTTGACATTATCGTTTATGTATGTGTGTATATGTATATTTATATACAGTGGATAGATAAAATAATAGAAATAGCAAATGAAAAAGGATTTCCATTGTGAAGTGATTAAGTCACAATAAAAAAAAGTCTAAACATATTTCATATTAATGTCAATGCATATTACCAATATGTGACCACAAAAGAGATTTAAATCCAGCACTTTAATATTTTAGTTTTTAAAGCAATATGAGAGCTTTGACACATTTTTAAAGACCTGATCCTGATCCTGATTATGTTGCCATGCTATATTACATTTACATTGCATGCATTTAGCAGACACTCTCATCCAGAGTGAATTTGCAGCACAATAGAACACAAGTGTATTCATTCAAGTTAAAAGAGCAACAGTATCAGATCAGGCTAAAGACATTCATAGACCAGTGAGTGTGAGCATAACGCCATTCGAGCCCTACCACAAGTTAACCTGTGCAAACTGACCAGGCAACGGAAGCCAAGTAAACTATGATACATCAGTCACTAGAACACTGACTCCAAAATACATCACAATACTACAAGTAAAAAAAACATCAATCCCAGATGTAATCGAGATGCAGTCTGAAGAGGTGGGTCTTCAGTCTGCGAAAGAGGATGGCCAGGTATTCCACTGTCTGAACCCCCGTGGGGAGTTCCTTCCACCACTGAAGGACCAGTACAGACAGGGATCATGGGAACTGATTGTCCCCACCCCATTGGGATGGGACAGTCAGTTACCCTGTAGATGCAGAGCGTCGTGATCTTGACAGAACAGAGGGTTAATTTAAACTAAGAGTGAGAAGAGCTGCTCTGCATATTGTCTCCAAGGCTGCAGAAAGAAAGACGTGGTTGCAAAACTACACTCATCATATTTTAAGTGTGTTGGTTCATTTTAGATTGTAGATGGGGCTTAACTGTACTGAAGACTGCTATTGTATTTCTCGACCCTTCAGATTAATTACTAAGCTACTCCTGGGGCCCCAGCCCAACTCTGTTTCAAACATAATTAGCTAATTAGAGGAAAAATAAATTGGTAACAGGAAGGGCGTTAAAATCTTGAGTCTGCCTCCAGGATATTTAAATAGCAACTACAAACCATTATATTCCTACACATTTAACATCCTCTCATTTATCCAAAAAGTCATATTACAATGATAGAAACAACTTTATGGGGTGGGCTGGGGAATCAGACTCACAATCCTCATTTGAGTTAGCAATTTTTTACCGTTAATGGCTAATTAATACTTCCCATTGTTGGACACACTGTTTATGAGGTTTAATGCAGGGCCTTATGTACACTAAATGCCTAATGGGGGTAGTGATTTGAAAAGCATTGTGGTCTCCTGCTGTCAGCATCCCCTTCAGCCTTGTTCCAATATGATATATGATCATATGAGGATGAATATGAATGAAGATTAATATCTTTAAAGCCCCTCCGCTGTGTCCCTTAGTATTAGTATTTTTAACTTCATTTAGAGGGATTTCAGGAAATTTAATATGACTCACGAAAGGCTCATTTTGAAAATCAATCATCAATTTTGAAAATCAATCTATTAACTTTCAATGTAGGATATGTGGACCCCAACCCATCTGGTAAAGATCTGGTTGTGCTCTACATGACTATTGTGCTTAACTTAAGAAAACGTAGACGTCCTGCTGCCCAGCCATCCATGTAAGATACTTACGGCCACTGTTGCTCCTGTTACTTCAATGGAAGTAACTCCAGCAATGGCCACCCAGAGCCTACTGGAAAGGGAGACATTCCCAAATAACTCATGCACCCCACATTCTGATCTTACTTTGTAGCGCGAAAAAAACTGTTGTGGTAAGCATCTCACCTTACCCTCCTACATGGGTTCGGTGATTGTCTTTTTGGTGGTGATACGCTCAAAATGCATAATTAACAACTTCTAAAGAGCGGGTGAAAAAAGAAAAAAAGATACAGTTAATAACAGTAATAACAAAGTAATATGGGCGCACTGGTGCCATTTTATGTTTGAAAGGAATGTATGTCAGCATATGGTCTTTTGCATTAGTTTGAAAATGAATTCTGGTCCATCATCTGAACCTCAACTTCAATCAGCATGTTTATAGGCACACTAAAATGCTGTAGTTAATCACAATCATATCATTTTACTTAACTTTTCCAAATATGTATTGTGTAAATGTCTTATTTGGACTGTGGTATCCAATTTTCTCTGGAAACAGTAACTTGCTAGCTAACTAGCAAATGCAAAAGGAAATAATTTCATTGCAGCACATTCTGATTGTCTGACATTGACTTGTTGATTCAGTGATCTATTTGAAAAGCTAGCTAGCTTCAGACAGGGCTGTGAAAGAGTTGGCACCCAATCTCTGGAACAGTTATAAGTGTCTCAGACCATTTTTTCTAGCCAGCTACCCACCTATCTAGCTAGAGGTCCAGAACGCAAAATATTAACTTCTCTCTGAGGCAATGGCAAAGGTGGTTGAGAGAAGACACAGCCCTCAGATAGCGAAGGTGAGTCATCAATGAATCCCAGGTCCTGACTTAGATGGTATGAGGTTCACCTTTTGGATGCACAAAACAGCAATTTATCATTTATGCTGACTGGTCACCAAAGTCAGAAAATTTTGTTTGCAATTATTTGTTTGCAATCATTACATATTATATTATTTAGTGTTGTGATTTTATGTCATTATTTTTGTTGTAATCAATGGAATATCCTTCTCACTATGAGCTGATACATTTGCTTTTGCATTTAAGTAAACACATTTTGAAAATTAGTTCTGAACAAAACAATATATAGCATTCATGGGTAACTATTAAAGATCCTCAGTAAAGTTGACAGGAGTCCAAAATGTCAAAAAAAAAAAAAACAGGGAAGAGTACATAGGGTTAAAATTGTGAATGTGCTGTAGCTGAAGTGCAATGCTCTGACAAAATCTGTCCCCACCATGCTCATGGTTTTCCAGGCCAATGTACTTTCATTGGAGCATGCAGCTTCATATGTTTTAAGAGATATATGTATGAATAAAGTCTGAACCCCGAAAACTGATAGACATGTAAGTGAGCTGCACAAAAAACGCTCAGTACTTGAAATAAGCTGGAATCACCCAGTATTTCCTGAGGATGTTAATCAAGTTGCATAATAAACTGAATATCCCAGAGGAAACAGAGGTCAGGTGACAGTTAGGCCTATTATTAGCAACTGTAGTAGTAGTCAAATTAATATATTTTCTATTATAATTATGTTTTAATTTATTGAGAATTGTACATTGCATATCATAAATGCATATTATAAATATAGATTGCGTATGATGAATTCAGGCAATACAAAAGTTAATTACCTGTCAGTTATTTTTCCCTAAACATTGCATTATTGATATTACTTGTGTAAAACACACTGAAATTATTTTTGCCCTTTTGGGGAGACACATCAGTCATGTTTTTCTTGATATAATTCCCCTCAATTTCGACATGAGATTATAAACAAGCTATGCTAAAATTACATTTAGTATTCCCAAAATAATAATATGAAGATTGCACTCCGTTTGGCAAGAGAGAGAGCCCTCTGTCATCCAGTGTTATGAGGATGACCTCCAGGGAAGGGATGACTGATAGAATTTGTATGCAGGAGACAGAACCTTGCATTTTGTGACTAACCCAATTTCCGTTGCATCTGTTCAGCCACAGAGATGCTTGCTGCATACTGTCAACCTGCGGCCTTCCATAAATCATGACTACTGTTTCATCCCACGGAGGAACGGATTAGGTAAAAAGAATGCAATAACTGTTGACCCTTTCTCCTACACGGTAAATTGTTAATATGATCTATTATGACTTTGATGTAAACATATAAATCCTTACATATATGTTTTATGTTTTGATTGCATATTCAAATGCATTTGAAGAGAAAGTAATATGGGGTGTTATTATTCAAAAGTGTCCATATTTCTATATGAAAATCAGTGTTTAAAATGTTACAATGCACTTGAGGGAAAGGTTAGGGGAACTGTGGATCTCACAACTATGGCTCTTAGTCTTTATCTGTGAGTATCCCCAAACCCATTCACAGCAGCTGCCAAAACAATAGGCTTGTCACACTCACAGATCTATGACAACAGCCCTCATGGTCATGCCCATAAAAGGTGGCAGCTTTACCTTTGAAACTCTTTCAAATACTGTCACAAAAAAGTTACAATTTCATTTATATGCCACTCAGTGAAAAGAAAATTATACAATGACACACTTTTAAATGTCAGGCGTAGTGGGGTGATTTAAGCAGAGCAAGCTGTGAAGGCATGCATTTCACCTGAATTTGGAAACATTTTAAGGGCATATTTGCATATGGTTTCCTCATTCCCTTTGTATTCTATCGATCTAATAGTTATTTTCAGTGAAGATGATATCTATTCTGACACTTTTTGTCTGTGAAGAGGAGTCAAGATGTAAAAGAGAAGTCTGAATGGAGGATTGGAGATAGCAGGCACCTCCCACCACTGTAGTTTTAGTGGACATGCAAGACATGGTCCATGGTACATGAAATACAGGCAACATACTGCAATTTCACGTAAGGGAAAAAACTACAGTATTGTTGGATTTGATATCATAAAGTGCAGAAGCAGTAAGCCACTGTTACTTAATTGAAATGTGTAGTGTTTTGCTATGCTTACATATTATCTCAGTGACTTTGAATGCATGCTATGCACACTGTTTATTCAGTGAGTCACTGAAAATGCAACATATGATTTTAACTTCACTACATTCCCAGGGGGTCTTTTCATAAAATCTATTAAAAAAAAACTTCATCCACGCAAAACAATAAATTACCCAACCTTGAAAATTGATTTTTTTTACATACAATATATAGCAGGATTATTTGCAGAACCGCACACGTGGTTGTGATCTTAGCAAGTACATGTATGCTGAAGTTGGAAAAGTGAGATGGGCAGACTTGACTGTGTAATTATGAATTATATGAAGCTACATTGTTTGAAGTCCCAAATCATTATCTTTCAATCATTATCATTATCATATACCTTTTGATAGTCTTCCAAGCATCCACAAACATAAATATGATAGTAACATAAAACAGGGCAGCAACAATAATATAATAAATTTCAATCCTACTATCATTTTTGTCATTTGATGACAGTTTCAGTAAACCATGAGGAAGCTAAGGAAATGCATTCACTTCTGAAAAAAAATGGTGGTCTTATCTGTATACCAAATCAGCACCATTATGAGACCACTGAGACTTGTATTCAACCCTTGCATCATAAGAAGAAGTTTGCAGGGTGAAAAATTTCTTAAATTACTTCTAATGATACCTCTAGTGTAATGGAGTAGTAATTATTCAGGGTTTTATGAATAAATGGAAATCCAATGGAATGTGAGGTTGTTTTTGCACTTGAGAAACTTTCACTTTCATTACTAATCAAAGTTATCCGATATGTATATCTGAAGACCTTAATAGGAAAAATATTGATAATAAATGTTATCAGATATGAATTCCTATTCATTTTGCTGATAGACAAAGCCAATACAAGCTGCAAGGTGACCTGACTTTGCATTCGTACAGACAACTACAAGCAGGAATTTACACACATTTTATGTTTGTCGCTGTACTGTTACGTAAAGCACGTAAATTCTGTCCATAATCTTTTCCCCATAGCAGCTTTCATTGATTACCCTATAGTGCATGGATTATAATTGTGGTTTTAATTATACTGTAACATGAATGTTGACTGAACTGCAGGGTGTGAACAAACCCTCATTCTGTCACATGAAATGCAAATCCATTATTCTACTAGCAACTTTGTGCTTTTCTGGCACGGAGGCTAAGGACTTCACTGCTCTTATTTTGATGGGGATAACATCCCATATTCATCCCCTTCCCTGTCTCATTTGTAAATAGAGACATCAATGGATAGGCTTCAATCCAAGGAAGGTCATGGCTTCTATCTGAGGGAGACTGATTAACGAGCCACCCAATGTCACACAGCAATAACTTGTCCATGATGTTGCTTGTGTTGTTGCCACCCCGTTTTAATGAAACGACATATAAACACTGGACTTGTGGTCTCATGCAACTGTGTGAGAGGATCTAACGTGTTGTTAAAAGATTTAATTTAATTACATTTAATTCAACATTTAATCTATTACACTTTCACAGATGCCCTGTGTTTTTGATGAGATGTACATAAGCGTGACAGAACTGAATCCAATTGCATATGCTTTTTCCTTTGAGTAACAAACACATTAATGATGCTTCTTATAGGCGCAAAACATTATGACGTAAGTTGTCACTGAAATTAGTGAAAAATAAATTTAAACACTGTACTACCTGTGTGCTCACATCACTACTTATTTTTGTTGATTAAGGGAAAAGAGCAATATTGTTAAACTGAGCCAGTGACTATGAAAATGTTACAATTATAATTATAAGCCACTCTACACACCTAAATGTAGTTGACAGTCTTGTGTCTGTCTAAAGAGTAATTATTTGACTAGTTTGTCCAGAAAATAAGATATTATGTTACTAATTAGGTTCTCTTTTGAAAGGAAAGGAAAATGCATTTGGGAAAAAAACAGGCATGGTTTTCTGGTAATGTAACTGTCCTGAGAACCTATTACTGGTGTGATTGTAGTAGCACACTTGTGAAGAATCTCTTTACCATGGGCAGTCTTCTTTCCTATTTGTATTTGTGCCTTACCTGTCTGGTTTAACCTGTCTTATTTATTTATAACAAATTATGCATCATTTTGGACAACTCCATTACTGTGTTTTTAAACAATTTTTTTTTTTTTATGTGGGAAGTATCAGTCAGCATCTTCACACCACTATGTGCTGGCATATTAAGTAACGTGACTTGGCACAAAATGCATCCTCTCTAGTCTCAAAATCACCTGATGGATAATTCTCAGCTTGGAAGACAGCGCTGAAACAGATGTGTTCCATTTAAGGCAGGAATGTATTTACGAGAAGATGGCAAGTGTGTTGCCCACCTCTAACTAGGGAGTAACATCGGATGTGATCCATAATAAAACCTGCTTCAGATGCAACATGGTGAAACAGCCACATGACCACTACATTCTAGTCTGCAAGTTAGACAAAAAGTTAAAATGTATCCAGTGTGCTTCAACTGAATATATATGTCCATGTAATAATGAATATTAAAAAACACTTTGAAAAGATCAGCTGATGACAGCTTAGTTCATTTTTTACACTCAGCAGTCCACCTGTGTTGTTATTTTTATCACTTTAAGTTGCAAATGCTTAACTTTATTGCGCTCAGCTAAACAATCAATGCAGTATCGATTCAGGAAAAATGAGATGTCAGGGATATTGTATTCACTATACTGTTACAATTGATTTTTTCATTCCGAGAGTGATTGCAAAAGACTTGTAAAACTCAAGAGACCAACACAAACTGGGTGAATTCAGTCCCAACCCGTTGCTATTAGCCAACTCTATATGACTCCATGTGCTTTGCTGAAATCACTGTGCACTTTTCAATGTGGAGGATCATTTTCCTGCTTTCTGTCACCACATCTTTCAATTTATGGACCAGTAGCTCACCTTACAGCCTGTGACAGCACCTTCTACCATGACAGTCTGGAAAAAAAAAAAAAAATCTGACAAGGTGTATTCCTGGAAACCCCATCATGAATCGCATTGTTGTGAACTGAATCTTACTCTCCTATAGACACAATATTACATTAGAACCAAGGGCCATTTCCTGAACATTGGTTATAAGTTAAGCCTTTCTCAAAAGGTTTAGATGGATGCAAGTTAAATTACAATAATGTATTAGTACTGTATAAATATTTGTAAATTTAAATGCACTTACATGTGTAAACTATGACTCTGCATTGGATTGAAATGGTATGACACAAAAACGGCAAGAAGGAAATGATACAGTGTATTCACAGGAATCTGCTTAGCTGTGCTTATCTACAGCATTATATGTCATATGGATGCTCTAATGTTGCCATCTGTGGCCACTATAAGCCCATACTGATGATATACAGACCCGTCTATCTGCACAGTGGCTGTTATGAGGTGTTGCTTGTGAACAAGCAGATGATTCCCCATACCAGCATTTACTCACATGGCAAGGGAATGAACACACACCTTAAGAAGAGAATAAATAAATCTTCAGCAATTTTGTACCTTTTCCGTTAGGAACTAATGTACCAACTACGGACCAGGATGTAAAGCAAATAACGTAAGCATAAAACCTGACGGGGGGGGGGGGGGGGGGGGGGACTTCTGACTAACAAGGAGACAAAGTGTAAGTGTGTTTCTAACTTGAATATAACAATAATTACATTGTCTTTCAGAATTCAGGTGCATTTAATGGCATTTATATCCAAATAGCCTAAAAACAACAGCACTGATGGATAAATAACCAGCCTATAAAACAAAAGCAGTGATACAGATATAATTAGCTAGTAGATAGCTACTTGACAAATAATCTCATTTTAGTTTTAATATCTCTGATGGGGTTTGACATGTACATGCTGCTTGTTGGTAATATGCCTGCCTTCAAGGATATTACCATTTTTTGCTAGGTAGTTTCTTTTCTAATTTAGCATGAATGACATTGTTCTGTCACTTGTTAGCTCATTCACCAATCCATCCTTCTGTAAATGAGTGTGGGTGTGCTCCAGAACCAGCAGATGGGAGAGGGCACAGCATCAGTGTACAAAGAGTTCTCCAAGTGGCTCCAAGACTTCACATTGTCAAAGAGCACTTTAAATACATCTGCCACATGGTAAAGTGCTGCACTAGAGCATGAAGACACCCTGTTTTGTATGGGGTGGCTATTGCACAGTGTAAGATGGTACCAACTTCAGAGAATAAACTGCTTCCTGTATGGCCTCAGTATATTGTCAACATGAGTTTTCAGCAAGGCAGTCATCCATTTGCTTCCTCCAGAGCTAATTGTGGCTCCTGACTGACAGAGGTCTGGAGAAATGGCTGACTGTTTTGAAGAGAACAGCGTGATGTCACAGTGAGTTTGAGATATAAATGGGTCCCATACTCCCATTTATCCATAGTACGGTCACCAGATTGATCACATCTGAAAAAAAAAAACTGGCACTCCATTATTCTACAAGCCATAATATACTGTATGCAATGGGTATGTTTTACAACTTGTGTGTACGGAGCCATGGCCGTGTACACAATGCAAGAATACAGTCTGGCTGATGGGAGTGATGAGGTTGAATGGCACATAATACACATCACTTCAAGGGTAGAGGATGCTGATGATCTGTATCATTTATTGCTGTGCAAAGTTGCTTAAGTCTTCAGTTTGGTCAGATACAGCAAGTTAGCTAAAACAATTTAATGTAGATGCTTCATGCTGGCATTTTATTTACTACTTGTGCTAATTGTTTCAGTTTTCTTTCTCCACTCAGCACATTTCCACCTTTTTCTGTCAACAGCTGAATAAAATTTAATACTAGATACTTGTATTATCTGAATGAAAAACCTAGCTAGCTATTGCATTTAGTAAATGAGCCAATGTGAATGCAATACAAGCTTGCCCAGTGACACATGTAGACAGTATCTGCATGATGAAACTGGATCGTGTGTCAGTGCTGTGCAACTTGGTTAGGTTGTTTCTATTTAGTTGTAGTGGTATTACATGATGCAATCGAGGTCAATAAAAGTTACTTTGTGTAACATAGCCTAAAGCCAAAGTAATATTTGTGAGAGAAGTGGGGTAACTGTTTTTGCATTGCTTGATTCTAAATTTACAAAATGCATTACCTTTAACTGCCTACAGACACATTTCCATATATGACTTGAGATTACACATAAGTTTTCTTCCCCCAATTCCTCTGACAATACTCACAGCTGCCTGCTAATGTATTGCATTATTTTTTGGAGCAATGTTATTTATTTATTATCTCACAGTTTGACATGGTAATTTAAAAAAAATCAGAAGCTGGAAGCCAGTACTTAGAAATGAAAAAGGATTTACATTTCATCTGAACATAAATAATGGTTCCTGTGTTCATTCAGATGTTATTTGCCAAATTAGAAGTGCTTCTTTTTGACACTTTTTATTCCTGAAGCTTGTTTACGAGATCTCAAAATGTTGCCTTTCTCTCCTGAACCACTTGCCTCGCAGCCGATGATGGAAAGGTAGACATACGTCCTCTTCCTGGCAGGGGTGCCACTGTACCAGCATCTTTAGATGTCTTCTTTCTTTTATACTCTTAGCCCTTGGATACCTCTATAGCTACCAGTGAAGTCCTGGTGTTGGTGTAGATTTGTTAGTGTTGATTTTTGGAGTAAAACTGTATTATTTGTGCACAATATGTATTTGCTATCTGAAATGCTATTAATATTGCTGCGTTCTTAGCTAATGTACTGGCATACACCAGTCTGGTGCATTAATGTAGTTCAGTGTCCCTCTGCCCCCCCTTGCAGTGAGGATGCCAATAAGGACTGGGGTGGTCTGGGGGGGTTGGGCAGCACACAAATTATGGGGTTCCTTTTCCATATCTCAAGGGGTGTGCGGTCGCTACTGGGCAGTTAAGGGTTAGAAGGCGGGGGCATCTAATTAAAGTGTTGTAACGTTGAAGTTTCGTCATTTGGCATCATGTTGTATGAGAGCAGGTCTGCCATGCCATTCTACAGGCAGCAGTATTTTTATCTCTATAACCCCAGTTAGCCTGTGACAGGGAGAGTCCCCTGTCCCGACTCTCTCTTCCATGTAGTGGCCGAAACAAAGGTTGGAGGCCGTGCATGCTAGAATATTAGAGTATGTGATTTTTTTTCTAACATCTGATACATGGAGAGGGAAGGGAATGAATATGAATATTAATTCTGAGGGCAGTTTATATACATGTTACTTATTGCTGATTGTCCATGTCATGTCTGAGACATACGCTAAGACACCCCGTGCTAAAACTGTAGGCCTACTACACTCATAGCAAGCACATATGTATGTGTATGTATAGACAGAGAGAAGTTTTTCTTCAGTATATACATAAAACTGTGTTAGAAAATATTTTAATATTTTTATTTAAAAAAGCAGCAGAAAAAGAAAAAAAAACTTTATACATGTGTCCAGCCAGAAATATCATCTATCACTTAAGGCAAAATCTGCAAACCATATAAGACAAACAGTATAATCTAATATCCTACATTATGACCCTAGATGACTTGAAGGGTCAATCATCAAGATGGGTACATTTGCTCAAATGTACAAGTCTAGCAGTACACTCCTTCATGATGACATTTTTTTTATATATACTCTGAAGTGGATGCATACTTAAAATAATCTGGACTGATGGTTATTTCTGTGTCCTTATTAATAATATTTCAGTTCATTAAAAGCAATTCCCTTGCTTTTTAATCCAAAATATCACAAGCTTGGCACAATACATATTGCTAGCATATGATGACTTGAATTATCAAACACATATTCATTTACGAATATATTAATCTAATACTGACAACAACATCCACTGCCTCTTTCTAAAATCATACAATGCTGGTCACGTTTGAAGCTGAGGCAGTGTTTAGGTTGCTAAAGAAAAAGACCCATCAAAAATACTATATGGAAAAATTGGAAAAAAAAGTGTGAGCAACTCTTTCCTGAAATGCAGCCTGCAAAGCTATGTTATGGAACACAAAAATAGATGATCTGTAGGATATAAGCTTTTAAATGAATATACAGCATTTACTTTTTTTTCTTTTCTTTCAAAATAATTCAGTAAACAAACAAAACAAAACAAAAAATTAAACACATCTCAAGTGAACGCACACACTTCTTAAAAGCCATATTAAAACTCAAAACAACAATATAAGCAATTCTCGATTTGATTTTGCTTTTTGTATTGGTTTTACTCACAAGTATTTACATGTTTTTCCTTTTTACAAAGTTTTATATATACAATTCAGGCTGGGAAATATGACTTTGTTCTGATACTCACAATTTTATTGTTTAATATCAGGTAGATTCAAATCCTCATATTTGTATTCTGATTCTGATTCTGATTCTTATGTTCACTAGAGTGGTTCTTCTGGGCAGACAATTTGTGGCACATAAAAAGCCTTGGGTTACCTTATAACTTGCTACAAACAAAAAATACACTTTATATTTACTGTCTGTAAGTTTGAAGTTGAAATCTTGTACAGTTATTGTTTCCTCATGTGAATATTTGTGTAATCCTTTTGGAAGCTGAGATCTGAAAGCAATATTACTATAATGACATTCATTTTTCACATTTCACAGGTCATGTCAAGTTCAGCTCTTGATATTTAATTTTTAAGAAGCCTTTGTAACAAAATAGCATCTTCTGTATTCAGTCTCAGTTGGAAAGAAGATCGGCTTTTCTTTTTTTTTTTTTACTAAATAAATCGTGTTCTGCCCAAGGCCAGAACAGCTGCTCGCACAGAGCTATACTCGCGTGGTAGAGTGTCCGTGGGGGAGGTTGGCATTGTTCTGACTGCCGGTGTAGGTGTTAAACGTGTGCATGGGCTGCATCCCAGGCAAGGAGTTGGGGATCATGGTGATGGTGTTGGGGGTCATCAGCGGGATGTCGTCTGGGGAGCGGCGCAGCGTGAGGGCGTAGTCTGGCGGGCAGGTGAGCCTCAGCGTGTCATGGGCCTGCAGGGACTCGCACTCGTGGTCATGCTCCATCTGCTTCATCTGCAGGGACATCATCTCCTCGTTCTGGATGTGGGTGATGTCGTTGGCGGCGTTCCGCTGCGGGCTCGGCCGGCGGTTGGACTCGTGGCGGCGTTTGTCCTTCTTGTAGTAAAGCGCCGCGAAGGCTAGGATGTTGAGGAAGAGCAACGAGGCGCCCACGGCGATCGTGACGCTGAGCTCCGTGGAGTAATCTCGTTTGTTCTCGATGATGACCGCAGTCTCGCCTGGGTCCACCGTCTTCTGCTGGTCGGTCATCTGTTTGGTGTTAGCGGGAGGGACGACAGGGTGGCGGGTGGTGGACGGCCACGACTTCCCTGGGAAACGCTTGGTGTATGAGAAAGGGGTGGTGTCCTGCGGAGGGATCTTGGTGGTTGTCGATACGTATTGGAACAGTTCGTTTATGTTGTGCAAGTGCGGCACCAGCTCCAGCCAGAAGGCAACCTTGGTGGCCCTGTAGTGGTCCCTGACCCTGGGCTTGAGGCCGATGTGCAGATACAGCTGGTCCTTAGGGTTGTATTTGGACCAGGCCACCTCTTCGAAGCGGTTTGGTTTCGTATGGATGAATTTTGTGTCCTGGGGAACTGGTTGGTTTGGATCTCTAAAATGTAAAATGACAGTAAAAGACTTTCAGTAGTATGTTCAATTAAACTTTACATTTCCTTTCCATTCTGTTTACACTCATTTTAACTTTGTTCCAGCTCTGCATTCAAACTGGAAAAAAAAACTTTACATGTAATATCTCAGCCATTTCATGATAATTTTTGCTGAACACCAAGTCTTACCACGACAAGCTACAAATTGCGACTACTGTGCAGTACTTTTCATAAATAAGACACACGTTTTAGCATTTTCATCAGAGCAAATTTTCCTTGCAAATACCAAGCAATTTGCTACGGTTTATTCTTAAAATACAAAATGATTTGTACTGTGAACAGTACCTAACTGCAAAATCACTGGTTGTTGATTTTATTAAAATGAACAGTGTTGATTTTACTCCCTCTTTTGACTTGGAAATTCTTAAAGCAACACAATAACATCTCACTGCCTGAGGCACTTCAGTATCAACCAAATAACCGGACGTAGCCAACAAACAACACCATTGAACTGGAATCAAAGAGGAAGCTGCACGGGTTAAAGCAGCTAGTAAGCTTTACCTTAGCATGAGCATGTCCAAAATGCTGAGCATTTCGTGTGAACACGAGACATTCTTACAACTGTCATTCAGATGTAGTCTGGCAAATTCAAGTTTCCTCCTTTCATGGCTTGCCTTCAAAAGATTCTTCTTCCTTGCAATCTGGCCATGACTGCAACATTCATGCATGCAAATTTCACTGGTTCTTTTTGATATTTTTTAAATTGAAGTTGTTAAGGGGATCTCCAGCTGATGCCTTTAGATTTACAGTTGCCTCCTGAACCACTTGTCAACCCAAGGTGGCAAGTATTTCTGTAACCAATCTGTTGATTAATTGACCCTCAGTCACAAGCGTGCCTGCTGACAGGAAAATCTAACCACTGACATTTGTTTTCAAAACTGTTTAAAATAAAAGAGGACTATTAAACATTACTAGGTCATATTGAATAATATTCTGTCAGGGTCTTTCTCTTTCCCATTCTAAGCTGTTTGGTTAAAGACATGGCACGCCTGTGCAGATGTGTTGTGTAGAACTTAAAAATTTAAACAAGGGCTGATTAAATGCAAATGCAGCACAATAGTGCAACACATATATATCATTAGCCTTTTCACAGAACACATCCATCATCTAAATGATGCTTAAGTCAGCTACAAGAAAAAATAGCATACGCTTACTACTTGGAGCTACCTAACTTGGCAGCCAGTGAAATAGCTAGAATATCTAGCTAGCTGCTAACATTAGCGAAGCATTGTACTAATTGCATTGTGGCAAAATATACATTGTGTTAATTATGAATACTTTCACACAGAAATACATCTGCCTTTTAAATAAGCCTATTTTTTGGAACACCTTATTTCATGAAATAAATGCAGCAGTGTTATTTTGGAATGCACCTGCAAAAATAAACACCTTATTTTGTTAAAAAATGCAGAGATCAAAACATAAAAAAATGAAATACCATTACCATATTTCATCCTCCATTAACAACAATTAATTGATGATAACCCGTGAGAAATGTGTCATTTACTTCCCTAGTGGCACGTTAGACATGCATCCTTTCCCTGGCAGGGCCGGCACTGTTACAGCAGCCTTACGCTTCTTAATAATGGACACTACAGTAGAAAGGTGTTGGGGTGTTTTTGTGAATTACTTTGTTTCCAAGTTCCAACTTGTGGAGGTCAATGACCATGTCCGTACAGTCTTCAGAAAGCTCTCTGACATAATAATACATGCTACTAATTAATCTCTTTTTGATATAATAAATTAATTATTTTTTTACAGTGCATAATGAAATATGCATATCCAAAGTCACAATGCATTTTATGAACTTTTGCATATAGGGACATTGGATCCACAATATGGAATTCTCTTCAAAGAAGGATTTATATATATTTTTGCTATATCACAAACTAAGAAAACTATCCCCTCCAGAGTCCATTAATTAAAGTTATTGTTATAATCAATTTACTTCACTGTGAATTAAAAGAGGTTTAACATTAATTAACGTTACCATTAAAGAAATTTTTGAATAATATTTTAATGAGAGACATTTTGCTGCCTAGTCAGAGATTAATGTTCAAAGAGTTTGAATCCCCAAGGTTAGAAGGCACATCTTACATAATCAGCTAATGTATAATGGTAATAATAAATGAGATTCCGTGTAGATGAAAAGAAAAAAAAAACATATTGTGTACTGTAATTTCAAAAAGCCTTTAGCAACAGCTATAAGACTTTTTCAAAAATATCATTAAAGTATGCAAAAGCAACAGGATGAAAGGACAAACTGACCATGAGTTTTTTCCAGTATAAGTCTACCCTATTCTTCATTTTTCTTTCTCCAAAAACAAAAATGAAATGATTCTCCAGGAACATACATCACTGCAAATAATGAAAAAAAAAAATCTTGGTCAAAAAGGGCCTCCATAACAGACAAATACTGCTCAGCATCTGAAGTCTGTCATCCCTAGTCTTGTAAGATCAAACAATATTTTTCCAACAACAGAGTTGCTGTGCCTACAGTGAAAACTTTCACTGACCATCAAAAGGAGAGACAAGTACAGCAGTGTACAACCCTGAAAACAAGTGAAGGTGGAAGAGCTGCTCTTAAACTGCAGCCATGTTACTCAAGATGAAACAGTTTGTGGGATTAACGTTTTTATATCACCCTTCCTTTGAAGGCTCAAGAATAAGAATAGCATCAATATCATCAACTGCAACTGGGTGAAGTGTCTGCTTTTCCAGTTGCATTTCAGGCTGACCGAGAATGAAGCTAGTTATTGCCCATAAAAAGCTGACCCACCAGTTTAGTATTTTCCATATCACAAATAGCCTGAGTGATTACATCACTCTTTTCCATTCTGCCTTTTTATGATTTGTTTACATTTATTGTACACTGTGTTGATATCATTTGTCTGCATGCAGAACAAAAACTGCTATTTTGTAACCGTACACACAGCCAGTGGGAGGCAGAGACTCTTTTCTCCTGCTGACAATATGGAAACATCAGGGGTTTCGGCACTGGAGGTTTTGGAGGGAGTGGAGGTAATAATGGAGCTATGTCTTTGTTCATAGTCAATGTGGAATAAGAGTATATTTATATAAATGCAGTAGGCTTACAGCCTGTTGAGATTGTCTGGGGGAGGAAACAAGGACCAAGCCTTACCGCGTTGCCCTCCACTAATATGGTAATTTTTCAGTACCACTACAATAACATTGTTACATCACTAAGTGATAACACCTGCATGTTAAATAAATAAATACAATTAATTTTTATGGAAAATGCAAATACAGTGCTAAATTTAATCCTGGCCTTCCCCACTCAGGAGGAAATGCATCAATACCAGCAAGCCTAAGTGACAGCAAGGAGGGTGGAGAAGCTGTCAGTTCTGTCAGGAGACATCAGAAAAGATTATGGAGGATGTGATTGGAAGGAGTTGCAAGTACAACATACTAGTTAAGTCAAGTAAGCTAGGTAGTCCACCATATGCAATTACTGAAATCAGCTGACAGTTATTACCAGTGCATATGTTTACTTCCTGACCTAGCTTTGCATTATTAGTGTAAGGGGGGCAAAGCATATTTACATGGTATGCAAACATGAAGCCATTGCTTCATCTGAACTGCTATAAAGATAGTACTCCTGATGCAATGATAAAAAGTGCTAAATACATAGTTCTTCAGATGAAACACAAACTATTATCAAAGAAAAACACCAGTATATACTGCATATGTTATTGCCATACCTTCAGCCAGTTTTGAATGACGATGGAACTAGATTCTGTCTAAAGGATTTCCTACATCTCCTGAAGCAATGTTGTTATCTTATGGAAGACACATGCAGGCTTTATGTCATAATCGATGAGTGCAATTCAACCCTTATAACAGTCTTTCCTCTACACTCCTTGTTGCCTGGAGCACATCTTTGTATGTTCAATTACTTTCTTTCTGTGTTTCTCAGTTTTTTTCTGATTCAAAGGCTCAGTACCACCTTAAAGTCCTAATTTAAATATACAGTACAATCCATTTGAACCACTCAAACTAAACACATGACTCAATTTACCCCAGTGTCTTACAGTAAGCCATACAGATGCCATTAAAATTATTAAGATCAACTTAATTAAATATGGTGTGTCATATTTGTTATATCTTATTTTCTTTCATTTTAGTTAATACATACATTCTAACAAATTCTTTTTCAGCATCAGTACAGGCATGGCTAAACTGAGTGAATGCAGATCTGCCTAAATTTGCCCTAAATCCTAACTGTCTGTTACTGCTCAATGCCAAATATCATATCTTCCCATCCTACTGTATTTCATGTGATTGCATTTTCCATTCTTGGTACTGCTATGCCAGAGCTATTATCTGAAATAAGTAGCGTGGCTATAACTGCAGTCCACAGCACATAACTAGACGGGTAGTACTTCCATAGCCTCTCCACATCAAACAGTTGAAACTTACACACAAGTACAGTATCTTGCCCAGCCATCTAAACAACCAAAACATGAAGGTAAATCTGAACAATGATTCAGACAAAGGCACAGTTGAAAATATTTGTTTTGTTTGTTTTGCTGTTTATCAGAATATTGGCTGTAAAGAAAATTAGTTCCAAAATTGGCATTTCTATCTGTTCTGTCTTGGAGTCAGTGAATCTGAAAAACAACAGTAATGAGAAACTTCTTTTAGAGTGACTCAAAGGGGCGAAAAAATAGATCAGATATGGTTGCAGCTATTCAGACAAATGACAGAGGGGCAACAGACATCGGACTCTACAGTAGAAGAACACAGAATTTTCTAGCAAAAGGAACAAGGAGGTCAAAAACTGTTAGTGTGTGAAATAGGCACTGTTTCTACACTTGAATTGACCAGAAAGGTGTTGAACATGACACTGAGGTGTCTGAATGCTTCTTGGGTCTGTTTGCTGCATCAAAGTATCATTCATTCACCTACGTATGTATTTTCATTGATAGTACGTTATAAAAGTAACATGTTGCTCTGTTACATATTTTTTCATTTCAGTTAGCCATGGCCCTGTGATTCTTTGTCGATTCTGAATGTATAAGCCTCTAAAATCATCCTCTGTACTGTCACAAGTTTGCTTGTTACTACAGATAATTCTCAACCATTTGCAGCAGACCATGAAATGCCTATGTAATCCACTGAGTAATGTTCAATGTCTAAAGTTGCCTACAAGTAGCAGTGACTTTCTTAAGTATTCAGGAACACTTTATCCCTGCTTACTTGTGCGTAATATCTTAAATTGACCTATTAAAGTGACTTTGCAGAATTATATGAGGAAACAATGCTGTCCTTTGTGAATAATGTATACATAACAAATTTAAAACAAAGCACAGCTACACTGTGTAAAAAAATTCTTTGTTTAACTCCATAAAAAACAAAACTAAACTGAAAAAAAAATCTTTAAGTGCCTCAATAATTCTGACTTTCTTGTAGACATTTTTTGGAGGGTGTTATTTATATATACTTTTGTTCTTCATCCCTGTACATTCTAACTTAACTTACATTTTTTATTAACAAACTTTTAAATCAAGCTTACCCAGTTTTGGCGAAGTTAGTCCAATAGGTCATGACCACAGCACTCAACATGACATCATTCTTGGAGAAGTTGCAGTTGAAGAGGTCTGTGGGCCCGATCATGGGGATCCCAAAGACATACGGAACCTCATCTCCATGTGCCGAGTCTGCCCAGCTGGGCTTCATGTCGCTTTGGCAGTGGTGGTAAAAGGCATAGAAGTATGTGGGCGAGCCATACTGGGCATGCAGGTCCGCCGTGGCCACGGCCGGCGCCACCCATTGGTGATCTGTGAAAAGCGCGACCAGTGTCTTTCTGCGGGTCTCCGGGTTCTCCTTGTCGGCCCAGTCCGTGTACATGAATTTAATGGTCTCTCGGAGAGTGTCCTTCCCCTCCGGGTACCCGTACAAGTGGTCGACAAAATCAGACACCGCAAAGTCGAAGTCGTTGGCCGACACGCCATCCTCACTGTCCACGATGCCGTCCACGAATTTAAATCCCTCCCCCTGGTTGACCCCCAGCATGATGTCGTAATTCAGGAACTCCCCTTGCTCCATCAGGATCTGTGGGTCATCTGGTATTACATCCCCATCAATGACAGGCCCGAAAGCAATGTGGTACTTTGCTGGAGTGATGTTCTGCTCTATGAGCTCCTTGTAGTTCTTGTTCTGGAGGCACTCCACCAGGTCACTGGTGTCCAGCATGTTGCAGCCAACCTTCTCCGCCAGCATCCTCGTGTACTTGGCCGGCTGGTAGTTAACCGCCCAGCTGGACAGTGCTGTTCCACTCTGGATGATAGCTTTCTGGAAAAGATCTGAGAGACAATGCTGTCATTAATTAACAAATCCAGATGATACAATTAAAACTGCAAATACATTTAAACACTACACTGTAACATGCTGTGTATTCACACAGACACTCATACATTTTACCGAGTCCTATGAACAAATTGTTATTTTGACGGTGTGTGGTGACTGGGTGTGGCTAAAATGCTGCCATCTATTGGTCACATACACTTTGCCTGTTCCTGGGGAAGGAAATTACTGCCATCTGTTGTCATTTGAAAAGCATAAAATGAGTTCTCTGTTTGCACTCAGCAGAGAGCATTATATTAATGTGAAACAAGTTGTAGTGAAGAAGTGGAAAACCTGTAAGGTTTATAACCAGCCATGGGAAAGAATCAGATCTGTGGTTAGTGTAGCTTTTGTGTGTAGATTTTGCTTTGCACTATTCCAAGTAATGCAGCCATTTTCAGCCATTCTCTTTGGTCTTCTCTTCCTAATCCTCCTCATGTTGTTGTTGTTGAGGGAATATTATCGGACTGGACTTCCTGCTTCCCCTTACTCCAAAAGTGTGGCATCTCTTTCTGACAGGCCCATACAGTCCCACACACAGTAATACAGAGAGTTAAAAAGAGACTTTTTAACTGTCTTTAACTGACTTTTTAAGAGACTTTTGTACCAGTTGTCAATGTCAGGTTATGACTGTTTCCTAGGTAAGTGTAAGAGAAAGCACTGAAGACCCAGATATGCCCATTTCAGGGCAAAGTACATCTCATCCCTTCAGTGTACACCACATTTAAAAAATACCTCATCTTCATGTCTCAGAGAGCCAACAACGCTATGCCAAATCAGTACAGCATTGAGGGGATTACTGCTTGAAAGCCTGTCTTTGGATTGAATGGACTGAAATTTACTTTTCATTCTGATAATTACAGTGTCAATTTTTAGCGAGTGGGTGTATTGTCACTGAAGTGGAGAGCTCTCAGAGGCAGCACAAAGCAGTGGAGTGAGAAGAGACCAAAAACAGATACTGTTATCTGTTTTCCAGTACTTAATAAAGCTCTTTTCTTTGAAAGTCACACTGGCGATACAGTGGCAGGAAGGGTATAAATTTGGCAGTGTACAGTTCACTCACGGCACACTCAGATCAGCAGTGTACCTGTTTGTTACATGAGAAACTGTGGGACCTCACAAAAAATAGAAAGGATTGAGACCTGCAAACATCCAGTGGAAGCTTGCTTTCAGACCACACTGTCTCTCATCAAACAGAAATGTCTTGGGGTAGGATCCCTAGATTTTCTCTTCAGCGCTGTGAGACTGCGCTCTGTCTTTTGCATATTTGCTTATTCAGGTCATATTCAGAATGAACAAAAACAAGGATAAAATATAGCTGCAAGCAGCAATGAAGGGGCCAAGAACCACAGGGCCACCGGCTAGACAACTAATCAGAACAACCCCTGAACAAGACACCAGTCTTGTGAACAGGGTGAACAGACACATTGAAACCCACTCTTACACTCACACCTATGGGCAATATGGCATGTCCAGTTGACATTACCTTAATGTGTTTGGACTGTGGTAGAAAAGCAGAATACCCAGAGGAAACCCACATGAACACAAGGTACAAACTGAACGCAGACGCACCCCAAACTTTAAACGTCCATATTGTTAGGCAGTAGTGCTACCCATTTGCACCACTGTACTGCCCCCCCCCCCCCAATTTGGACTGTTGGTATCACTACAGGAAATGATGGGTTGACCCCAAATTTGGTGCCTGGATACCTTGGACTGTGCTCTATGAGGGTGTCAGATTCCACCAAAATCCACCTAGGGCTTCTATGGCTTGCCAACCATTGAAAACCATTGAAAAAACGATAATACTAAGATGTCCAAAAAACAAATTGGCCGACACAGAGGGTTCATAATTTCCCAGCTAGGGTCCTTTACTGTGATGATGCACAAGAAATTTGGTTGAAACATCTGCTTTGGTTCCAAAGGGATAGGCATTTGATTTTTTTTCCCCATGTGGCCAAATTTCATGAAACTTGGTGAGTGCCCAATATTTCCTCTGGCAATAAAGTATACCAGGTATGGCGTGATTCCAACCAAGCATTGCTGACATATGGCTCACTTCCTGTTTTGGTGTCTTCACCACGGAATGTCATTGGACGATAGCTGCCATATCATTTACCATAGCAAAATTCTTTGAATAAATTTTTGTCAGAACCCTCTGTAGAAGACATGTACCAAATTCGGTGGTGTTAGGATCAACGATCTAGGACTAGTTCACAAAAGTAGGTTTTTCGAAAAATTCAAAATGGTGGAAAGTCCAATATGGCGGATTTTAATGGTGACGAGTGCATTCGAATCGAGATGACCCAAGGATTCAGGGGACAAAAGATCACAACCCTAGGACAAAAGGTTCAAAGGTTATAAGCAAATAATGTACCTTGAAATTTGGCCTGTTGGTGGTGCTACAGAGATACATGGATTGATCCCAAATTTGAGGCCTGGATACTTTGGACTATCCTCTACCAATGTGCCAAATTTCATCATAATCCACCAAGGGGTTCTATGGGCTGCCATAGACTCACATGGCAGAAAGTATAATAATAGTGAAAAATTCTAACAATTACAATAGGTGCCTTGCACCTTCGGTGCTTGATCCCTAATAAAACATACATACCTTCTGAATAGTGGGACAGTGTGAGCAAGCTTACACATGACGCTCCAGCACCAGACCCAAATATGGTGACCCTCTTAGGATCCCCTTTGAAAGCCTGGATGTTCTCCTTTATCCATCTCAGTGCTTGAATTTGGTCAAGCAGTCCGTAGTTTCCTTTTGCAGCCTGGTCCCCTGTGCTTAAAAACCCTGAGAGAGAATAATAAGAAAAGTACAAAACCTTTCATTAGAACCAGTAAAGCAAACAAAAGCCTTTATAACATCACATGAGAGAAAACCAGGGAAGCAAAAGATCAATATTTATGCAATTACATCAGTAGACTCTTATTGCTTAATTTTCTGCCATAATCACCTTGGCTCCATGATGTTGTGTGTATGATTCTTCCATGACATATTAAGTCAAACAAGGTGATTTTTAAGCTTGTTTAATCTCAGTGACAAATTGCTTGTAAATTTTATTTGCCGTGATACACGAATCCATGCAATCTGGATTCAGGGGAGTTTCAGCAAATTACGTCTTCTTTTACACACAGAGACATGCTGAAGGGAAGAATTCTTACCCAGCAATAGACCTACAGTCTACTGTATTTAATATGTTTCAGACATAATGGATTTGGATCTTTATTAGTCATGGAATTCTCAGAGGGAATTATATGAAGTGCCTGTCAGCTTCATAAGTTTGCATTTTTTGATGTAGTTGAAATAATAACACTGCCGGCAAGCGTAGCAGCTGCTTTGGTCGAAGCTGGTTGAAACGTTCAGAAGACCACTGAAAATCTACCTACAGCATTTTTTCAACATTGCTGGCATAACTGTCATTTCCCACTCCCCTCCTGAACACCCTCCCGCAACCTGTATATAACTGTGCTTCCACCAAATATGCCATTTAATGAGCACGGCCACAGCGAAATACACATCATTCCACTATCACAACAATTGTCACGGACTTGTTAATATCTCTTTCAGACCATTTATTCACAGCTCGATGAGCCCAACTTGCTTAGTGTCTTAATGTTTTGTTTCACTGACCTCTTCTGCGCGCAATGCAACAAATGCTTTGCTGTAGCATCGACTTTATTTCATAAACAAAACAAGCCATCAAAGCAATACTGCGTTCGTGGTAATATGACCCGTAATTGTTTGAGATTCCATTAACTACCGTTCCACCCTTTACTTACAGAAATGCATTTGGTTCTCTTCAAGAAGTCATTGCCCTCTTGAAAGGATCAGTCACTGATTTTATCAGAGATTAAACTAATCCCAGCAGAGAAAGAACATTCAAATCCTAAACAACAATGTGCTGTGTGCTGAAGAGGGGCACATGTTGTCATTTACAAAGGCACAGCATTAAGTTCATCAAATCTGAAGTGCTCGTTTAACCACTGCTACAGCTGCTGATGATCTTAGGCTCCAGCCACACTCATCCACAGCCAGGATTTAGCACGCAGACATCAACAACTTGTAAAAAATTTGAAGATTGTCTGAATATATTAATGTTGTAATATGGTGACCAAAGAGCCACTTTTTGTGGTCGCCAAGCCCTGGATCTTGATACCTGCTGCTGGTACCTCAGCTGGCTCTCCCTACATGAGGAAAAAGTGGATGAAGAAGAACATGTCCCCTGGCATTATTGGCTCACAGATCTAGTTTGTCATGGAGGGATAGAGGAGACAGCTGGGCGGGAGATTGCGGGTCCCCTGCAGCACGCTGCCAGACGCTGGAGTCGGAGAGACAGACCCCAGGCCTGTGCGGTGTCCTTACAGGACACTGAGTGGAAGCAGTCTAAGGGGCTGGGGAGCCACTTTCACATAATCAGCAATGAAAAGAATATAGAGTTGGTGATGGAATAGAGCTGGAGCTAAAGAAAACAGCAATAATGAAGAGGCAACAGACTTAATGACTACTTTTCAAAATCTCTGATGGAGCATGTCCAAAAATTATAGTTCACACTTATGTATGTATGTTCAACCATTACCCATGTGTTACAAGCCACAGAGATGAGCATCGACACTAAAGGATATTTGCTTTGTCAAATACAATGGAAGCCAGTATGGAGTGAGTGTGTCAGTATGTATCCACTAATAAAGAACAGACCTTACTGACAGCATATCTTTATTGCCTGAATAATGTTTTGTTGATTGGTCTGAGCATCTTTTGAGTGTTAACTGGCTTTAACATTAGAGCTTACTCTTTCACTTATGGAAACTGTCACTAAATGGACTATGCTTCATAATATTGTTCTCTTCTTACACACTATGTCATATTTAAACAGCAATCAATCTGATAGCACAAGAGGACTTCAAAGGCTTTAACTGATAAAATTTTAGACATGACTTTAATTCCATATCTTGAGTGGTTGGTTAAGATGCTGTTTCCTACAACATATGACATTGGAAGTCTTAGTGTGGGTTATACACTTAGCAGATGGTAGCTTGGAGTTCACAGTGGTGGAACATAACTGGATCAATTACTCTGGAGTCAGGCAGGGCCAGTTCCCCCTCGTTACACCTTTCAAAAACACCCTCCATCAACTCATCAGGTGCCTTTGAGTTCCTTGTATGATGTCAGTGGGGGGTTGCACCTATCCTCTATTCAAAGTTTGTCCTCCTATGGTGCACTGTGGGGCTTGTAGTTTGAAAAATAGCAACTGGCTGTAAGCAAGTGTATCAGAGGATTGCATTTGTTGTTCACAGCTCTTGTGTGAGTGCAGAGTAGGTTGACTGAGGGGCTTGTGTACAATTGTGTACAAATGGTGAATCCAAAGTAAGAGTGAAAAGGGGGAAAAAAGAAAAATTGGTCATCTTGGATTTTCACTATTACAGGCTAAAAATCTGATATTTTTTCATTAAACTGCAGTAAATGCTAGTCCTGAGAGAATCAACATTTGTGCTTACATACAATGTCCAATCCATGCACATGAATGGCAAATGTTTACATTACATTACATTCCTTTGCTCTTTTCCAGATTTCCAGTACAAAATAACAGAAATATATCCATTAAAGGTGAATGAGCAACAGTGTCAGACCAGGCTAACAAAATTCCCAGAGCAGTGAGTGTGAGCATAACACTATTCAAGCCCCACCACAAGTTCACTTGTGCTAACATCACTAGAGACATAACACAGTGCACATACTGACATGATTACAATGGCTAAATCACTGTATTCACTCAATTCAGGGCAGCAGTGTAGTATAGTGGTTAAGGAGCAGGACGGGGGCACTGCTGCTGTACCCTTGGGCAAGATACTTAACCCACAATTGCCTCTGTAAATATCCAGCTGTATGAATGGATAACACTGTAAAAACCTGTTTTTCAAAAGCAGATCGAAATAGAAGCTCCATGTGTTATATTTTAGTAACTCAACCTCACCAGGACCTCATTTATGTGGGGTTTAATCATAGCACATTTGCATTTATCACTGGCACAATATCAGATTGGATTTAAAAATAACACAGTTGTCAGCTATGCAAAAACAGCCCATGCTTGCTAAAAGGAAGTCAATCACACCCCACTTAAACAGGAAGCAGGAAATACTGCAACTGAGTCCACATGAATGCCAGGTCAACCAGTTCTTGGCAGAAACAAATGTGGCTAAAAATTAAATACATTTGTGACAACACAGAGGCCCTTGGTAATTGAAGTCACACACTAAACACACCCCTAAAGGTACATACTGTACCATATACAGGGGGAAATCACTTGGATTTTATACAGTGCATATAAAATGTACAGAACTCCTAATTTAATCATGGTTATAAATCATGAAATAGTTAAAATCTTGTGGAGCAAAGCAAGGAAAAAATGTAAACAGAAAAAACTCCTTTGGGTACTAATAGCCATAATACCCAGTTGTGCTTGTTATCAGTAAGATAAGACAGATCATTCTCATAAGAAATGTTAATTATCAGAGGAACGAATGTAAGAGGAACATCAAGGATTAGCTGAATGAGGTCAGGTTACTGGTTTAGAGGAAGTGAGCACTGACAATGTTAAGCTTCTGACAGAGGAATGAATTCATCCATGGATAGCACTGAAAGCCAATCCTTCATCTCTGACACTCATTTGTCATGGTTCTGGCTACATCTGCAGCAATTTGAGATATGAGAATTCATAAAAATATGCAGATGCTTTCTGTAAACCATATTAAATCACTGAATCATTTGTAAATCAACATACTATTTATATATTTTCCACATGTACGTATTTTAGGTATAAAAATGTTTTTTCTACAACCTTGATTATTCAAATAACTTGCTACTTCTCTATTTTTAACATATTACTCACTGATGAGCATTTATTAAAAAAAAATAGTAGATGTCAAATTGCATCTAATATTTTTGACACATTTGAATGTATTATGTGTGGGGAATTTAAAATGACTGTGAAGTGATTACTCACACTCCAAATGGCAGCATAATTACATGTGAAAAAGTTAAACTGACATTCCTTTTGTGTTCTGTTTACATATTCAGGAAACAGCTAATTAAAGAACTGCAGTGCATTTTCTGTCACAAGCACAAACAGAATCCTTCTGATTATTCCAAATGACCAGTCTGCAATGAAGAGGCACATTACACTGTGGGTCACAATGCAGGAATTTTGTGAACTAAGCCAAAACATGGGCAGTAAATGTAAAACTTAGCACACATTACTGTAATTTCATTTTCTTTTTTAAGTCTCTATGCCTCATAGCCAAATAGCTCAGATTTACAGTTGAATTAAGAACACATTCATTGCTGCTGAACGATCTCTTCGTTGCTTTATTTGATCCTTTGTATATCCCTGCTACTGAAATTCAATATTTTCTTTGGTAAAAAGCAAAGCACTCACAATTATTCTGTCTCTGCAATTTATATGTAGAGTCATGGAGAGTATTTTGAGTATTTTTGAATGAAAATACAAGAAAATAAATTTCTTTCCAAAATCTGCACATAAATATATGAATATGGAACTGATTCACTGCAAATCACTAAGCCAGACGGATTCATTTGGAAAGGTAAAGTGATAGATCCATGCTCCCTTAAAACTGTACAAGTACAGTGCCAATAAAAACAAAGTTGATAAAAGACTAAATTAACCATTTTGACCCAAGTTAACATTCACATTACAGGTTTATTTTGTAGGGTATATCCGATGAATACTCATTCATATAAACATATGCACTGACAAGCATTTATATTAATATCCAGTAACTTTATAGGGTATTGTGTCTGTATAGATATACAGGACCAGCGTTGCCTCTCCCATGTGGGTCAATTGCTCATACATTCATAGGAAACTTTACCATTTATTCTGCCAAAAAAGTACAAATGTGTCAAATGAAGGGACATCAGCTTCCTGTGGTACATTTTCATGTGTTAATACATTTTTTCGAGTGATATATTTTAAAATACTTTTGCAATGCTAGCAGAACTCCAAGATATTATCATTCTCAAACACTTTGACTGTTGGACACATATTAAGCAATGGTCTGACTGCTGACAATGAGGCAGAATTGTATCCATCAATTTCAGTAATAAAAATGTCTATTATAACAGTATAGATGATTTTTTCGTCTCCCTTTATGCACCCTATTTTGGAATTGGCAATTGTCTCTTAGGCTCATCTCACAGTGAAAACCACTGCATTCTCTCAGGAGCACTGAGGCAAGACAAATGCAGTACTCCAACACACTTCCACGCAGCCACCGGCTATTCTTCATATCACAAGTCACACAATCCACAACAGTAGAGTGGGAGCTCAATGGAGGACAGGCCCTACTAAGCTGATCCATGGAATTAACAGGTGCCTGAGAGTGGTCAGATGCCGGTTATTCTTGGCAAATGACATGGCTGGGACTGAACCCGAGCTTCAGTGCGCATTTGCAGCAAACAGCTTAACCACTGAGTTACTCAAGAGCCCAGCCTCCAGAATTACAAGTAGGTTCTATGTGTGTGTGTGTGTGAGAGAGATAGAGAGAGAGAGAGAGAGAGAGAGAGAGAGAATCAAATTAAATGACCCAGAGGAATATTATGCATTAGGCATTACACAAATAATATTAAACTATATGTGTAAATGATAGTCAGTTCCAAAATTTTGCAGAATGTTGGAATTGAATTTGTGTGTGAATTGTGAAGTTCACTGTGTTGACGCTGTTTCAATTTAAAGTGATTATAAATTTAAAGCCCAATGGATGCAGCAGCACCACAGGCCCATGGTCATTCACTTGCCACTTGCAGAGTGCAGCGCCCAAGATGCAGCATGCGCTTCCAAGCATATGCTGCAGGCTCCTCTCACTCTACACTGCTTCCTGTCCAGTGAGGATGGAGCTGTGCTGTTCACGCTCTCTACGGGTATGAAATAATAACCCTATGAGTCATTACTGTGCAGAGTTGAGAACTGATAGTTTAACAAACAACGTCCATCTGACATCCAGCTAAAACTGGGGGTCTAGTGTAATGTAATGCATATCAAGCTATGGCAGTATGGTTTCTGCAATGCAAATGTCTATAGGCTTGAAGAGGTCTGTTGAAGGAAGCCAACATGGCTGTGGAGGGTGTGAGGTAAGTTTGCACAAACACAAGGGCTAAAGTAAAACTGGATCACCAGCAAACAGAGTTGAAGCACAATTTCTCCATTTCTGACTTAGGGCACAGTTTACTTGTAAATCTGCCAACACCAGAAACACAGTGAAGATAGTGAGCAAAAGACAAAAAAAATATATACTTCACTTCACTTGTTATCTAACCTAACCCACACAGCAGGGTACCAGAGCTTCTACACACACATTTGTTGGGGTACTCTACCTCCGGTAGACCTAACATGCCACTGGCCACTAACAATATTAATTAAATATAAGCCATCATTCCTTTTTTTCTCAAGAAGAAAGCAATGTGAGGTGGTTTGGGCTGCAGAAAGACAGTGGGTGCCTTAGATCAATTCTATTTGCAACTAGCCTGCTGTTAATCATCCTAAAAATATACTTCACTATTTTTAAAAGTGCATTGACTCACGGTCTGGAAATGACCGTGAGTCAATGCACCGCATGAGAGAGAGTGTGATCCAAATAAAAGACCTCTGAAGTCATGTTTAATATAGTAACCATACTGCACCACAACTCAACGCATGATGCTGCAAGGTGAGCTATGTCTGCATATGCAAAAACACATGACAAATTTAATTAAGGGATAAATTCCACTGTTACATGGAAAGTGCAAAGCTACACTGGCAAGGTGCACTGGGATGGGAAGATTAAAGTTACTGTTCATATTATGATAAATATTCCTAAAAGAACTCTGTACCATTAACAGCCTAGTATTTTCATAGCATACAGTATTCAGAAGCAAGAGAGTGCTTGTTTTAAATTCTGTGCATGGAGCTGACAGTGTTGATAAAGACCGCATACAACTGTATCTCACTAAATTATCTTCTATTAATAACTACAGATGCATTGCAGGAAACAATGCCGGTTTATTAAAGCAAAATAAATTTGCATATCAGCAATAACTCCTTAAACTCATCTTGGTAATGTATGGAACATTGTTTTGCAGCATTTCATGATTCTGGCGGGTATGTGCTTTGATTTTGATGCAGGTTGTCCTTTTGTAGAGATCCTGCGGGCTTTTGCAGTGACCCTGGTCTTAAAGATCCAGCAAAGTGTATGATCCATTGCACCTGACACTTGCTTCACCAGATGGTGTCTCTGCACTGTGTCTGTGGAAGATAGAAGCTCTTTTTTTCACATGCTCCTTGATATAAAGCCTCCATTATATCAGCCGATGGAGAGGGTGATGGGGAGGAATAGCCCACAGTCTGCAAGAAAAGGGCCGGTTTCAAAGACAGGCCAGGATATGGGATTCTCTGTGACGGCTCAGTGTTATTCAGTGTTATTTTTTTGTGTAATTGAAGTTGACGACATAAGGTGTGTGTGTGATACATTTAAATGTGGTACATGCTATACATACATGACTGATAGGAATTCTGGCAAGGGGACTTACAAAGGCATATTTTTCCATGTACCTTATACATATTGCAGAACGAATGAAGAAATTCAAGAAAAGCAGCGTGTTCAGGCACACAAAGGCAAAGTTAATCCTGAAATTTTATCCCACAACCTCCAAGCATTATCCTATGTCTACAGGCAGTGTGGTTATGACCTATGGAAGCCAGTTTAGTGAATACATGACATACAGCATCGCAGAGCTGACAGTGGTAGGCAGCTTCTGTCATCACAGAGGGCGTGACAAACTGGGTGGCTTCAGATCTTTACGGAAATGACAGGCTGTCCAGGTAGAGACAGACGTGTGACCATGATGGAGAGAGGGTATCCATGGCAGCCCATTCAACACTGTCATGAATTACAGTGTCGCCACACAGGAAGAACTATGTTTTGCAATGAACGATTTGCACGTTTTTTTTTCCACAGATCATTGGAATCATAGTTCTTTCCACTTCATATCCTGGACCCACAGTGATGCTCTTGGAAGGTTACAATGTTGAATGTTATCCTCTGGAAGGCACTAACATGTAATGTATGTTGGATTTATAAAAATAATGTCATTGAATCCATTGGCATCCTCATTTCTGAGATAATATGCTACAGGTTACAAACATTACAGCCCTTTGGGGGAAAAAAGGGTGCCCTTTTCATCAGAAAAGTTGTATTTGTGTTGTAATGTAGCAGTATTATATTATAATAGATTATACATTTAAATATGTATAATATGCCTTTGTATAATTTATGTCATTAACCATTATAACAGTATTATGCATCCATCTGTAACATAAAAAATCTGTTTCTGGGTGACAGCAAGGTGTGTATTTTAGAGCTGGACCCGAATATTTGACTATTCAGATATTCGTTCGTTGGGTAGGTATTCGGTTTTCAATTTTGGGATTCAGATATTCGTTTTTTTTTTTTTTTTTTTTTGTTAAATGTAGGCTATCAATAAAGGCGAACTGCAAAATACATTTTGTCAGCACATTCTTGTACTATATTTATACTTTTTAATTGCACAGTTAAAACATGGAAATATATACCATCTCAGCTTGGGCGCCTGACATCCCTCTCACTCACAGCAGTGAACATCACGCTTCAGTTCACCTTTGCCATTAAAGGGAAGACAAAATACCAAAGACCTCAGCTGTGTGGGAACTCTTTAAATTGAGCAATGACAAGACAAAGGCAGTGTGCCAAATATGCAATTTGAAACTGGCCTACCACGGTGGCACAATAAGCATGAAAAATCACCTGAATGTTGTAAGTAGTAGCCTATTGTTTGATGGTGTAAAAAACGGAGACCATATTAGCTAACTTAGCTTAGCTAGTATTTGCGCTACATACCTTGTTCTATTTATTATGGTTCGTTTTATTCTATATAAGGCCATTTGTTTATTTTTATTTAAATTGTTTGTGTATTGCAATGTGTGCTTCTGTTATTATAATTGCACTACCTTGTTCTATTTATTAGTTCATTCATTTATTTAAATATCCTTTACTGTGTCAGTAATTGGTAAAAATAATAATTGTATTTCTGAGTGATTTGTCATTTCTTTGTCAGAAAAATGTCAGAGTATTAACACTGTTACAGCGGCTATCTTATTAAAAGTGTTGTTATAACAGAAATATGTGTGTTTTGTATCTTTGACTCTTGTTAGGTTCAGGTTGTAAAACGTTATAGACTTAGGCTAATAGCTGACGGAATTTGGAACTGGATTTGGTCCCCAGGTGCTGTACTGTGGCTGCCCACTGCTCTTAGTGTATAGGATGGGTTAAATGCAGAGGACACGTTTCGTTTCAATGTTTTCATATGTGAATACTGAAAAATGACAATAAAGAAATTATAAATAAATATAAATCTTATAAATATAAATCTGAAATCTTAAATTTGTTGGAGCTAGTATGCTGTTTCTGCGCTTCTGCACTTAGGTTTCACAGTGTTGTGTCAGGCGTTGTCTTGGATTCGGAACCTATTATTATGAGTATTTATGTAGGTCTATAATTTATCCATGATAAGAAAAATTGTCACAAGCTGTTATGTCACAAAGAGTGCACAGATAGGACCTTGTTGAACCAAACCCCTTGGGATTACAAACATGCATAAAACACACCAAACCTTTTGGAAAATGTTTTTTATTAACAAATAACAATACAAACAATACTGTAGAATAACACAATCCTTAAAAATTAATGCCTTTAATTAAACTGAAAGACACGTGTTGCAGTGCTATGCCGTCCATCTCAGCCGGGAACGGAGAAATGTCTGGCTGAGTCCTTCCTGAGTCATGCTCAGCAGTCCCCCCATCTGAAGCTTCGAATATTCACTGTTGATTACTACCTAAGCTCCGGAGCCCAAAAAATGGTATTTGGGACAGCCCTAGTGTATTTTCTTTCAACGCAACCCAGCTTGAGGGTCACCTTCACAAGTGTATCTCAGCAAAATGAGCATAACACAACATTAAACCTCTCTGAAGATCATCCCATTCACTGGCATTATCACAAGGGCCTCCAGGGTGGCTAATGCTAGATCAGTTGACAAAGTGTGCCTATGAAATCCATTAGTGTATACATAAATCAGTCCACTTAGTGCCAGCACTATCTACTGTCTGCCATGGTGATGAAACAAGAGGAAACCCTAGCACTGAAGTGTCAACCCCCGTCAAAAAAAAAAAAAAACAGGTTACATCACTTAATGTTGCACATTTGATCAATTAACATGTGACATTAAATATTATAGTGCAAACAGCACATTCCGTTCAAGAAACTAGGACCCTGATTCTTCTTCCCTTCAATATATTGGCCTAATATTCTTGTAAAATATAGCACTGATGCAATTTCAAAATGTGTTCTATGACCAATGTCTGCCACTTCAGCATGTTTCAAAAGCTCATCTTGCACTGGGAAATTTCCTGGCAATGTAAGTACCTGCCAGTGCAAACTATTCTGAGAGATTTGCAGGCATAATTTCCATCTTTCCCCAGTTCATCACACTTCCTGAATTCGTATAATCTTTGATTTTTACACCAATCCCTACAGTAGGTACTGTATCTTAGGTACAAATGGCATCTTAGGTACAAATGGCTATGACCACAGGGTGGATCTGTGTCTCTGCACTTTTCTGCCATTGAATTCAGGGATGAAATTACTATTTATTATGACCAGGGCCAAACAGGTGTATAAAGTAGATGCCCATGATTAAAAATTAGTGGTAATCTTGGTTACTGCCCCGTCATTAATACCATTTTCCTTTCAAGAGGTGCGGATGTCATTAACAGGGGTACCTGATCTAAAACAGAGATGAGCAAGCTCAACAATGACAATGATACCATGAGCCTCAGACAAGGTCATTGGTCTAAAATAAAGAGTGCAGTATCTTCCCTTAAGGTGCCCCTGTGTTGTTTTGTGTGTCATAGTTTCAGTGTGGTCATTTGTCTCTTATTGCATCATATTTCAACATTAAATCACATCTATATTGCTCACGAGCATGGAACTCTGATTTTCTTCCCTTTTTTCCTTTCCTTCCCTTCATGAAGCCAAATATTTTATATACACATATTTGATTTTTTGTGTACTTTATTTATTTTAATTTCTACTATCCCTTGGAAACACTATCAACAGGGGCTCAGTGTTGACTTGGCACATTCAGGCTACCTCCTCCCTGGACCTAGACTAGCTACAGCCCTTAAAACAAGCTTAACACTTGTAACACTTCTGAACTATTGAAAGCTTGCTGGTTTTTCAATTGACAGCTAATAATTGTGTTTATATACCGGTAGTACAGGTAAAAGTTGCATTGCTTTGGGAACAAAACATTTTCTCATAATACACATCATCAGCCTACTGTCAGGCAGCACAGGGTAGGACACAGTCGCAGACCCCAAAAGACGCGAGGGCAGAGAAAAAACACACGGCAGAATCAAAAAACCAGAATACAGGCAGGGTCAAAAACCAGGGAAGCAGTCCGTGGGCAAATCCAAAGCGGGATAGTCAGAACGGGCAGGGTCAGACAACAGGAAGGCACGATCAAGCAAACTAAGCAAAAGCGGCAGGCAAACAACGGAGTCAAAAACGGGCAGGTCGAAAATCACAAGAATAGCGAGTAAAGAAAACGCGGGGACGAAACAGGCAAAAAACACTGAGACGAACTAGCAATGACTGCACAGCGAGCAGGGTATAAATAAGGACAGACCGACGAGGGGATGAGATGCAGGTGCGCAGGTAATAAGGCGGAGACAGGGCGGAGAGAAGGGCCGGGCAGAAACACAAGGAGAAAAAAAGGAAAAAAAACCAAAAGCGCAGGGCTAGGAGGCGGGAGTACTGACACCTACAATCATATACAAGGTTTGCACGTTATTTTCCTGGTAACTGGAATTCCCTCATTCTATTTCTACATCATAAATTTGACATTTCTCTTCAGACAGTCAAGACTTTGGTCCACAAAATGATTTCTATTGAGAGCTATCATTCAAATGACATTCTGCTGAAGGCACATTCTCTCCACTGGCATTGTGTTGGTCAAAGGTGGTACCTTTTGCCACTGAGCATTTGAGATATCACATTTGACTTGACTGTGAATGTAGGGTAAGCTGAATTATTAAATATAATGTGGAAAAAAAACACCTTATACCTTGGCCAATTGTAGAGACTCTTCCACTCTGATCTGAAGGATAACAGGATTTAGACCTCTGTGGTCTGAAGCAAGTCTGGGGAGTTTTTTATTTATTTATTTATTTACATCAGTAAAGCATGAGTAGAACATTCAATGCTCTCATCCATATCCACTCCCACCACACACGAAAAGGCTTTTCACGCTGATCTTTGCTGAATTTGTGTTTGGGCAACCAAAGCACAGACAGCTTTACAAGCTTCCAGCGAGCTACTGATTGATATTTGCGACAGCACCAATCGTGTCAATAAGACCTCCATTCCAGCATACACCGATATGCAATGAAATGCAACAGTGTTGAGCGCCCAGACAAAATGAGGTCTCTGTGACCTTCAACCATGGAGGGTGAATCACTTCACTGCAACCAGGCCCACAATAAAGGTTAATTGAAATCAGCTTCCATGATATAGGACTGTCACTATGCAATTTATTCCAGACAGACATAAACATACTTTTGCTTTTCTTTAATGAGGCATTGACACATACAGATACTGGCCTTGATAAATGAAATATGACCAGCTGAAAGATGTTATACATAATATGTGGTTTCAAAAAAGAAAAAAAAAAGTGCATAAATTTGCCTCCATCCATCACAACTCAGGTGACAGATTATGTTAGACCTTCATTAAATTCATTAAATTCCTTCATTTGAGCAACAACTGTAAGTGGTCATTTGCGCAATAGTTAAACATAGCCAGAGAATTAAATAGACGGACTCTGACATAGCCTAACTGTCGTATTAAAGGCAATTACTAGTCCCACCCCATTAGATGTTGCTCTCTTGTTTAACTTTTAACGTTTTAATGACCTGCGAACGCATAGAGGAAAACCTGTAACATCATTTTTTTTTACTGTGATGCAACCTCTCAGTGTTCACCATAGCTAATGCAAGCTCCCTACTATTGCCCTCCCGCATGAAAGCTGATGTGTGGAACCACTTTGGATTTTGTAAACTTGACACTGGCATTGCAGATAACAGCAATGCAATATGTAAGATTTGCAACGCCGAGGTGAGATACAGTTTGCAGTAATACAACAAACCTACGTAACCATTTAACAAGACATCATCCAGATGTGCTGGTGCTAACCCCACAACCAGACAGGCAGCAGACAATTGAGATGGCATTTTCCAACAAAATTCCTCACAACTCACCTTGTGCACAAAATTTCACTGAATCAATTGCGATTTTCATTTGCAAAGACATACGGCCCTATAGCATTGTGGAAAACGAAGGATTCTGTAACATGCTCAATGTGCTGGAGCCACGCTATGCCATCCCAGGCCGCAAACAGATGAGTGAAGTCATAATCCCGCGGCTGCATGGGGAGCTAAAGAAAAGCGTTGCCCTGTCCCTACAATCAGCTGATAGGGTGGCTCTCACATGTGATGGGTGGACTTCATGGAGCCAAGACTCCTATATCACAATTACCTGTCACTACATAGGTAATGACTGGATTCCCATGTCTAACGTGCTGTAGACCAGGGCCATACATGCCAGCCACACAGGGGCAAACATATCCCAGTTGCTGTCAGAGGCCTTGGATGAATGGAACCTCACTAATAAGGATTCGGTCATTGTGACTGATAACACTGCGAACATGGTCCGTGCAGTGGAGATGATGGAGCTGCTCCGTGTCAGGTGTTTCGCTCATACCCTGAGCCTGGCTGGCCTCACAAGCTGCGCTGAAGCTTCCAGCCATCTCGCGCTTGGCCAGGCGTATTGTCATGTTCTTTCACAGGAGCACCAAGGCCAGTTATGTTTTGAAATGAAACAAGCGTTGCTGAACCTGGCCTGCCACAAACTGAAAATGGACGTAGTGACCATGCTGGAAAGACTCCTAGAGCAACAACCAGCTATCTCAGCTGTGCTGCTTCCACCCGAGGTCTGCTGGAGGGAAAAGGAAGGCACTCTCACAGAGGCAGACATAACAGTGGCAGAGCACATCGCTAAAGCTCTATGTCCAGTGAAATCAGCTACACTGGTGATTAGGGCTGGGTATTGGCAGAGATTCCCCGATCCGATTCGATTCCGATTCACAAACTAACGATTCAATTCAATCCGATTCGATAGGAATGAGATATCACATACTGTAGCAGCTTTCCATATTTGGACAGATGTTTAAAAAGCTCTAAAGGAACACAAATTTACAAATGCAGAGTCACTGGAAACAAATTATGAAAATCACTAAAGAAAAGGCCCAAAGGTTTGTACAGTCATGCGCCGCTTAACGTCCATTTGGACAACATCCGTTCGCATATAGTCCCATAAGGTTATAATAAAGTTTAAAAATCCAGATCGCAGAACGGGACGTAGCAGACGTAGTCGGACATAGTGAAGGCAATGCTTCCCGCACGCAACACGTGTATCACGTCTCTTGGAAATAAAGTGATTGCGCTGCCAGGCGTATAATGGTACAGTACATAGTATACCATATAATATGTCTTAATAATCAACGCCTACGCTAATGTCTTATGTATGTACTGTACTTTCTATCAGTGTTTTAATGTGAACTTTGCATACCTACAATTAAAAAGTTCACCATATAACAGTGTATGCTTCGACTCGTAAACAGCAGCATCCAATCTCGTGCCTATTCCATGGTTTGCTAAGTATACAGTATGGTGTTTGCACAACCTCCACATCACATAACGTCCTATTTCACAGAACGTATTGTGGACGCTAAGCGACGCATAGCTGTGTATCAAAATCTTTTTATTTGAGGAACACATGGGTATAGTTCCTTAAAAAACGAAACCAACCTGTATCATTGCCTACTTATTAATGACACGAAGCAGCAATGTGTTTGCATTAGTTAGCTCAGGGAAAGCTGGTTTGTACGGTAGCTACAATGACTGACAAAACGTAGCTGACTGCCAGTAGCAACTCTGCAATTGTGAATGTTTTCTTGCTAGCCTAATATGAACAACTAGCTAGCTACCTAGCAAACAAACATGAACAACTACATTTCTCTTGAATTGCGCTAAATTACATTGCATTTGTGAGCAGGTTTTGCTGTTCAGTTTAGCTAGCTAGCTAGTTAGGTAGCTAGGTAGTGGTTGTGCACTGTATTAAAGTTAAAGCTAAATATGTATACCAGGCATCAGATTTTGGACAACCTGCTCCACGCATCATTTTTTTTATGTCTCTGTACGTATCAAGAGACAAATTGTAGAGTATGGGGAAACCCCGCACTGCCACGATAAGCTTTTCCTCCATGTTTGACTGGAACCAAAATGTTGGATCATTTGTGTCAGCAACGTGTGTCACGCTGCCTTTGCCGTGTCGCATCGCTCAGTATTTGCATAAAACAGACCTTGAATCTAGTCTATTTTAGCCCCACCTAGTTGGCTTTGCAGCTGCCACTTGTCTCTTGAAGCTGTAAATCGTGAACTCTCAATGAAAATTAATGGCAGCCGGTCGCTTTGTCTCTCTCCTGTGTCATCCGTGTGACCGTAGGGTTAGCCACGGTGAACACTGAGAGGTTGCATCACAGTTAAAAAAAAAAAATGATGTAACAGGTTTTCCTCTATGCGTTCGCAGGTCGTTAACCGTTAAAAGTTAAGCGAGAGAGCGACATCTAATGGGGGGGTCTAGTCATTGCCTTTAATACGACAGTTAGGCTATGTCAGAGCCCGTCTATTTAATTCTCTGGCTATGTTTAACCGTTTCGGAAATGAACCTAGAAAACGGGAAAAAAATGCATATTCGCCTAAAAAATCGATCCATAAATTTTACAGATCGATATGGAATCGGATGAATTTTTTAAAAAACAATTGATCGAAAAAAAAAAACCGATATTTTTGCACACTCCTACTGGTGATGTCCGAGGAGAGTTCCCCTACTTTATCTGTAATTGCCCCTTTGCACTCACAGCTGCTTGAAGAGATGCGCCACGGCAAAGGTGATTCCACTGTTATTAAGGATCTCAAATCTGCCATGCACGATGACTTGAGGTTCAGGTTTTAAAAAACAACTATCATCTATTAAATTTATCTTCTGAGTGACAGCAGTATAGGACACATTATGATTAAAATGTGTGTGTGTGTGTGGTGTGTTGATGATGCTGTAAAATGATTCCAATGTGCTTGTCTAATCTTTGAAGATACTCAAACTTGAAGGAAAAGCTGTATGTTGTGTCTGCCCTGGACCCTCATTTCAAGACCCTTCCTTTCGCCTCTGTTGAGGACCATGAGGACACATTTACCAAGTTGATCAGTGAGACTGCCTCTCTTGAAATTGATTTGAAACAGATATTCATACAGTGTCAACTACAGAAAGTGCAGCACATAAATATGGTAAATTAAAACAGAATGGAGGACAAAAATGCGTGTACACTACCCCTACGCAGCCAACTGTTTACAATTCCTAACTCTTTACAAATGTGAGTGACTTGAAACATTTTACAATTCATGCCTGTTTTTCCTAAATGCATTACATGTTTTTAAATCAAATACTTTGTGGCATCACCATGGATGACCTGATTTTTAAGTGCAGCAGATTCAAACAAAACAAAAACAGATGTCTTCAGCTCAAATGGGCACTTCTTTTTTTTTTTGCATTACCCTTTGAGTTTCAAAAACAAGAAGGAATCCTGTTTATCCCTGTATTCACACAGAGAGCATAAAAAAATCTGGGCCAATGTGCCTGTTGTGACCTGATACCTATCTTGCAGTACCATAAATAATGTTGTGTAGAGTGCCCCTTTCTACATTGTTAAATTTAGCTGCCATTTTGAGGGACTACATGTAGAGTCCTTAAACTGATAAGGTAATACTTTAGCAACAGCTACAGGAAGTTAGGTTGTGCTTGCTTTTGTATATCAATAGCACTTATGTTTGAGTGCTAGAGTTACCGATAAGTGTGTTCAGAAATATTTGCTGATAAAAGCTCAAGAGTCTACACTGGTAACATAAAGTGTTTGCTGTGAGTTGAGAGACAACCACTTGAAGAAGAAAAAAAAAAAAAAAACTGTTGTATCCAGCTGTATGAAGTTTTGTGGGAAATGGTCCCCCTTCATGAATGAGAGAAAATACTGTTGAAATGTTTTTAAATAGTGGTATTACAATCTATAATTGATTCCTTTGCTTGTATGTATTCCAGTAAAAAAAATATCTCTATACAGCTGCCAAAACATGGTATATGTAAATACACAAACTGGTGAATAATGTTTATGTCAAAAGTGAACATTCAACCGAGGCAAAAAAATCAAGGCAATCTAAAGATTTTACAGACTCATGATATTGCATTCCCAGACAACAACATGGGAAAACACTAAAGCACCATTAAAATGTAATGAGTTCAAGCAAGGTTAGTCACATATGGGTGCACATTTATTTAATAGCATTTGTCATGTGCCGCAGGCTACTGTAATAAGGATCTCATATTTTCTACTTAACGTAAACAACCTGCGGACAACATGCTGGAAACAAACAATATTCTGCAGACAACACAGTATTCATTTATAATAACATTACGTTTTGTATAATTACTTGTAATAACATATCTGGTATATGCCAATACTCTTTCCAGATACCTTGTCAACATTTCTGGCATAAAGTATACTAAATATCTTTGGTCACAATAAACCACATAAAATGATAGATCAACGTGTTCCTCTAAAATAATTCAGACATGTAGAGTGCAAAGGCACTTCACTGCAGTTCATGACAATAAGCAACAACACAGCTGTGTGGGAGAAAGGTTCTGACCAGAAAAATATACATGGCAGTGTATATACTACTATTATACTACTATTCACTTTCAGGTTACTTACTATTATTCTGTTTTGTATCCATCGAATCTGATCTCAACAGACCTACAAATACTTTTACAACAACTTCAGAAATGGATGGGCACCAATACAGACAGAATTTTAAAGTAAAGCAATAATCAATGACTGAGAGAACAATAAGAACACATAAAAAGTTCTTAGTGGTTCACGTATTTTATATGATATCAGCCATAAATAGGACAATCTGTTGCTTTAGTATTCAGAAATGTACTGGTAAGACCGAATTTTAAAAATCCCATTTCAATCCATTCATATGTAATGAATTACATATATTTCTCAGTGAGTCGTCTGTTCTCATCTCAAAGCACCTGTTTTTGTGTGCATCTGGTGTTACTCATCCTGTTACTCACCTCATTTATCTTACATATATTCCCATATCTGTTTTTTTTTCCTAACACAACTTTAATTTGACTCAATCTGACTAAACTACAGAGCATAATGCTAGATGGACAAACATTAATATATTAATACAGTACTTGCTGCAGCATTCATTAAAACATGAGGATTGATGAAACAGCCCATTGTGTACTCCAAATCTAATGCTGTGAATAAATTAAAAAGCCTTTATAGATATCAGTGTTAAACAACATTGGTTGAGTGCATAAAAACACCCAGTTATGAGCAAATAGCATGTGAGAGTAGGAAACGGAGTAACATCTTTTAACTCTCTGCTGCAAAAAGAGACAGCCTTCAAGGACACTTATCTCAGTAACATTAATTGCACTATGAAGGAATATGCAGAAATGAATGCTTACCACAAAGACAAGAGTTCTTTTAGTAAGCCAGCATTATACTCTCTAACATTAACATGAAAAACACAATGATGTCTCCAGAGCCTGCTTCTCAAACTAGATAGGTCATTCACTAGCTAGCAAATCCAGCAGTACCATTAGATAATGTCTGCAATGCTACTGTAGCAACAATAGTGTAAAGATCTTAAAGCTACTTTTATTTTATGAAAGCAATATGGCAAGAGAACCCGTGGCACATCATGAAAATGATTTGCAGCAGTAGGCTATCAATTACAAGTCACTATATTAAGCAGTTGGAAACTGTTTCATTTAAAGAGAAAAAGTAGTGTGTGTATATGTGTGTGTGTTTGTGTGTACATGCACACACACACACACAGAGGGTGTGCAAGATGAGGCTGGTCTGTCTGCTGTGTCCTCCACAATGGCCATGAAACAAGGCCTTGACTCGCCACCAGATGAACGGCAATGAGAGGACCCTATTTCCTAATCGCGCCAAAGGACAGGGTTATGATTCAGATTTGCATAGAATTGATGGTATGGTATGAATTACATGTTGAAATTTGATAACAGAGTCTTGTCAAAGTCGTGCTTATTTTGACAAGTGATGTACTGATGTTCCAGACACACCACTGCTCACACTATGAAATATACATATATGTATTTTTTGCATCCACCTCCATCAGGATTGTTTACATCTCTGAATCAGAAAGAAATATCTTACTTTTTTCCCTTTTAGCAGCATTGGCTATACCTATGACTTGGTGGTCAGAATTCCCTTATATGGGATTTTGGGGGGATTTACTTGTGGTAATTTAATTGTGTGTTTCAGCATGTTTCATGAATCCCCCTAGACTTTTTCATACACACTTTTCCCAATAACAAAATATGATGTTTCTACAAACATTTTGATGAATGGGGCTGATTTTACTGATTGCTTTCATTTTAAACAGATTGTAAGATCAACTGCTTGCAACTCTCTTTGATAAATGATAACATTGTTTTTAGTCATCGGTGACTGAAATATAATGTATCCTAACAGGTTCTGTTGGATCTATTTTGGCAATTATCCATTCTGAATATCCAGCTCACTTTTCTGTGCTTGGGTTCAAATCACATATACTGTACTTGTGTAACCCGACAAATCTCACTTAATTTCTGAGATAGATGTCGAGTGTGTGTGTGCGTGTGTGTGCGTGCATGTGTGTTTTTATTTCTTCAAGAAAAGGAGAAACATCTACCACATGGATTATACCATGGACTATACACAAAACTGTCTATAGCATTAGAGCAAAAGGTTTGTTGATGTGGGTGTTATTCTTCTGTACAGTTACATATAGGTTGAGTCCACTGGATGCAGTGGAACACACTGCCCTGGAAGGGAACCCTTGGGTTGAATCCCATCCAGGGGAAAATCCGGTCAAAAGTAAAGAGAATCAGCCATGCATATGGGATAGACAAAAGCTATTACTGCCAGAACAGTGGTCAATTAATCTGTCTCAAAATTAGCCTAATCTAGAGTCAAAGCCTATTTCTTTATTAGGCTGTATTGTGGTATTTGTTTTTCAGTTCCCAGTGCCATACGAAATTGATCAAATCAACAGACAAGTAATTTATATTGTCAAGCGTTTAAGAGCTGCTTCATTATGTCAGTGGGCTGTTTTGTTTCCTCTGCATCAGTGTAATTGTAAAGCGTCTGCAATCTGCAATTACGTCCACCATTCTGGCATCTGCAGTAGGCTGCTAAAAGCAAGTGTTATGGTGTAAGCATCGAATTAGGGAGGGAAGGGTAATGACAACATTCACACAACTCCTGAGAGTATTTTCATACAACTCTTTAGAGGTCATCTCCTTTGGCTGTGCAGTTATTGAGTAAATGCAGTGGAGTATTTGATTTGTGAAAGAAGAGAGAGACACCCTGTATGGCCCCACCTGTGTCCAGCATTTCAGCTTATTATGGGCTATTCCCATCAGTGCTGTTCACCGGGAGCAATCCGCTCTGCTCAGTGTGCCACAGGCCCCCTGGTTTCCACTTTTCCCAGGTATGAATGTCTGATTTCTGCCATTGTGTAGACTGCATACACATACTGTAAATGCAAGCCTTTCCAGTTATATGGCAACACACTCTATATTACCTATAGTGCATAACTGGTACGATGTAACTGCAGCAAGTGTGCAGTCAGTGTAAGCATCACACTCTTACTGGCTGTATGAAACTGGCACACAACATTTGGATTGCAACACCTAGAAGTATAACACAATGTGCTAACTTCACCAGTTTTAAATTCCAGTTACAATCATGCCCAATCATGTGACCACTAATCAACTGCAAAATGAAATAGATATAATGTCCAGTGTCTTTGCCTTTTTTCCCATTCCTTTTCCTACATCACATTGCTTTAGTTATTTGCTAGGCATTCACCTTTATCCAGGACACAGCACCATTTCAGAATTTATCAGTTTACAAAGCACTGCTGTGTATTTCCAGATGCCTTGGTCAAGGGGACTATGGTAACCCTGCACTGGTGATTCAGACCTTCTGGCTACAAGCAGAGCCCCTAAACCACTACGCCACACTGCTGCTCTGCTGTGTAGAAAAGTGGTTGTGATGATGCTGCCCTGATGTATTTTGCTCCCTGGGACTAATTTGCCTTTCCGCTTCCATTAGCTAGATGAAATCAATGCTAAAGCTTTGAACTAGAAGCTCATCAAAACAACAACTAGATATGTACTGTATCCTTCCGATTGAAATATAATATAATATAACACAGAGTATTCACCTTGCCATTTTATTTATTTATTTTTCACAGATTACAGATTCCACGTATCTTATTGTTCTGCAACACTGCCACACATGAATGACAGAGCACAGGAGGCATTTAAAGGCTGCTCTCCTGAATGTAAAAAAAAAATGTAACTGAATGCTTGATTCTTTATACTCAGCAAATTCCATACAGAAACTGGCTGAGAAGAATTCCATGTTATTACACCTTCCCACTGTTCCATAAATCCATGTTCAAAAGTGGTCTGTTTGTTTCTTACAATGTAACTGGCAATTGGTATTGGTGCATGTTTGAAATGTTTAAAGAACTGTCCAAGTATGCATTCTCTGTGGTGACAATTAAATTCCAAGGCAGGTCCAGACTTGTATCAAACTCTAACTACTTGGAGGATTGACTCCCCATGCGTATTACAAAACAAGGTTACTCTCCAAAAGAACCAATCTATAACTAAGCATTGAAGATAACTACATTACACACATATCTTACTGTATCCTGTGTACACAGATTAAAATTAGGTACATAAAATTCGAAGAGATTAAAAAAAACGCAAGAGCCTTGCAGTCCTTCTGCTTCTGCACTAATAGAAGCAGGAGAAGGAGTGTTTATTGCATCCCAATTGCTAGGCAGCTCATGTCTTGTTATAACTTGAAGCCACAGATGAGCACCATGTGTCTGTGACATGTCACACAAATTAATGAAGCTCAAGGCAACAGCCTCTGCTAGAGCAGCAGCAGCATATGCGCCATCCCAGCACACACCCAGAAATAATAAATGCAATGTTGAGGCTAAATCATCTTCACTGTTTATTCTACTGAGGCACGGGCTGAAGTGCCGTTATCCGTCATGTCTGTTTGTTGCCATTAATTAGATGGAAAAAATAAAATCCTTTCTCTGTGCCGAAGGATACATTTGTTACATGAAAGAAGAGTGACTCTGAATTGTTTCTCATAGGAAACTATTTTGTAATTTCTGAGGTGTCGTCCAGACAAGGAAATACAGTAATACAGAGCCCAGACCTCAGTTAAATGACTGTATTGCTACACAGGCGTCCTATGGAGCTGTAGCTAGAAAAGTGTTCCACTGAAGGGGTAGGTACACGCTTTATAGCAGGTCTTCTACATGCCATTTCCTCTATCGCACTGCAAGTAGTCAGTGAGCTGAAATATAGCACATTTAGCAGTGCTTTTCTTTCTGCAGTGCATACTTTTCCAGAATGCCTTTTCCCCCTTGGCAGTTGACACTAAATATAGACAATGCTGAAGACAGCTCCAACCGACACTAAATGGTCAGTGGTAGAACACTATCTGTGTGAATACAAACTGACTTTTCTTTACAGCTACTGACTGCATTTTTGGGTATGCAATTATTGAAGCAATCAAAACAAATGGTTCAAAGAGTCAGAGAATGAACACATACTCATAACATATTAAGCAGAGGGCGGAAGGAAAGTACCATAGTAATTGCACTGCTGTTTTGAAAAATACATCGTATTCATTCGCTGATAATTTGGGGAGACTTTCACAAATGTACACAAAGAGCTGAGTAGACTTGTGTTTCTCTATTAAGTGCAGCACCTTATATATGCATTACAATCAAAGTATCCAGTTGCTACACATTGTCAATGTTCAAATTACAATTCACGTATTAGCTTGTGCAGAGCAGGACTGTCGAATTTCATCCCAGTTCACTTGGTAGAAATGCAAATCGAAGCTTCTCAAGGACAAAAGATCTCAAAGCAGTGTTTCAAGCGTATGTTGTTTTAAGAAGAAAAGCAGCAAACTCACCTAGAATTCCTAGTCTGTAATTGATGGTCACCACAATGACGTTGCCGTAGCTGGCCAGGACGCTGCCATCGACCATGTTCCCTGTACCTTCCATATATGATCCACCGTGAATGTACACCATGACCGGCTTCAAGCCATTCTCATCATGAATGTCTGGAAAGAAAAACACAGACTCAACACAACAGAGCCCCCAAAATAAACATACATCTGTTCATATTGTTCCTAATCATAGATATTTTCGCATTCTCATGCTCTGTTCACACAAATGAGCATCATCCTTACTATTTGTTTTTATAGAGAATTTGTACAAAGGTTTGTTGCACGTCACTTTAAGCTAAATTGCAGGCCAGTTAAATCATTGAAATAAAAAGGCTGTCTCCTCGTCTTACCAGAATAATCCAGAAAACCTTTCTTAACCTTTCATTCAAACGACTGAATCAATGTTAAAAAGTACACTGTACATTAAGAAAAGAAAAAAAAACTTTTAAAATAAAGTGGTAACATGTTCAGTTATTTGTCTGGAAATTCGGTGAAGACTTTTACCACTGCAGATAAAGCAGGCTATGATGATCAGCAGTAATTATCAAAAAAGCTTTCAAAGCTAGAGTGGTGGTCAAGCACAAACATATCTCAAAAGGTGCCACTATATTGCTTTATGATTCTAACTGAAATACACTGAATACAATTAAACTTTTCAAGCTGCCAACACTGTTGGCCACTCTAGCTCTGAATTAGTTTGCTGATTAGTACATGTATACAAGATGATTTGAAATTAAGAGGGGCACATTAGCATGAGAGAGCAACAAAGATATTATTCAGCATTCAACCTGAATCCTCCATAAATCAATACACTGCTAAATGATACTCTGCAAAATGCCAGTATCAACTGTAACTTGATATCTATGCAAACAGGATACATCAAAACATCATAATTGAGGGCAATGAAAGCAGTGTATTGTTATTGTTCAAATGTCACTCTTTATGGATTTAATTTCAGAATATATCACTTCTACTACATTTCTGTGCATGCCTTCATTGCTGTATTAATGCAGCATAGTAAATGGTCAAAAAACCATTAAAATGTCAATTACAATGACTTCATCAGCTAAAGAAACAGATTACAGTATCCTTCAGACTTGTTTGCTTGTTTGATTCAGTCACCCTCTGGATGCAGTTCTGAGCAGCCTGGGGCTGGTGCATTAGCAGCTGAATAGCAGCAGGTGACCAGTGTAGCTTGCCCAGGGTTCCGTGTAATTGTAATGGCGTGGAAACCCCACTGCACTCTGATTATTGGTTTCTGTTGCATCTGCTGGTAGCCGTTTCGAGGGAGCGGACCTGGGTTCATTCCGGTCATGCAACTGGAGAGTCTGCAGTGGACGGACAGCCCTAAAGGCATTACTCACTGAATCAAGCCCTAGCTGTTAATGCTCTCTGCAAAAACTACTGAGGCAGGTTATCAATCTCTGCCCCTGTTCCAGTGGGTGCCTGGGCCTGCTGGTGTAAATACATATATTTCACAGTTGCTGTGGTGCCACAAATCTTTATGGGGTTTGTGTACGGGCTAGAAGGCCACCTTTCTTCTTTCAAGCACGACCCCGATAGCACAACACGCTTTCCTCTCACACTTCTCAAGGACTGACTGAGCACCTTTTCGAGCTCAACCTTATGTGTCTTGTTAAGGTGAAATGAATATATGGCCCGCTCATTGGTGATGACGCTCTCTCCATGCTAAGATGCCATTTTAATTTATCATCAGCATCTGAACACAGTGGAAAATTCCGGAAGTGCAACCGGGAACAGTATGCAAGTGTTAAGTTGCTGGAACCCCTTACAAAATAGCGATCTTGGCTGCAAAGACCGGGTGTCATATGGCTGTGAAGGGATTACACAATTTACTGTCAAACAGCGAGAGCAAATTAACAGACATTATTTAGTGATTCTCCAAATCATGTCTGCCAGAAACACATGGAACAGTGCTGATGAGTTAATCTTGACTACCCCACACAGAATAAACTACAGAGGGGAGGGGGGGGGACACTGTTGTCCACTGTCTGGTCTTATTAGTGGATAATTGTTGGAATAATTAAAAAAAAAACTGTTTCGTGCTCTCTATTACATTGGAGCCACTGCCTCTGTGTTATTGCAGCAAATGTATCTGAGATATTCATCAGTGCCACTGTGTGTTAGAGGACAGTACATTTTACTGCACAAGACACTGTACAAGGCAGGATACAGCACACAGCACATACTGTACAGGGGGACCAGCAACTCAATTTTCCATTTGTTTCAGGGTTAAATATTAGTTTCAGTGATGCAGATGACAGTTAGTGTACATGCAGCATACGACGTCCCATACACCAAACTCATTGTGCTTTCTGTTCACCGTAACGCTCGACTGCAAGTCACAGATGAAGCTGCAACTTTTTTTTTTTTTTGAGTAAATTGACAGCTGGAATAACAGATCCATTTCCAGTCACAACGATGTTCACACATACACACAGTTGTACCGGAAGGTTAATAAAATCCCATTTCACAAAATGAAATAGCCTGTGCAAGTGCTGCCGATATTGCATTCTGTTTCTTAGTTTAAACTCGAGGGAGTCGAGTCATTCATTGCCTCTGCAGATGTTCAGTCAGTCTGCATTGATTGAACAGCACTTCATTCCTACAACAGAGGTGTTTAGCACAGTGAAATCATTCCAGTACATTATGGATTTCCTATACTTACTGTATACACTGGCATTTGCATTTATTTTTGTTTCCAATCATGAAAAATGGGCTTCATCCAGGAATTTTAATTTTTACACCGTATTGAAATGAGTGCAGTTTTGTATGTAGAAGACTTGTAAAGACTACATATGCCACAATACATTTACAAGGTATGAACATTTCCTTTTACCACACTGTTCACACAGTTCTGCAGTTTGTCTATTTTTTTTTCTCTTGAAAAATTAATAAATAAATATTAAACCACTCTCTATTCCACTGTAACTACAGAGAGAGTGCTGTAGTTATCCAGGAATGACTGAATGTGACACAACAACATAAAAAAGAACACACAATCATACAACAGTTTGACATTATAAGAGTATACTCTAATGGTGTATATTTAAACAATTTAAAAGAGTGACATCCTTTATAGAAATGACAACATATTAAAATGCATTGTACTGTTGTTTCTTTGTAACTATTGAGACTATTGTATGCAACAGTTATGAAAACAGCGAGACTACTCTAAAATTGAGTGAATCTTCCATAAATCATGTCACTAATGCCACATTTAGCTTTGCCAAAATATCACAATCATTACCAAGGTTTTTCAAAACTGTAAACATTTCATTGTCTAATATAAGGCAATCCAACTTTATACTGTCATTCAGAAGTAGTGCCTGGATAAAGCCCTGTAAATTTGTCAAATGTAAATGGATAAGTCATCTTTGACTCTGAGCAGCAGAACATCTGCATAATACATATATAATGGTGTTTCTCAAACAGTTCTATTGCTCTAATCAGTAACATTTTTGTGGTTTTAATATTTTCTCAGAGAATATTTTGCATGGAAAAACAACCTAACTGCCCTTTGTTCTTAACTTTGAATATTAATATTAAAAATAAGCACGTAACTGTTTATTCCTCACAAAAAGTAAGTTTGGACTCTGTTCAAATTTGGTTGTTTAAAAAAGAAGAGAAAAACATTGCCTAAAATTCACTACTTAAACGTACCATACACATTGCAGTTTGATTAGAAATGTGACAGACAAAAGCTTTTTTCTGTGCCTAAACTATTACAACTACTATTTGTCAATAGCATTTGCAATTTGCAATATAATATTAAACATCCATGAGATTACTTCCCAATGTGATAGAAACACAATTTCAAAGAACCATTTAATGATTTTCCCCTACTGTGGGACATTAAATCAGTGTGAATTTGCGTGGTTGTGGCTGTAAGGCAATTTTCAGTTACAAAATACAGTGAACAAACATATCGTACTGTCCCATACATCAATGCTTTGGACTCTCATTTTACTAAGGATCATTATGTATTTTTTGGTTTGGTTTCTCGGGTATGTAAGTATGGGAACCTGTCCTATACTACCTTCAGAGTCATTCAAATGCCTACTTAAATAGAATACAATGACATCATAATCTGGCTACTACATTAAGATAGCTATTCCCATGCAAAAAGAAGCAAGGTGTTCATATCACAGAAGTATACAGAATATGTTGTACATCTTGACAGTTGAACAGATGAACAGATTTGTCCTTTGAAAACAAGGGTTAGTGTTCATGCTTCATCAAGCAATGTACAAAAGGGCACCGTAACTAAAGAACTTTAGTTAGGTAAGACAATTTTAGGTAAGACAACATGCAGCTTCACGTTCCAGTTTCCCTTTGTGTGAAAGGGAAGCAAGAGCATTGAGCCATTAAAAATATATAAATAAACTAATAAATAATTCATATGTGTATTTCTTATACATTTTGTTCTCACACTTTACACACCTGCATTGGAATTGTTTATGTATAATTTCTCGAGAAGAAAGAAGACTGAAAAATAAGGTACCCAGGAGGTGCATGCGAGTGTGCCCTTCAAGGGGAGGGGAACAAATGAAAAAGTAAACTCACAAAAAAAAATCTATAGCTTTCTCATGCACCACCGTCAAGCTTTTTGATTTTCTTAACGACAACAAAATAAGAAAAATACCTTCATGTCCGTCATCATCATTACTGGTTATATCAGCGCCTTGATTCTTTGAATTGGCTCCTAAGGTCAATGGGAGAAAGGTAGAGGGGGAGGTACAGATTTCAAAAAAACAGCAGCTTTGTAAAAAAATGCATTAAAAAGTCCTTTTGATCATCAAAAAGCCATCACAGATATAAATCTTGAAACAGACACATCCAGTTCAAAGTCGGTGGAACACTTTTTGGGGGTTTTACAAAGCATGAGAACACTCTATGTGGACTAAATTCACAAAGTAGTACTTTAGCACTAAGGCCAAATCAATATTGTATTTTGGAGGCTGACATGCTTTTTAGATGAAACCAACTGATAAACAGTAAAGGATGTTGTTTTCTTTTCAGAGGTGCACATTTCAAATACCAAGTCCAGCACAAATGAATTGGCCAAATACTGAGGCAAAGAGCATAGCCTTCAAAACCTTACATGATCTGTGATGTGCTGTATTGTATGCTTCCCAGGCAATAGCCTGACATTGCAAAACTGCATTGCTGTGATTGTAATAATTACAAATGCATAGTGCAATTACTTATGGCACAGCATTTTACCAAGCTTGCTTCTTTTCAATTGTTGCCCATAGGTCTTTATGTCAGAAATTATTTTCAAGCGAGAGAATGTGTAAAATTATATAGTATAACAAACCAAATCTTAAATGCAAATGCATGAAAAGATCCTGTGGCATTTGTGTAAAGGCCAGTGGAATTATCTTTACTGCTATCAGTCAATTCAGTGTGTCTTCCAGTGGGCCAGTAAGACAATTCTACACTGATTAACCGTACGTTTTACATTAATAAAGAAGAGAAGTGGTACAAAACACTGCTACTGTTAAATACATGAGTCTGAAGTATCTGTGCTGCCATTGCAGGGCCCATTGAAATGACTGATAGCAGTGGAAATAATTCCATTGGCCTCTGTCACTGACAAATATTTACATGCTGGACTCTAAAAATTAAGACATTTGGTTTAACCTTCAAACCACATTTTCCATTTGCAGCATCCATTGTTCTTTTAATTGACATTAACTCTAATTAACCTATTTGAGAGTGAGGAGGTTAACACATGGCTTTAATATAATGGTTAGCCAGTTGTCAGGGGCAGCCAAGTTTCACCAATCAAGAGGTTTTGGCCAACCTTTACAATATTACCTTGAGAGAAAAACCAACAACGCAGAAACCCGACAACAAAATATGATCTCCTCCTCCATATGACAAAATATACAGTAAACGTAATATATAAGAAATACTTTTCAAACATTAGCCCCATGAAGACTCATTTAAAAACTCTTTAAAACCTGCTTATGTATAAAATGTTCTTCAGTCAGTACTTTGCACACAGTTTTGGCTGTTGACAGTGCTAGCATTAACTGACTGTCTGCTATACTGTAATATGTGATATATCTAAAGAGAATTTCTGTGCCATGAAGAAATACCATACCTACACAATCAGTATTCAGTCTACACATTCATATGTACTTATTCATTTCTATTTGAAACTTATATTCAGTTTCTGTTGCAAGAAAGCCAAATGAAAATAATCAACTTATAAATAAACACTTCCACTATGTTCTGACACCCTTAGTGGAACCCTTTAAAGACAATAAAAAATTAATAAGTTACTACTGCTGCCACTACTATTACTAATAATAATAATAATAATCATAATCATAACAACAACTGTTAACCCTGGATGCACAAAGTGAGGCTGGAGTACATTGTAAAACTGAGGAGAAAAGGAGACAGGTTCTATTAATTGAAATGTCAATGTATGGCACTTATATCTTTGATTACTTTCCCATGACTCAATACTACTGTCTGCCCCCTGACATTTCCCATGAAGGTAAATTATTATTTACCTTAAACCATTTGACTTTGAAACATTTCTAATTTGTTAACATTTACAACCCTTGCCAGGCAGCTAAATGAAATGGAGTGGAGTGGAAATCAGACTTCCCTCACGTACTAATAAATTTAAAAATCTTTTTTATATAAGCCAAATGAGACCCTGCTAGCTTTATTTTCATGGCAAGAAAAGGTTAATTAGCTAAGAGTTGCTCTTTCCTGTAGTCAAATTTTTATGTTGCTACTAAAACTGTGCTTTTTGTTTAGTTAAGGAAGCCTTGGATTTCATAAGATGAGCCATGGCTGCCATCTCTGTAATTAGTCCAGAACTGGTCGTAATTGGTCAGTCTTGCAAAGAAATATCTCTTTAACAGCACATAGTACTGACACAGAGGGATAACATCAAATGGAGAGAGATGGAGAGTCTCACGGGAAGAAAGAAGCTTGTGTCAGCATCTGACAGCCCTGTGGGGGTGTTTCCCCTGGATGAGGCTACGGAAACCCTTAACATCTGCAATGTCTCAAGATTACAATGTGATCTGTGTCCTCCTACAGCACGATTTCACGTACTCCTCTGAATGTAGGACCACCTGTCAAAAAAAAAATTGATTCGGTAGAAACTAGGGACTGACAGTTAATCATTTCTGCATCACGCATGGTGTGTGTCAACACTCTTTGTCTGTATGAGGGTTGAGCAGGAGACTGTAGATATGGTAGTCTTTTAACAATGCTTTGATGGTGAACCAAAATAATTCACAGGATCGCTGACATAAAACTGGCATCTAACTCAATGTGAAGCTGTAATAGTAAATCTTTAACAAATGAAAATATCATCATGCCTATCAAAGCCAGTTTGATGCTTCAGTAAGTGCATTCATAGACCTGCACCAAATGCATTTTTTAAATGAGGAGAAAGATACAAATGTTTAACCCTCTGAAATAAGAGTGCAATTGAGTCCTATTAAAAGTATACAGTACAGTCTAGTATATGTATCATTTCTTTTGAATTTGCTGTGAAGTTAGGAACTCTTTAACAGCTTATCTGTGACCAGAGGCATTGACTTACAATTCACCTCTAATAACCCTGTAAACCTGTGTTAGTGTGTAAGACATACATATAGAAGAGGATACCATCATTTTACTTATTTGGGCAGTATGGTAAGATGTTTAAATCCTGACCTCCCTCTTTATAGAACAGATCAAAACATAAATAATGCACATAGACTGTCTGTGTGTGTGTGTGTGTACGTGCATGCCTGCATGTGTGCATGTATGTGCATCAGCAGTTCATACTTCAGAGCACATGTGTGATTTATATATGACTGCATTCCACAGCCAGTGTTAATCATATAAGTCATATATAATCTCCAGATCCCTTTCACAACATGATCCAGAAAAAATGCATTGCCATTGAGAAGTCACAGATGAATTTCACAGTGCAGGGACATGCATCTTGTATGATGTATGATTTATGAGTTATACATTAAGGTTCATGCTTATAAACTCCGTAACTGCACTGTACTTGTATTTTAAGATGTCCTTTCATGGTGCGGATCAATTAAAATCCATCAATACTTCTTTTGCAGTATTCAGTGGCTCTACCTTCCCAGCCTATTACAACTTGTATTTCACATAATAAGAATTTAGGACATAAGCATGACTGATATATACACTGATATAACTGAAATATCTTGAAAATCTTTAAATATCTGGTCTGCTAGTTTCCTTGGATAAGAAGGGCTACTATTGTTCATTTTTATCAAGTATATCAATTTGCAATATCCTGTTCTTCGTCTTATATAACAAGAATAAGGAACTGCACAAAGACGAACATAACTCTGCAACACTGCAAAGGAAACAACACGGCAGTAATGATATGTAACCACACAACAGAACACAAGATAAATTATTATTAAGATAAAATACATCAAGAGAACTTTACTTTTTGCAAATGGAGTGCAAAGCACAAATAGGACTACATACAGTATGTACATACATACATGTATGCACATAATACATACTGTATGATAGGTTAGAAGTCAATAGCTGATAAAATCAGACACTGCAATTCTTGAAGGTCATGGCATGGTGTTAATAATAATGATATAACCAGTGATTTAAAAAATAACTTTTTTTATCAAAGTAAACAATGTTCTGTGATCAGCGTGTGTACTAGCTGCAAGATGAAACTGAGCTAGTGTTAAAAAATTGTTGCTTTTATTTATCCACCTGCATGAACCATTCTAAAAGCAGCAAGTTTTCTGACACGGTATTCATCTTGTTAGCCAAGTACTGTACACAGAAACACCACTGTTTATTGCCAAATGTAACCAAGAGTTGGTTTCCGATTGAACCACAATTGTTTTCTACTTAGTCTGTAAATGTCCCTAACAAAGAAAAAAACAAACAAAGAAAATGAGAAAAAAATGTGCTGGTTCGATCTTGTAAATGATGCTTGAAGCACACTGTACCCTATGCAAATAAATGTGGTGGTGTCAGTGATATGCAAATTAAGGTATGACATCATCTAGTGACTTCTAGTGACTTACGAACAGCCAATAACTTTTATTTGAAAAGAATTGACAACACTGGTAGAGTCAAAGCAACCAATACAAGAATTAAGTGAACTGCTAAATGAATCACCCTGTGGCAACCTTTGCAATTACACTCCCCTAGCCTCCACCCCCAAACAACACCAAGGACAATAATACTGCATATCAAGATGTTTTCTCAGGACAGCATGAAGATGGGAGAATTTTGATATCACCCATCCTTAACATATAATCCACTTGTAGGGCACCTCCTTTCATGATGTGATGTCAACAGCAGTCCTTGGCTGTACTGTAACTTGGCCTGTTTTATTGCACACAGACATCTATGTGTGTATCTAACCAAATCACACTCACAATAATCACAAGTTCTAAAAGAAGAGATTGCTCTACTTCTACTGTCTACTCCTCTAATGTAGACAATACAGTAAATGTTGAATGACAATGTTGAACTTGAAGTTCACCATGGATTAAATATTGTTAGGTGGCAAATCTGGTTTCATAGGTGAGTACACAAAAAACACATATGTAACATGTATGCAAAATGTAGCATCTAATGACCAAACATACAAACCATAATGGTTTGATATATTAATATACTGAAAAATACAAGGCTATTATCAATGGGGAAGGGGGAGGGGGAGGGGGAATTAAGGTAACTGGTTTTGATTTATTATCTCTATTTTCTTTCAGTCCTTTGTTGAATATTGAGGAAAATTAATGGAGGCTGTTTACCATTCAAAATGGAAGACTGCTGGCTGTGTTATTTTCTCCTCACCATGAATGTCCCCCTAGGCCATGCATTTCTCTGATTAATTCACAATAAAGGAAATTGCCATTTCTCCACTTAGCAGGCACTGAAAAATACAGATAGAGACAGCTTCTGGGAACCTATTGTGTCCTATTCTCTAGCAAAGATATAACTAAAAAAATTAAGTGACTATAAATTAACCATTGTAGTGGATTTATCCTTTCATAATAGCATTTACAATGTGTCAGAAATTTACATACTGGATAAAAGACAAAGCAAATTAAGAAGCCACTTAACCTCTTTTCTATTTTGTGAAGAATACACATGCACACACACAAATCAGGTACATTATTATTGCCGGAAATAATACAAATGTACACATCCAAGATTAAGGTTTCTGTAGCTCATTTTACTTGTGGTCATGCAATATTTCATCAGTTGCATTTTGCATTTTGACTTTGACTATACAGTGCTTGTATTGCTTTGATGAGTTGGCCATGGCCAGTTAAGAATAGTTACATAGTTACAAGAATAGGGGAAGAGTATATGAGGGGAAAATGGAAGGAGAGCCCATCACTGCTGTTCTTAACTGTGAACATAGGTTCTTAGGTGCTAGCCCAGTCATCTGCTTTCCAAACATGATCTCATTCATCATTCTTCTGTTTTGGATGGCACTCAACAGCACAAAACAATGGTTGTCCACCCTGTCACCTGTAAAGCATCTTTACCAAACAAAGCATTAACGGCAGGTCGGTTGTGAGACTGTTTTAACAATTTCAATTGTGTGGAGTATTCACAGCCAGTACATTCCTTTCACTGACTTAATTGTTGTCCTTCATTGTTCTTAAGCAAGCCACAACAGTCCACAAACCAATGACTGAGTGGTGAAAATGTTCTCTGGAAAAAAAAATCAGCATTGTCATTGTTATCTGTTGAACTGATGGCATATAAAATTTCTTATTCATCTACCTCTTCAGAAATGCAGTCATACACAATAGAGGAATGGTTAAACCTACACCACATTCATATTAGTTTTCTAATCAATTGATGTGCATATCAATTCCCTCACAAAATCTAGAAACCATCTGGTGGAATGCCAGATGTTTTAAGGATCTGACAAGAGAAGAATACTTTGTTGGTTGAACAAGATATACAATGATTACAGAGGCACATTTTTTAAAGGAGAGGAATGGCTCAGAATTACTGTAGAATAATGGTTATGTACAAATGAAGCAATGCATTGATAAACATCACATGCAACATAAAGGGTTTTAGGGGTCTGATCAGAATTTTTCATTTTTCAGTTTTACATTTCTTTCTGGGTTCGTGTTTAAACATTCTGCAAGGTGACCACATCTCACTGCTTCAGCAGTCAAGACTCAAGTTGTGACCCAAGTGTGCTCAATCAGTCAAACAGGGATTCTAGACTGCAGAAAATCAATAGGCAATTCAACTTTTTTTTCACTTCAAATGTCTGCAGATCATGCCCCTTTGAACACAAGCCAGTGGAAAGTCTGTTAACTGCTCTGTCTTATTTTGCTGTGCTTGTTTCAGCTAAGCTGCTCCTACAGGTTGATGTCAAAAGAGCAATGTGCATGCTTTATAAATGTACCAAATGATGCAGTTGCAGTAATTTGCATACCTGAAAATGTAAAAAAAAAACACTTAAATGTCAACATTTGGAAATAAGACATTCTGAGAGACAGAATGGCACACCTCCAAAGAGCAGTGAACCTAGGAAGATACCTACGAAAGGGAAGAGACATTGGCAGACAGGGAAAGGGATATACTTTAGTGTTAATCTCAGGACCTACCGTCTTCTGTGGGAACATAGATGTTTAAGTAAAGGCAGTCCTCCTTCTGGTCCTGCACATAGGTTACCACCGTATCCAGGTTGGCGGTAAACCAGACTGGCAGCATGTCATTGAGTAAAAACCTGTCCTCAAGGTACTGGGGGCAAACAGCTGCAAACTGGGTGGCATTTCGGATACCAGGCCAAGAGGAGGGCGGCTCAGGGGGCTGAAACCTCCTTTCACCGGTGGGCGGAGAGGCGTACGGGATCCCCAGATACTGCTCCACAGGCCCGAGGATCTCATTAGGCAGCGGCATTTTTAATCCCCGTAATTTCCCATAGTTTGTGGTGACGACGGTGTATTGTGCTTGTTGAGAGATGATGGGCGTAAATCGTGCGGCCAGGGCAGCCATCCAGAAAAACAGATTCACATTCAGCCTCACGCAGACGGGGCTGGAGATGACTGGTGGCCATACAATTCCCCTGGGCCTGGACATGGTCCACTGTGGAGCGAGCGGTGCAATGTATGGTTCTCCCACAGCCCGATCACCTCGTCTCAGGCTTTGACGCTGGACAGACAGACAGAACGCCCAACAATCCGACAGGACCTCTCAGCACTCTCCATCCCAGGCTGTCAGCCTTGTCTTGATGGAAGCCCCTCTTGTCGGCCGGATGAAGGACAGCCTTGTTCTCTGTCTTTGCTGGTGTGCTTACTTCCCCGATCTGACTCTTGCTTGACTGATCAGCCTGTGGGCAATGGAGAATGGACAATTTGCATTAAATGGTGCCCTGTTTGTGTTGCAGTATATGAATTATTCCTCATGTGTATATATTACGACAGCATCTAAGGACACTAGAATCTGAATAAGACACAGCATAAAAAAACTCTCATTATGGCACTGAATATTTCTTAAAAATCGAAGTCTTTTTTGATTTACAGAAGACCAGAGAATGACCTTCACTGTCGATATCATTAACAGGAAAATCCTTGGCATGCACCAATGAAATCAACAATTCCTTGTGCTCCTGTCTGCCACAGATTTCAATACAGACAGAAAAGGAGAGGTGAACTGGGCTGCCATGGTCCTGGACATCAGTGGGCCATGACACGGGAGCTTGCCATTTTTTTAGATGTTAAAAAGAATGATTTTCCAAAGGGTTGCATCTGCCCATAATATAAGAGGCCTGTATAAATCAGAGGGAATCGTTCAGCAGTCATTTATTAATGCTTTCTTCCATTAACAGAGCTGTCAAAAAGGCTTCGAGAGAGGAAGGCTGTTAGTGGGATCTCATCTGCGGCTATTGATTTATAAAACTCCAGCCCTCTGTACTATATTTCAGTGGGATAATGGTGTGAATTATGCAACCCGAACCAAACTCTGGTGCAGTGGCAAAACCTTTCAGACCTTACTGTTGAAAACAGTGCTATATTTAATTGCTCACAGAAATCTGCTTCTGGAAAAGGCAGTTAAGATTTAACTTCCATTACAAAGCATTTTACAATGTTTCTATTACTGGTGTTCTATTCATTATAAATGTACCTTGGTATATCAAGGTATATATATTACAATTGTGTTCCCAACATCACTTATACATATATACTTTTAGTTACTTGTAGTATCCATATTAATAATGGCAGTTTCTGTGCTTCTGTACCTCAGCTCTCATGAGCTTCTCTTTAGCAGCTTTTCCTTTTTTGTTATGTCATGTCTGACACATTACTTTACTCATAATAAATATCACTACCACTAATAATAAGACACTATATACAGTTCTCAGTTCCTTATTCATAACACTAAATTAATCATATGGGCTCTGGCTCATTTTCACTGAGATCATAGGGTCTTTTATGAATATTGAATCTTGAAGTTAGGAACCTGTTCACATACCAAAAATGTCAAAAAGCATAGTTAGTCATCCTGGAGGTAATTTCATTTCCAAGGAAAATGCGCTCTTCCCTTCTCTGCCTCAGCCAACTGTTGAGTGGTCAGCAGGATTACTCCCATTATTTATATCTGAAAAGCTGATTAATTAAAGTTTTCACATTTGCACTATTACTGGTCATGACAGCTCTCACATCCAAGCAAATTCTTAATCTGTTCTGTCCTGTAAAATCCGCCTGACACTCCATGAAACCAGAGTGTTAGTGTCATTTTAATTCAGTTACTTCTTAGCTCATAGGAATCTCTCTGTGTACTCAGAAACTGACAAATGAAATAATTCACTTGTTTCCACAGTAAAGGACTACATAATTTTTGTCCATAAACAGTAAACATTCAATAATGCATTTTACTAATGGGTGCAGGTTCAGCAACCTCTCTTAAAATACAGCATGGCTCCTCGCCAGAGCACTTTTTTTCCTCCATATCTAACTAGTAGCATGTCAACAGTGTGATAGTTCAGCACGTAGCTAAAATTTGACACATTTTAAAAGTTAAGAAAATGACTCATCTAGTCAGTAAATCACGCTGTTTTTAATGTGTGTCCAAGTGTTCTGTGTTCGATTCGTCCCTGTCTACAGCCTAAATACATCCTGCAAGATTTATATCCAGTGATTACCAAGGGCAGACTGGCATTGCTGCACTCTTTCTTATCACTGAGGGAGAAAGACGTACAGTGCCACATAACATTATCTGTGATGTATGATTACAGGTGATAATTCATGTGCATTTTAATGAAGATAGGATTCATGATTTGCATTGTAATTATTATAAGAGATCCGGTCGATGGAGTTCTCATCACTGTGCACCGAATATCACACCAAACAGGTGAAAGTATCTATAAAACATTAAATGGATTTAAAAATTTCATGCGAGCTTCAAATGATACTTGTAGCTCAGATTCATTTCTCATCCGTGCCGTGACTTTTACCAAACACAGCAAGCACTCGGTGACGTTGAACGTTTTCCCACAATGGCACTGATGTTCCAATGACGCTCACTCAATATGGTCAGGGGTACTTCTGGGTAAATAGTGGCAGTTTCTATGGAAAGCAGACAGGACTGAGTACACAATCCCTGACACACATGGGGATCACATGGTCAGAGTGTTACCATTTGGCAAACAGTGCCTCAGTGTGTATGAGCTCAACTGTGCTTCTCAACCACTGCAGTCTTGATCATGAAGAATGTATGTGCCCAGGAGGCAGTTGTGAGAGTTCTTCATTCTTTTATTCACGCTGACCCTCTGGCTTTCGGTAGGTGTTAAAAGAGAGTCCTGTGTTTGACAGCTGTATTCATATAATCAAGACACATTTTCTGTGAAACTGCTTAGGATTATATAGCCTAGAAGCACTTATGCTGTTACAAGCACATCAAAAACTGCTGAAACTCAATAAGCCTCAATGACATGTTTTACATAACTATTAATATCATAACTACAAAAGACATTATTCATAATTAAACAAATACTTAGCATTAACTGTCCATGTTTAAGTATTCATGAAAGAGTTAAGAATGAAAGTAAATGGCACAGCACATATTCTACACTTTAATTAGAGTTATATGAGGGAGTAGCACTTGCAATGTACCAATGCTTTGCTTGCAATGTACCAAAACATGTTATACCCAATGACATACTACTTCCTATTATAGTATAACTGACAACTACCATCTGGACACTCTTTATCACCCTACTTTTAACCCTATTTAACCTCCCTGCCCCTCAATTCCCCCATATCTGTGCTGGTCCCATGCATTTCAATGTTTCAGAGAATATGCTTTAGCTCAATCAATGAATTCAAAACATGTAAATTATAATAATCACATTTCTGTTTTGCCTTCATATAATTTAAATGAATATATTTAAATGTATTTTTTGGCTTAGCAACTTTTCTCAATTGATTGCAATTTATTTCATTTTGTATAGGTCAAGGAGTCTCAGTGCGCCATAAAGCTGAACCACTCTCTCTTACACCAGTTTTGTATCTACACATTAAGTCCCAATTAAGAAAGTCTTGCTTCCCTGGGCTAGCACGTGGTAATGGCAGAATTTCAAGGAGGACAACCACAGAGGTTCTGCTCGTAATCCTTGCTGCTAGATAAACAAATCTGTCCTTCAGAACCTCAAATCTACCTATGTTATTCATTTCACTATGAGCCATGATCACTGGAACCACAATGGTCCATCATCTCCGGGAGGTCTCCAACCTGGGCACCAGGTAGGCAAACTAATCATTTGAGGCTCCTTTTCACATGTGCAGAATGTGCTATCTATACTTCTAATGGCTGAGTCCCCCACTTTCACCTACTCACTTCCCTTGCAGAATATGGCCTCCTGCTGTCTCTGAGGTGCATCAGTCCCCCACAGCCCAGATCCCTGCAACGGCTGGAAATGGTTGGAAATTGCAAATTCTAGAGTTTTTTCCCCCTTACAGTCTGCATGCTGTTTCCTATAATTATGATCTAATCTTCACCAATCTATCTTGTCCCAACTACCTGAAAGCACCCCCTCCATTTATGACACCCCGTGTAATTCTCCCCAAAAGACATACTAACCAGTTTCTACAACTCTTAAAACTTCCATATGACAGTGGAGTCCAGCAAGTTGGACCTCAGTATCAAGAATCTTGCTTTCTAGTTGCTCAGCTAGCTACAATAAACACACAACGAACACTTGCCACATTTAGAGATTTAAGATTCAGTCTTGAGAGGGAAACAAAAAAAAAACACTAAAAATCTGACTGTTGAGGCAACTATTTAGCTAAACCCTACATGTCAATTTCAAGAGCAAATCCTTACAAGCCCCAACATTAAACAAGTAGATCAAATGATACTGATCTACTGCAGTTTCTCTGCAGCGCAGAGTGGTAGCTGGCTAGCTAACTAGCTAGCTACAATAAACACACTACTAACACTTGCCAAATTTAGAGATTTAAGATTCAATCCTGGGGGCAAAAAACACTAAAAACCTCTGACAACTGAGGCAACTATTTAGCTAAACTTGAGGAAATTATTCCCTCCTTGTCCCCTACATGGCAATATCCTGCTTACCTTTCTGTAGATTTCAAACCCAGACTTCTCTAAACAATACTGAAGATTTCAGAACAGGAAATAAACAGAAACACATTTTCTGTCAGAGCAGTGTGTCGATCAGGTAACAATCAAGTTTCAAGCTACCTGGTGGTCCACACAACTGACTAACTGGCCTGGGCCACATGCCACAGAATGTTACAAACTCCTCTCCAGTGTCCAAGTGCTTCAGCCAGTTCCTGAACAAAATGCTCCCACACACATATGCCTTCAAATTCTTCCACAATCAGACATTTAAATTGATTGTTTTGTATAAAAAATTCAACAATACCTTAAAATTTCATAATTCGTATGGTTAGTATATGTCTACAAACTTCCTTCTACAATGTCTGTTGCTGTGTGTAAACTATCTACCTGATAGTTAATATGATAGAAGACTTTGAACCAACTAGGCCCTTTTGTTTTTCTTTTAGTAATTAAAGTATTTCACATTGATATTTTTAGCTTTTACCATTTTATGCAGAAACATCTGAAAGGTGTAGCTTGCTTCCACAACTACTTTAATTTCTTGGATGTATCTGCTCAGCTTTCATATTTAAGGTGTGAGTGTCTTGTGGATGGGTTCTGCAGTGAGGGCAAGTGGCTGTAATAGAACTTTCTGTGTATATGTATCGGCCATCCCACTCTCAAGCGTGGTTGTCAAAGGTACAATGAATTTAATCTGACTACGCAACTTTGTAACATCCCCTTTGACAGATATGAACCTGTATAAATTAAATATAGATTCCAAAAACTAAAATCTACATAGTGATGACACTTCAGAGCTCCTAAATCAGTCTAGGCCCCTTAAGAAACAGAAAACAATCTAAACCAACAATATGTATTTTCATAACTTTTTGATGTGTGCACAGAGCCACTGTAATGTGATTTTATTTTCTTAATTTTATTTCCTTGCAAATGTTAATACATTGCAGCATGCACACCAAATCTGATATATTTTGGCAGTAACTATGCTTGCAACCTGCTGACGTGGTTACCATTACAGCTTAATATGAGAGGGAGTGAGTCGACAGAGGTCTATACAACATACACAAAGGTCATTACAGAGGATGCATCCAAGGGATGCATTTATTATCTTAAACACAGGATTAGCTGATAGAAGAAAAGACAATTCAATATGCATCACACAACCCCTATTTCCCCCACAGAACCAAGTTAAACAGTGCTTTCTGTGGTCACTTTCAGGAAGAGCCCCACTGCTGCGTACGATCTGCACAGGTGAATTTTCTAGAGATCCTCTCAGATTTTAACCATTTCATACTTTCCAAAGCCATTAAAGCTGTCCACAGTACCACCTTGTGGCTCACTGTTGAACTAGTGCTGAGTGAACAGAAAGTGACTTTGTGGATTTGGTTATACCTTGGATTCAAGACAACCCCCCAATCAGAAGAAAGGGCAGCGTACAGCCCTCACCCTTCCCTGATGGGGTGATCACAGAAACCCTGTTTAACAGCATGATGTAACAGCTTCCAGATCAGGTCAGGTTCTGCTTCTCATCAAAATCATCTGTGACTTGAGCGTGTTTCATTTACCAGGTAACAGACACATTCCTTACTTGCATTCACATTTTCAGCCTTTGTGACTGCACCAGCTTTCATGAGACTGTTGCTACTACGAGCTGTAGTGACTGCCTCCTGGGCAGTGAAATACGGAGGCTCTCCTCTCTACATCACTTGAAGGGGGGTCATACATTAAGTACAACTGTATTCATGAAATACAAATAAATGTAAAGACTTTTGTTTTTAAAAAGTAATATTGTCTTTAAAAATATGCTTTGTCCTTCATGCCTCTAGAGGACTAAGGCCACGACAATCTGCTACCCCCAAAACTAAAACAACATAATCAGAGCAACTACTGTACTACTACTCCTCCAACAACATATCACACGGCCATTAGGTCTGCTACTTATTATTATTATTATTATTAATATTATTAGTATAAGAATAACCAATCCCGTTTTCATATATGTCTGAGGTCTCGAATACTAAGACTGTTTGGCCGGCAGTTGTGAAAAAATTCTAATGGTCTACCCTGATGATAGTATGCATGGCTGTTATTCAAGATAAACGTCTACAATTTACAGCTAACTGTAATTCTAAATTAATTACTTACTTACTAAATTAGTTCTTACTGCCAGAACTAAGTCAAAAGGGTCAACACAAAATTTATTAGTTTATGACCTCGAACGGTACGTAAAATTATAATCACTGCATGATCCACAAATGTCAAGATCAAACGGCATAGACATATTAAAAAACGACTGAGAATGCGTTACTTCGTGCAGCTCGGTCATGACAATCCATCTTTCTGGAAGAACAGGTTGCACGTACACTTTCCGCGCATTACGGAATTAATCCCTGTGGAGATTAAATGTTCACAGCAAAATGTCCGCAGCACACGTCTGCGCTGAGCAACACTTACAGGGAATACTGCCGGTAAATAAATAATAATAATCGGAAATGCCATTCCAGCAGCAGACACTATCCGAGCCTCGGATTAAATGCGAAACAAAATGAAATCACGCAATTTACCTTTGCTGTGTCTGCACCATCTGGTGCCCTCTTCCTTGATTTGGACTTCAAGAGGGAGGCAAAAAATATCGGTATCAGGAGAAAAAATCTAAAACTTCGCGTACTGTCCAGTGAAAAAGAAAATTCCCAAACGCGAACTCACGGTCCAAATAAGCAGAATTACACCAAAATTTTGTTCTGGAGGAATAAAGCTCGTTGTTGTCGCAAATGACCTACATATATTAAGGAATTCATCAGATTCACCGCGGAGCAACGGCAAATTATAGGGACTCTGAATGCCTTCATAGAGAGAAACGGAGATCCAACCGCAAAAAAAGGATTAAGGAGAGAAAGACCGAGGCTGTACCAGCCGCTCGCCCTCGCCACTCTCTCTCTCCCCCCAGCACCCCCCAGTCGCGATTGGACTGCGCTGGATGAAATTTACAAAGCTAACAGCCAATGGATTGCTGCATTCTCGCCATCACTGTTTAACAGCGTGCAGACCACTTTGAACACAAAAAAGGCTTTCCCACACGTATGCAAAGACAGCATTCGTCCTTTGAAGTGGTGCCCTTTTATTATTAGACATCTCTGGATTTATTTGTACTTCATCAATATCCTTGTCGAAAAAGCATTTTTGTTCTCGATGAAACTTTATGTCAAATTATTTTCTACTTCGTGTCGTTGGCAACATTATGGACAGAATACCTCTAGCTGCCGGTAAATCATCCAAAAAAATATGCCTCGCTGTAATACACCACAGAATGTGCGTTAGACTTTTCCCCGCAATGTATTACTGCTTTTGTTCTCTTAATTTTACATGGCTGGATCAAAATATGAAGTTATTTCTTTGGGAAAACATTTGCTTTAACATCTGCTCTCAATAGTACAATTGTAAAGCCTGTCATTTGCGGACTCTCACAGTACCGTCGACGCATGCTCATATATATATATATATATATATATATATATATATATATATATATATATATATATATATATATATATATATATTGGACATGAGTATGATGTCGCCGAACCAAGGTGCGTAGTGTTAATAAAAGTGTTGATATGCTTACATGTGAACCTGACAGAGTAATAATATGTTAACTGATCATGCTTAGCACATGAGGTATAAGGCAGAAATCACAAACATACCCCCTAACATCTTCTTGATGCTGCGTTCAGTGCACGCAAATAGATAAATGTGTGCATTGTGTAAACCACACCAAGCTCTCTGTTAGCATACAGATGAAGCTCACCTCAAATGATGATTTAGCCTGAGGTGAAGACCATTTTAAGAGAAATAAAAGCACAGAAGTCTCCAGATTACTTCTTTAAGTGAACTTCAAATCTGCAGTAAACCAGTTTAAGTTTTGTCTGTAAAGGCTTACAGAGTAGCTCAGAGAAGCTCTCAGTACAGTGCTCAGAGGACACTATTCTCAGACACATACTTGCTGGTTGAGCATTTTAGTGATGGTCTGTGAGACTATGAGCTAACTCATGCTGTTGAGATTGTTCCCAAAATGAATCATGTGGGTCATAATTACAAATGAGGAAATAATAGCATACAATCCAACATTAAAATAAATTTTAAGAGGTTTCCTAGCTCAGACTTGCACAGCCAGATGAGAAAAGTGTGTCAGAAACACAGAATGCATGGTCTACACATGAAGCATGCTGCCTTAGGCAGCAAGTGCATGAATACGGATGATGGTTACGGAGGTATGATAGGGTAGCAGCGGCAGTTGGATATACTGACAAGGTGTGTTACACCAATGGTATTGTACATCCTGTTATGATGTTCATATCAAAATTACAATATAAAACATGTTGCAAATTGATAACTTAAATTCCAATAGCACAACATATATCTTGCTTTTTTAGTTATTGACTGCTTACTTGATCCAAGAGTGTTTTAGTGTAATGCTTTTTTTTTTTTTTTTTTAAGAGAAGACACATGTCTGCTTATGTAGAGTTCTGGAAAGATTAAAAAAAAATTATAATAAAATTATAATAAAATTAATAATATATTCAGTGAAACCTACTGTCCTAAAATCTATGAAGTGCATTTGTGTAAAGTTGGTTAATGTCAATAAAAATGACTGGCTGTGAAGGAGAGCCTTCACCACCTCTCCCTATGGACTAAATGCTCATTGTAAATTGAGCCACTCATTGCCAGTTGTGTGTCAATAATTGGTTAATTATGTGCACCTGTTGGCAATTTGTAAGGGAACCAGCTGACTGGACAACGAGCCACATTGGACTGATTGAGGCCTAAATACAGGTGTGGCTGGGGAGCAGGAAGAGGCTCATTTTTGTCCCTGATACTGCTTTGAATAGGCTGGTTTCTTTGTTTGGATTTTACAATAAATTGCTGGTTTTAAAACTTTTGTTCTTTTGGGGCTTGTTTATTGGAGAAGTAACGGCCAGCTTCTTCACATTGCTTTGGCGTTGCGGTCAAGCTGCAGGTTTGGCACCCTGTAGACCCAAGTTTGAGGCAGGGTGGGGTGACTGCTCTCGCCCTTCGCTACACTGGCATTCTGCAAACACACTATTTATTTAAAAGAAGGACTAAAGCCCTAAAATATTTGCAACTTACAATTTGAAACATGTCACCACAGTTTATTTTTTGTTTTAGTGCTGCTGAATATTATCAACAAGACATGTCCATTTACAACCTTTCAAAATAGAAATCTACAACATAACTTTATAAATGATAAATTCACAGTAGTGCTGGACATTAAATCATCTTGATTACATATCCTTAAGAAGCATTAACTATTAAATGTTGTAAAACCTTGGAAGTGAACAGTGGGTATAAAATGGGGTAGCATAGTCAACAGATAAGTTACTGAAGTTCACTTTGATAAGATTGTGGTGCAGATAATTTGAGCAATTTCATATTTACATCAGCCTCAGGGGCTCTAAAGTCACATTTGCATAGTAAGGACATGATTCATAGCACATAACGCCCTTTAAGATCAAGGTTAACACATCAGGATTCAGGTTGTCACTATTTCACCACTACTCTGCTAACAGCAAAGACGACTAGCGCACATTGTCAAAAATAGTTAAATTACAATATAAAGGCTGTGTCCAACCCATTACCCACCCCATGATATGATAGGCCAAATAATGTTAGGTCTGACAAGGGGTGCTCTGCCTCTTTTAGATGATTTTGGATATAGGGCCTTTCATCCTGTCATGTAGCAGTGCTCCTGTGTTCAATAATTCTTGTTTGCAGTATTTGCCAATGTAGAAAGGGGGCAGGTACGACAGATGTCAGAATGCAGCAATGGCCAGCACAACTCATTTGTCTTAACTCAGCATGTAATAGCCGTAATCAGACCCTTACAATTAACAGCTGTGTAAAGAGTGATTAAGTCTCACCAGTGACTCCTGTGTATTGCTTGTTGCTCACATTCTCATTTGCTGCTTGCCTCCTCCTCCCCTGCCACCACCTGCTTTTCTTGGCTTAGCCTCCTGCAGACAGCACATTCTCTGCCCCTGCGTTTAGCTTACCATTGGGCAGGCCTTCATGCTATGGAGTGGTGGATTCTCCGCCTCTGCCCATAACTCGCCACAGACAGGTGTGCTGAGTCAAGTGCCTTTATCTTGATGGAGCCACTCCAGGGCTGAAGGCGAAGGCCAGCTTGCTTTCATTGTCACTTCATCATGTTAGTCAAAAAGTGAATTATTTTCAAAGTTGTCCTGATTGAAATAAATTATATGATCTGAGTGTCCAGGATTCAATTGCCTGATGGGGTATCCTTTAGTTGTTCCTAAATGTAAGATTGTTTATGTTTGAAATTATGAACATTGAACAACATGTGATTATTACTGTGTGTGTGTATATATATAAATAATGACAAATGTGACAATAATAACAACAACAATCATCATCATCATCATCATGTTTTTTTTATGATAAAATGTGTTCCTGCAGAAATTATGAATGGGATCTCAGTGAATTGAATCCAGATATAATAGGACTATTATATTCTAGAACATGGGCTACTACTTTGTGGATAAAGCTGTTTAGTCTAATCTTGCATTATAATCTCACAAGTATGCTTGTTTGAAACTTCCTAATATGGTGGTCAAATTATACAAATCTAGTGAAAACATAAGAGCAAATTTACAAGAATAGTTTTTTTTACCTTTTCTTTTTTTTTTTTGGTCATACTGTGTTGCAGTATGAGGTAGTGGATTGTGCTACGTATGAGGAACTGTATGAAATCCAGTGCATGGCCAGACACTACCACATAAATTCAAACCTGTGAAATGCACACTGGACCATGTTCTTATAGTACTGTGAAAACACAGAGACAGACATAGGTGTTACAGGTTTATGAGTGTTGATGCCAAGGGAACCATCTTTGGTTTGGAGAACTCTGAATGTTTGAGCAGCGAAGGGAAACTTTCACCACCAGTGTGTCAACACAATACATTCAATTAATTAAACTCGTTTTTCTGTTGTCTGGACGTAGCAAGAGTGGCTCTGTGTTTTCCTAATTTCTGCGAAGTATGTTTTTGTTCCACTGAAAGGATATTATTTTTGGAGTACTTACATGTAACATGAACGACATGGACAGTATAGATCAGAGATTATTTCCATTACAGCAGAAATTTATTCTCTTTGAATGTTATTAGCCATGGGGGCCTCCTCCTTGTGAGCCAGTGCAATGCAGTTGTCATCTATAGCCCAAATATAGTTTTTGATTAAAACCACAAATGGCAGTTGCCAGTCATATTTTCCACACGAGTATGAGGAAAACATTTCTTTAGGCTTTTAGAAGTCCATCAACCAGCACAGCATTATATTCAGTAAATGTGTTGATCATTCGGCCCCAAAGGCCAAAGAAACATTTAAGTTTATTATTATTTCTCTGTTTTTCATCAGCATCTAAGAACATCTATAGAACATGGTTAGGCTCAGCTTGATTATTTTTTTTATTTATTTTTATTTTTTTAATTAATTTGATTATTATTTTGTATGTTCATTTAGTATCATTGTCTCCTTTTTCATACCCCAGCCATTACAGGGATATACAGTATTTCCATGATATTGCTCAACCACCTGAAAATTGTAAACTAAAAATGTCTGGTTTATTGATGTCACGGGCATTAACTTTCAGTATTTAGTGATTGCTGTTTTTAAATCATGTAATGGAGTTTTTTTTTTTTTTTTTTTGCAAAATTTTCATTTCAAATCTCAGTGCAAGTTTGTTGGAAATCAGAATCTAAATGTGAATGCTGGTGGATCTATGCTGTCACAAGGGCACAGATCTGTAAGGACCCATGAGCTAAAATGCATGTTGTCTGGTGAAAAGAAAATTGTCTAGAATAGACACACTTTATGGACTTTAACATGCAAGGGGATCAGTAAAATGCCCCTCAGTGTATGTTTTCTTGATAAAGATTTTGCATACTTAAGTGTTTTTATATGATTAATTAACAGTTGCAAATAGACAAGAGTTACTTTCTTGTATAATGTAAAGACCTTCATGGTCACTGCAGTTTATGAAATATACTGTGAAAGAAATGCAAAAAGTAACCCACAGGCAGAGAGCACTCCTCCTGTCTCAGTGGAATAATCTTTTCGCTCTGCTGTCTCTCCTCAGAGCTAGACTTATAGTGTGCACTTGCTCTCAGTGTCTCCCTCACATTCTTACACTTGAGCTACTAATTGCCTAATGGAACTTGTTATGCACATAATTCAACCCATTACACACCTATGGCATAATCCCAAGCAATGGACGATTTCAAGATGCCTGCAAACCTACAAGATAAGAAACATTATGGAGGATTCTTGCTGTTCTGTTGGGTATGGCTGCAAATGTGGCCATTGATGCAAGCTGCCATTTTAAGACAATTTCCTTTTTTAGTGTTTAACTGAAAGTTCTTATGAGTCCCCAAACCTAGCACTGAAAGTAGGTTTATATGAGTTGATCAATAGCAGAAACTTTAAATGCTATTTATATTTTCCTCTGGCCTGGAATTTCTGCAGTGTGGTATAGCAATGAGTAGCTCAGCTGAAAAGTTCTTTCTTCAATGATAAGGTGGGGCATTACTGTCATACCCTTGGGAAAGGTGCTTAACTCAAATTTCCTCAGTAAATGTTCCCCCAAGATCACTGCACTCTGCAACCATAGGAGAACTGACTGTCCCATCCCGCCAGGGTCACTCCTTTCAGACACAAGCCCTGTCTGTACTGGTTATTCAGTGGAATGAACTCTCCATGGGTGCCAGGACAGCGGAATCAGTGGCCATCTTCCAACGCAGACTGAAGACCCACCTCTTCAGGCTGCATCTTGGTTCCACCTCAATCCTCACCCCCAAACACCTGCTACTTGTAGTGCTTGCTATTCATATTATGTGTAGCATCACAATGTGTTTTGGATTTTGTAATCTAGTGACTGTGATGTATGGTAGTATAGTTGGCTTCCCATGCCTAGTCAGGTTGCACAACATGAAATAGTCACTGCTGTGGGAGTGTTGTTAGCCTTGTCCAACACTGTTGCTCATTCAGCTTGAAGGGCTACACTGCTGTTCTTTTGTGCTGGAAGTTGGTCTGGGTGAGAGCATCTTCTAAATGAACATAATGTAAATGTAAAAACCTATAGATAGATAACGTATACAAGTATGTTATGTAATATCCTCTTTAAAAGATCAACTAAACATAAGTAATGGATTAAAAGTATAATACTTGTCAATAATACCATTCCTCTCCCCATCAGTCAAATGCCTCTTGTTTTGATACACAAGGCAAAATGAAAAATAGATTGATATAATATTTAACTTGACAAGGAAGAGTGGTGAAATGGCTGGATAAAAAGCTGGATATTTTACTGAGAGAGTGACAATTTCCATTTGAGTCATTGCAGCAGAGGGGTTAAATATGTAGAGTAACTCAAAGGTAAGGATATACAAATAGTCAATCTGTAAAAACATAAAATGCAGTAAATTGTCTGGGATAACAATGTATGCAAGGCTATGTCATTAGCCTGTGATGTTTTCTGCCTCAAGACGCGCTGCACTTTTTTTCTCTGTTATTTCAGCCTGTTTTTACTTGACCTTGAACTGTTTGTTCACATTTGCTTTGGCGCCAGTGATGTGCCTTATGTCCTTAACTGATGAATCCTGGTGAATCCTGTCAGATTTCACCTCAGGAGCCAACCTTGGGTACATTCATAAAGATTAGCATATCCACAAGCCTCAATTAATAAACATATTTCCACAAAACTGAAAACCATGGAACTGATGTGTGTAGAGGAGGGAGGCCTCTCTCCCTTCCTGAAATTTACAAGATACACTTCATTTATGTTAAAATTCCATCTAATTACCATACAACAGCCATATGAATTCATTTCCATCACTTAACACGGAGAAATAACCCGTAATAAAAAGTGACATACCTTAATAAAACGGCCTCTCTTTGTGGATAACAGAACCAGCAAGGAAAGATCACTTTTGGTCACTTTGTTGGAAATTGTTAACCAGGTTGAACCGTTACTGGAAGGAATGTGATTCTATAGTAACAAATTAAAAGGCACAGCTGTAAGTGGCTTTAAAAAGAGGAAGTGAATAAAAGTTTAATGAATGTTCTGGCAAAGGAGTCAAGCATTGTGGTTTGTGACACTTGGGCTGTTGATTCTTGGCAGCAGCTCTGTCACCCGAGAAAGTGAACAGTGCTGTTGCAGACCTCCTGTGGCACGTCCCCAATTTGATGCAGCAGAAGCCGAATGCTCCCTTACTTGTAAGTTTGGCCTCTGACACTAACAGCCTGCCCTCAGCAGACTGAAAAAAACATGTGAGTGTTGGGTAAATTACAGTGCTCTACAGGCCACATTGGACCTACACCAGAGAGCTAAAGGAAATATCAAAGATGGTGCATTTGTTCAGTCGTCAGTATTAAGTTTGATACATGCCAAAATGTTGTGGCATGCAAGGAACATTGTAATATGAAATATAAGAAAGCACTGTAGTTTTCATCTCCAAACTCAAGGAAGAGCAAGGATGACAATGAGCAAGGGAGCAAGTTTGATCGAAAAGAAACTTTTTTTACATTTGAAAAAGTATTGCAAACATACTGTTCAGTATATGTTAAATTCATGTGGGCCACTTGTCATTGGTCTTAATGCAGCTGGAAAACTGCATTTTCCTTACTCTAAAACATATGGGTGGGAACCTCACAAAAATGCAATTACCAAGACAGAAATACAAGTGTGAAAGTCAGAAATGGGTTGTACAATGCTAAAAAGAAGATGATGTGATAGCACCTCGTGCAGCAACATTGACTCCAAGTTTTAATATGAGTTAAATCATTAACAAAGCACATGGTATAAACCTTGTTTAATCCTCACTTCTCAAAAAATAAATAAAATATTATTACATCATTTGAAATGCAGGTTCAGTACCTGAAAGCAACAGACAGATTAAAACATGTGTTGTAGCATCATTATTCAATAAATTGAATGCAAATTAACTTGAAAGTGACAGAATTTGAATGAAAATAACTAATGTAGTCTGCATTAGGTGAATCGCATAAATATTAATTTTAAGCCACCTCCAGCTTGGGTGCAGATAAATGTGTTTTATATCATTCATAGTTACTGCATAGAAGGCAAAAAATGTGGCCAAAGAACAAAATATGCACAGCATCCCAAGAATGTTGTAGAGTTGTAGCTGATTAAAACATTTAAGACTTTAAAAACATTTGCAAATACAAACAAATATTTAGGTATGCAAAGGCATATTCAATATTCAATGTCTTTCTGGAAGCTGAAGCTCTAGGAGATAAATGTTTACTGCGTCTTTTAATGGAGAAGTTTTTCCACATAAACTCCCAAGACTGAGTTGACACATGGCCAGTCATTGAGCCAGTATCACAGTAGCAGCCTAAGCAAATTAGCAAAATATGCAACTGCATATCCCTAGCTGGTGGAGGTTTAGATCCAAAGCAAAGCGTAAACATTAACTAGATTTTCAGCTTATTTAATTGTGTGTGTACTGTTGACTGGTTCATTGCGTGTGCTGATATATTTGATGCAGAAATGACAAGTTCAGTACTGCTAGTCTAGGTGATAATGTCCCTTACTGTTACATTGCAACACTGTCCTACAGACTTTGGCTGACTGTTTAGAGGTAGGAACATTTTGTATTTGATATTTTGGAATATATTTGCTACTATTTGTAAAAGAAAAGAAAAATTACTCACTTAAAAGGGAAAAAGACTATAATTTACTACTCCAAAGGTGACAATAAACATGTACAGTACACACAGTTGGCCACTCCACAAGGTTATGCCCAGAAAAAGCAAAGAGACCAACAAGAAAGAAGTATGTCAGGGACAACATTCTACTTAGACTCTCATTTAACACGGCTTCTAAATCATTTGTAAAGAAGTCATTTCATACCTGTTTGAATAGTCCCAAAATACATGCCCTAGATTTTATGTGTTGACAGTCTTGTTCCTTGTTATCAACATATTTTCCTGCCAGCAACCTGTCAATCATACAGATTTAGATGCTCTGGGAATACCAGCATCCAACCTCTTTATTTGCTAAATGCCAACATTGCTGCTGTCATTGTGTGAGAGATGCCTGACCACCTACTTTGTTCTGCATATCTCCAGTACAAAATATATTCCCCATCACAGTATCAACAGATTGTGTGTGTATGTGTGAGTGCCTGTGTGTGTTCAACATCTATATTAATGGGGTATCAGTGTAGTTTCACATTTTGATTTTCGACCGCAAATAGTCTTCAGTTCTTATGACACATACATTTAAATAAATGATGAACATATGGACATAATAATTGCTTTGATCTTAGTAGGAGAGCTTAGTGTCATTATACTCTGGGTATGGACCCTTCCACCATAACACTAATATGACTAGTGATTTATTTCTTTTTTTTTTCCTGTTAGTCTACTAATGCATGCATGTATCTGCCTTCAAAAACAACTCTTTCAGATTTAAAATTAAATTAATGACGGAAATAAATGTGTAGAGAGAGATACTTGAGTTTGTGTAGATTACATTTCAATATGTTTGTAGTTGCAACGATTTGGAAATAATTCATGTGTGTTTTCTTGAGCGTTTTTAATGTAAATCGGCTGAGTTTTATTTTTAGCGTCTCAACGGAATTGCAAACCGTTGCAAATGTTAAAAGCAATGTATTCTTTCTTTCCTTCTTCATCGCTAGGTGAAAAAAGATGAGGCTGAACAAGACAATTTCACTTCTAATTGTGCCGAACAACCCAATTTGCCCCCCGCTGCTTCCCCGTTATAGCTCTGTATGAATTGGTTCAAATGAAGCCTTGCTTCTAAATTTGTTCACACAGAAGCGAGAGAAAGTCGGAAGAAGACAGAAGGAGAAGACGGAAGTGTGCTGAAGTGTATGGGAGGTGGTCAAGGGAGCTGGGCTTGTAACTAGAGGGTGGCAGGTTCAATTCTGTGGTAAAGAACTGAGGCGGTGTCCTTGACTAAGGTTCTTAATCTGAATTGCTTCAGTAATTTTGCAGCTTTATAATTGGATATTATAAAATATGTGGAATGTTGTAAGTCACCCAGGACAAAGGCAATGGAAAATACTGTCAATTACCACTTACAAAAGGAATAAGCTAAAAATAGTAAAAAGAAAAAAAGTCCATCCAAGTAGGGATTCTTCAGGGAATATGAGAAGCAGTGCTGCCAGTTTTGTGGTGGAGCCAAGCCCCAACACCTCAGATGATTTGACAATATAAATTATCCACAGAAATAAAATAAAAATTAAAATTCACAGTTATTCAAACAAAATTAATTTGTAAACGTTTTCTTACTTCATGCCTTTTGTCAAATGTTTTCATCTGTTGTAAGAAACCAAATAAGCTAATTTACATGTCGTTTGCTATAAGTGGCCACTCTGAGTCTCCTCAGCATTGTTTTCAAAAATAATACGGTCCACAGAGGCGCATCCCTTTATCAGCGACACCCTGAATGATTCTTCTTCTTCTTTTGTGTCTGATGTTTTCTGTGTTGTCCAGACATACACAGCAGACGGCACATTTCCATAATGAATTTAAAAAGACCGGGATCTTTGATGCCATGAGAAGTGTCCAGACTCTGTGAATATTACATCTAGAGAAGCTAACTACAGTAACATGGGTGGATTGAAAACATGATGATGCAAGATGTGCCGATATGAGGAGACCAGTAATTTCTTAACTAGCTTTGATAACTTTGGTTACAAGTTACATTGTTTGTCTTCCCTCTGCTGTTTAATGTTAGCTAGCTGATAAGCATTAGTTATCAATTTATCAGTTTCACATAGATATTCCACTCACAATGTGTCACATGTAGTTAGACATGTTCTGTTAAGAGATCAACGCTCTCCACTATGAATAAGTAGCCAACAGCAGACTATAGTGCACACAATAAACATGATGTACTGTATACTACTCTAGGTAGGATACATGACATCATGTTTATTGTGTGCACTATAAATTCCCATTTAAAACCCATGGTGTGTATGGTACATCCCTATTATTCAGTCATAGTAGCATACCACACATTTTGAAGCAGTTTTACAGAAAGAGGTCTGGGACCTTGCCGCTTTATGGATTTTAAAGTTGTCAATGTCTTTTGTTTGACAAAACTGCATGTATCTGTTTTTCCTGTGTTTCACCAGAGTGCATGATCCAGTATACCACAAAATACAGGCATATCTCATATTCATCACATTTAAAACTAGCTGTGCTCCCTGACAGTAAATAAACAAAGAAGCTTTTGACCTTTTCATTCTGTTGTGCTTTCACAGTTCTCTGCAAGCTGTGGGCTTGACCACTATTGTCACTGCTATTTCAGTTTAACAGGCTTTAGCTGTGGGCTGGATTTCATACCTCCACTCTACTCGTGAGCACAGGAACAGTCAGGTAAACAATCTCTGTCATGATGCTACGGTGTCAAGGTCACCCCATTTACTCATTGTGCAGTGAATTGAATCACCTGTCTCTCCACTGAGCCTGTGACTGCTTCTTGTTGTCACACTACTGTTACATGATATTAGGGCATGCATTACTGGTCTATGTTACTTTTTGCATACTTTACTGTTGCATGCCTTTAGGGTGATTTGTTTGCTGTTTTGTATCTTGTACTTGAATCCATCTCATTTCCCTCATGGACATTCTCTAGTGACTTGACAACTATAGTTCCCTTACAACTACAGTGACATTAGCAGAGTATTATTTTCACAGAGCCTGTAGGTTCTCAGGAAAGGCTGACAATCCCATCCACAAAAAAATGGCTGAAGAAGGGAAGACAAGTGTAGGTGGTTCATTTCAACACAGTCACTAATACCCCACATTAGATGTGCACACGCCCTAATCTCATGTCCTCAGAGGCATTCAGCTCAGTCTGGGGCCATTTCATCTGAATTTTGAGAAACATTTCCAATAAAGTGGTCTATTTTCCATAATATTACATTGACTAACATTGACTACAGTGTGTTCCTTGGGTGCTCTATATGGATCGAAGCATTGACTAGTTGCAACCACTCACACCAGCAAACTGGGATTTGATTTTTTTTAGTCATAAATGATAAAGTTATCCATAACCGTACCTAATGTTGACTATGTAATTTTTTTTTTATCTGTTTAATGATTAAAAAGGTGCTTCCTCCAGTTGTGACCAGTTGTTTGGAAGGGCAGAATTTGATGGCCAGTTCTTGCAACATTTACAAGACTGGTGTTATGACCATGGTCGCTTATGTTTGTGTAGTCATTCGTTTTCCTGATGTATGTGTTTTTGCTCCGGCTGCGTGCGTTGCGTCGTTTGACTTTTTTTTTTTCACGTTTTAACATTTTTCGGTTTTGGGAGGTTAAATGCAGTTCCGCTGTAAGTAGGTGAAAATGCAGTGGAGGTCCAGGCCCTTCTGCTGTTCTCTGAGACACAATTAGCTATTTTCGCAGTTTTTGTTGCAGATGGCAGTGTCTGACTGTACTCCTTTCTGAAACTGTGTTCCCATTCCCTTCAAAGTTAAAAGTTCTATCAAGGTCTACACGACTGCCCAAAACTGCTTTAGACTAGCTTGCAGATTGAACCTGCGTGGCATCTGCCATAAACTGAAGGGGATTACACATACATTCTAATCGTTATTGACACCTTCACTCAATAATCCTGTGTATCCTTTAAGAGCAAAAATAAAAGCATTGCAATGTCATCCTTGATGAAAATGGGCCATTATCTATGCTACTAAATGCAAGGTAATCATTGAACACTGATACTAAATCAGCTTGAAGGAATGAATGCCATTTTGATTAAAATGAGCGAGCCCTTTCATGCTGGAGGAAGTCATCATACTTGGATTATGTGGCATTTGCAGAGAATTTCTGCACAATAGCAGTCTGTTCCAAAATAAGGGCTCAAGTGAACCAGGTAACCAACTGCCCAGCATTACTGATCGGCTGTTGGCAGCGTGTTGATCCAAAAATGTCATCAATTTTTTCCTAAAACAAAAAATATCCCATGGATTCTACATGTCAAACATTGTCCCAAAATCTATTCCCCTCTCAGATTGCATTCACCAGCTCAGAGGACTGCAAGGCCTGTTTTTCATTCAAGCTTTAAGAGCAAATTCTTCTTTTTTCACATGCAGAAGTTTACAGTTGCCATTTCTTTCAAGGCAATAAAGCAGGTTTGCTACCTGAGACAATGTGTCAGAGTAAAAAAACCCTCTATCGTTCCTTTGGCGTATGAAGGGACTGCATGCATGTTCTGTGTCCCAGCTGAACCCAGACGTATATTGTTCCAGTATCTGGATAAACTATTGGACTCCTAAACTGTGTAAATCATGGGATTACTTGTTCCTTAAACTTCAAGAAGACATTGGGTTGCTGGCTGTTTGGACTTCTACCATTGGAAGATGTGGCTGACATGGATGGTTCTTTCTATAAGACATAACAAGGGAAAGTTCAGATTTCTCCAAGAGCTCCAATAAGTGTGCTAATGTTTTGATTTGGGGCTACACTTTATGTCTGAACTTTCTAGTCAAATCTCAAAAGTGTTTGTGTTATTTATTCATCTGTAACATTTTAATTGTACTTAAACTGCAAAAATTCTGTCATAGTGTGAAAATGTTCTTATGTTTGGTGATTGTCAAGTTTTCTTAGAAACATCCTAACAAGGGTATGTTTTTTTTAGGGCAGGGGCACATGGTATATGTTATTGATCCACATATACTCACATCACTCCACAGTAATAGCAAATATCACCATTTATGAGCTAAATTCTGGACCTCTTGTGTCCCTAGCGAGTCAGCTACATACATTATTCTTTGAGTGTATGCCTCGCTCTTCTTACCAGTCACAGTTTATTAGAATGCTATCTGCTGTTAGACTCCACTTTGCTGGTAGAGTGGCCTGAGTGGGGTTACACATTTAGTACAGCTCATTCTAGACTCCTGGACACAAGCATTCTGTATAAAGTTTACATTTTGACAATGATACTCTGAAAGGCGTGTGTCTAGTTTTAGTGCCACTGAGTTTAGCTAAAGGTTAGTGCTGTCCTGCTACTTATTTATAAGGCATTTGGCATCAGCCTGGTGTTTATTAAGTGAGTTTGTATAATGTCAAAGAACACAATCAATCTCTCAATGTCTCACAAGGGTGCATGAGGCAAATATTTACTAGTCTGAAACCAGTTACATGGGTTTTTTTTGTTAAATGGAGCACAGCAGGAGTAAAGAGCAGGGAGAGTGTTGTTCCAGAGGACAGGCCCAATGGGGGGGGGGGGGGGGGGGGGGGAAAGAGAGACACAGTCCCATTTACCTCATGGGCATGAAATGACTCTCCAGGAGACTGATTAGGTAGGTAGGTCGCTTGTCACATCTGGCTTATACACCACAACATGCCCTGTGAGATGACAACAGCCAGTGTGCCTGACAGTGGCCCTGGAGCCATTAGAACTTCTGAAAACCTTATCAGGAAAAGGTGGAGAAGTCAATACCTTTGCTTGTCATGTCAAAGGCCTGTTCAAACATATGTCCTATTCACAAAGAACAGTCAAAATGAAACCATTGAAGTAGGTGTCTTTGCCATGAAAGGAATAGAGTTGGAGACACTATAGCTATGTTGTAACATTCATTTTTATTCAGATGAAGAAAAATACTTGCTTCAGGCTCTTATTTACTGATCTTTAAGATGAGTATAAACAGAGGGCTAGCTAATAACAGACACAACTTAGCCTACCATACAATAATTTTACCATTTCATGATGCTCAGCTTATTTTTTCCTTAAAATTAAATACCATACGCAACAAAACACTTAAGCACCACAAATAATTCAGTGTTTTTGGCTGTAAGAGAATGTATTTTTGAAACATATTGATGCTATTACAGCTGACATATGTTTTACTGAAAAACAGTGGGGAAAAAAAAGGTGTCATTGAACCCATTGATGTTAGCAATGAACTCTTTAACCATTTTAACTTAAATTTACAAAACAGGTATCTGTAATGGTTTAACGAATCATAGTCCTAATGCTGAATATGTATTTTTAAGAACACACAGAAAAACCTCAAAAATACTCTCTTAGCAAAGGAGGGTGCTATGGGCAAGAACATGAAGTTTCAAACTGTCTCTGGTCCATAGGTCACAGAACTTGCATGAGCTTAGCATATATATGGCTAGTTGAAGGTGAACATACACAGCACAGTTTAGTGTATAATTACAGTGACTTCAGAAAGTATTTAGATCCCTTGGCTTTTTGTACACTTGGTTGTGTTGTAGACTTCCAATCAATTCAATTTGCCACAGGCGGACTCCAGTCAAGTTCTAGAGACATCTCAAGTATAATCAAAGCAAACAGGATGCACCTGAGCTCCATTTTGAATGCCACAGCAAAGAGTCTGAATACTTATGTAAATTAGATATTTTTTGATTTTTAATAAATTTGTAAAAATTTATAACAAAATGTTTTTGCTTTGTCATTATGGATCATTGTGTGTAGATTGAAAGCCATTACAGATTAGTTTAAGTCTATAACACAACAAAAAGTGGAGGGGTCAGAACACTTTCTGAAGCCACTATATAACATAAAAGCTATTAGTGACACCTTGAATCATCATGATAACTCAGAGGGACAAGATTTGTGCCAGCCAATATGACCAGCAAGACTCTGATTTACTTGTCAAATGGAGACTTTGCTAGCCATATAAAAATGTTCTTAGATTGTGTAGACCTACATATAGCTACGTATGCCTATATATCAGAATCAAAGCAGCATGTGTTGTAAGGCCTTGTCAGTATAAAATATACAAAATATATATAACATGCTTGTAATGTGTTTAGCAATAATCCTGCTAAATTATTTCTAAATGATTATGCTTTCAAACATGTAGGCTACACTTCTCAATGGCAGGTCTGTAATTCTGATAAATGATAGGAACTGTTGTTGAATTCACGCTTGTGTCATGGGATTTACTCTTAAAGTAGATCAACCTGATATTGAAGTAAAAATTTTTCCATCTTTTCCCAAGGGAAGCAAAAATCTAGAAAATTGCAATGGGAACTAGAGATTAAATAAGATGCAGCTGCATATTAAACATTTTTTAGCAGACTGAAAAAAAGTAAAACATTCATTGCAGTTCTGCTCATATACTACTCATCCATACTCACGACAGCAGGGGAACAAATTGACTTCATTCCTTTAGGGATTGGGGTAGTAGGTTGGCCAGGGCTTCCTTATTGCAGTGAGTGGCATGCGTGTGTATCAGAGGATTGCATTTCCTAGGCCCTGTGCTTCTGGGCAGAGGTTGCTACAGTGACACAAACCTAAAGTCGTTATTGATTATTATTTTATTTGGTATTTCAAACAGTTAGGTGAAAAGCGGGAAAAATAAATACGATAAATATTAAATACATAACTATATGCATTGCAGCAAATACACTGTGTATATACAACATATGCCCAATCACTGACTTATTTCCCATAACAACAAACTGAGGGGCCTCTTGAAAACTTGTGGATTAGTTGTCTGACAGCAAAGTGAATGCATGGACCCAAGGATTTGATTGATATATCATCGCAGGCATTAGGTTTGAGGTTAAATTAGTTATTGAACTGCTCTTAGGCTGATATCATCCATTTCAACAGGCGCTAGACAGCAAGAGAGACAATTGCATAAATCATGATATCAAGCTTGTTTTGGTTCAGTACGTCCAACATATGTGCTCCATTTACTCAGGAGCTGGATCAAAAAAAAAAAAAAACTAAAACTAATCCTAAATTCTTAATCTAAAGTCTCCATTTGTGCTGCAGTGCAGTAAGGCTGTCTGTGTGATAATTTATTTCTATTTAATTGATCTCAAAAAGCAGAGAGAGAGACAGATACACGAAATCCTCTCAAGATCATGTCTTTTTTGCCAGGCATGATTTGGTTCAAAGCTAAAATATCTTTATCATTGTTTTCGTTGTTTAAAAAAAAGCTAAGAATCAGGGTAACCAATTATAGCTTTTGGCTTTTTAGTTGCAAAGGTGAGATAATAGATTTATCTGATAATACCATGCTTATATTTGGAAACATTGTGAGCAGCCAAGAGAAATCATGGGACAGTGTGGTGAAGGGATTTAATCAGCTAAGCTAACACTGCTTAGTGAGCTTGTCCTAACAGTGATGAAAATGTCTACACATCCAATTCACACAAAGCAAAACTTCACAGCAAGTGATATTACTAACCTTATACCACACTATGACTGTTCTGATGACTTTAATGCTGTCTGTGTCAGTGGTCCTAGAGTCTCAAGAGAAGACATGGAAAAATAGTGTGCTAAGCTTGACAGAAAAAAGTATAATTCCATGTTACATCATCATCACCTCGGAGAATTCACACAAATTCTCTCAGTAATTTTTGGTTGCGTGTATGAATAGTTCTATCTCATGGTGACAGAAGATGACAAATGGCGAAATGATTTTCATTATTGGTCTTTCTAAATGCATAACCCTGAACTTAGCTGAGTACAACCATGAATCATCCATGAATGCATGATGGGTAATTGTACCTAGCTAGCTACAGTATCTTACAACACTTTTTTTTGCCAAATTCACTCACCTTCACCTCTCTTCCAAAAACTGATAAAATAAAATATTTATTACTGATTTGTTTAATTATATTTTTAGCTTGTTTGTGCAAATGTATGAGCAGCTTGTGAACAGCTTGAAATTGTAACATTTTGTAACTTTAACTGTCTGACTGATGGCAAGCTGTTGGTTAATGAGCCACACTTGCCTTAATCATCAGCTGTTAAAAATGATGTGTGGCTGTTGCTGATAGTGAGCTTGGGTTTAGCTGTTTGTTGAGGGTGTGTCAATGCTGTTTTTGTTGGACTTGAGTTATTTATTTTTAAAAAAATAATAAATCACTGGGCAGCTCTTGAGTGGTTCAACTGGTAAAAGTAATGGCTGTCACAAGCTCAAGGTTGAGCACTACTGCCCGGCCCAGTTGTGTCCTCAGTAAACAATGACCAAGGAGCCCACAACAGTGGAACAAAGTGGCTTGCACTGCCAGAGAGAGAGGGTAGGTAGGCTGGGGGCGTGTCTCATAGCTAATTAGTGGGCCCCTTTGGTCGGTCTGGGTAGCGGCGTAAGGCAGCACAACTCTCAGAGGATAATGTGCTAGCCTTACCGCTTGCTTGATACGGGGTGTTGTGGCTACGAGGTATATATACGCAATATAAGTGGGCATTCCAAACAATAAAACTGTTTACTGGTGGTCTGAGCTGGCCACAAAATTTTGACATGTCAAAAACCTGTAAGCAAGTAATGATAATAATGCACATTTTGCAGGGGGTTGACCGTGGCAGATACAGGACATTGTTTACATCAGTTCTTGCTGTGCATGTTTGTGTGACGAGCTGGGAAGTGGCCATGTTGGCGAAAGGGCTGTTTGACAGATAAAATCTACGGGTGGCAGGTGGGGTAGTGGTGTTTGTTTAGGTAGTTCCTAAGATGAGAGAGATAACACATTATTCAGAAGCACAAATATTTCTATTTATATGCACTTCTTTCTTTACCTTTTTAAAAGTAGGGATGTGAATCAACTCAGGCCGTTTCTGCTGTTCTCACAGCATAAATATGCATCATGTTGTGGCAACCTTATTGAGCACAAATTTTTTACCTTCCTGTCTATTTTACTTCGTAATGAGTATAGTGTTAGCCAGTTAGTAGCAAACAATTCTTTTTGAAAATGCCTGTTGCAATTAGGCCTGTGTCTTGAGCTGTGATGAAATTTGGGGCTGGAGTGAATCTTTGCTATTTTGAAACTTTGCAATTGATGGACTTCAACATCTCTGAGAATTTGGCTCTTTTAATTCCGAATTTTTTACTTTCAAAGATGCACAATTGCACATAGTGCACACAAAATATATGTATAATAACAGCTTGCATGAAATGGCACATAAGATGCTTGTATTATTAGTATAAACTCTTTGTATTTCATATGTTTATACTTTATTATACATTCAAGTCATAAATCACTCATACCATGTTTCCATTGAAGTGACATATGAACATTTAATCATTCTCCACCTAGGAAACAAACTTGGTGTTGACAATGTGGGGGCATGTTATCATCAGAGTTTGGCAAAATAGGAAGCATGCTATGCCAGTTAACCGAGAACTGTGTTTATGCAGAAGATGTGATAATCTGTGTGAGAAGGCAAGGAGGGAATTGAGAGTGGGATTGCATTACTGTATAGTCAAGCTTGAGTTACACAGCAGGGTGATGTTTCAGCAGGCTGCACTGTGTTCAGCTATCCCTTAAGGAGTGTTTAGTCCTGGGTCAAGAGTCTGCCTGAGGCTCTTAGTTCCTCCTTGTGAGTGTAGTCAATTTAGATTTTTGTCACACTGGAGATGATGGCTCTGTCCAAAGTGACTGTTATTTTTCTTTCTTCAGCTGAATGATTGGAAAACTGTCTTTATAAAAAGTGAAAAGTGAAATTGTTTTGATATTTCTGAACACGTTGCCACATCTTCTGATGACTGCTGGTCAGTTAACATGCCCATGATGGGTGTATTCCATCTCCTCTGACAGTATCTGGCTTTAGGCCAATTAGCGGTCTGCCATGTTTTATGATTACATGTGATCTAAATCTGATTTAACATTTTAACTGGTTGTAAATAACGGGAAATACCATGCTTCAAATCTGTGGTAGAATATTAAGTGACCCAAAGAATGTGATTATTCACCCACAATGCTGCTGGCTGTTTCTGGTCAGTACAGGGCTCTGGGAGAAAGAGCAGATCTATGTGTCATTCCCTCTAAGGTCCAGATTCAATCGGTGATCTCCACGAGGAGAAAAAAGGACTTACCTGCCTATAAAATACTAATTATCTAAACTTGCTTTAGGTTGGTTTTCATGACAGCCTTGCTGAGTATAGTACTCATAGCATTGTGATGCACTTATTTGGAAGTCACTCTGGGTGAGAGCAACTGATAAATGACGTAATGTAATGCGGTAAGAAATATGCATTGGCAGCTGATTCATCTTGTTTAATTGTGTCTTCTGTGTGTGGACAATGAGCAGAAAAAAAAATCTTTACATCTTTAAAAAAAAAAAAAAAAAATCTATTTTTTCTTCGAAATGGTACCCTAAAGTGTACTTTTATTTTTACCTTGTATTAATTCGTTGGATTACTCCATTTGTTTTTTACCCACCCATTTACAGTTTTAGAAGCACCCTGTGAAGGGATCACCAACAAAATTAAAATTAGAATTTAAAAATAAAATTAGATGAATAAACAATCTGTCTGTAGACACGCATTGAACACAACAAAAATATATATTAAGGCTTTAATAAAGCTATGACGAGAAGCAAAAAATCTAAAAAGGTAGTGACAGGTTTGAACCAGTTCTATTCTATTTAAATTTCCTTTTGTTTTAACTATATTTTGGATTTACATTCCTACACACACACTCTGCAATAGCCATCTGACTGTTAGAGACAGCTGGCCACATATAGGGTTCAAGGGGATGTCCCTGGTAGCTGACCAAATGGGTTTCACCAAGACAATTTGGAGCCTTGACCCCTCATTTAGGTCAGACAGTATGTGGGACTAATTACTAAAGGAGGGACAGGCACACTGATCATATTACTTCTCAAGCCACTGTGACTATAAATTGAGGAAGAGAGGAAGAGGTCAATTCCCAGGTGAAAAAGATACAAATCCCACATATGACTCCCTAACTCTTGCAGATCTACACAGTTAACTTTTGTTAATTATTGATAATAAAACATTGACTGTGGTCATAATTACAGTTAGCAAAGGAATACTGGGTAAAAACAAACAAAAATATTGTGGTGTGATTGTAACTGAACCTTTGTGTGTAAGCTGTTGTTGTTGCATACTGAGGTAATCCTGAAGTCAAGTCTACCTCTACTTCACCTGTCCTAATCATGCCAATATACCGCCTTTAAATGGCAATAACCATGCATGTACAGCATTCTGTAATATACAGTCCAGGGAAAAAAACCCCATTTTGTTTATTTATTGGGGGGGGGGGGGGCTATTTAGTCTCGCAGCTTATATGCTCTGCAAGCTTTAATGGGGTATTGATTTACTCATTTCTCTGCTCAGTTATTTTAATTGAAATTGCAGTTTGTAAATGACCTGTGTTTCACTGTGTCCATAAGCAGATGTACTGATGGGTGATTAGCTGGGTAGACATCAAGATACAGGCCAGCACTGTTTGCATTGTATATCTAATTTTCACAATCCTCATTCAACACCAGTGTCTTATGCTAACTGGGTGTTAAACATTCACCATTCTATATTTATTATCAGCATATTTCTCTAACAGCTCCATCCACCACCTACTTCCATATCTGTGAAAACAGTTTCCTCACTCTGCAATTATCTGTGGCACTGTGGAGCGACACAGGGCTTTTCTTCCTCTAGTGCTTTAAAGTAAAATGCAGCCAATACAAGTGAAATCCATCCCACAAATGATATTGCCTTGTGTGGCTTAAATGCAATAATCAAGGCTGAGTATGGGGCATAGTGCTGAGCTCGGGGGTTCTAAAGTTACGGTGCATTGAAATAAAGCTCTTTCTATCTTACTGTGAGAAATAAGCCTCAGTGAATCGCAGAGCTGGTTTTATCTGTCAGATGTTCAATCTCATGTATACTTTATGACAGACGTATATGCTGGTGCCAATTCTTCGTGTGCTGCTCAAAAGGGATCTGTAGGTTTGTAGCTGATCCACTCCACTCTTGACCATAGTGCCCCAAATGCAGAGCTCTGTGAAGCACATTTTCATTTAGGACATGTTCCATGATTTTTTTTTTTTAACTATCTCACTCTGTGTGTTCATATGTAACAAATTACATATAGCAGCAGCAGAACATGTGACACTGTAATCCCCATAAAGAGACAGCCCTTGAAGTGTGGGAGGGACACTGGACGATTGGCTGTAGTGTTGACAAAGCTGAGAATGGTAAATAAAGAATTTGCAAGTAGTGGAGACCTGAAAAAATAAATGCAGTAATACAAGGCTTGAACTCAGAAAAACTGAGCTTCCCAACATGACACTAGCATTGCTGAATGAAGTAAAAAAGCTGTAACACCAACTCCCAGATTTGTCATTCTGGAAATCTGTCTCCATTTCACAACTCACAAATTGCATGAGCTAAGAGAACCTCTGATGACAAGCATATTCATTCAAAGAAGCCCTCTGAAAAACTGAGGAAGATATTTGCAGCTGAGGTGGATGGTTATATGCACTTTCTCATATATGTAATGTGATCATACCCTATTGGCTAAGAAATTAAATGGTCCCATTGGATTCTGCATGACAATCCATCTCCATGGGCAGCAGTGTGGCGTAGTGATAAAGAGCAGGACTGGTAACCAAAAGGGTGCTGGTTCGATTCCCTGCTGGGGCACTGCTGTTGTACCCCTGGGACAAGGTGCTTAATCCAAAACTGCCTCAGTAAATATCCAGCTGTATAAATGGATACAAATGTAATCTATATAGGTCACTCTGGATAAGTGTATTTACTAAATGACAATAATATAATGTAATGTTCAAAGTACAAATGCTCCTGCAATCTTCATAAACATCTGGAATGTGTTTCTTGAGCCCTGCTTTAAAAAGAAGCACTCACATGAAACCCTGACACTATTGAGTAAACCAGGTATTTTCCCCCATTATGCCATGAAAGCATTAGCCAGTTGAGGCATATAAACCCCTCCCTCTCAAGCTCTTGTGCTCCCCCGAATGACAGAGACAATGCCATCTTCTACATTTGATTTCACACAAGACACTTCTTGGGTGCAGCATTTCCTGGCATACCTGTGGAGATAAACAGATCCGTTTCTTCAGTCTTCAGATCGGTCTAAAGGTCATGATATTCCATCACAGGTTATTGGATAATAAGCCCTTAATCTCAGTCTGACATGGCTGTGCTGTTCCTCAGTCTCATGGATTCAAGGACTGCCAGTGATTCCCTTACAGGATGGGGAAACAAACACATATACTTTAAGGACACTTGGTTATTTAGAGACTACAAGAACACAAAGATTTCCCGATGCATCTTTTTAATGAGCCAGTTATGCACATGGGTGCGAGCAGCACACTCTGCACCTCTAATTTTCTAAACGGCACTGTAAATGCTCTCATCATGGGCTCAGAAGAGCAGATCTGGGAAAGTAATTCATTAATAATTTCTGGCCCATTTGTGAAAGACCTAGCTTCTCAAATTCCTTCATCACTTCAAGCTAAGAGGCATCATTAATGAAACACAATGTTCCCTTTTTAAGAGCTCCACAACATTTTCAGAGATGGTTCATGTCTTAGTGCTTGTCAAAAAACAATTGCATTTGCCAGCTATGTCTGCAAATAAATAATATGTGGAAACAGTAATACCTTCATCTATCTTTCAAACCTTTTTTCGGATATGGTTTACTGAGTTACGCTTGTTCTGTGCTGTCATTAGCACACAACTACAACCAGAATGGACAGGTAGCTTGCTAATGATTGAATTGGAAAATTAGGCTACTGTTATACTTTTTAATTTAAAATGAAAGTGTGGAAAGTTGGTTAAGCCAACAGCATTGTGTCCACATCATCGTGTTGATTAATTAGGTTAGTCTGCAATGCAGTGTATATGAAACTACTGAAATGAACATTGAATTATTGATTTCCTTATTAATTTTTCTGAGTACAGTTAAGACACATTTAGCAGTACTACCTTGGTAGCATTTGGAGAGGTAGCCATGTCCATGATTATACACTTTTCAGGCTACTGGACATCCTCTACTATGCACTATAAAGGCACAGCACCTGTGCTTTAACTGGAGCTGTGAATGTCTTCTCAATGTGCAACATTGTTTCCCTTTTGAGTGATGAACAGGCAAAATAAACCAGTTGTCAGCACTGTGTCTGTGAAATAATAATGTGTTCATTTGAAAGTACTGCAGTGGTTTTAGTTGACACCACAGCACTGCCTGAAGAGAGCAACAGATTTATTACTTAACTGTCACATCTTGTTAGGGTCCTGACTCCAGCACTGTAAATAATTCATTTTCACACAGCGAAAAGTGTCATAGGGTTACAAATGGTTATGGTACGCAGTACATTGCATGAAGCCTCTGCTGCAACGAACTGAGACTAATTATGACTGCTGAGCTCGCTGTAATCTGCCCCGCTAGTGAGATTCTTTATTTGCCTTCAGCTGAAGTATGACCGCAAGCGGCTTCTACCCGCTAGTCTCAAGAGAACCACAGTTCAGGGAAAAACTGTTGTTTTTGTGATGAATTTCACCTAGAAAACACTACCTTGTAGGAAGTAAGGACGGTTCCAAATGACACATTGAAACAACATAGGAACAAAGGCCTCTCAAACATACTGCAGCAATTGAAGTACCCTTTTATGCAGCAAGTAGCCCCCTCTGCAGAATTCCCTTTTTTGAGTGAAGTTGCTCCCATCAAGGAAGTTTGTGTTTTGCTTCCTGTGCATACAAAAGGAAAGTCACTCAAGGATGACTTTGTTCCTCTTTGCTGCCTGTCTACACAAAAGCTTACTATGGTTTGACTGAGGTCTAAACACTTTTCCTGCCACCCAGCAGGTCCCTGTTGAAATGACATGGAAAATTACATCTAAAATCACACACACACACACACACACACACACACACACACAGAGAAACAGACGTACCTTTCTGTGGCTCTGAGGACTATTGTTGCCCCCATTATTCCCCACTGTAACAAAAACGTCTGTGAGCTCTATAGCGGCAGCGTGCTACTATGTTTCTCAAGATCATGAACTTAAGGGATGAAAGCAGCTCCAAACATTTATTTTACTGAAACTTACATATTTTTTCGGCTATTTTGCTCTCATAAAATGACTAGTGTAATCAATCCAATGGACATCATCATATCAGCCAAGTAGATTGTATAATGTACTTCAAATGAGTTATATATTGTATAACATGTATTTGTAGAATATCCAAGGGCTGAACACTTTGCTTCTTTGCTATATTAAACAACCTCTGTCCCCTCATTTTTCCTTGCATGCACATGGACTGATTTGTAGTCAGGGTGTCAGTCCAAGGTGACCTCCCCCTACCTCAGCATCTCTGTCATGGGCTGATCATCTGCTCTGCCAACCTGAGGGAATAGAGAGACATTTTGTGCAATGAAGTTTGAAAGTTTGTCTATATGTCTCCATTCACATAGCCTCATTTTTTCTCTTCTCAATCTTTTTGCAGTTCAAAATGATATTTTTTATAGGTCTGTTAAAATGATGTTAAATTGTTGCGTAACAAAAGATTGATCTAATGCACTTGCTGAAAGAAACATTTAAATACATAATGCCAGGCATAAGTACGCTGATGGAGCTTCTGACAATGTCCTCTCAACGACTCTTTTCTTGCAAAGCATCCTTATGGCAAGACTTGATTATGAGTTTGTGGAGTTCCAAAATGGCTGAATTTAATTTAAGGCTATTTATTAGTGGAAAGGTACAGCATTCAGTTAATGGGAAGCAGATAAGCTGAGATCTTTGGCTTCAGTCCAGTCCTTCAGGGAGGCAAGCACATCAATGTGGCCGTAGGACAGCATTGGGCCCCGTTGGTCCCCTTGGACCTTCTAGACCAAAAGGGGCCGGTCCTAGCTATAAGGCAAGGACAGTGGGACTTTGAATTAAACTGAAAGAGGGTCATAGCCAGACACACACCCTGGAGTACAACCTGGGACAGAGACCAGCAGGTTGGAGCAAAATGTTTGGGGGCAGATATGCAAGCTGCTGATGCAACAGGAAGGAGGTTAGTATGCAGTTCATATACATCATTTACTGGTTTGGATTGATTTGGAGGATTCGGAGGAGAGAAGGTGTGGATAATGGAATTTCTTGTCTTCCTTAACTTTAGTTGTTAAACTCTTATGCATACAGAATATTCTATAACTTATAATACATTTCTCCTGTACACTACGTGTCTTGTTTCATGTTTCCTGTATGTACTGTGCTCTCACAACACCATTAATGAAACTTGTCAGGTGTGTTTTCTCACTTTTATCCACCCTAGAAATTGCCCTTAAAGTATGTTTATCTGTATAGACAGTCACATTTGAACTGTATTTCAACATATTCATGTACTTTGACACCATACTTCACAAGAATTTGTGATGCTCCATTGAAAATAAGAATTGCGAGAGTGTTTACGTGGCAAAGACAGCTATTGAAGTGTGCACAACATGTTTTAATTCTTTCTTATCTGTTATGATAAAGGAGAGTCTTTCAGGCATTTATTCTTGATTCATTTCAGCTCGCTCACCCACTGCTCAAGTCTGTCTGCTCAGACCTTCCTACATTAATATTACAGTGGCTTTCATCTATTTCAGACAGCAAGCCTTTGTTTATAGGGTCTCAAGAACTGAAGAAGTGTTTTTTGGGGGGATTTTTTTCTTACAGCCTCTCCACCATTTAGAATTGAAAGGAAATTGCTTTTGTACCTGAGCAAGAAAGTGAGGTTCATTTTCTAAAAACTTGAACTCACATCCCATTATACCTTGTGACTTGTCCTGAATTCCCCTGACTATATATAATAGGTGGTAATACTCAGTATTATAAGGTCCCAGCTAATAAGTGTCTGCCTTGCAAAAAGAAATGTGTGGAATCTGGAGGATGAATCCCTGGCCTGTATAAATGACACAGATAACACAGCATGTGAAACAAGTGCTCCCTCACTATACTTTGCTTGTTCACTTGGATTGACATGCAGGGACAATCCCACAGCCTGTGAGTCCACTAATAAACCATAATGCTGATTCCAGAGGCTCTGAGTGATAAATGCTGTACGTACCACACTGTATACTTGCGTATACTACCTCTACTACTACAGTTACTACTACTAATAATAATTTTTATTATTGTTTTTACTCATTTTTTAAATGTATTAATTGATGTTTTTAATGATGGTCCCCTGACTGTCATTCTTAGGAGCCTCTGCCTGGAGGCCATTGATGTGGACTGTAAACATTAGTGCACATGTTGGCTAGAGTCACCACTTAGCTCTGTCACATGGGGTTGAGTGACTGAACTGTGTGGGCGGGCGATGTGCGTCATGCTGCAATATCTGGCAGCAGAATGGAGAACGGATAAAGTTGCGGCTTCGGTTAATAAACCTCAGAATTCTGATCAATAGTACAAAAAGGATTGGAGTTATGCATGCAAAATGTAAAATAAGATGCAAATTACCCCCAATTTCTGTGATAATACCGAAAACAAACAAACAAAAATGGGTGACTGAATTAATAAAGCATGAACGCTTTTGGTACTTTGAATATTTCTGATGAGCTCTGATGGAACATGCCAAGAAACTCTCCCTTGTGAGTACATGAGTAGCCCAATATGGCCCACATAATACAAACATTTCAGACTCACGCTTATTATGGGGAATGGGTTTGCACTTTACTTTTGAGTTCCGTGGTAACAGGACTGAATATTTCCATCAAACATTAGATTAAAATATACAGTAAGAAGGGCATGTTATGTATCTGAGGGCTGAATTAAACCGAACACTTCTGGATGTCCCATTTTCAACACATACTCATGTTATAGAAACTTATGTTCAAAGTTCCAGTCATCAGCGTCCTGTGTTATTGAAGCCTTTTTTTTGCCAATAGGGAATGGCTTGAAGGCTCAAGCTCTATGCCTTCGAACGCTATTTCCCTTTCTGTTGCAGTTCCCACAGAGATGGGACTCCTGGTATTTCTTTGATGAATGCCGTTTCCTTCTAATTAATGAGGGGAAATTAGGGGATATGTTTTTTTTATCCTTCATAATTTGTCTGATAGCTCATTAAAAACCATTCCGAACTTATCCTCTCCAATACTAGGCCCCACTGGGAGGGTAAGGGAAGGGGGTGGCGGTAAGATCGCCCATCATTTCCAACTCCCCAAATGTTTGTGTTTCTGACTCAGTGGGAGGAAACCTGCTGGCTGAGGACTCCCCCACAGCTGGAAGAAGTCCTCCAAAATACGGGTGTCATCAAACATGCCAGAGGGGATGTTGGACTAATTAATCCTTCTGATAATTCCACACCGACCACATCCTGACCAGCTTTGGAGTGAAAATGTGGCTGTAATGGCTTGCTTAAATAACTGCATGTCTAGAAAAATGTATATACGGTGTTGTGCCTACCCCCGATGGCAGAGAACAAAGCTTTTTTAAGGATGCGCTTGTATCAGTTATGGTACATTGATTATTTACCAAATATTCAGGCCCAGTGTGTCAGTAACCCTCCCACTATAATATCCTGCACAGTGGTGGGTTTTCAGACATTTTTGGACACTACTGTGTGGTTGTAAAGAGAGCTACTGTACATATGTTTATTAGCTAGTGGCTAGCTATGTTGGGGTAATATGCTAATTAAATCGTACATTAACATAATAACAATATTAATACATTTGTCAGTATCTCTGTAATATAGTATGTCAGGCTTTCAACTGAACCAACTAATCCCATTATACAGTCTTCTCTCTCTCTATATATATATATTATATGTTATATGTTGTGTTCCTTGGCAGGGTACCCAGCTCAATAATTCCTCAGAAAATTCTTGGCTGTATAAATTGATAACATGTAAAAACTTTGGCATAAAAAAAAGACTTTGGCATAAAAAACACATTGTGTAAGTTGCTCTGGATAAGGGCATCAACCAAGAAAATAACCTTTATTAAATATATATTTTTACATTGCTTATCATTTTGTCAGACCTGAAATTGTACATTTTAATGTTCCCCCCTTTTCTCAACAGCTTCTGTTCCAGTTAATTTCTCTAGGGGTCTCCTGGGGTGACCGACTGAGCCATAGTGGAGGTGCCTTGGGCTCAAGGAGCACTCTTTCCTGATTCTCTGCATCCATCACACTCCACGTCCTTTTGATGACATATCGCTCTCACGGAAATGTCCTCCTATCTTGATTGAATGGGTGATGTGCATCTTTCAGCAGTTCCCACTTAATTGTATGTTCTTAGCTCTTGTGATGCTTCATTCCTGTCTCCAGGTCTCCCCTGAGGAGAAAGAAGCACCGCTTTTCTTTCCAGTCAGTAGCACATTAAAGCACATCACACCGAAGCACATTTTAAAATCATGCTGGAATGTAATGAGTATGCAACAACCATATTCAACTTGACATACAATATTAAAGATGAAAAAAAGCTGAGTCCTCAGTATGATTTTGGCTGCTCCATTTTTCAACTTTATAATTAATCTGCCTTCAATGAGCTGCTTGCCTCAAAGAAAAAAAGTAATTTCACATAGGATTTACGTGATTTTGAACTGCATATTTGCATGTAAGGAGCTGTAGTTCAGAAGGAAAACTGTCATGTGGGCAGGAAATGGACAGCATCTAAACAATGTGGATTTCACACTTTGCATCACACCTAAATGCAGTACCAGAAGGTGGTAGGATGGAAATAGTGCGCTGAATGTGAAAAGTGATATGTGTAAATGAGCCTCTCACAAAGTAACTACTTTTATGTTTTTGCACATTAAATATTTAAGAACAAATGTTTGTGCATGTTTCTGTATACACACACACACAGACACACACACACACGTAAATGCATTTATTTGTTGGAAATACTCATTGCCCATACTCATTGCCCATAATTGTCCTTACTCAGCTTTTATCATCATGTGGAGTGCAAGCACAATGTGACTGCCTTTCCCACTATAAGCAATTGTGTTTATTGCCAATATCTATAAATTTGCAAGCTTGTTTATTGCATTCCTATCTTAACCATTACTTAGTATGGCTTTGTAATTATCACTAAATTTAGCATGATATCTAAACAGCATCTAGAATAACATGGCTCTACAAAGGAGGTGTTTTGCAGCTTAAAGATATAAAGAAAATAAGCCATGGGCATAATAGCAGGAATTTTCAGGAAAGTGTGAAAACCTCTTGCTTGATATTGCCTCACCTGTGTTTGAATGCAAGAAATGAGAAGTACTTAATAAGGTATATTCATGAGTTTGGTTCATCAAACAGTGCCAGGTGGATTTGCTTGCTTTCCCATTTTCCTATGATTGATTTTCCAGAAAATGTTTGTAATTTGAAATATCCTTATGCTGCCAATGTGGTCAACAAAAATTCAGAAATTATTATTGCAATTATTTTTCAGCTGCTTCAAGCAGTTCAATTTTTTTATGTATCTTCTGTTGATGCATGATGTTCCCCTTGAAGCAGGTATACAGGTGTCAGAACAAAACAAGGACGTGCATTGAACTTCCTTGAGCATCTTCAGCTTTTTGACAGAAGCCAGCAGGTTTTGTGCCAAAATATCTTGATGTTTGGAGCTATTCATTATCCCATCTATCTTGACAAGAGCCCCTGACCCGGCTGAAGAGAAGCAGCCCCAAAGCATGATGCTACCACCACCATGCTTCAAATTCGGTATGGTGTTCCTAGGATGATGAGCTTTATTGGCTTTGTGCCAAACATATCTTTTACAATTTATGCTGAAAAGTTCAACCTTTGTCTCGTCAGACAATAGCACATTTTCCCATGTGTTTTGGGGTGACTGAATAAATCTTTTGGCATAATTTAGACGGGCTTGGATGTTCCTTTTTGTAAGAAAGGGTTTCCATCTTGCCACCCTACTCCATAGCCCAGACATGTGCAGAATATGAGAGATGGTGGTCACATGCAAGGGGTGACCGGTCCCTGCCAGAAATTCCTGTATTCTTTTATATCCCTCTCCTGATTGGTAATTTCTGACAATTAGCTCTCGCAGTTTCTTTGGCCACTCTTTGTGGACCATGGCTCTCCCAGTAGGATGCAACCCCAAACGTTCAAGCAAATCCTACAACAGCAGTTGACTTTAATCTGGGTTTAATCAGAATCACTTTCGTTGATGGCAAGTGTATGCTGTTTACCTACAGGCATGATTTCGAATGTGATTGGTTAACTTTGAGCACAGCTAGAGCCCCCATTCTGAAAGGGTGTGCAAACCTATGCAAGCAGGGTGATGTAGTTTTCTTCATTTAGAATGTTCCTAATAATTAACTATTTGCTTTTTATCTGGATTTTTGTTTGTTGGAAGATCACATTAAAGATGGAAAAAGTCTGACATTTACATTGTTATTTCTGTCTTTACATTTCAAAAACCTGCAATTTCATAAGGGTGTGTAGACTTTTTATATCCACTGTAACAGCAGCACTATCACTTATATTATCACAATGAACTAAATTCACCAATGTGAAGAGGGTTTTACAATAATGATGGAATTGGCCCTAGTTGTTTTCTTTCATTATTTTCAATGTTATCCATCTAAATTGCGTGGGCTGTGCTACAGTAGCCTGTGTTTAAAGAAACTACGTGGCAGTCATTTTGTACAATGACAGCAGCTCACAGGGAAAGCTTGTTATTATATCATTACCACCGAGCCTAATTGGAAAGCCACCACAGAATGGTGCTGCTGTTATTCAACAAGTTAAACTGGTGCATCGATACATAATTACTTTCTATGTATATAAAGGAAGGTGCAAGTTACTTTGATGTAAAAGTGACCCTTCTGGCTTCATGCTATTGATCCACAGCACAATATCAGACAAAAAATTAAGAATAAAAATCTCACAATGTGTAGATGAGATAAGGGAAGCATCAGACAGTGAGCGATGAGTTCTTCCACAGCCTGTTGCTAAGGGTGATACTGAGAAACCATATTAGTTAATGATCTTGGCCAAAGGGAAGCAGTGCATAGTCCCTTCAGAATGTTCCTTTTAAAGTCTAACAACTTCACATCTTATAATACCTTTCACAATAATTAAATTAAAGAAACATGTCCCGAATTTGATTCTGCCTGTTTTGGCAAAAAAGACGCATAAGGTTAAATATGCATAAAACTAAAATGGCAAGAGGAGCAGATGGACAGTTGCATATCAAAGCATGAAATCGAACACTTGAGCTGAAGGAGTGAAAATAAGATGCCATTAGGATGATGGGGAATACTACACAGCTTTCATGTGTTTTAATAATAAAATGAAGGACCTAGTATTAAGACATATTGGCAATGATGTACACCCAATGAAGTACACCCAACAATTATACACTGAGTTTTTCCTCATGATTAAGGTGGTATTTCCTGCAGTGCATAGGCAGATGAATCTAACTGTATGACTTGGCTATTGACCCAGCAGTGGTTATCACCTAAAATTAAATTGAAACAAAAAGCTCAAGGTGTCTTGCTTATAGGTACCTGCCCTAGATAAGCCTCTCTCCTGGTAGGGAAAAAGCTGAACCTTTAGCCACTCCTCCACATATCTGTCACATCCATTTCAGAAGAAGTATAAAGTCTCATGAGAGGAATTTAACATCAAACACCAGTGTACATCTTTTAGGGGAAAATAATATCGCCCTGACCAGTTATTGCATGCTGGTTAATGTAAGACTTTTTGGCACTTCCCCACGTGTTCGACACTACATTCCTGGCTGCTAGGAGATGTTTTACCTGTCACTGAGCCTGAAATATGGAGTTTCGAAGGACCATCAAGAGCCAAAGAACATCCAAGTCCTCAGGTCCTTCTTCAAATATAAGTATAAATATTTAAAGAAATGAATGCATCCTTCACAATGCACAATTTTCAGATCTTCTCTGGAATTCTTTAATTCAACATCCTTACCAGTGATTGGTTACATGCCCACATTCTTGTTGCATACCTTTGAGAATACATCTGTGCCACCAAGTCTGTAGAACTTTTTGTAAATTTGCTTGACATGGCAGTGAAATTCATATATGCAGCTGGCTTGTATTTTTTCTATGACAAAAAAGTGATCTGTTAAAAATACAATACAGGTTCTCTCTCCAGTTCTGATGGTTGTCTTTGTTAGTGGCTTAATGAAGATAACAAGCAACACCTCAGCTGATTTTCAATCAGCCTCAGCTGTGCAGGTGCCTGTAGATGAGGCTGCTGCTGTCTCAGGTCCTAAAATGTCCCTGGGTGCAGGAGACAGCCGAGAGGGTTAATAGCAGCCAAAATTAAAAAAAAAAAAAAAAAGACAGGGAGCAGCCCTCTGTACTTCCACATCACAGTTGCCCAAAGATACAGCTAGAATGCCACACTAAGGCTTGACCTTGCAATTTTCATTATTCCTCTGGTCCATACTACTTACCTGAAAGGAAATCTAAATATACCAATTATTCCCCACTAGGGCACTGCTGCTGTACCCTTAGGTAAGGTACTTAACCAACCTGCAATTGCCTCAGAAAATATCCAGCTGTATAAATGGATAACATTGGAAAAAAAAAAAAAAAAAAAAAAAACTGTAACCTATGTAAGTGGCTCTGGATAAGTGTGTCTGCGAAATGCCAATAATGAAATAAGCCTTTTCCATTTAAGAGGGACAGCAATGTCAGAACTGTATCAGGTAAAGCAAAAACTGGCAATGAGGACAAACAGAATAATGTTACCTGTCTAACAATGTAAAGATAAATGTCAAGCCTGTGAAATAATTTGCTGTCTGTATTTCTATGCAAATTCGGATTTGAAAAGTCTCAAGGATACAACTTCCAAACAAGAGGTATTAACAGAAATGGAGATCAACTCACTGGAGACAAAGCCTTATTTAAAGAGATATTCATAAATAAAGCTTTCCCTCAAGCTACCAAGTGTTGCACATTCAGGTATGTATACCCTTTTGCTAGTATAAAGGTTATGCTTTGTTTTAGAGGCCAGTACTGAAGCTGTCCACCTGGACAAGTGGTCACTCTCTGATCCTGGAGTAGATGTGGCCATTAGGCAGCCTGAGGCTAATCCCCACCCTGCCCTTGCCTTCTGGCAGGTAGGAAACTTAGGGAAGAGGAAGAACTCTTGACAGTGGAAAGTGGCACTCAAGTTCACTGTTTGTACCCGTGCTTCACTCATCTCTACGCTTCTGTTCCTTCTCATTTTAAAAGCTGTTGTTGGTAATATAAATGGCAACTCTAAAGCATACATTGCATATTTCCAGAAATCTGGGAATATGTATAAACTAATAAGGCGTTGGGTCACCCTTTGCCTTCAAAACAGCTTCAGTGCTTCTTGGGGCTGGGCTATCTTGATGAATCATTTTTTGCATCCTAAGGTGCACCTGGCTGCCTAAAATGGCTTTGCTCTCCATGGCTGTAATTCCACCATGCAGAATAACAAATTGGACCCAATGGCTTTCAAGAGACAGCTGCCCATTCCATGACAGATCCTTCACCATGTTTTACAGTTGGGAGTAGGCAATGTGGTTGCCACATCCTCCTTGTCCATCCTCTCTTTAGACTTTTGGCCAGCTTACTGTTACGGCCCAGATATCTGACCAACATAAGCCATCCCAAAAAAGAGCAAATGAATTGTTTCACTGGTAGAAAAAAAAACAAGGAAATTTGTTAAACAAAATAAAGGTACAAACATATGGGCTTCCCTGATTGGAGGGCCAAGATGTGAGAGCTAGATTAGGCTGGTCTAAATATCTTGTGAATCTTTACCTCTCTCCCGTTCACAAAAGTCAGTGTCTTCCGGTCCACTTCCTTGCCTACTCTTTCTATCTACACTATTCTAGACAGGAGGATCTCTCACATCTTGCAGGGAAGCCCAAAACATAAAAATAAAGACGAACTGGGAAGGAAAAAAGCCAACAAACCAAAACCGTTGACCACTTGCTGGGGAGCAACCATCTCTGTTTATCTCTCCTAGGTGCCTCTCTCTTCAGGCAAAAGTTGCTCCATTTGAACCAGGATGGCACAGGTGTGACCAATTGGCTCGTTAGCGCTGATCAGCAGCACAGCTCGTTAGCGCTGATCAGCAGCACCTTGACTCCAACTGCACTCAGGCCATCTCACCTCCGCAGTTGATACAGAACGTGGCTGCAAGTCTGGTTTTAAACCAACCAAAAAGGGCTCATGTTACACTTCTCTTGGTCTCACTCCGCTGGCCTTCATGCTGTCATGCAGGGTGACCAACAAAATTGCACCTAAGTACCTGAACTCATTGCTGCAACCCTATGTTCCCTCCTGACTGCTATGCTCTGCCACTGAATGGCGCCTGGTGGTCCCGTCACATTGTGGCGTTAAATCACTATCCAGGACTTTCTCCGCCGTTGTCCCCCAGTGGTGGAATGAACTTCCACACATCAACCGTTCTGCTGAGTCCCTCTCTGTCTTCAAGAAACATCTGAAGACACAGCTCTTCCGCTCTCACCTGAGCACCTGAAATACTTCCCTCCCATCTCCTACTAAACTATAAAAAAATGTAATGGTTTGGTTGCAATGGTTTAACACACTTGTTACCTTTATCTGCTAGTTTGTACCTTGCCTGGCCAACCTTTGGAACTTTGTCATGCAGTACTTCTAATATCGTTGACTCTATGGTTTTTTGCTTGTGTTGTATTGTACCTCATGTTGTATTGTATTGTGTTGTGTTGTATCGTACCTCGTGTAAGTCGCCTTGGATAAAAGCATCTGCCAAATGAATAAACGTAAATGTAAATGTAAGTGTAAATTTGAATATAATGAATAAAATGTTGAATAAAAATAACATTTTCAAATAAAACTATTATTTTACACTCCTATGCTCCTTATATTTTGCCACTGTATTGTGATAAGGAGTATGGAGGTCAGTACCCAGCAGTACCCGTTCACTGGGATGAAATTACAGCTTCTACTCCTCAAGATTACTGTTGAGCTGCCTCTTGCTGAAAGCACTGTAGAGCATCACCTATAGCTGCACTGAGCTTTTTCATGCCATGTTCCAAGAGCATGAGTCGGTCTCAGAAAATCATGAGGTAGAAGACTCTGCTTGTATGGCCGATCATTGTTATTCTTCAGAAATAGGGTCTCTGTCCTCCCTGTCTTCCCTATCCCTTCCCCTGTTCCTTGCTTTCTCTGTTTGATGTCTCCAGCATGATTTTTAAAGTCTGAAGGCACAGTTCTCAGCATCAGGTTAACTAGTTCTGCCAAACCAAATTGGTGGAAAATCACAGCCCATTTCAGTTCCTTGGGTGTAACAGAATGTTATAGGTAAAGTAAACACAGAGGCTCGGTCTACTCAGGATCACACTTGAACCATCTAACTGCACCGCATTGTGTCTTTAAAGTTATGGAACAAATTTAAGTGTTGTACTGTTTCTTACACCATTTATCTGTATTTAAATTTCACTGCCTGCCAAACTGTTTTAAAATAACTGAAAAAAGTAACACTTAAACTTGGGTAAAGTTGCATGTTGGGGTGCGACTGAGGTCTGGGCCTTACAAAATAAGAATGTAAAATGGAGAGTTACTTTTGCTGCCAAGTCTATTCGATCAGGGTCTCTGTAGGTACAAACATCGCTGGGTAGGACAAAGTTACCTAGACTCCTGAGGACACAGTGGCTTTAAACCAAACAGTATTCAGATAATGATTAAAATCCTTCCCATGTTTGTCTTTTGGAAGAAACACCTCCATCTGCACTGGATTAATCTCAGGAAACTGCATGTAAAACTACACACTAAATAAAAGGCCTGTCATCACTGACCTTGGCCTGGTACACAGACAGATGAAAAGGAATATTAAATATATTCTGTCACACTCCATTTAAGTATTCACAATATCTACATCTTTTATCTCAGATTTTTTTCCACTGTGCTCTTGTGATCCTGTCTTGGAATCACATACAGATGCAAATATTAGTATGTTCTTAACAATTCCTTTTGTTGCACATTCTCCTTCTCTGAGAGAGTGGTATGGCAGAAACCAATCTACAATCTCCTGTCTTTTTTTTTTCCAAGTTTGTCATTAAAAATGTGAGATATGTGAAAACCTTGACACACTGGTATTATAAAATCTTTTCAGAAACCTTTTTAAAATCCTGACTGAAGAAAGAAAGAAAACTACTTTCTTAACATAAAAGGCATAATTGACTTCTGTGATGTCACGAAGCCGGCTGTCTGAGAGTAGAAGATGATTGTGGGAAATGATGTGCATAATGGAGAGACTTAACTAATTCCCTTGAACTGGGAACAATTAAAACTTCCAATTACTCAAGAAGCCAGAGCAGTGACCCCCTGATTGTAGCAGTTGCATTATAAGTGATAATAAATGCGTAAGGCTCATATGTGCTGAGTTATTGACACCCAGATCTCAAAGCCTCAGGTCTCCAGTGATTAAGGATGATTGGGAAAGCAAAAACGAGAGAGATATTTAACATTCACTGACAACACAACACAGGACACGCTAGAAAAATGACTTCATTGATATGTAAATAAAGGATGCCAGCCTCTTTTGAAGTAAATACATTAATTAATTATCAACCTCTTACATGAATTTATCTTTCACTAAAACAAACAATGATGACCATACATCACCTGTCCAAATCTTGAATCACTGTGGTTCCCTCATTAAATTCTGAGCAGACTTTAAAATTCTACCCCTTTCCAAGAAAGCACTGACTGGACTTATTCAGTCTGAACACAACCTGAGAAATCTTATTACTCAATGTAATCCAGCTAAAGCCCTACTACCTCATGCAGCAGGCTACCTAATTGTCATCAAATTTCCAAACAGGCATAGCTCACCATAATAACAATGGCTAACATTATTAGCTAGTGAGAAGCGGATATTTTGAAATCTCCAGAAAAGCAAACTGTGTCTGACAATGAACGCTAAACACTATAGAAAATAATGCACTGAAACAACACATAAGACTGAATAAGAGAAATGTATTCCCATAAAAGTAGATCATTACATAACTGACTAGAAAGAGAAATCATTTGCACATATTAGATAATATTAGATAAAAACACAAAACCAAATAAAAGGAGAAAAGGGCTGAAGAACGCTAAATGTTTTTTGATTTGTGTAAGAATGTGTGTTAGAATTACAGAGCGTAATATTGCATGTTCAAAAGTACTTTATAATGCAGTTACTCATACTAGAAATTTAAGCCACTTTACATAAACAGCATCTTTCCTAAGCCTCCTGTAATCCAAATTCACTATAGCTAATGGTAACCTGCTTCACTGATATCATCTGTCATGACACCTCCATATGTCTTGAAATGCATGTGCTGGCATGCTTGGTCTTCTGCACTAAGACCTTCACTCCATGCATTGTGTGTGGCTGGTTGTTGTGCTGTTAGTCACACATGACTCTGGACATGGGCAGGGCAAGGCTGCAAGAAAGAAGTGCACCTTGTGACAATGGCAGACATATTTATCTCAGAACAGCTGACACTGACCCCACAATGGTGGAACAACCCGGCTTCGTCCCACTGGGGTAGGAGTGGGTTTGACGGGCAGGATTTCCTCATCAGCCCAGCTGCAGGCGGCCTGCGGCTTGCCAGGCATCTCTGAGCTGCTAACCTCTGCACTAACCCCACTGTAACTGATGGTTGGATGCAAGAGTTCAGAGGAATGCATTCATATGGCTTCAGATGTCAAGTATGCATCAAGCTGGCTAAGAGAATGAACAGGAATGGTTTTAACAGAAGTGCTTCTGAGTCCATGAAAGGAGGTGGTAGGGTGAATCATTGCATATCAGCAATTTTTTTCAGAAATGTATTTATTTATTTATTTCTGAAAAAGGTGGCAAAAAATCTATTTTCAATGTATGCCCAAAACCATCAAAAGACATGTAGAACAAAAACAGATCATGCAGACAAACTCAGTGAATTCTTTAATGGACAAGCATCAGATCTGGCTGAACAAGCAGGTAGTTTAAAACAGCAATTTAGGCATTTTTAGCATTGCATCACTAAACTATCCTTGCTAAAGGCATTTTTAGCGTCACATCACATTTCCTGGGCAAGAACCCACATATTATTGGAGAACACTTGCTGTTACCTTTACCCAAGGATATTATTCAAGGAATGCTAGGCAAGGGTGTTGCCTAGAAAATCAATCCGTGTTACAGCTGGATGAAAGTACATACGTAGCTGATGCAGACCAGATCTTAGGCAGACTCTTCAAATTCCAAAAAGATGAGTACAGTACTCACCTTGTGTCCTCAAGTACTGTAACTTAATCACAATTTTTTTCTTAACAGGTATGGACGTCTGGTACCCCACCAGGACATTTGTTCAGCTGCAAGCACATCGCATTCTAGCAACACATTCAACAAAAAAATACGTTAAGCAGTGTATGCAATTCACAGATACTGTCTTTGACCAACTTTCATGTTGCCAAACAAAGCATAAATTTAAGACACTGCCTCCATGTTTGTTTATGTTAAAGTCTTGCATTTGTAGCTCAAGTGATACTATGAAATGTGAGAGTTCTGTTCTTTGTAGTATCTCCGATTACTACAGCTCACAATGAAATGTGAAAGTAAATCCTTTTCCTCATTCACTCGGTCAGCATCTTTGCATCTCACCAGCCTTTGTGTGCCAACAGGCATAGAAGTATTAAGTAAAGTCTGTTATGGTTGTCAACACACAATGTGTGGATCTGTAATGCACAAATCTTATTATTTCTTAGAACCTCTCCTGTTCATTCTACCCAAGTTGATATACCCCCGCTATTACTAAGAAATTTACCCCTATTACCCACAAAAAATAAGGCCACTAGATGCCATATGTTCTAGATGTGTGAGCCTCTGAAAGTGAATTCTATATGCAAAAATCAAAAAAAATAAATAAATAAAAATAAACCTTAGCAAAACCAAAATTACCTAGATGTCTCACTGTGTTTGTTTTCTGCCAATGGTGGATACAATGTGATCAAGACGTACAATGATGGGACATGTCACCTCTGTTTCAGCAAGAATAGACTGCTAGTGTCAGGGCACAGGCACGGGCTCAGACGCAGACCAGGCATATTCAGGTTCCAAGTGGTTTATTCAGAATCGCAGGGCAAGCTCGTGGTAGCAGAACAGGCAGGGTCAAAAACCGGGAAGGCAGTCCGAGGCAGAGCAAACAAGGAGCAGGGATCAAAACAGGAACAGGCTGGGTCAAAACTGGGCAGGCAGGCAGATCAGGCAACCAAGGCAGGACGGCAGGCAGGGATGAGGTAGGCAGTCAGGCAGGAGTCAGCACGGGATCAACAACACAAGTAATCAGGTGGGTATGCAACAGAGAAAACACTGAGATGAACTGGCAACAAGACAGACAAGCAGGGTATATCAAGGGCTGGGCTGACGAGGAGATAGGATGCAGGTGGGCAGACAGGCAGGTGGAGGTGATCAGGAAATCAGGTGGGCGGGGACAGGGCGGAGAGCGAGGCAGGGCCGGAACACAAGGGAACTGTAAACAAAAGCACATGGACGACACTGACAGACAGGGAGAAACACAAAAACAACAGTTAGGGGGCCGAAGTACTGACAGCTAGACAGATTGGCCCCTCTCCCCTATTCTCTTTTGATTGTCTCTCAACCATTGGTTGGAAAGTGTATTGATGGCCAAATAATGATGTAAACATCTGGCTCACCAACTTATCCATTTAAAGGTTACCCACAGAGCCTAAGGAACTCCAGAGAAGATATCAGATGAAGCTGTCATTGTCATATCAGTCATTATTGGCTTATCGGTAAGAATAACATGCCTAATACATTTGTTCTTTGGATGTGTTTTCATATGTTTTTGGGATTTCCTCCAAGAGAGAATGATAGGTGCAAAAGTAGTCTTCTTTTCGGGTGCACTCTTTTTATGGTGTCTGAGTTTTAGTTCTGTCTGTTGCCATGTGTCTGTGTTGTTAGCGGGGTAGGACCAAGGGGACAGTGACCAGTCAGACCGTGCAGCGAGGAGTCAGGAGGGAAATAAGAAACAGACGCGGATTCCCTTGCCCACCTGGGAAGAAGGCGATGGTACCAGATGGGCTGGAGAGCAAATGAATTTGCAATAGCATCACCCTACAACCAGTTAAGGAAGATGTCGGTTGTTGGTTGTGTGCCAGTGCGTGACAAGGGGTGGATCGGATCAGCTGCAGAAGGAGGGAGACTGCAGCCTGCAGAGCAGCCACCCTCATCACTGGTGGAGCTGCAGTTGCATCTGTTTTCTTTGGTGACTTTAGCTCCAGGAGCAGTGAACCTAAACAGCATCCGTTTATTGATTTTTCTGTTGTATGTGTGTCATTTGGGCGTGGAGTGCTCCCAGACTGTTCACCCTATCTAGTCTAGCATAGCAGAGACAGACATTACTCCTCTGGGGAGGGGTGAGGGCCCTGGGGTGAGGTATTACAGTGGGGTTACAGTGTATGTTGACTGCCATTTGTGTGTTTTCTTAGCCGTGGGGGTGTCCAGGGGAGGCCGTGGTAGCAGTGGTGGAGCTGGAAGGAGAGAGAGAAAGGAGGGGGGGGGGGGGGGGGGGGGGGTTTACTCCAGTGAATCCCAGAATGTCAACTCTGTGTTCATGAATTGCAGCATATTGATTTTTTTAAACAAAGAATAAATATTAAAATACAGCTACTTTTAACTGCTACCTGTGATTGCATCTTGGTTTGCTGATGGATGGGGATCCTGTGGTGGGGAGGGTAGGGGCTGCTACACGTTCCCCACCACAGCTCAGCTGGATTCACATTTACTAAGATGGCCTTTGTGTTACTCTGGAATACACAGTATCTTCTATTTAACAAGTACCGGATTTGTGCCCTTTAGAAAATAGTTGATCAGTAATGCACTACAGCAAGACTACAGAAAGCACTGCCATGTAGACATGGATAGGGTTAGCTTCTGATATGACAATTTATAGTAGTATAGTAGTATTTTAATTTTTAGATATTTTCCAGATTGTTTACAATTTTTATGAACTGCTAAGGAAATGGCAGGATACAGATGACAGCAAAATGCAAATCATGGTTTTTAAGAATGGCATTTTACAGGGTGAGCAAGATAGATAGGACTAACACAAAGGACATAAATAAATCATCTTCAGCTTCACTTTACAAGTTCACTCAATGAAAACCACACTCTAATGTAAGAAAGACAGGCCAAACAAACACAAAGATTTTGTCCCAGCAGGACAAAAAACAAAACTTTGACTATCACCTCACCCACTTTCTGATCCAATTCTGGTGTCATGAAACTAATAATAAGCCATGTGAGTCCTAGGGCAGTCAGAGCACAGCAATCAGGAGACCCTGTCCAACTTGCCCATGCCTTTTCCCATTGGAACAAACCCAGACTGTTTCACCAGTGTGAGCTCCTGGTTAATGTCAGAAAATGACATGCTTGATTTTTGATGCCCAGGCTATAGGGCTCAGGCTGGTGAACTGTTCACTCTTGACCCATGTATTCAGAGTATGAATACATAATTATAATAAAAGTGTGATAAAAAATAATTGTCTTAACCAGAGGAGGGTACTCCTCTATTTAGGTCTAATCTGCTATGAGAAAGGAAGATGTTGTAAAAAATACACCACAGAAAGTGAAGAGCAAACACAGAAAGGACAATGACAATGCAGAGGTGTTTAAAGGAAGAAAAGAAGAAATCCTCAACCAGATCTAGAGAAGAGAAGAGACACCTACTAAATAAAATATATTGACATATCAGGCTAAAAACTTTTTTTTTTTTTCATAACACAGCAATAAAAAAGCCACACTTGCATTGTTATTAAAACCGTATGTTGTGCTTCATGATCAGGCTGCAAATGGAAAGTGTGCTTCCTTTGCCTTCTTGGTGTCTCCAAACAGTGAGTGGACAAAGGATCTAAGGTACATGCATAGAACACGGCATTACACACAGACTGCAAAAATAGACAAATACAAGTGACCCCATCCAGGTAGTAATCAATTAATCATTTGACATGCACTTCAACAACCATAGGAGTTAATGTTCCTCGAACACATTCAGAGGCAGAATGTTACATAAGTAATGTTTACAAAAGCATGAACACCAGGTAATATAAATAGAAAACTAACAGTATTTCACTTGCATCCACACAGGCTTCAGGAGAAGATTCCAGGTGGCCAGTGGAAGTGGCTGCAAGTGTTGCTGCCTCTGATACCTCCTGCTCACATACACCTACACCTACACTTCCAACACCCACAGACGTTCATAGTATACCATTAACAAACTCAGGGATTGCACTTTCCATTGAATAGCCCAAGAAACAAAAAATGAATAAATAAATAAATAAATAATAAACTGTGCACCACATTAATGAGCAAGTCCTCATTTTTCACATACACAATTCCTGGGACGTCTCATGTTATGTTGACCTTGCCTTAATAGGATGCACGACATGACCTGAATCAGAACACTCTGTACAAATGGTCCGTTGTGGGCTGAACGCTAGCAGAAAATGTTCGGAGGGGAAGTTATTATTCCATACCCTGCAAGAATGTGACTAATGTTCCGACATCACTTCAAAGAGCATAAAAATACCATGAGCGATGCTGGAGCAGCGCTATAGTAAATCTCATTAAATTACCTATTTCTGTCACTACGGCACAGGGCATGCCTTTGAAACTATCAGAGGTCCACAAACGAAAGCCTTAGCATACAACTTCACAAAGGTTTCACTGACAGCACACAGACAATAGGACTTCTGCATGGCATTTTTCGTATACTGAAAAATAGCACCAGATGTTGACATCTGTGCATGTGGTTGGGATCTACTCAGACAATGACTCTATCTGACTCCAATTAATACTAATTGCTTAGACTCTCAACAGTTACTTAGAGAATGTTATAGCATGCAGATGAGAGATTTTAACTACTTTTATTGTGTGTCTGTATATACTGTATGTTGATGTGGGAGATGTGGATGTGCCTTTATCCTGCATTTAGCCTACAGATAATGCACTTGTGCATTTCATGATGGCACTATTGTGTAGGCGAGTAAGTACAATGTGCATATCAGAAAATCTATGTGTGCATACTGTTAACATTAACCTTAAACCCACAATGCAAATCTACAATTTATAAGCCAAAGGTATAAAATGGACAATTAACATGAAAAAAGATGGCTGTACATAAGTGGTATGCACAACAATAAATGTACAATCTGCATGTGTTAGTGTGATACACCACACCAGATGGGTGCTGGTGAGTAAGAAATGCAAAGGTAATTTGCATTCGCCACTGTTCACTTTTTAAGATTGTCCCAAGATGCTTATTAACCACCCACTGTACCAAATTACCAATGAAACCAGCTTGCTGCTCATGAAATTAGATTTTCAACAACACCAAATATGCCTCTGCCTTAATAACAATGTAACAAATCAGTAACTGCTGATTTGTAATTGATCAGTAATTGTTGTTATGGAGTATGTCAGTATTCAATTTGGTAATGTCTTAGCAATCTTAACTAAGACATTATACGGGTAATGTAATTAGCATCACTGATTGTTTCTGTGAAACAATGTAGTAATTCTCTATACCAACAATAAGGTTGCACTTTACAGCTCAGACAGAAGAGAATTAATACGGTAAAAATGTGGTAACACTGCCAATAGAAACAAAGTGATTATGATTACACTGAAAGTGGCAGGAACCCTTCTTTGACTGCTCTGCTGGAACCCTGCACACTGACCCGGGTATGGTTCTGTTCAGCTCTTTTTTTTTCAGTGTATGATTGCTTGAGACAGATCACTATCAACTCTGAAACTCTTGTGAAATAACGTGTTTAGTGTTGGCATTGCTAAAAGAAGGCCAGGAGTGAGATGAATGAACTGCCTCAGTGGCAAAGCTGTTGGGTAGATGGAATAGTTAAAAGAAGGCTAGGTCAGTATCATACCCAATGTATCTAGCAATTCATATTTATGAAATATTGCACACTTAAACAGCCTTCCAACATTTTTTTATGAGTGAGACAAAAGCACAACAACTCAAAACTTACATGTTTTTCTTCTTTGACATTATATACCTCTCCTTCCCTTCCTTTCAAATTTGTACATCATATTACAGCCCCATGAGCTACAATGGAATATAAATAAAAACTTATCTGCCAGGTCTGAGTGGGGCCCAGGAGGATTTGGCTTAGTTATGCCAGTTGATAAGGGGAATCAAAAGCACATCTTTGTGATTTTTATTTATTTTGACAACAAACATGCACCCATAGTCATATTTCCCAACTCCTACCCCTGTCACACTCTTTGCACTTCACAGAAACACAAACATACACACATGTTGGGAGAATACACTGACCCTCAACCCTTTGTGAGTTCCTACATTATTCACATAGTATGTCCCATTATGACAGGTTCTGTTGCACGATACACACGCAAGGCATTCCTGGCAGATCAATTAAGGAGATGCAACACAGTGGAGATAAACTGGTTTTGTTGATGAAAGCCGGTCCCAGCAGAGACCCTCTTCACAGACTGGATTACACAAAGAGAGCTCTGCTGCTAATGTTGGGAGGGAAAAGGTACAATGCAGAGACGCAGCATAAGGGAGAGATCAGGCTAAGCACCACAGAGCTTGCTAAGATTAAACAGGAGAAACTCAGCAGGAAAGCAGTGACAGTGATGGATTGTGCGCTGTATCATTTAAATGATCAGTGGGCCTGAGGCAGGCTGAAGGGAACGTCTAGCCTTTTATCATAGGTATTACTGAGAAAAAATGGTGTACTTCAGATGAAAAACTTAATTTGCACAGGAAACGCTTGTTTTATGTGAATCATGAGGAACTTTCAGAAGCTCTGCAAGTGATTTTGTGCATGTCTTCTCAACTCTGTTGTTGGCCCTTAAAAGGCAAGGTTCTGCTTGTAGTGACTGCTTCACTGCATTGAATAATGCTACCGGGTATGAATGCAACAAGGTTTGTTAAACCCGCAGACGTACAATGCCAGATGGTTGCTGCCTCCCTATCACTTGAAGATAAATTGAGGAGTTCATGGGTATCTCTGCCTTAAGGAAATTCATCCATGCTTTCATTCAGCAATGAATAAAGGCAGATAAAAAAGAGGGGATGGGAGGTGGGCAGAGAGAGAGAGAGCATATGCATATATGGATAACAACTGGTCTCTGGTCTCTCTGTAGTAGGACATAGTCAAATGAAGGTTCAAGGAAAAATATGTAACTGGGAATTATAACAGTGAGTAAAAACAGTATCAAAGCAGTAATTTGATTTATTTTCTAAATCTTTACTCTCACATGTATTTTTCAATGTTTGTGTTGAATTTCAGGCACAATAAATAAGCAATCAATATTCTAAAACTTAAGTTCGTGGCTCCTTAGGAAAAAAAAAAGAAAAGAAAAAAAAAAAACCTACTTGCAATATATTCTGCTTGGTGGGGCTAGATGCATACTCTGCAGCTGTAAGTTTCCAGTCTGTGTATGTTGATAAACAGCTCAGCTTCAGTAAATTTCAATGAGATGCAAATTTCTAAACTGACAGCCAGAAAATCAGACTGCAGCATTGCCCTCACATAAGTTACACCATAAAGCCACTTTCCAGAGAAAACTCAACATTTTTCAGTAACTTTACCATATTGTCATACTTTTGATATGATTTGTCCTTATCTTTTCGTGATAATGTAACAATGGATAATTAAAGAACTCTTATTGTAATTATTCGACACAGCTCATTGTAATATAAGTGCAGTTATTTTTGATCTGCTTGATTCTTGGAACTACATTGAGAAAACACGTTGCATGTCTTCATGCTAGATTTTGTCTCTGAAGCAGCTTCACATTTTGTTGCCCTCAGTTCACTAGTGTGTGTCGAGGGAGAATACTGCCTCTGTTTGCCTTTTGTAATAGCTTCAGAATATATGTCTTAACTGTTATTTTTTTCTGTTTCTTTCTCTCAGTTAAATTCAGCTTTAAAGGTCTGCATTGTGCACTGGCTTTCTAACAAAATCCTGTATCTTGTAAGACTGTTGGCAGAGCATAAATACAGAACCCATGCAACACTGTGCTTGCTTCCACTTGATTGAAACAGATTATGATATTTTCCTCTCATTTTAGAATTTAGAAAGTCATCATGCTTAATTTGTGTTTTTCAGCTATTATAACAGATTAACCCAATGAAACTGCAGTCTTCAGTGTGTATTTCTCTTGGTACAATGAAAATCTAAACTGCCACTATGATTTCTTGGAACCCTTCTTTCACTTTGGTTGAAGCAGTGTATTTTGGTGGAGGGGGTGACCTTAGGAGCAGAGGGCCTATTTGGCCCCGCAAAACAGGACGTGACATTCATAAACCATCTCCCGGCAACATGAATCATTCATAATCACTCCAATGTCACCTCCACAACACATACATCCCAGAATACCTAAATTCAGTCTATGACCACACAAAAAATGAACAAAGAAAATGCAAGTTGGCAAAGAGATTTTAGTCACTTTACCAAAGGAAATTAATGACAGGAGAGAATAAATATTAATTACTGTGAAAACAGGAGAAAAGCAGCTTCAGGGTGTCACCATCAATTTTACATTCTCTTTTTTTTTCACCAGTCCCCAAATCACCCACAGGGTATGCTAACCAGTTTGAGAATAAAAGGATTCTCATCAAGCTGGGCCCACAGTAATTTATTCCTTGTGAACTCTTAGAGGGAATGCAGTCAGTATATGAGGAGGACAGAATGGAAGGGGGCCTGCTGCATTCCAGAATCCAGGTCTGTTCCCCTTCCAGTTGCTACATTGTGATTAATAATGATTAGACTCATTGTGAATTTATAACAACAGCTGCTGATCTACCGCTGGAAAGATGCAAATGTGAGTGATGGCATTCTATAAGAGGGCCGCCATTGGTGGTTAGAAACATGTCACGTCAGAGGGCCGGGGCGGGGGAGAGTCATTTGTTATGCCACTACATATTTTGTCAAGCCCCTTCATGCTTTATCAAGACAAATGTAAGTCCAACTTTATGCTCACAGACGTCTAAGGGAAGAATAAATTGTGATCCAAGCCTTTCAACTGGATATTTTTAGATTTAGAGCTACTGAACAGTGTTGATCCAGTGTTTTTACAAAGTATTTTGTCTAGTTTTTCTTTGGATGTATTCTGATTTCATTACAGTAGCTGTGTGCTACCTAAGAAATCACACATTTGCTTTAGAAAAGTCTTACACAGAATAACTATGGTAAGACTTGAGACATTTAGAAGAAATGCTTGCTTCTCAGAAATGAAAGAAAACAGTGAGCCTATTGCCAATCTGCTGTGTGGTTGAGGACCCCTGTAGGAACATCCTTTTGTGAATATTGCCTGGCATTGCAACTGAAGGGAAGTTTTGACCCATTGTTTTTCAACACATCTCCTCAGGTAGCAATTGGATGTACAACTTGCTCACCAGAGCAACTGGAGAAATTTAAATTGTAAAAACATGAGAAAAGTAAACGCTGAAAACACCAGCTTCCAGCTGGGGATTTCAACCCACAATGCTCAGCCCAGCTGCCACGCCACACTATCTCAGGCAGACATGACCTGAAAACATCAACATCTACAGTGCGATTACTAGAAAGGTTTTTCCTCAGATTAGGTTTATGATACAACAAAACCTTTCATTATCTTCTTTTTAAATATATGAATACCTTTTACTGTAATCTAATCTATTGTAGTTTCAAACTTTTACAGTGACAGTTTTCATTCACTGACCATTAATGTGTTCTCCATTACATATAATTCCATTACAATATTATGATAAAACACAAACCAACAAACATAAACCCACTATTTAGAGTCACTCTGTCTCCCACAGACAAAGTCCTAAAATTGAAACTCACATACTGGCACCTCAGCGGGATTTTTTTTTTCTTTTTTTTTTCCACTATTACCTATGATGAAAATAAATTAATGAAATATTGACAGTCAGGTGCTGGCTGTCTGTGAAAACACACATAATTGTGCTGAATTAATGCACTACAACACATACCTGTATGTTTCAGATTCATCTTGCACATTTGGGCTGCCTGTTAAATTGTTGCCACTGAAGCTGTATAGAACAGATTTTAAATGACAAAGATTGGACTCCGGTGTGACATTATCCTATTGCACATCTTAATGTAAGGGACATGAGTCCTGTTAGGACAAAACGGATATCAAAAGCTTCTGTCTGAACCAGTGCTAGAAAATAACACCATAGATTGCACTTTAATTGGGAGAGGTTGCAATAAGCTGTGATTCTTGCACAATTGCGCTGTTTTCCACTGTGCTTTGTGCCTGGGGGGAGGTCATAAACTGGAAGCACAATCTTCAACTGTTGGGAACAGAGGAGAGAGAATGAGAGCCAGAAGACTGCAGTGGGACCTCTCTCAACCTTGTGAGCTTTAGAGAAAACAAAATGTACTTACAAGTAAAAATGAGCTAAAATGCAATATAGAAACTGCTTTGCCCAGACTTCTATCTTGATTGCGAAGATTCAAGAGAGCATCACAAATTTTGTTATCTCAAATATTTAAAATTGAAACCAATGAGCAGAAATGCTTTTTGATATCCTCTGACTGATACTTTGCACTGAAGGAATTCTCATGATAGTATGACTGAAAATTTTAGGTTAATATCTTGTCTTGTCATATAATTATCTCTTGCTGTTCATATTGTATGGTATTTTTAAAGGGACCAAGCAGACAGTCCCTGAAACCTTGAATGACCTTAGCATTTGGAAATGAAGGCTGTCCTAGGACAGCACATTGGCCCAAAAATGAATAAATCCAAAGTCAAAAATCAGAGCAACTACATGTGCTTAAATACGTTACTGTGCTAGAGTGCAGTGAGATTTATGAAATATATTATTCCCACAAGTATGTCACATTACAAATAGCTGTGTTGCTACTATTTCACAAAGTTATTATAATTCTTTAAGAGCAAATCTGCTTTGTCTTTTTATGGAGAATTAAGTTACCTTTAAAGAGACTAAGCACCAACACATGCAGTATTATGAATAGCTAACAGTTGAAGAGCAATGCAGGCACAGGTGTTGGAATAATTCAGGGCACCTGTGCTGACATTTTGGTGGTAATAATGGAGGTGGACATGGGATCCCATTGGAATCCTGCAATGGGGAACAATGACATTGTCAGAATAAAAGGAGGCACCTAACCTTAAAATAGGTGCCACATATTTCATTTGAAACACAAGCTGTTTAATTAAAAATCAGTGTTCCTTTTAGTGTGTTTGTGCATCACATGTACATATAGAGGGCCATCTCACACACTTTATATAATCTTAAGTAGTACAAACAGTATGAAGCCAAAGGTAATGACCAGCTACCCTATACAACACTAAATGGGTCCCCAGGTGGCACTCGAAATAGGTATCTGTTTACAATGTTTAAGTCTTAACAACATACAATTTGTTGCTACCTAGCTACATGTACATAGTCCTTGGATGAGACTAGTATTGCCAGAGGATTTAAGGTAATATCATTTTTACTGGAGCAAATCCATCTTTTTAGCAGACGGTTTGCATGGCATCTCTATTAACTCCTTGTTCTGACTGTGGAATACTATGTGTGACTGGAACTCCTTGTTCTGACTGTGGGATACCATGTGTGACTGGAAAACAGCATATATCATCCCTTTAATGCTGCTAATATGAAATCTCATTTAAAGTTCATGTTGTCACGGTATTATGCTGTTAGTGTCTGCAACAGTAGGCTAATTAATACAGTTAAAGATGTTAACACAGTAATAGAAGCAGACTTCACATATGTTCAAATGTATTAATAATGGCAGTGTCCAGGCGCAAAACAAGAATATTAAGTACATATAATAGGCTCTATGAACAACAATACAATTACTGAAAGGTCAGCCTAATAGAAATAAACAGCCAGAGGATAGTGCAGTGGTGCAGTAAGTGTAGGGACATACACTATACATGCACTTGTCTGTTATTGCTCATTTTGAGTGGTGAAGTAGGAATCTCCTTAGTAGTAAAACGGCTGTATAACTCATTTGAATAACACTCAAGTGATTTTCCAAGCATCAGTCCTATCAGAATATATTGAAACAGCCCCCACATAAATAGCCTTAAAGTTTATGTACTCTGCACAAGAGACCACCTCTTATTGTAATGAATTACATGAATCAAACATAAAGAATATAAAAACCTTCAACTGTTCCTGAACTTTCCACCATGCTATTATTAGGGTGCACTTATTGCATAGTTTACTCTTTAAATTTCACATATACACAGCTGGCTGTGAGGCGACCAGGAAGTGTCTGAGTGCCCCCAGCACACTGTGGACCTGAGCAGAATCAAAGGAAACATGATTGTGAAATCATCAAACAAAAGACAATGAAATATTAATGCTTTTACTCCGTCATCTTAATGATGAAAAGACCTTAAGGAATCTATACTATAGGTATTTTATATTAGTATAGTTGGCATGCATTGTATGCATTTTTTAAACACTTGTTAAACAGTTAACAGATTGCACATGTCCAATCATCTAAATTGTTGACTTCATTACCACCCTTTAAACACAAATGACAGTGATGTTAATATTGGACAAGATCACATATTGAATTCAGTCTATTTAGAACCATGGACATCGCAGACATGAGTGAAATGTTGTGCAGGGGCCTATTGGAAACAAGCCTCAGAGGATGTCATTATATGCCTTCAACATATAGTTCTTATTGCCAGACACAAATACAGTTACATCACTGAAGCCATCTGCAATCGAGGAGTGATTCACAGTGGTAAGATACATTGTGTCAGCAAGGATGACTTTCAAATTATGAGCAATGGATTTTCCTTGAAGAGCAAATAAAACATGTGAAACATACTGGTTATTCCTATACTGTCAGTTGTTTTGATCAGTTCTTATAATTTGTTTTTATGCAAGTTGGCTGTTCACGAAAAATGATGTTGGCTGTTGAAGTTGGCTGGCTGATCGAAGTGCTCTCTGGTTTATTACCTGCTTGTTCAAAAGCGCAGGCAGTTTGAGATTATTCAAGTTTTAATGAGGAATCAAAGTTTCCTCTAGGCTATATTTTCATCTACCACAATGACAGACAGGGTTGAAAATTTTCTATCTTTATGTTTTGTTCGGCATCATTTTCACAGGTAAGCAACTCATCTTTCCACTAGTATCAAATAAAGTTTCACCGAAAAGACAGTTCAGCAAGCAGTAATGGCATCACCGCATGGCTCTGAGATGCATAAAACAGTAATTCAACAACAATACATGAATTTAAAACTATTTTTTAAGTATTTTAGCTGTTTAACTTGCAAAATTCATTCTGACCATCATGACTTAAATATTAACGGGACAAATCTATCTCTATCATCTATCATTGCTATCATCATTGCTATCAGACTGCTATCTCTGATAGCAGTCTGATAGCAATGTACAAATGTTCCCTGCTATGCACCATTTAATGTATTCAGTCTATCACAGAGTCTTTCAGACAGAATTCTGCAAGGCTGTTGTAAGCCGATACAGTCATTGTCCTCCATACCCTTTCATATTTGTAACCTGTTGGACCTTGTTGTAGACTGTGTGTAATAATGATATAGATTGCTAACTGTTGATGTTAACTGTAGTCTTTGATTTCAGTCAGAGGCTTCATGAACCTCCCTACACTGTGTCATTTGTAATGGGGCTCTGATCTAGAAATCCAAATACGTAGATACAAAATAAACCTTTATAACATGATTGTCATCCTCTGAATGCTGAGCATGGATCAGTGGCAGAGACACATTATTCTGATTATACACAACGGCTCTAAATAGAATCCACTTCTGTGCAATAGCATTTGCCATAACATAGTTTTTATCTGTACTTACAATGCATACAATTAAAGGACCACCAAACTCATAAAGGTGATGGAATATATGAGAAACGCTTCATTTTGTGATTCAAATGTACAGTATGTGCAGAGCTAATTGTGGTCAGTGTATTTCAAAATTTAAGTATCTGGAAAACCTTGCTTTGGTCATCATGTTACACTTAAACTGCCATGGGCACAACTTCATCCAAGTACAAATTCTAATATTTGCATGAAAAAACCCATGACCACTGCCTGCATTAAAAAAGAGATATTTTATGGCTTCAGATATACTGATTCCACTAAAATTAGTAAAGCACTATTACTCTGTGCTGTAAATGCCTTTGCTATTAAGATCAGGGGCATTTTAACACCCACACATCAAGACCTCTCTCAGAAAAAAAAAAAAAAAAAAAACATTTAATGTGGACATTATGCTTAGAATTCAGGGATGTGATTTTATGAGTAATATGATTTTGCAATTATTTTTTTTTATTGTAGCAAGACAGCATTTACCATATGTTTCTTTAATTTCCAGGAGGGCCCATTCATTCATTCTTGATCCCTTGTTGCCTTGTTGGACTTCAGACACCTTGCTGGAAACCCATTTATGTAAGCAATCAGACCCATAATTAGCAAGAATTGATTTCTAAATGTAATAGTGCATATAAATTCAGTGTTCTTACTTTATTGCTTTTAACAGGCAAAATCATTGCTGTTTTAATTCATATCTGTTCCCTACCACATGTACATATCCTAATATAATGCTGGTTATCTTAAAAATTCTGCCAGTAAAATTCATTTACTGTGCCAGTTGAGTTCAGAGGTGCTGAGTGCAGTATAAAGTATCAAATTCTATATGTTTCTAATGTAAATTCTAATGTAAGATGCTAATAAAAACGAGCACTGTAATTAACAATTGCTAAAACATGTTCGGTATCTGTACCATTGTAATGCTAAATAAAGCATCCAAACCAATCAAAGATTCATTTACAAACAAATGGTAAGTCGTTCTTGGGTACAATCTAAGAATTTCAGTAAGGCCTCTCAGTTTCAGGACATCTTAATTTGGGAAGACCCAGGTAATATCAAGTCAGGTCTTCTTTGGGAGGAAGAAGGCGGTAAATGCTTGGACGGTGGTTGGTTATTCTCTCCACTGCTTGAGGGCCAGGGATGAAAATAGCCAATGATTGCACCCTTGCTCAGGGGACACGGAAAGGAGGAATGCATAGATATTCTGCTGTAGAGGAACATGCTTGGGCAGAGGTATAGGAAAGTGTGAGGGTTTGTGGGTACTTATGAGAACTGCGGTCTAAGACGATGCACCAGTACCACAGTTCTGAAACTGATGCAGGTCAGCAGTCAGTATTGAGTGTGATCATAAAAGAACAGGTGGGAATATGAAGGTCAGCAAAACCCTGGTATGTCTGAAGCAGTTGGAAGTATTGACAGGTAGACCTGTGAAGATGGAGCTGTAAGAGCCCCGACAGCAGAGCCCCAGGACCTGGACCAGCATTTTCAGCAGTTTAGCAGAGTAGGTGACAAGAAATTTGCAGTCTCATCAGGCAGTGGACATGAAGAATCAACAGCTGTGGGCCAGTGCCAAAATAATTAGCTGGTTTTGCATTTTGGAAAATGTCCATTGTTTCTGGAGCGGAAGTCACAGGCTTCCACTTTTGTTGGCATTTTCTAGTAATCAATCAGTCCCCACCATTACTTAAAATCCAAGTATAATATAACCTCTGATGCTGTATGCTTTAAATCCAAATCCTTAGATTGTAATTAGATAAAATTGACAGGGCTGGTTGGAAATGTTTGCAAAGCACACTCTCTGCACTGCTTTAATTAACATCACTGCAACTGGCAGCATTTAAAACACACCAAAAACGGAAGTTAAGAGAGTGTTAATTTGAATGATGATGATGATGATGATGGTAATAATGATTATGGTGCTAATGGAAGCTTTACTTGATTTTTAATTTCAGGCTCTGGTCATGTAATCAATGTGGATGGGTAGAAGTGGAGCCCATCAGCAGGATTCTAAGGCAAGCTGTGCTCACTGTAGTGAACTCCCCAGGCCCCTGTCTGTAATTTCACTGTGAATAGCATCCCAGAGGTGACTAGGAATTGCACACATTCTGGCCTATCTTAAAGATGCTGCCAGTAAAATTCATCTACTATGCCAGCTTTGGACCTGGGTGTACACCCTCGTCTCCTTAAAGTGGACATTCAAAAGTTGCAACTTGTAAAAAAAGGGGGTAGATAGGGCCTGTACTATTCAGCATTTGTGATTATCACCAGCACTTAAGTTTAAGAAGCACTTGCATTAACATCAAAAGTATTATTCAGTTTCATTGTCAAAGGCATACACAACTGAGGCCCTGCAGCTAATCTGATCACTCTGCATTGCCTTCTTGAGATTAGGTCTTTAGCACTGCCCAGCTGCAGATAACCTCTTTAGATGATCTTCAGTTAGGCCTACAAAGGGAAATTAAGCCTTTTCAAAGTGTCTGCATGCAAATACGAATGTGAAAGTAATCTTGACAGCAAATGTGATCTCCCAGATTGTTTAATTTTTTTATTACATATATTACTTGTCTCAATTTGCTATTAAGGGAACAGCACACAAACAAATGAAAATGCTGAAGAATCCTAGCCCTACATGTACATAACTGGTGCTGCAGTATAAAAAACTCCTGGCTAATTAATGCATACATTTCTTGAGAAGGGGGATGGTTTCAGAATGGCTCTTTTTTTTGAACCTTTATTTATTCAGGTGAATCCCATTGAGATGGAGATCTCATTTTCAAGAGAGACCTGATGTACATAAAATAAAATTAAAACAAAATAAAAACATTCATGAACAAATAATCCAAAAAGAATTTACAGTACAATTTAATTAACAAATGACAGTAGAAAACTGCAATATTGTAATAAAGTAACACATAAAAGAAATCTGCTAACTAGCCTTACGTAATGATGGCAACCTCAGTATGATGTAAGGAAAGGGCATAAAAAGAGGAAAACAGTGTTAAATCATATATCAAACTGGCATGTGGAAAACTTTGTCCAGTTTTCTTAACTATAAAACCATTACCAACTGCAAACATATGTAGATATTCACAGAGAAATAATGGGTATGTCACACCAGTCACCTTTTGAAATCAATCAGAGTTTAAGTAATCTTTACCAGGTTTGCTCTGATCAAATTTATACTGTTTTAGTACATCAGCTAAACAATGCTTTATAAATGATTAGAAGCTTGAAAGTAAGTAAATGGAACTGGACATAATCTTGCGGTATAAGGGCTAAGTTTGTTTAAGGTAACCGCAGACAAGAAAAAAATATGATAGCTAGCCTATATCAACATTGTGTCCTTTTAATTAGAAATGTACAGAATTTGTATTACCATTTTATTACATAACTGGAATGTTTTGCCAAGCTAGTCTCATTCAGGACTTTTTTCAAGGTCAGTAGGGGTATAGTTGTTTTTCATGATTTTTGTGTCTCTCTAAGAACAAGCTGTTTTCAGATTATTGCATGTTAATTATGATTAAGTTGTTTATCACAATCCATTCTCTGAATTGCAAATTTCCTTTTTGAAGACAAGTTCACCTGGAGTGTTTGTATGCATCACACGACCTGCAGGCAGGCAAGCTGCTTGGGGTACATCAGTATGCAGTGAAACACTGATATTCTCGTCCTAGTTTATCCTGTAGAATATTCTACAAGGCTCTTCAACAACATTTGTTCTTTGTTTTAATGCAAATGGTGCATGCCGGACAAACATTTTCCTCCTAAATTGACAATATGTGGAGTATGTAAACAAGTATTAATAATGCAGACAAATTCAAATATGCAGAGCAATTTTTTATCATATTGATATCATGGAAAAATGAACCATCACAAATTGTTTTTTTTCCTCCTGTCTGGTAAATTATCAATTTAGAACAAGTAAGAAAATATTAAACGGAATTTAAAGTGAGTCAGGAAAACATTCCAACTTGAACAACAACACTGATTAACAAGAAAACATATGTATTAATTATTAAAAATATAAAATACATATTCAATATGGCAGTGTTCTGGACAGAAACAATATTATAGCATCATTGTTTTCATCCATGGATTGATGCATATTAATACCAAGCATTTTTTTGGTATTCTGGACTAAAATGATGTCCACTGGTTGAACAGCCTTTATCTGCTACCTCCCCCTCACCCAAAGTCACAAACTTGGGGGATTAAAAGAATTTTTTGTTTTGGTGGAGAGATGGCACAGGAGCCTGAAGTTGGTGGTCAATGGGCCCTACTTCTATGCTGGAGCAAGTGAACACTCTTGTAATGCACAGACAACTGTACTGGGATTGTCATAATTGCTTTGCAAGTGCCAGGTTGCTCATTTCCTTCTCTAAAATCATGTCACTGATGTTTCTTGGTAGAGATGAGGAGAGGTCCACTGGAAAGCGCCACCATAACACCATCAGCTACTACATTGCAAGCACTACAAGCAATGCACAACACAAAGCGCTTTCGTGGAACAGTAATCAAACACATATTGAGACATTAATATTTTGTTTGCATGTAGTATGTATTTTACTCATCATCTGCTCTGTAAAAGCTTACATACTTTTATATTTTAATAACGACCAACATGCAAGACATCTTGATACACCATCAACCAATGGCTGCCAGTGTATATGGCAAGATCCCTTCTCCTTGATCTGTCACAGATCTGTCACATACCTGACATCTGTTATCTGATCGCAGTTATATTTGGAGGCTAGTATAAAAGGTCCCTGCACAATTGCTATCATGGCTGAAATTCACACCAGCCATTCTCCCTGGTTTGGCCTCTATCTCTCTCTGTGGCTCTACCCACCCAGCTAACCTTTAACCACATAACTAGTAGGCATGAGACAAAATATCCAAATATTGTATTTTGTGAAATAAGAAAATGACAAGATGTTTTGTGGCCCTAATAACATTCTGCAAAATCAAATTGCAAAACTTAGATTAAAACAGGTCAGAATGTTATTCCCTGGAGTCAATAAAAGAAGCCAAATCAATGTAAGGGATATTGTTATTCAATGAAATACAGTTTAGCTTGGCAATGGTGACACAATGCAGCCTTCTGCTCATAAAGGAAAAGGTTTGGGCTGAAATTACAGCTGGAGAGTTTGTTTTTAATTGCATATACAGCAAAATATAATAAGATAAAGAAAAATTATGAATTTGCCACAACATGTTTACAGGAATATTGACAAGGCACAAAGGATAAAGAACCACATGTGTATTATTTAAAATTCCTTTGAGGAACAGGGTTTAACAATTTTTAAATTAAATGCAGCAACGCTGGTAATTGGTCTCTGCTTACAGTATTTATTTATTTTTTTACCATGGACTGATCAATCAGAATCTGCCCACTACAAAAATAGTATAAATCAGCCTTATCTCAGTAGCTGTGATGACATCAAGAGTGACAATACTGGTCATCTCCTCCCAGCCATCACTTTCAGATGTGCAAAAGTGGCCAAGGTCAAATGTGCCCGCACACCAACAACCAAGAAATCACACGTTCATATTCCAGAATGCTGAAGATAACCACAAATGAAGTAAATTATTTTTCAGGATTGAAAGGGTTCATGTGACCCAGGGGACTATTTTTACATATCTCTTGGCTCTCTCAATGTCTATTATGGTAATGGTGTTGGATTTTACCAGATAACACTACCATCATGAGCTGTACATCATGAAATCTTGCTCAAAAAGGAAGCTAATCCCCTGCGTTGTTTTTCAGTGTAACTCAGTTTCCCCTTTTGGGGAAAAACCCACATAGTCACAGCAACATGCATTGTAGGATCAGCACACAGCCAAAGTTTCCACATAATGTTTGCATTAATGATCCACATCCATATTTTCACAACAGCCTACCAAATGTCTAAATCACACTTTATGTCCCTTATGAACATTTCTGGTCAGAATTACACAGAACAAAAACAGAACAGGCTTCCTTAATTATCAAAGCGCTGTGTCTTGAAGGATCTTAAGCTGTAGTTTGAAGTTGTACTTTGTAATTTATAGTTTTATAAGAGTCTATTCACATGATTTCTCAGTTTGTTTCTAAATCATTTTTGAAATTGTACACTGTATTGTACACTGAAATTGTGCCTTTGAAATTTTACTCTTCCTTTGATAAAAACATCCATACAAATATTGTGCATATATATTCATGACAAAACACACAGTGCCTTTCCATTTTTACACTGTAACCAGTACTTGGTGTGCTATTCATATCATGCTGAGCCCCATCTGTTTTCAAATGGCGTGGTCATTAAAATTACAAAATGCATTTTTTTTTCTCTGCACTCAACTGTCAGGGGATGGTCAGCTTTCAGTCTCAGGAAAACCTTTGAAATGAAAAATCAAAAAGGCTTTGTTGAGGTTTATGCCCAGTTCCACAGAACATGTGCTGCCATCTGAGAAGCTCCACTGCTATACACAGTGTCAGTGAGTGATAGCATAAAATAGCATAACATAGAAAGTATAAAGTATAAAATAGAAAAAAAAAATGAATGCATATTGTTAAAAATCTGGATTTGTCTGTGAATGTAAGACAAATTGTAAAAAAAATGTATGTATAAGGTATGTAAATTAATGACTAAATCAACAAAAATGAAAATTTAACATTAAATGGACTTATATCTTGTATGCTACCCTGGACAAAAACATCTGCTAAGTGACAAAAATGGAAATGTAATGTAAAAAAAAGTCTTCTATATGGGGCAAAAAAGTATTACAGGCATGTCAAAAAAAAAAAAAAAGTAGGTCTGCTGATTTTACCTCAATATTTAGGCAAAGCTTATACTAAGTCAACATTACCTTTGCTGTGGAAGTTTGTGATTTTAAATATACATAAATATGTATAAATATGCATCATGGGGAACACACTGTATGGTGTGGATTCTTTACTCATTATGGTTTACTAAATAAGTGCAATTTTGTTAGGAACATTTTACATTTTAGCTTTTGTACATTTTATGCATATGTTCCCTTGCCCCCATATGTTATCCTGAAACCTGTCAATGATACCTTATTCTGCTGAAGACACAATCAATAGAGGTTCAAGTATCTTAACACCTCATCTGTTTGACTAACCCAAAATAAAAACCAATAAGACCTAGGCAGTTGAGTCATTTTCAGTTTAACTGTGTAAAGAGGAGGCCTGGATCAGATCTTCAACACACTTGTACAGACAATATGACTGTTTCTAACATTTTGTTGAAGAAACATGCTCAGGAAATGATTGAAGTTTAAATGGATAAAAGTGTGCTGCATATAATCTTAGCAAATTAAGTTCACAAAGCACTGTAATTAGGCAATAGTCTGAGCCATTAGGCATTAGGGAATCTTTGTGCTTAGAATAGGTTATTAAATGTTTCACAGGGCTATGCAGAAGCACAGTGACTGTGCTGTACAGGATGGAGAATATTGCTAGTCTTTATGCAGTCTATTCTAAGCCTTCATTCCTGTGTTTGACACTTGCTGATTGACTCATTACCATGGTATATTCTATTTCTTACCTTTGACTGGGCTGATTAGAGTGCTATAATTACACTCATCTATCAAACTGAACAGAAGAACCAAACTGTGCCATTAACAAACACACAAGTATATTTTGGTACACAAGTAAAACTGCATACAGCAGGAGCTGCATACAGCTCCTTTGATGCATTGCTAATGTGCAAAATAATATTTGTCTTGATACAATCCGACAATGTTGATAAGAGCCATGTCTGTTTTATCAGATGCTCTGTACCGGAACTATTTTGCTTTGCACATATAGGGGGGGTGCACATATAAGTGAGTGGAGAGAAAGGGGCTCAGTCATTGAGCACAGGGGCTTCTGTCCACATCAGCCAGCAACCATTTGTGGTGTAGTGGTAATGAATAGGGCTTATAACCAAAAGGCTGCCAGTTCAGTTCCCTGCATGGGATGTCAGGGTACTGGTGTACCCTTGGGCAAGGTACTTATCCCAGAATTGTCTCAGTAAATATCCAGCTGTATAAATGGATAATGTGTAAAACTGTAACCTATGTAGGTCTCTCTGGATAAAAGCATCTGCCAGATGACAATAATACACTATATGGCCAAAAGTATGTGGACACCCCTCCTAATTATTGAGTTCAGGTGTTTCTGCCACCTTGTTAACAGGTACATAAAATCAAGCACGTCAAGTAATCTCCATAGACAAACCTTGGAAGTAGAATGGGTCGTACTGGTCGTACTCAGTGACTTTAAACATGGCACCGTCGCAGAATGCCATCTTTGCTACAAATCAGTTTGTGAAATTTCTGCCCTGCTAGATCTGCCCTGGTCAAATGTAAGTGCTGTTATTGTCAAGTGGAAGTGTCTAGGAGCAACAACAGCTCAGCCACGAAGCGGTAGACCACTCAAACTTACAGAGCGGGGCCGCCGAGTGCTGAAGCGCGTAGCACGTAAAAACCACCTATTCTCTGTTGAATCACTCACTACAGAGTTCCAAACTGTCTCTGGCTGCAACATGGCTGCAAGAACTGTGCCTCGAGAGCTTCATGAAATGGGTTTCCATGGCCAAGCAGCTGCACACAAGCCCAACATAACTATACACAATGCCAAGCGACGGCTGGAGTGGTGCAAAGTACACCGCCACTGGACTCTGGAGCAGCACATACAGCATACAAAGACATTTTAGACAATTGTATGCTTCCAACTTTGTGGCAACAGTTTGGGGAAGGCCCTTTCCTGTTCCAACATGACTGTGCCCCTGTGCACAAAGCAATGTCCATAAAGACATGGTTTGATGAGTTTGGTGTGGAGGAACTCCAGTGGCCTGCACAGAGCCCTGACCTTAACCTCACTGAACACATTGAACACCTTGGGATGAATTAGAATGCCAATTGCGAGCCAGGCCTTTTCGTCCAACATCAGTGCCTGACCTCACAAATGCTCTTTTGGCTGAATGGGCACAAATTCCCACAGACACACTCCAAACTCCTGTGGAAAGCCTTCCCAGAAGAGTGGAGGCTGTTATAGCTGCAAAGGGGGGGGGGGGGGGGGGGGGGGGGCAACTCCATATTAATGCCCATGGTTTTGGAATGGGATGTCCAATAAGCTCATAAGGTGTCCTTTGTTTTAGGCTCAGACTGCCACTTAGACTCTGTAACAGCCAACAATACCTTATGCAATGACTTAAATGGGCAATTGGTGAGATAAGTTGAAAATAGCTCAGACGTGTATTTTGGTACCAGGCCATACACTGTTTTGTTAGTAATACAATATTAAAATCATCTCTGAAATTAATTGGCAGCCAGTCCAAAAAAGCTAAAATTGGGGTAATATGTGATCTCTTATTTGTCCTCGTTAACAGCCTAGCTGCTGAATTTTGCATTACTTGGAGCTGGGCTGGAGCTCTATGACTCAAACAGTATACAGAGAATTGTAGCCATCTAAATGAGACAAGATAAAAGCACAGATTATTTTTTTCTGAGTCCTCAAATGATAAAATTGACCTGTTTTTCGATATGTTTCTTACCTAGTGAAAGCATGATTGATCTGATGTAGTTACATGTTGGGAATGGGATTTTGAAGTACATTTCTTTAAGTGGATTTCACATTGGAGACAAGAGTTTCAGCTGGGCTTGGTCAGCAACATGCCTTAAGCCAACAATCAAAACTTCCACTTTTATCAGAATTAATCTGGAAGATGTTTTGGGACATCAAGCATTGAACATCAATTAAACAGTCATTCAGTACAGCCAGCTTCATACGCTGTATACATTTATTTGGTTTGACTTGCCCAGAGGTACCATATACACTGAAAACAAAATTAGCCCTTGGATAGGTCCTGGAGGAACACCACATGTAGTCAATGCTAATGAGCATACATAATTACCAGGAACACCTGAGAATTTTCTCATTAGAAAACATTTTAAGCACTGTTCCAAATATACCAACCCAATTTTTAAGTGTATCAATTAGGATAGAGCCATCAATAGTGTCTAACTAACAAATTGAGCAATATCAACATGATTTTAAATTTGGTTTTGGCCTCAGCACTAAACTTTTGTTGGTTTTTGACACCTCACAGTCTCACTCACTACTGTATTTTTTTCTCTTCAGCAGCACTGTTGCAGCTGATTGAAAATTCTAACCAAATTGGAAAGCTATTTATCCAATGGGACAGCACCACAGTTAAAAAGGTGTGTTTAAAAAAAAAGATATGTTGGTGGCATACACAAATTTAAGGTCAGTGGTGAAACTCTGATGTTTTTTGGTGATGCTGCTTTCCTCTGTGATTGTTTTTGTTGCTTTACAAGATCTGATTCCCAGGATGACCTTGTTAATAATGAATTCTGAGGCTATTGCCACCATGGTTTGAGAATAAATAAATGCAAATTTGACATGACAAATCAAGAGGAACATAACCTTGTTTTGCTGTGCACTTAAAACCCACTCTAAGAGGGCCAGAGGAATTGTGTAAAAGTGATGTAACAGAGGATTAAGGATTGCAGTTGTTGGGGCTGAAATGAAAGTGAAACTGATCTAATACAGGACAACAGTTGCTATTTCATGTGATTAGCCTCATTATCAAAAATGACAGTATAATTGATTATAATTTCTGTCACTGCTGTCTGGGGCAGCAGTGTGGCATAACGGTAAGGAACAGACCTTGTAACCAGATTGTTGCTGGTTCAATTCCCCGCTAGGGCACTGCTGATGTACCCTTGGGCAAGGTACTTAACCCACAATTGCCTCACCAAATATCCAGCTGTATAAATGGATAGAATTAAAACCTACTGTATGTGAGTTGCTCTGGATAAGAGCATCTGCTAAAGGACAATGTAATGTAACTTTAAAAGTATATACCAGTGATGTGTGGACAGTATTGTGTGTACTGATTGGTTGATTCCTGACAGACTGCAATAGAAAATCAGCTCTATTGGCACCAAGTCTCCCAGTAATGTTTTATTTGTATTGTCTTCTGATGAACTCAGTATCTGTGCAACGTATGCTGTTTATGACAACATGTGACAGTTTTAAAATGTTAATTCATTTCAGGAGTCAGGATTTTCACTGTATTTATTTATTTATTCTCAAATGAACTTCTCTCTTAGTGTCATGTTAAATTTAAAAACGGCTTGTGTTACTGTAGCTGGTTTGTAGTCCCATGCCAGTAAGTAATGTCTACCTGGTAAAGACCCCACAGCTACCTGATCTGCAATAATTATAAACTGATATAATAAACGCTGCACACTGTCTCACTGTGACTCACCCTTATGCCGGGCTTAAGGATGAGTATGTTGGCAGGAGCTGCTCATCTCACAACTCTCTAGCACCAGGTGCCTGCAGATTGCTCAGATAATGTCAGTGAGGCCTTGTCCATTCTCCACTGGGAGTTGAGCTTACCTTAGTGCCCTGGGAAAACTATGATTAAAAAAAAAAATAGTGGTTGGCATATGAGCATATCAAAGGTTTGCAGCACTATGCCCCCACCACTGCTACACGAGTACAGTGGTTGTCACAGTGACCTGAGCATAGCATGTCCAATTGTCAATTCAAAAAATTGGGCTGAATAAAGGAGAAAAAAATTTAAAGAAATCCCCACCCATAACTTGTTCACACATACCATACTACAAAAGACTAGGAATAATTAACCTGTTGAAGCTGGGAAAATAGAAAGGAGGGGGACAGAGAGAAGGTACATTAGAGAGATAAGGTGAAGGAAGAATAGAAAAACAGATATGACAAAAGCTCACAAAATTCCTGGCAGTTGCAAACTGAGGTTGGCATAGCACAATTCCAGTTTTCTAAAGCTGCCAAAATAATGAGCAGAACTGCTATGATTCCAGCCATAGCAGTGATTGTGGCTTGTGTAATTGCACTATAGCAACAGAGTGCATTTGGTTTGATACAGAGTTTTGTAGACAAGGGCAGTGACTTGGAAAATAACTCCAGAACAAGTATGTATCTGGAAGTCGTGGTCAATATTCAGTTCAGTTTTGACTGGAGAGATAGATTTTTGTGTTTTAGGGCAAGCAGGATTAACTGCACACTTTACTCTTTACACTATATACTTACCTCTGTAACTATATACCAAAAACAAAAGATTTCAGTATGATATATGGCAATGTGAGAAGACATTCCTAGTGGCTCTCACTTCGCTCAGTGCAGGGTGCAAAGATGTGACCTTACCTGTGTTGTGGGGAGGATTGCAGCTCTTGTTTGATGGCTGAACACAATGATGCCTCTGTTTATGAAGTGTTTATGAAGTTTACCAGAGTTGTTTTTGGTGAAGCCCTTAGTATTTGGACACTATGCTGCTTTCTTCCAGGCATTTTTGGCAAGATTGTTGTGCATGGGGGTTTTATTTATATATTTATTTTTTGGGACTTTTAAACTGAATGAAATGCCAAAGACTTATCATCAGCCCAAGTGGCTGTAACTGGCTGCCTCGAGCAGGCTGCCCAAGATTGACCTTCTGAGAGTGGTCTCATCCATGCCCCACTTCCCAGGTTAGTCCCTTCTTAACCTTTTGCGCCACCTGGGAATAATGGGCCACCTGGGAACAGTAGTCTACTTCAGAGCAGTGCATTTTACTTTTTTGTCTCCCCTCTCCCTTAACACAGCTCTACACACTGGCTTACATACGCTGGAACTAATCTAACATAGGTTTATCCAGGTTAGGTGGACTTGCTGGGTGTAGCCCCATAACAAACATGGGTACTGCTGGATCTCTGTACCTAGATCAGGTCAATTTTGCATATGTGTTATGGCTAGGTTATGGTCACACTGATGACAGTTAAGATAAGTTCAAATGCATGAAGATGGTTGTACCACAGCAATAACTATAAAAAGTCTTTGAATTGAATTTTCCCCCTCTCCTACTGCAAATGCTTATACCCTGTTAACAATTGCAATTAACTAATTGATTAGTTAATTCTGAAAGCAATTTTGGAAGCATTTTGGTAGCAAATATTTGAGAAAAATACAATTATTTCATCAGCATCCACAACGCTCTTTTTCCACAAGAAAAAAAAAAAAACGTGGGTTATATGTATAAAAAACCGCTGGAAAATCAAATATGGCAGACCTTATGGCAGGGGTGTCCAAACCTCTCCTGGAGGGCCACTTGTCTTGCATGTTTTAGATCTCTCCCTGCTCCAACACAGCTGATTCAAATGATCCATTTGTTATTCAGCAGCTTCAGGAGTTCATAACGAGTTGATCATTTGAATCAGCTGTGTTGGAGCAGGGAGAGATCTAAAAAATGCAGGACAAGTGGCCCTCCAGGAGAGGTTTGGACACCCCTGCCTTATGGGTTCTTGATGGAACATTGTTCTTTTGTGGGAAAAGAAAAAACCTATGCAACAACTTTGAGACTATGTAACAGCCGTGATATTCTCGTTTTTAAAAACCTAAGAAATGAAAATTTTTTTTTACGTAATTGATCCCTCTGTGCATCACAGTGAAGCAGGCACCAATTGGATGGCAGGTGCTATTGCTCCACTAACGTCATTTGAGCAAATCGTAGGTGCCTGATGCATTGCACGATGCTTGAGACACATGAGCCAAGGAAACCCTTCCTGACCTACGTACCTCTATCCTTAGAATAAGAAACCCTATTTGTTCCATCTCTGTGTGCCCCCAGTCACTGTTGGCTAATGACACGGCTGTTTCTCTGAGTATCGTAAAGCTGCATAGCTTAACAAGAGCAATGCTCTGCCACCAAGGAGAGATAACCCTTTGTAGTGCAGTTTATCAGCTTATTCGAAGTATATCCAAATACTGCCTGATCTTATTTCCTCATATTTCACTCTTTATTATGATACATTGTCTTTGGATGTATATAAAATATAGCATCAAGTAAAAAAAAAAAAAAACTGTTTAGGTGTTGAGATTACAAATATTTCTTATCATCAGACATGCATTCTGGTAAAATGAAACAAATAAATACATAAATATATGGTGTAATTGTGTTGAAACCTTCTCTAAAAATTAAGTGACTGGAAATCTATGTACCTAAAATTTTTAGATATTTGGATAAACTGCTGAAATGGTTTAGCTTACATTTAATCTGAAGTAATTGAGGATCAGAACAAATATGATGATTCAACAAGATGAATCAATCTGAAATGATTAATCATGCATGGGTAATTGCATTGGCAGCCTCAGTGACAAGAATAATGCAAAAAAGTAATAATAATTATTATTTTATGACACTGTCAGCTTGAATGTTGCATTGTATTAAACACTAAATTACATTAATCACTTTCAAGTGGTGCAAAAGCACTCGGTAAATGATGTCTACTCCATTGAGTGAGTAGAATTCATGTTGGATGACACAATGAATACATGGAACATATCCATGAGCTGGAAGGAGTTATTAGGACGCTCTGGGTTGCATGTGATCGACAAAGCAATGGCCTCTGTCTTCTTACGCCACGAAAGTCAACACCTGGAAGCTCTCTGTGTACATACATCACACTGTTTTCATCGAAGAAAGTCAAAGTGTAAAGACAACAGTCAAATAATCCGCATAGATTGTTGTGTTTAACAAATATCAGCCTCTCACTCAGGGCCATGCATTCTCTCTGCCCAAAGCTCATCCTCACACATGCTCTGGCATTTGTAAGCGGCTTAACTGAGAGACAAGAGAGTCCGATGTAGTGAGATGGCACAGTTGCATAGCACGTTACAGTCAGCTCATGGGGAGGTGTGTGATTGATTAATAGAACTGTAATCCAAACTCTGGGGAGGTTGTTAGGTGCTGAAGAAAAAGGGCGCAATTCTGCATGCCAGGACCCCATAACAAACCATGAATTTATCATCAATCTCCCACTCGTATAAGTTCCCTATATACTGTTTTCCAGTGACTGGCCCCTGAAGCATCTGAAAGTTACTAAATATAAAGTAGGTCATCCTCCAAGGTGTTGAGATTTATGATACTGGGGGGACAGACCATTTTGATCACCATTCAGCAAGATTTTGTTGCAAAAGGCAATTCCCCAGCAGCTCGATGACATCTTCCGCTTCTCTCACATGAATAATGATGGCAGAAATGTTTTGTTACAGTGAAGGCTTCTGCATTAATGTGCACTGCATGAATGCTGAGGATGGTTAGCTCTGCATAGCAGTTTTATAAATCACACTGCAGCTCAGTTCATTGCGCTCCTCTCGTCTTGCTGTGCATCAAACACTCTGAAAAGTCCCGTCACTGTGGGTATCTCCACTGCAATTGTATGCATGTAGCCCCTTTGAAATTAAGTATCCTTGGGTATTTCAATGAAGAAACACTTGTAAATTTAATCTGTTGCACTCATGACATTAATGCAAGCATACCTTTAGTTTAATAAGCACTTTTCCAGGATGTGACATCTCAATGAAAGATTGAGCTAATGATGATATGTCCTAAACCTTACGCGTGTTATCATTGCAATGTGTGGCCTATCTAAAGATATCTACATTAGTATGGTGAATAATTTAAGAAAAAAAAACAGTGACAATCTGCCTTACCCAGTATATCTGGATATCTAATATAATATATACTGATTGTTACCTTAAAAGGGGCATAGATAGACGTGTGTGTGTGTGTGTGTGTGTGTGTGTGGGCAGGGGAGGGGGGGGGGGGGGGGTGCGAAGGGGGTTGACTCAGTAGGGCATCCCAAGGCTACTTACAGTCTATGTGGGAAAGTTATTTTTGCTATTTTAGCAAGGCAAATAGAGATGACATACTGACAAAGTCTCAAATTAGCTCAAATTAATAACGGTATATTAATATAAATCTCTTCTACATTTTCATGCCATAAGGTGTGGTTACTATCAGATTATATTGCAAAGGCTGTTTTACTTTGTGATGGAAACAGACTTGCGCTTGATGGTTAAAGCCTATGCCATGTTTGTCAATTTGACTTTTAAATTTTTAGGCAGCCCTCAGATTTTTATATATTTACAGCTAATGAGTAATGAACCTGTAATTAAAAACCTCCATGCATTGATCTATTAAGCTGGCTAGTATAGCTGATATGCTCTCCTTGTTTCTTTTGCCATCATTGTGTAAAGTAAAAAGGCAGACAGGAACATTAGACAGCATCAGGGAGGGAACAACATCAAGGTATTCCTTATATTTAAAGAGAAGAAATTTTGAGTCAGACACATCTAGGGGGATTCACATGTGTCCAGACTAATGCTAATGCATAACACATTTGGAATGACAATGGACACTACAGTCCTGGATCACTTTGTAGTGTCTTCCTTTTAATGCTTTAATTGTAAGGCTGTGGTGGTGTAGCATCATACTAAGAACACTTAAATTCAACTAATGAAGTATCATTGTAAATATAACTCACTTTTTGTGAACTATGCCTGATCCTTAGCATGATTTATATTACAATTGGAGTGAGTGGGATTTGTATGCTTGATTAAAATGTTACTGCGTATCCGTGATGTTGACTTAACACTGAAATACCTAAATACCTTTTCTCTTCTGAAAAATGTGTTTATTGGGGTCAGGCTTGCTACTTATTAATGAATGGAAACATATAGAAAAGTATCCCTTAGTAAATATTCTTAGGGGCAATTCTGTGAGTATGAAATGCCTCAATAACTTAAAAAAATCTGTTTATTGGCGTGGCAGATTTGCAAACGTACAGTAAATGAGCAAATGTTTTTATTTCGAGTTACTCAGCAGAGGGTTCTTAGTTCCTGTATGCGATGCTGTATTTCTGGGCGTTGATTCCCTTCTCATCATCACCTCTTAATCGCAAAGCTCTACCAGCTTCCCATTATCTCCAATCAGACACCTCCTTGACATTCAAATTTAGTTTAAAATGAATCTTGTTTCCAGTCACGTCAAACCTGTCAGGAGAGACTAATATTGTCCTCCTGAGTGATATTGATTGCAGTAGCACTCACTTCCTGTAGTAGAAGATGATGGCAGTCCATGAACATTCAATTAAGTGTACTCAGATCCTGCTAGTGAGATTGACCTCCAGAGGTATGCATGAGGTGATATATATATATATATATATATATATATATATATATATATAATATCATGAAATGAGAACAGATGGATAGTATAGTCGATGCCAACACTGTAACAGGTACATGTCATTAAGCATCATAATGATCTCCTTCATCATCATCATCATCATCATCATCATCATCTTCATCACCTTCATCATCATCATCATCATGGCACTGCCTCTAGAAAAAACAAAGTGCCAGTAGACGATCATGCAGCACTTTCTGCCTTTACAACAGTTTTCTGTGTTTTAATGTACAGGCATCTAGGTTTGTTTAAAGGCAAACAATTCAACAATTCAATGTGATTGGTCAAGGTGGTTATATGTTGAAGTACATTTCTTATTAGCTGTTGTAGATGTGTTCTGTGGCATCATACCATGACAGCAGGTTAGATCTGATGATCTCCATAGAAGTCAGAATGGTCAGAGAGAAACACTGGTTACATAGTTCAGCAAATTATATAATGTTTTTCACTTGACTTTCAATTATTGGCACCTGATGATGTCTGTGCTTGTAAACTAGATAGCCAACAATGTAGATAATATTGGCAGGTTAAATCATTGGCAGGTAGCAATTGAGCAGTTACATACAAATATTGCTGATCTTAGCTAGCTAGCCATCTGTACCTTGTGGTGTTCACTGAAGATGAAAAAAACAGAATATGGGTTCTATGCACTGGGTTGCTATGAAAGGGGCTAATGACAGAGATTGAGTGGGTAGGTTGTTGAATTGGGTTGGGTTTTTAAATCCCAACCCCAGCTGTCACAGAACCACCCACCAGAGCGCTGAATAAATGTATCTGTATTATTACAAATGTTGGGACTCATTGGATAATATTAGTGTCAGTAGCCCCAATTACACATAATCATCATAAAAATGTGTATCTTATGGTCGCCCCCAATGTTCATATGAATGTCCTAGGGTGCAGTAGAATAGATCTGGAGAAAATATCGAGTGTGAATGAATGAAGTTGCTCAAATAATGTGCCCTTTCTGCAGTGAATGTAGTACATAAAACTTTTGTATTAGTCTATCCCTTTAAAATATACAAATTCAATTTACAAACTGAGACAATGTTAAATGGTTAAAGTCTAATATGGTTCAAAGTGTTCTGATGCTAGAATGGATCTCTTATAACTGAGAGCTTCTGAACTGCTTGCATGTTATCTTTGTTAAAGCTACAGATAAGCACAAAAGTTTGCTAATTGCCTTTATTATCTGAAGTTTAGGGGCTTGCTGGGTGATTATCTGAACAAGGATCTGCAAAGATTTAGAGCAGAAGACTAATGAGGTGGTTTAATTTTTTCACTTTAAGAAGGATACATAAAGCCTTGCTAATATATACAGTATATAAAAGCCAATACATATTTATTATAATCACTGCGAATCTGAATGGAAAAACATAAGAATAATTTCAACTTTTCACTCTGGGCTTGTGAGTCCCTCAGTGGTTAAGGCATTCGCTTTAAGCACAAACTGAGCTTGGATTTGGCCTGGGTTTGATCCCACCCATGTCATCTGTTAATGATGACTGGGAGCTTGTAGTGGTGGAACAAATTGGCTTAGTTCCACTGGGTATAAGGGTGGGTTGGCTGGCCAAGGCTTCCTTGTCTCACTGCTATCTGTACCTAAGGTTGCTACCTAACTCCTCAGTAAATATCCAGGTATATAAATGGTAACATGTAAAATGGCAACCTATGTAAGTTGTTCTGGATAAGAGTGTGTGCTAAATGACAGTAATGTAAGGTGCCTTGCTAAATCTGTCTAGCTAAAGTTACAATACATTTTAATATCAAATGTAATTTTTTCATGTATAGTTTATATTGACGTGGCCCCTTGAGATGCTGTTGAGTGAATGGGCAAGCATTTGGATGGGTATGACCGAGCAATTTGGTCTTTGATCGCTCATTCATTTGATTCATTGAACCTATGATGCAAGGTGACTCAGCATGTTCCTAGTGATTGAAATCGCAAATCTTCTCTCTGAAGCGAAATGAACAAAAATTGAAATTGGAATGTGAAATGATACATCACTGCTATGTATGCACAACTCTCCATTGCCCTCTATTGGATAACCTGAGTGGATTCGAAATAAATGCATTTGCAAACTGAGACAGATGAAGTGCTCCACCTGCAGGGTGGAGGAATGTTATGCAACACTGTGTTTGATGAGATTCAGATTGTTAGCAGGGCAGTTCACATCAATAGCTCAAAGATAATGATTTATTTTTGACCATTGGCAGCTGAGGAGGATGTTCTCATATGTCATTAAACTCCTGGTGGAGAACAGGACTTGCTGGAGATCATCCATGCCAGTATAATAAATGGCCCTGACACTTGTGGCTTACAAGGTTGAGAGTACTTGAAAGATCTTGTGTAAAGTGCGAGATCACTGTCACCGCTGAGATTAAACATCAAGGAAACACTGAGCCGAGCTGGCCACAACAGCGCTGCTGACTTCTGGGAAAATGAATTTATTGATTTCCCCTCCGTTCTCCTTTGATGCTTTGACTTCTCTGGGAGGTGGCCTGTTTAGCCAAAGCACAGCAAGCGCTGCACCTGGTTTCTGCGGGGATGGCACAAATCACAAGTCAGCGCCTGTGTTTCAAGTGTATTTCTGAAACGTGTGCAACCTGACAGGAGCGTTAAAAGGGTGTCAGTGTGACAGGTCGGATCAGTGACAAGTAATATGGTTCCTTGAAAATCACAATCCCTCTCAATTTCTTGGTATCACCAAACTGTCAGTTCTCTGGTACTATACATAATCTGGATCTTAACATGTAGTTTGACCACTCCAGCACTGAGTGCTTTAAACTGGCCCTGGACACCAGATTTAAGGGGGAAAAAACGGTTTCTAAACTTTTATTTATATGAAATTTCATTCATGGTACACAGGTATATGTTAAATCAACTTATATTATATTATATATATATATATATATATATATATATATATATATATATATATATATATATATATATACTCGACCTTGGCATGATAGCTGAGCATGCATTGAATGAGTAATTATATAACAAAACAAGGGAAAATGGTAACTTGCTTGTACTTGATGTATAATTGTTCAATGTTATATACCCAGTTGGATAAATAGATAATATTTTAAAAAGGAAACACTGCATCCTGCTATGCAAGCAGTGACTGCACACAGGAAATAAATCTGTGTAAGAGATGGCTGCAAAGTGGTGATAGCTGAAGTGGTGATAAAATACTGTTGCTTTGTTGTGTGGCCATCTCAGAATTGTAAGCTCACATTTTGCCATGTCATGCCATTTCTCTTTAAAATGTCAGTTTGCATGTGAAGCTGTAAAGAGGAAGTATTGTGTATAGCAATTCCTTTTACAGTTTTCCTTTCTGCACTCCACTGGCAGGTATGAATACAGCGAAAGGAGAGGAACTCACAGAGGCGGACACAGAGGACATTGGGAAAACCAATGGGATTTCTAGCTTTGTAATCACAGCTGTTGCTAGGAAACCACTGCCTGGCCTGTTTCCCAGAGTAACTCGTGCTATGAGGAATGGCTTATCGGGGAATAGGGTTTGTAGGAAAGTAATCAATTTGTTATCTGCATTGAGCTTTCTTGATGCAGGAGGCAGTAAGCAATATTTGTAGCATTTAGCCACAAGAGAATGTGGAGTATTGTGTCCATTCGTGTTGTCATATTAAAAAAAGTGTTATGGCCATAACCATGCCTGTGATAATAGTCTAATGGTAGGTGTGTGTGTGTGTGTGTGTGTGTGAGGGTGTGTGTGCGTGTGTGTGTAGTCATCTGACAAATGATGAGTGCTCCTCATATAAGCAAGAGTTGTCTAAAAAGAAAAATGCCACTGTAGTAACAACACGTGTTTGTTCTTTTTATTTTTCCAAGTGTTTGTGAAACTCACAGAATTGAGAATGGCACTCATAAATGGATCTATGGATGATGATTGAACATGCATTTAAAGAGACATTTTAAAACAGAATCAGACAAGATAGAACACAGATCCATCACCTCCTTCAGATCAGGTCTCCTTTTTCATTGGAACAAAATTCAGTGTTTCCAGTTTGATGTTTTCATATTTTTTTTGTTCCTGAGAACCCTTTGTCTGTTGCCTCAGTTCTGAATTCTGCAAATTTAAACAAATGATGATTTTTGTTTCTCATGCAATATCATATTTTTGAAAAAAAAAAAGACTCTTGTTCAAGACTGTAACTTATAGCTGAGGGCAAAGCCCATTTTTGAATCTGGGTTGAATCACTACTCCCACGCATCAAAGCTGAAGGAGTATGAGATTTCTTGAAATGCTTGAAATGCAAAAAAAGTTTTATATCGTTGAACTATGGAGCATTTTATTTCAGGAATCATGTGCTTTAGAGGAACTCTGTATTTGCATATTTCTATTTGACATTTTCGTGTTGAAACTCCCACAATTCTTTTTTTTTTTTTGTGAAATGGACTGTATTAAGAACATATTTCTGTGAATAAAAAGATATGAACTTCATAAACGGATAACCAGATTGTATGTCTATGTAAATAAACCACATTATATTGCTTCAGTGAAGATGCTATGATAATGTTATGAGAACAATTAGACTCTTGTGACAATTGTAACACTAACATAATGAGCCAATTGAAGTCCAAAGACTGGTAACTTCACACATACAAGCTTAAGTTATCTTGACCACTGTAAGTTCATTCCACCATGAGGGTCAGAACAGGCATGGGTGTGGCCAGGATGTGCTTCCCCCTAAAGGAGGGACAGCCAGGTATGCTGAGGTATGTAAGGTCTGATGATTGGAGATATGGAAGAGCCATTCTCCTATATGTTTGGAATTCTACAGAGTAAATTCAAATGAATGAGTGAGGAGACAGAGACAGTGATTACACTTTTTTTTTGTTAAATGAAACAAATGGGCTTAACATGATTGAAACAAACAAGTAATGTCTTAACACCCCCCACCACCCACATCAGATATTCTCTTCAACTCTACCAATACTCTGGTGGATTGATCAAAAAAAAAGGTTTTGAATAATTGGGTTTCTGAGTAAGCTGGAAAAAATCACATCCCTGTAGAAGGAAGGTCTTTAACAAGTTTCAGTGCAGCCACAATGATATGGAGTCACAGCTAGGTAGACTTCTGTTCTTGTTCAGCAAGGTACACTCACATTTCCTTAGTCAACTATACTCAATACCTCCAGCAGTGACTAGACCTGTGATTTCTGGAACATATATGCAATACTCAGCAGATGTTTTCAATGACTTACTTCATTCAAAGGAAGCAGAAAGTGGGCAGACATAGAAATTTAAAACCATGACTGTACCTATACATGGGGTAAATGAACGTGCTGACATGCAAACTAAAATGCTACTTACTTAATCTTCCACAAGATTTTGGAGTGTTTCTGTGGGAATTTGTGCCCATTCATTCTGTAGAGCATTTATGAGGTCAGGCACTGATGTTGGACGAGAAGGCCTGGCTCGCAATCTCCGTTCCAGTTCATCCCAAAGGTGCTCGTTGGGGTTGAGGTCAGGGCTCTGTGCAGGCCAGTCAAGTTCTTCCACACTGAGCTCATCAAACCATGTCTTTATAGTCCTTGCTTTGTGCACTGGGGCACAGTCATGTTGGAATAGAAAAGGGCCTTCCCCAAACTGTTGCCACAAAGTTGGAAGCATAGCATTGTCCAAAATGTCTTGGTATGCTGAAACATTAAGATTGCCCTTCACTGGAGATAAGGGGCCTAGCCCAAACCCTGAAAAACAGGTGTGGCCAAATACTTTTGTCCATATAGTGTATCATTAAACATATTGACCAGAAGGTATATGTGTATATGACAGCAGGTTTGGACACAAAAGGGACTGCATCCATAACCTTTGGGACACAAATCTTTGAACACAAAAAAGGGACTGAATCCATATATTAGAACTGAGCAATTTATCATTTATAGATGCAAGGCTTCATATGACTGAACACCCATTTATAAAAATGCTGCCTTAATTCTTGGCTCTTACACATAAGTTCAAAGAATCTACACATGGTCATTCTATCCCATACTGTACAGTGCGTAAAGCAATAATACCTTGAAAATCGAAACATTACCAAAATTCAGAGACCAAGTTACTCACCCGTACAAACCACTTTCAAAAATAGGCATATGATTAAAATGATTATTTTTTCCTCTTAACATCTAAAGAGAACAGAATCTTCCAAATGTTATGTGTCAAATCAAAGCCTGGCATGCCCAAAAGTGTTGGATAATTAGATTAACACAATATCAATTTACATTAAAGAACTGAGGAAACATTTGTAAGCATTGATGTGGACTAGTGTTTGTTTATTTTGTACCAGGTAACGTTGCCATTTTTTTTTTTAGTAAGTTGACTTCATGTAATGTCGATAGTTTTAATGACAGACCTATTTTGAAAGTGTTTATTTACTCACTCAGAGAGAATTTGTGCTTTGCTTATGTATCTGCATGTCACTGCCTGACTCTTTAGCCAGAGATTCCCCACCTCAGGCAGAGATGTCACTATGCATCAAAAGTGTCCTTCCTTCAGGCAAGATCACAACAATACTTTTGATACATTGAAATATGTGTTTATTAAGACATATTTAAAAGCGCAAGATGCTACCCACAGTAAAGTGGGGTTGTGCGATGTTTACGTACACAGAAAAATCCTTTTAAGAGCACAATGTGATCTGTGGCATTGCTCATTTGTGAATATGTTACGTTGGTTAAGCAGAGTGAATCATCTATTTTAGCACCATCAAAGGTCCTCTGTTATTTATAGCAGGGACTGCATTTAAAAAAAATAATCTCAGACAGATCTACAAAGCACAGTAGAGTTACACCGCCCTCACATGGCAGCAAGAGGTATCCCAACCTAGGCTGTGTTCTCTCCAAGCCAGGGGAATAAAATCTACCTCACTTATGTGGTAAGGTGAGAGCAGAGTTCTGCCAGCTATTACTTTAAAGTGGCATATTTCAGACTCCACAGCAAGGTTACCTTTGAAACTGTATATGCCATTCTTAACAGGCCGGTGGGTGAAAAGCCAGAGGCACAAAGGACTTCGGCTTCCGTGCTGTGCAGTTGTCTTTCTTCTTCAAAATGCCACCTTTTAGTCAGTTTTTTTTCCTGACTACCAGGAGTGGAATGGGCATAAAATGAAAATAACTTTAGTTCTCACATAAGCTATTCAAAAACAGCTGTCCTGACAAGGCACAGATAATAGCATCATTAGTATGGCCATTGAATGTTAAGGGCAGCAGAGTTTGTAAAACCTTTATAAAATGGTCATCAGCAGTGCTGGAATGCAAATGTTACTTCTGCCACTAACCATTCGCTTGGGTCCTGCTCATTGGCAATGTTCCAAATGTTTAAAGTATTCTGGTCGTGTTTTCCACCCTGGCACACAATTTCTAGCTGCAGAGAGGATTGTGTGTGTGTCTGTTAATTTGTTATTAAACTGGTCTCACTGCTGTTAACGTCCAAAATGTGGCTTTGCTTTACTCTCTTTATGAAAACCCTTCTGATTGTGTATCAGGTCAGGGGCAATACATTATGGTAGATTTGGAATGAAGTCAGTTTTTCAAATTTCAAAACTCAATGAATTTCATCTGACAGCGTATTAATTCCATAAACAAATGTATAAATCAGATCTAAATGCAGGTGCTTTGAACCAGCGATATAGCCCTTCACCTTCAAGTGTAGTTTTATAGAAGCAGTGTCAAAGATGCACTTGCTCTTACAAGACATTACTGTCAAAGTGTCTTTGAAGGTGTCATATTTTCCCTTCTCATCCTTCTAGTGCTTGTATCAAATTCCATCATCTCTCGTGAAAGTCATCCTGCTGGCCTTCTGCACTCCTTACGGTCTTTGAAATCACTTTCATTCTCAGTCTGTGAATTGCAGTTCCTCTTCAACTAATAGCTGGGGCTATTTGATCCTTTAGCTGATTTATTTTATCTGCATGCTCTGCATGTCAAAGTTTCACTCAAAAGAAAATAAAATGGCCAAAAAAAAAACATTGTGGCTTTATCTCTGAACTAAGAACAGTCTGAACTTCATTACCTTTTCCTTAGAGGCTTCTCTCATAGCATATGGTATGAGTGATTGATCTGCTCTCCAGGAAGAGGAGAACACAATGTGTGAAAAACATACCATGATGAAACTGCTGCCTTTGAACCTCGTGTTTTAACTTGAAACTACATTAGACCCATTCCGGACAAGTAATTGCAGAAAGCAGAGGTTAGAAAATAGAAATCCCTTTGAATATTTTGACTAAAAAATTTCAGCTTCCAAATTAGACCTGGTACTTTTAAATTGTAAATAAAAATGGATTGGCCTAGAAAGGTACCAATGTGTTTCAAAACAGAGGCCATTTCAAACATCACCTCTGATTCTATTGCATGTACATTACTTTTTGAAACTGGATTAACTAAATTTCAATAATTTGTATGCCCTGATATTTGTTGTGGAAATGCATCATTTCGTGTAATCACAGAATATTGTCATCACAGGAATTATATAAAAACATGGTGCTACAGCTGAATTGATATATTTTAATGAACTAAATTGTCATCAGTTTGTGTGTGTGTCTGTGTCTGTGTGTGTCTATGTATACACACACAGCTAAACTACTGAGGGGGCAAAACCAAAGAACTTGGCAATTTCTGCTGACATGATAGTAAGAAGACAAGAATTCTTATTGTTTTTTGCCTTGGGGAAATAACTGCAGACTACAATAGCTGTGAGGATTTTCACTTAAGAGATATGGTAATTTCAGGAGACAATTTAGCAGCATGTACACCGGCGTACTATTTAAATTATCTTGGGATATGGTAATCTGGGCTAGTGAGAAACACTCAACTAAATTTGAAAATGTTCTTTCTGCTTATATTGGTAGGTCTTTGACATATTCTTCATATCAGTACTCTTTCTGCCTAAGAAAATCTATCTAAAGGCCAAATACACACACTGCAGGAACAGCATGCATTTGAAACACAACACTGGATTTGATTTATGAATCAATTCATTTTAAGAAGTCAGCGCATACCATTTGTGGGTCAGTTGCATGACTACACACAACTTCTGACATTATTTTTTTCCTCTGTACAGCATGGGAAAAAGGAAGTTCACGTGTATATATTTAATTACACAACTTGCAGGACAATTCAAAATAGATTGATTTACAGCTTGATTTACATTGTGTTTCATGATTAGACCTCTCATTTTAGCTGGATGTTTCATGTAGAAAATTTTGGCCCTTCATTCTGCAGGGTAGTGACTGAGGTTTATTAACTTAGCCTGGAAGTAAAGCTGGTACTAAGCATCACGGGTGCACATGTATTTAAGAGGAGGCAGTGAAGAATGAGTAGAGACCACATGGATTTGCCATGTGCAAACTGTTCTGTGTGCTACCCCTCACACAAAAGACATGTCCTGCCTCTGCACCTGCTGTGCTTTTGGCTTGAGAGTTATTGTCAATAACGTAGCACTAGAACATAAAAGAGAACATTTTTCTCAGAACATACAGTGCTAGACATTGGTTCCCTGGTAAGTACAACAGGTGATTCAATTCAGACCTGAGGATCCTGAAGCTGATGTGTATAATGCCATTGTGTGAAAGACCGTGGATAGGAGTTCCCGGCATCCCATGCAAACAGACTCAGCAGAACAGCAGTGTTGCACATCTGGGAGTGGAGCCTGACAGCAAAAGCTTGTAAACAGGAACTATTGAGCAGCTTGCTCAGTCTGAATTACCTCAGTAAGTATGCAGCAATGTACATAGTTGTCGTATAAAAATATACGCTGGGGATGTTGCCCCGGATAATTTCATATCTGAAGCAAATAAATAATGGAATGCGAAGGGCACAATGATTAATTACAGCCCCTGAGCTAATATCAGTATTGAGAAGGCTCATGGCGATGACTCTAAAAATAAAATATTGGTTGACTCAACTGAGGTATCAGCATCAACAGAGATCAGAGGAAGGATTGCAGCAATGGGAAAATGTGGGAATTAAAATACAAGAATAAGGGCAATGGTAATGAATGGAGAGCATTCACTCAATTAAAACCCATATACTGTTTTAAAATGAAGAAAAAAGTTCCCTCATGTTGTATACAGCAGTGATAAAACAAATACTATTGTATGCCATGGAAGGAGACAGTTTGTATGGAAACAGAAGATTATTTTTTTGACCTCCAGCTCAGAAAATTTTTCAAGAAAATGCGATGCCACACCATCAATGACTGGATACAAATTCCTCTTTGCAGAGTGCATAGCCCTTTTTAAATATACCATTCAAGGGCAAGTACTGAAGAGAACTGAATCGATTTCCAATCTGATGAGTCTTTATGTAAGAATGAGTTTATGTATGGAGACAGGTCTCAAAGGAGACTCGCAGGCTTTCATGTAGAGAGACTACAACAATTTTCCTATCAGTTCAGAGCAGCCTGTTCTATGCAGGTGTTTCAAAGGCTGGAAAAATGAGTGTGAAAAGTGGTGTAAATTTTCATTTCCATTCTTTTGCTGTCAGTGTGAATTGCTGCTTCGGTGTACCTCAGCTTCTTAGATGTTTTTGCCCCTTTGTGCCATCCTGTGTTCTGGAATATGAAATTGGCATTGGGCTTGTCTCACTGTGACAACCTCTGGACTGGTGTGGGACCACAGGGTGAGATGAATGCAATCAGCCCATACATCTGTATCTCAGAGTGACTGTTGTTCACGCTACAAGTCACACATTTCACTCCAGCAAGGTGAACGCTTACTTGAGGATAGCCATTACTCTGTTGACTTCTGGGCAGCTGGCAGGCTTCAAACGAGTCTCAGGGTGCCTGAGAGTTGTGAGAACGAGGATACCGTAGCTGACCGACTCACCCTTTTCCTCTGCAGAATTAAGCTAGACTGTTCCGCCGCCATGGAATCTTAGTGGCAATAACATGGCCATTTTGAAACCCATGCCATAAAATTATACACATTACAAATTACATTCACAGTTAAAGAGGATTTTATGGAACCATGTACAGAGGTAATTGCGTTTAAGTGAGTCTAATGCTCTTCGATAAAATGATAGCTTTTAGCTTTATATGTTGCCCTAGTATTTTGATGATTATCTCGGTGGGCTGAACATACACAGTACAATTCTGTAATAATTTATACATACATATATATTTGTACTGAGTACTGCCATTATACCCTTATCTGAGAGATAAGGATTTAATGGCAGTACACAGTAGATATTAAGCTGTAAGTAATTGTAAGTAACAGCTATTGATTGTGTAGAATGTATATACTACAAGACTCATGGCATTCACAAGTATGGACTTCATATCATTTTTATAATTAAACCTGAGAGGTTATTTTTTTTTTCTCCCAGGAAAGGAGATTGGAGATCCTGCCACTCAGTTCCCACAAGAATCAATCACCTCTATGTATAATTAACACACTGTTAAGCCACAGAAATTTCAGTGCCAGTCTGCTCTGACCTCGGCCAAGACTCCATCAAGGTATCTAATTCATACATCGAGGCCTGTTCCTACAATACAATGCCATTAATTTAGGACTACATATAAATACAAATGGTCTTTACAGGTCTGTAGATAACATATATGTGGTAATCATCAGCTTTCTGATGATTGACTCATGTAGTGTAGCTTTTTTCTTGTATTTCTTGTGTATTTCTGTCAGTACTTCGGCCCCCTAGCTGTTGTTTTTCTGTTTCTCCCTATCTGTCAGTGTCGTCCATGTGCTTTTGTTTACAGTTCCCATGTGTTCCGGCCCTGTCCCCACCCACCTGATTTCCTGACCACCTCCACCTGCTTGCCTGCCCACCTGTATCCCATCTCCTCGTCAGCCCAACCCTATATCTACCCTGCTTGTTTCTGTCTTGTTGCCAGTTTGTCAGCGTTTTCTCTGGTGTGTACCTGCCTGTTTACTCGTGTTGAACCCGTGCTGAATCCTGCCTGACTGCCTACCTTGTCCCTGCCTGTTCTGCCACCATGAACTTGCCCTGTGATTCTGAATAAACCTCTTGGAACCTGAATGCTCCTGGTCTGCATTTGAGTCCGTGCCTGTGCCCTGACAGTTTCGGTCCATTTGTAATTGTGTGCGATTTTGCCACATTAAGTGAAATGACATTTGATTTGTGATCAGTGTTGAAGTGATTTAGAAAGTAAACCGTCTAGAGGGACTAGACCGCTGATAAGATTTAATGTGTTTCATCACACTAAAGGGCCTGGTTAAACACAGAAGTTTTCAAATATGTGTTTAAGTGTTTGATTAATCAGACAATGAAGTGAACTTATGGAACTAATTTTTGTATCCTCTAATGTCGTCATGGTTATTAAGATTAACACAAACTTATCTCAACAGACTATAATTACCAAAGTATTTTTATATTTTTTCTAGTAGAATTAAGTGTTTTTGGCCACAATTTAACCTCATTGTGTCCTCTAATGTCTTCAAGGTTATGGGGAGTTCAAATACAAAATTATCTCAACAGATAGTTTCCAGTGTATTTTTCCATTTTTCCAGTAAAATGAAGTGTTTTTTTGCCACAATTTAACCTCATAATATGAACTCCAGGCTATGTTTCAAGAGCTGGGTGAGATCTGGATGCGGTAACTCAGGATTGGCACATTTCTGGTTTGTCGGGTTGAGAGGGTCAGTGACCTACAAATGAATTCCTGAGTAAACTGTGAGAGGCACTGTGAGGCCTTCTGTTAGCCATAGCTGAGAACAAATGTCAAGCTGATCAAACTAAACCACAGCAGTGAGGAGGAAAATGACTCAGTCTTGGATTGCATGGACCCCAGCTCATGCAGAGAAGTGTTGAACTGTTGTGAACCCCAAATCACCTCTGAATGTCAGGCCCATGCATATTTGACATGCATACTATGAATACATCCTGAAGCAGAGAGATTTGCATTGCATTACTTATTTTACAGACTTCATAAGTATATATGTTTCTTTTGTATGGAGTATGAAGCCTGCATACTGACTTTTGTGAATGAAATGCACTGGAGTTTGCACAGAGCAAACTCATAGAATACAATCTTATGTCTCCACACAACACCTCAGTACTGTTAGGCTTAGTTTAGGATAAATGAGGTCATTGAACTGCTCTGAGTTGAGCTGAGAACCACCATCAAACACAGAAAAAGAACAAGACATCTCTTAGGGACATATTGCATTGGCTTAAATTGTTTGTTGTCCTCAGCATTGTATAAAATATGCTGCGAGACTTGTATACTTGTGTAGGGCTTAAAATACACAATATATTGAAAATAAAAAGAGGAAACAAAGACAAATTGACAAACAAAGACACAAAGACAGGAACAAGACAAATTCCCCAAGGGTCCCTTTTCAATCAGCTTTGGTTTCCTGTGGCATATGTATTTGTGTACCATGAATTCCTTGGCTAATCAGGTACAACTGCAAACCAGCAAGAAAATGTTAAAGAAAAAAAAAAAAAAAACTCTACATTTCTTTTTTGAAGAAAACACAATTCATCCTATTTTTTCAGTAGGAGCTTTGATAAGGGTCAGATGTTTCCATCAGCTCAGATGATATCTGTGGTTGAAATAGAGCTATGAATGGGTCGATATGCAATCCTAAGTATGAAGCCTTGTCTCCAGAAGTGCTATAATAAACCTGGCTGCAATACAACACTCAGCCTTTGCGTCCATCCGAACCTACTCAAGGATGGAGACGGAAGCAGGATGCTCTCTGTTACAGATGAGGTTCACATAACAAATTAGTCCTGTTAGTGCCCAAAGATGGCTGCACTCTGTGAAAGTATGAGAAGTTGATATTTCAAGTGAGTCAAACACATGATGTCTTCTCTGCAACTCTTTTTTTAACTTTTTTTTTTTTTTTCTCCTGGTTTCCAAGCAAATCTGATCAGAGATACTCAATTTCTTTTTCCAAAATGTCCAATTTTTCTGTAGTTTCAAGATTGCATCCTGTTCAGGTCCATAGTTCACAATTTACATTTTATTTTCTACAGCAGTGAGAGCTTCAATGAAAGGTATGTTTTATAGATATGTTTGGCAAAAAAGTAGAGGGAAAAATAGGGTGCCTACCATTTAGAATACTGCTGATATGGCTTATATATCTAGAGGGAGTGATGCTGTGTTGATAGAATTTAGTTCAAAAAGAGAAAGACAGATATCTGAAACTATTCTATTTTGAAAACCAAACCAGATTTTTTTCAGTGATACATTTCACAAAATGGAGTTCACTGTAGAATATTATGTCAAAACATGTCCCTGAGAAATAAGAAAACAAAACATGAAACATTATTGAACAAGTTTCCCTTTCTCTTTCTTTCATTTCTTCAGATATCAAGATATCAGATACCTCATTACGCCAATATTCATGATGTACCATGGGATTGTAATATCACTTTTTATAAATTAATCCATAATTAACTGTACTTAACTAGGGTCTACACAAAGTTAGACTAGACTAAATTAACAAGTTGCATTGTTTACATGAAACATGTTGCAATACTTATTGTAACTTTCCTAGCGTTATCTAAATGGTGCTGCTGGATTCACTAGCCAGTGAATGAGCTAGCTAACAAGCTGGCTTTTGAGACATCTTTGTTTATTTCATACAAAATGTTAATCAGTAAAGTTTAATTTCCAGCTTACTACTAAACCACTTACTTCTTGAATGAGATGGTAAATGTTTCCATCTTCAGTGAAAGAACTTTTAGTTATTAGCTGTTAGTGATATGGAGTGGATTGGATTATGTTTGTCAATGTGTAATGATGTTAAAATTATGTTACATTCAAATTACAATCTTGCCAGTTTTTGTTTTTAAGTCACACGATGATCTGATTTAATTCTGATTTAATTTTGATTTTCTGATTTTGCAAAATTTGAAATGATGATATATTGTGTCATACCTATGTCTGACACATGCATTGTTTTCAGGGAAATTATGTATCTAGACCAGCATTTTAATATGTGGAAGAGAGTAAATATGGTTAAATTGTTGATTAAGCTTTTTATTTGCTTGATAGCCTTAATCTTGGATGATTTACATAACTCCAACTTGATGACAAACCTATGAACTTGGCCTACTATCCTAACTTTATTTAATGAAAATATTTCAATGTTACCACAACTGACATACCTCATATAATACAGAAATGTTAAACTACACAGGTACATATTGTGTTTAACATTCAAACAAATATTTAAATTCATTTAAAAATAAAAAAATCATAAAAAGTAAATTGTTTGCTAAAATACCTAAGCTAACGTAAGGAAAATGAAAACACCAGAATGAGTTTAATTATTAAAATGTTCAAAATCAAAGAGGGAAAAAAAAACAATAAAAATAATACTGAAGTGACCAAACAAGAAGACCTGAGACCTCTTCCAAGGAGTGGAATCCTCTTTTTATGAGAGTAAAAGAATATTTTTCTTTGCCCCAAAGCTCTCTTCAAAGGGAACAGAGGTCAGCATGCTAAATAAAAGACAGTGTATGAAAACACAGTAAATCCCTTGAAGTTTTCAAGCATTCAGTGGACAAGGACAGCTGGTGCATATGTACACTTTCACATATCTTTTGGCTGAGAATGAAGGAATGAACAGTACTGAAGGTCTCCTGCCCCCAACCTGTCATTGGCAAGGTCAAAACTAGAAGCACTTGGCAGCAATACATATCCTTAAATCTATACACTATGTATAAGCCCTTTGAGGATGAAAAACTGATGCTTAATCTTCCTTTATGTTACCCTCCCCCTCAAGACCAATTTCCACATAGGATGTCGCTTCTACAGTATGACTTGTGCTGGACTGGGCTTATTTAATATGATTCTTGTCATTATGGAAGGGAATACAACCCGTTGGACCTGCTTCTGATCTTCAGAGTATGTTGTATCATGCACATTTGGGAAGCCAAGTTTCTGGAAAAGAGGAACTGATGAGTATAGCCTAGCAACTATGAACGTTGTATTCAGATAGGCAAGCATGTCACTATATATTTAGAAACCTTTATTTAATTTTACCAAACAGCTGTACAACTTGGAGGGAGCCTTGCTGTTTTGACACCTTAGAGGCTTTGATATAAATAAACCTAGATAACAAGATGTCAAGCTGAGTAAAACTGTAATCTCAAGCGTCCTCATTTTTACCATGAAGAGCTCTAATAATTCAACAGGGTAACACAATGTTTTGCTAAAAATGTTTGTAAATTCAGACCCTCTGTGTAAATTCACTTTGCGACCATGTCTTTTGTATAGAGCTTCTGGAACTCGCCTTTCTGCTTTAATACGTTTGCTTCAAAAGAAATGAGTTTTCCTGCTTTATGACACTTTTATGGTCACACATTGGTATGGGTTTTAGATGTCAGAATAACCAAATGGTAGCTAGTGAGCTGGATTAGTTTCAGCCGCTTCTATGTACTTTCCTCAACAATCAAACAATTAATTCACTGAATAATCAATACCAATAGGTATAATGAGTACCGATTTATCTATTTTCAGATAGGCTTGTGCAGCATTTTCGTCTGTGCACAAATTATTTGAACTTGTGGATAATTACTCTTCATTTCTGCACAAAGTCAAGAAATATTGATTACCTGTGCTATTCATTAATTTGATTTACTAAGATTCTGTAGTTTAAAGGCTTTTGACACATTGACACAGATTTTTCACTTTATTTGCTAGTCTTTATTGCACTTTGAGCTCATAGGTGGTGACATATATAAGTAACTACTGAAGTTATTAAAATGATCGTGCTAAATTGAATTCTGTCTCATATTTTACATTTTGCAATGTGATGTGAAGAAAGAGAATGCCACAGTGTGAGATTATTTGATTAAAGGAGGATGGCCATTGTCTGAATAATTAATGGGCATATAATATGTTAAGTTTCTTTTGAATTTTGTTTTAAGTTGTTCTCTTCTTGTCGTGTTGATAAAATATAAATGACAATATGGAGCTTAACCAGGGGGCCTATTTGGAGTTTCTGTCATAACACAAGCTGGGTCATCTTTAAAAAAAGTTCCATAAATCACTGTGTGAATCATGCTAACAGCAAACTGTCACTTGCATTCCAACAAATACATATTTTAGGAAAAATGGCTGAATGTGCCAAAACCTAAAATAAATGGCATCTGCACTCTGTGCAAATGGATTTGTGTAGGGAGTGGGATATCTCAGGCATGCACATGGGCATTGTTTGGCAGGGCTTGAAAATGGAGAGCTCCCTCTCTGGCGTTCACTAACTGGGAAAGCACAACAGAATGGGAGTCAATAGTGGGGCACAGGCCGAGATAAACAGCCTGCTCTTATCACAGGCCACTTGGCGGAAGTGCCAGCTGTGATGGGCAAGCATGATACTGATTCTTTGAATCACATTATGGGAACCCTCTGTGTTTAATTTGTAATTGAAGTTACAGCTCTACTGTGGGGATATTGCACAATGCAGTGATCATTCCAGGACAGCACCAGTTTATTGCATTGCATGACATCTTATGAATACTGGATACAGTGTTCCTTAATCTATGATATTAAGCCTGGAATATTTATAATTTACGGCAATCTTACATAATACAAATTGGTGAAAATAGATATGTGGATTAAATAAACAAAGAAAATGAAAGATAGAAAGTGCTTTGAGCTACCAAGAAAAATGAAATATACTGAACAGCCCAACACTTTCTGATGGGTGTGGTAAAGAAATGTCTGCCAGTAATGTTTGCAAAGGGAATATGTGTTTCAGTTAAGCAATGCTTCTCATACATAATCACGAACAACACTATATAAATTTTGTCTAAAATGCCAATGCTGTATGTACAAAAAGGGACAATATGCAGTGCAGAACTGTACACTGCCAAAACATCCATCCCTTATGGAGGTACCCAGAGCCAAATTGTTAATGACTGATTTAGTCAGCCTGCCAAAGGGTTGGATGGTGCTCATCTTCTCCAATAATCAAGAGCCAAAACTTCACCAAGGCCAAGACATAAAAACCATTTTGTAGAAATAAATGGAAACAGTAGCCGGCTCTTGGATACAGCAAATCAGATTTAATAAGATTTCTCTTTCTCAGTGGATTAAGGCCAAGGATCGCACCCAAGTTATTAATGTCCTTATTAATTAGCCTGTCACTTCAGGGCCTGCAGTTGCAATTGTGACACAATTAAAATGCTAATAAGGTTCCCACTCTCCCAGACATGATTGAGACACAAACTGTCCTTATCCGGCATGCTTAAGAATGTATGCTAACATTAGCCTCTTAAAGCTGGGTGTTTGACACATTTATATTCAGATTGGATAAAGATCATGTGAATCACAAAAAGACCAAAAGATATGCATAACGTATTTAGAGTATGTTATCATAAATAGGCTTAATGGCATATTTGCCGCATAGACATCTAACCTGTGACTGGATTAATACAGAGATTAAGAGAGCTAAGCTTTCTTAGATCTACCTCTCTTTCAAGAGAGAGGTAGATCTGGTTTATTCAGGTACTGTATGACAATCAGAAAACATGTAAGCAATGAAAACCTGTCCCCCCAACAGACGGGGTTCAGTGAAGGCCACAGCTAGATGCCTGTTTTTAAAACTGTTCCTTTTTAGGATTGTAGTTGGGCTGGGGAGAAAGATATATCTAGAACCATTCTAAGAGTTCTAATAATTAAATGGGAAGTACATGGAAATAATTAATAGATCATAGCTATACCTAATGAATGTTTTATAAAATTGAAATATGGTGCTGAATTTTTTCCAGGTCTTTCTGTAAGTTTTAGTTGGTTTTGAGAGCTCTTTTGGTCAGTTGCCTCATGAAAACCAGCCAGCTCTGGCACAGTTAATTGAAACTCTTAACTATAATATGGTTTGCCCATAATGATGTTTTTCATCTGGAAACATACAGCTATTTGGTTCAACATGGAATACATAATGAAGGATTCACTTTACCACTCTTTACAGTAATTTCCATTTCATATATTTGTGGCCTGTGTGTTAAAGCGCAATGATGGGGGAAGTTCCTGATATGAGCAGCATACTTTTTTTCTCTGCTACCTGATGAACCCTATACATACAGTAAACTCACCTGTGAAACCAAATAGGCAAAGTGTATTTCATAAGTGTTTTTCATCCCCTCCTCTGCGTCTTCTCCATTTCCCTGATGCTGAAGCAGTTTTGAATTCTTCACGCGCTGGCCTGTCTCAGCCTGCACTTTCCTAATTTCATTCTGTGGCAACTGTAGAGCAAAAGAAACTAAATGCAATACAAATGTGCTCGTAAAGCAACTGTTTCTGCCCACCTCTTAGTCTCTATATGTATGTCTTCTTTGGAACAACTGCGTAATGTTGCTGTGATTTATCACAGAGCAGTGCCCTGTTGCAGTAGGGCTCAACTTGATTCAAGGCATGTATGTTTCCAACAGTGCACCTTAACTGCAATAATCTCTGAAACAGGAAAATCTTTGTTTTCTCAAAGCAGGATTACAAAATCAATGGTCATGACTGAAATATAAAGCATGTCTTCTGACTCTTCTGGATTTATAGAAGAGGGTGACCTGTTGATGTATAGACTAGAAAAGCCTTGTGATGGACAGGGTGTACAAAATGACAGAAAACCAAACAACATATGAATATTTATTAACTAACAAGGAGCCACCCTTTGCCTTTAGATTAGCTTTGATCCCTCTTGGCCGGCTGTTGTACAAGTTTTTACTATTTTTATTGGGATATTGAACCATTCTTCAAGAAGGAAAGTCTCCACTTCTTTGGGAGATGAAGGAGAAGGAAATGTATTGAAAGCTTGGATACTTGTACATACTGTTGAGTGTCTACACTTTTGACTACTTTCAGAATATTACTCTGTGTACTTTCTTGCACAGTATATCACTGTACCACACTCTTGAACACTTGCTCACACACCTGACTGCATGTGCAGTGTTACTCCTTACCACTATTACAGCTGATTTTCCTAACTTGCATTATCAGCATGTGTTTTCTCATTGCGAGAAAACTGTCCAAATCATAGCAGAGCAGAGATATTGGCTTCTCCACATTTCAAACAAATAGTGTGCAGGCTTCAAAAATGAAGGTCACAGTTTTATCATGACACTCCCAAACCATTCCACTGTATCTAATGCAACAGGACAGAACTGTTTAATACTTCTGCTGGAGAAATAGATTGCCTGACCAATGTGCCATTGAACTACTTGATCTTATAAATGTGATTGGATGAAGAGATCTTCCACATTGATCGCTGCTTTAAACAAAGGTCAGTGATCTCAGCTGAAGTAATTTGTGGATAACGGGGTTTAAGTGTTAAGCTTCCATACCACATCAGGTTTCACCATATTGTTTATGATACCGGGTGTTTGATGTAGCACACAGTCCCTAGAAAGTCAGCTGCGAGTCAGAATGTGTCAGTGTGAAACCAGTGTTGATCCCAAGATCAAAGGCATAGCGCTGTCAATACAATATTTACAACGTACAGCAACAATTTCAGAACATGTGTATGGTATAGGACAATTAATTGATGAGTTGGTATATCTGATTTTTTTTGCATTTCAAGGGGACACATGTAGATGTTTTGTCAATGTGCTGTAAATGTGGAATGCAAATGCAGAATACAAAAGCTGTGCCCAGCATTGGAGAATATTTATCTCCCTTTTAGTGCAGAGCTGGCGGTCCCTTTATTGATCCAGAGTGTTAATGAAGTGCAGATCAGAATGCTGATATCCCTCCTGCACTTGGAGAAAGTCACATTTCTGTGTAGGACATGCTAAAACGAATGATGTCCTGCATATTTAAAAGCAAATCAATCATTCTTGCAGAGTAAAGGAAAAAATACTGTCATTAATGTAGTTGACAATTCAAGAGGCTTTGATGCTTAAAAGTCATATACAAAATACAGTAAATAAACATTTTTTCATGCTTGCATCATTTCTCTGTTGACTTTTTCAGAATTTTTACTGGTAAGTATTGAATTATAATGTACAGGTTTGTTGATGTTTTGAAAGGGTATGCTTCCATACATTATTTTTGTTGTCATAATGATTTGATAGTGGGTTATTTTTGGGTCTATGTTTCGGCTCTCTTTAATGCTACACCCTCATTTAAGATATTGACTTTGTTGCAAGTGATTCAATATTTGGATTTGACTACACCCTTACTGTTTGGTTTAGCCATTGTCAAATGAATGTCTTTACATGGCTAGTTCCCTGGGATGTATTCGGTAAGGTGTTCCTAGCTTGACATTTGTATTGAAAAAGCAGGCACACATGATTCATATTGACACTTGCAGAGGTCAATGCACTCTGATGCATTTGAAAAGGGTGATTACCTATGGGCCTCTGAAAGGAGGTTTATTTCAGAGACTAATTAGCTTGAAAAGGAAATTTGCTTGTGGAATTATTGTTTTTTCTAGGTGACAAGACAGGCCAAGTCAAAGACTTTCACAGTATGGAGGAAATCAAAATCAGGATGTCAATAACATGGTTTCTCTAATTGCTTCAACAGCTGTTATTAGCAAATTGTCATGGACACGGAGCTCAATACAGAGAAGCATGAAATCCATCATGTTATGGCTCTGTAACAGAACTTTTTACAAGTCTGTTTACAAGATGATTCTAGTGACAAAGAGCACCTCTCTAATGTCTGGCTATTATTGACACATTAAAAAAACAAAGGTTTTTACAATGTTATCCATTTATACAGCAGGATATTTACTGAGGCAACTGTGGGTTAAGAACCTTGCCCAAGGGTACAGGAGCAAGCCCCCCCTTGAACTGGCAACCTTTTGGTTACGAGTCCTGCTCCTTAACCATTATACTACACTGCCTCTCATCCTACTAAACAACTAATCTGCATCCAATCAATTTCATTGCAAATGGCTTCTTGTCATTGTCTTGTCATTGTTCTTGCCTGCTTAAAGTGTAGCTAAATACAGGCGTGTGGCTGGAGAACACACTAACTGGAGAGAGCAGTAGTGTGTTCAGGCATATTCTACTTTGTGTGTTTTTGTAAAGGAAATCATTATGTTTTTGAATAATATTCTCTGTTGGTGAATAAATTTCTGTCAATAAATTTTTGTTACAGCAGTGATACATGGCCACAGACACAGTGGTTGCTAGGTCATTGCACTTTGGACTTATTGTTATTGGGTCATTGGGTCAGGCATTTCAGCTGTAAAAGGGAGAAAACTATAGATTTTTGTTGATTTTTGAAAAGAATTTTCATAACTGTCTTCGTGGGATTGAAATTTGGTTCATTTTGGTAAAAAAAAAAAAATCACCACACATAACCATGATGAAATTACACCAACAGCATTATGGTGTGCATTTTAGTTTGTCCTAATTAACATCACATGGGAAGGGAAAAAAATTCAGATGGAAACATGCTGAACTAAGCTTTCTGTTCCAGCTACCGTATTGCAAAACCAGCCTGTTTTAGCAATGTGCAGAGGAACTGGCCTGGCTTGTCATCTAGGAAAAACAATAATTCCACAAGCAAAACTTCTCAAATTAATTACTCTCTGTAATAAACCTCCTTTCAAATACCTAAAAGTAATCAGTCTTTTCAAATGCAGCGGAGTGGATTGACTACTGCAAGTGTCAAAATGAATTATGTGTGTCTACTTTTTCAATACAAATGTCAGGCTTGGAACACCTTATCGAATATAGCCCTTGGAGTTAGTTGTATAAAGACATTCATGGCTAAAGTCAACAGCTTAAGTGTTGGTGTTGTTGTTAAAATGGCTGAAATATAGACCCAAAAATAAGACACTATCAAGTCATGACAACAACAAAATTAATACAGTCATGCCACAATGCCATGAAAAGGCAGTATTCTGTGTGTGCATAGTGGTGGTGCAAAAACAAAGCTTTAAATAGAGAGTCAATATCTTCTCAAAAACTGAGAGGTTGCCTACATTCAGATGAGCTCATTCACAACCTCTACATATTCATTTTGTCTATAACAAAATTGGCACTCAGTATACTGCACATCCCCCCCCCCCCCCCCCCACACCATCAGTAGTTATCATATCAGAATTATACATTTGAATAATTTCTTCACTGTCCCACGGACAATCATTTCATCAAGTTTCATTTAAATCTATCCATGACGTTGTCAGTTATCCTGGTAACAGACAGCCGACCAAACACACGGGGCGATCGCATTACCTGACGGTGGCAAGGATAACAAAGAAAAGCACCATTTTCAAAGGGGTTTAGGAACACACTGACCTTGAGGCAAGTGGCTTTGAAAACAAAGTCTGAGCAAACATGAAAAGAAAGTAGAAACTTTCTGTCTTTCAAACACACATAAAAGTGTGTTTGACTTTGCTTTTATTTTAAGGCTCTTTTTTTACTTGTTTATTTCAATTTGTTTCAGCACAAGAAGCTAAAAAATGGATTACCATGCCCACTTTGTCAAAATACTTGCATTTTACTGTCCCTTTTCTCTCTTTCCTTTTTTGATGGCAGGTCTTTCTTTCCATAAAGGTCATTTCAAGTCTTAAACAAGACCAATTTCTGCTGTGAATTAATTAGTTCTTGTTCCCATATCTAGTTTCCTTCAGTAATATTAACAAGGGTGTAATATTAAATTTTATTTTACCTTTATGAGTTGATAAATATTTTCTGACACACAGAGAAAGATAACTAAACAAATAAACTATTATAATATTAATACAAAAATATTGGGAGTTTATTGAGTTAAATTTCCATCTTGTCTCAGAACACCAAATTCTGAAGCAATTAATGCATACACGCTGATTAGCACCCTTATAATGTGACACAGAAAGGTAGGTTTGATCCCTTCAGATCACCACCAACGTAAGCTGTCCTCTATTTCTGTCTGCTCAGCCCACATTCTGGCTTCAACTTTATAAATGCATTCAAAGGCATCTCCAATTCTGAAAACTCACTGCAACGTTATTGCCTTACAGCTCACTACCAGCATATATTAGCACCAGCCAAGTCTCCAGGGATCAACTGTAACGTCATAACTCTCCCAAAATCATCATATTGCAGTCCAAACACCTCCTCTGTAAGTGTATTCCAGTTTGATCTTGTTTAGATTCCGTTTTTAAATGTTAAAAAAAAGCAAAATTCCACAGTGGTCTGGGAACTGGGCTTTAAACTAGAACATTTCAGGTTCAAGTTCAAGGAAGGGCACTATTGTTGTGCCCTTGAGCAAGGTAATTAACCTAAATTGTGCCAGAAAATATCCAGCCACCTAAATGGGTAAAATGTAGGCCATATATTTCCTCCTGCTTCATAGCATCTGCAAAGGAAATAAATAAAAATAGAATGGAGTTAGCTGGATGTCTTTTTTCCGTGTTTTATTGTATTACTACCCAGAAATGTAGTTTTATTTGGCTTTTCCTTGGCCTTAGCCTAATCGCATTCTCCTCCCTTTTTGGCATGAATGCCTGCTCTCCCAGTACATGGTGTGTCTGAGAAGACCTCCACACTGTAACCGTGATATTCACTGACCACACAACACACCACCACAGGGAAGCCAATTACACACAGCACAACATTTACTGAGAAAAAAATAACCTCAATATGAAAAATAACTCAATAAAATAAAAAAAAAACAAGCACTACTACGTATAGTACACAGACATGTGTCTAGAATTGGGACTAAGAGACATTCAAATTCACAGCAGAGTAAGAACAGGAAATATGTTCTCCCCTCTTATTTGCTTGTGATATACCCAATCCTCACAATTAAAGGAGGAATTTCAGTTTATTTTGGAAGAAAATATGTCTTTCTGTAAATATCATATCTTAATCCCTTTGATAAGGTGTTCTGTATTTGTGTCATTTTCAAAAGAATCTTGTAAAAGGCTGGGAGGAGTGTAGAGTTCAGTTTGTGTCAGTAGGGGGCAGTGCTCTACTGCACACTTGTGCTCTGTCAAGTCATGGCTGATGCTTGTTCATGCATCTCTGTTTCAGTGTTGTTGAGGTGTGGATGCCAGATTTGTAAAATGGCAAGAAAAAGCACATACATATAAACACACATGATGCGTTCAGTGCATTTTTGTCAGCATGAAGCAAAAAGCTGTTATTTTCGTTCTGTTAATCACATTGAGATGCACATACCATATGATAACCTTAATTTCACAGATGACATGCAGTTGGGGTTTCTTTGATCTTGGACTGAAGCCCACATGGTACATCTCTATGAATCTATAATGTAATGCTGTACCCCCGCCTCCCACCACCTGCCCCAATGTCTGTGCGCACACACACACACACACACACACACACACACACACACACACACAAACACACACACACACACACACACACACACACACGCACACACACACACAAAGTGCACACACACACACACACACACACACACACACGGAAGTATATGGTAAAGATAAAAGATAAATACAGCTCATAGTTTCACCCAGGAGGAGTGCCAGTTTGTGTCATAGTCTTGTACAATATAGCAGCTGAAAAACAAAAAAACTAGCTTTGTAATTGCCCAGATGCAAAAGGGGTGGAACTTATTCTCATAACCACCATTTGCAAACACATAACAGTGACTGTACATTACATGGACATGGCATGAATGCATTGTTTTTCTAAGAAAACAGCACGCATTGAAGTTTGCTTAGCTCAGCTTATTGGCTTATCACGGCTTGTCTATCACCTGACTGCTACTGGTTGACTTACATTGGTGACTCACTGTCATCTCAGCCCAGTGATTCACAATACAAGAGCTGAACATCCAACAGCAGTGTTCATCCTGCAGTGGCCCAATAAGTGATTCATGTTCAGTGTCCAGCCAGTAAGCTGGGCGTCTTATCATTTTAAACTTTGACAATAGGTTTAGATTGTTTTAGCCCCATGACATAATCATTCAATTTACCACATAAAACTGCAATACCTCAAGCACCAGCTATCCTGAGGGAAACTTAATAGAGCTGAACACAGTTCACATGAAGCATTAGCCTCCAACATCCAGTGTTACAACTCGTTAACACATCAGCACATATGAGCTACTGACAGCCAGACCAAAGTGTTCTAGCTCAAGAAATTATAGGGAGGTTTGAGAGGCCCTGTCAATGATTGACATCTTGTGTGGACCATTCCCCCTCTGGGCCCAATCACGGCAAACAGCCTTTCAGCCCCATACTGACAGCTCCATCAGTCAGTGATCTTATCAGCTGGGCTCAACAAGTCACCTGCTGACTGAGCACCTGAACAGGATGTCATGAGATGAGTCTCTGACAGAAGGCCTATCACTCTGGCTGTCAAGCACTGACTGACATAGTTGGCAGGGGGCTGTGGGTAAGCAGGTGAGGATGGCGTAAGGAATACAGCTAGTGCTAGTCAAAAATTTTGGTTTATTTGCACATGGAAAAAAAAAATGTTTATACAAAGTCACCCAGAGTAAAAGTTAAAAAAAAAAAAGACTGAATGCCATTTAACACAATTCTATTCACAATTCTCCATTCCTTGGGCATATAGCAACATCTGAAATGTAAGTGGATAAACTCTTCTGAATATATTACATCATTGGCATTTAGGAGACACTCTTATCCAGAGTGACATTCATAGGTTACAGTTTTTTTGATATGTTATCCATTTATATAGCTGGATACTTACTGAAGCAATTGGGTTAGGTACATTGCCCAAGGGTGCAGCAGCAGTGCCCCATCCGGGAATTGAACCAGCAACCTTTCATATACAAGCTCTGCTTCTTACCTGCTGTACTACTCTGTCCCCTGAATAATAGATGCATAAGTTGTTCTTTTAGCTACATGGTTAAAAACTCTATATACATATTTGTATACAGATGTAAAGTGGTTCAATTCATTCATGACACAGACTGAGCCCTGATATGATGTGGTGAACTATGTGTGGTCTGTGGTTAAAGGTGCTCTAGTATATCCTACACTGGATGGCCTGGGATTTATCCACTCCACCAGAGAAGAAATATTACTACTGGAACAGAGCCAGATTGTTTCCAGCTGACATCATACATGTATGCCACTTCCTGAACTGAATGAAGATAGTCTTTTTGTACTTGCTGCATTTTAAAAAGAGTAATGGAGACCTTCAGAAAAAATGCATAAATTGCCAAAATCATAATTTTCCCTCAGTACAAATGAATGCATTTGCATTTCAATATTATGCATTCATATGGATTTAAATATCAAAATTAGCTACTCTATTACCTGCTCATGTAAGCTTTGATGTAAATTTCCATATATAAATTTGCAAGGGTTCATTCATGAATTAAATTACCTTGACATCATTTGCAGTGTGTTGAGACATAATAATATGTATAATATGCCTGTATTTGAACAGTTGAGTGGTGCTTGATTCTTGGTTTTTGTGTCCTTTTTTAAGAGAAATGGTGCTAATATTCTTATGTCAACATAAATTTATTACTTATAAATAAGTAAACAAACATATAAAAAGTATCACTGATGACAGCAACACAAGTAAACCTGGAAAAATATGTTTTCAAAAAGTCACCAGTAACACATGTTTTACAGTAAAATACAAATGAAGGTTTCCTGAACACAGCCTTTTTCGTCTCTCATTGAGCTGTTGTTGAATGTTTCATCAGAGGCGTTTCCAGGTGTTTCAGTTCAGGCTTGTTTAATTTGGTTCTACATCTCCCAGAGTGAACAGGACACCTTCCAGAATGTGTGATTACCACACAGAGCTGTTCAAATTTCCCTCTTGTTCTGCTCAGAGTGAAATAAACTATATCCTTTGGCTTGGTCTCTGAGAACATTACCTTCCATTTCTTTTTACGCTGGTTTAAGACAGACATTTGTCATCTGTCCATTCTTCAGTTGAAGGCCTGGGACCCTGGAGAAACACAATCAGTCATTTAATTTGAGCCAACAATGCATATCTAAATTATAGCCATAGTTTACTCCAACAAAGGAATTCATGATATTCTGTCATTAAAGCTCACAACCCTTGTCGTTATGATATTCACAGCTTAGTTTAGATGCTTTGATGAAATGTCATGAAAATGACACCATTAAGATTAAGATTAAGGTGTTATTATGCCTCAAAGTACAAATGCAAATTCCCACAATGCAAACAATGTAAACAATTCTTTCTGTTTACTTCCCAAAAAATATAAGTAAAAATATCTCCCTCTTCCTCTTTCTTTCTCTCTCTAACTGGATGGAGCTTCTCAGGGGAGAGACAGAGACATTTTTCAGTTATTGGAGGTTTGTTTTGTATTTTTATTTGCTAGTTTGCATAGCGTATACCTTACTTTAGTGTCCAATGTACATGGTATACACTGGCACTTGAAATCACTTTAGCTCTTTAAATAAAATTTCCATTTCTCCACTACACAGATCCTGATTGCTGTTTGTTGTGCCTGTGGCTGCTGGTGCACCCTAACAGATGAAGACATACTTGAACTGTTAAGTGCTGTTATACAATCCTTTATTTAAATAAATAAATAAATAAATGGGAATCACGTTAATTATTTGTCAACATGCAAATTGCTAGTGCTATGTGAGCTACAGCGCAGTCATGTGAGCTACATATCACAGTCAAAGTAATTAACTAAATTAGTGCACAAAATAATAATTTGACTCACTTTATTTTTGAGTGTCTCAGTGTTAACTGCAGCTATGCTTTCTGGTATAAATTTATTTTCATTATGTGCCACCCCCTTAATTCTTTATATAAACAGTGTAAATTGCAGAATGCGAGTATTTTTTTCATCTGTACAAAGTGTCCTTTTCTACAAAGTGACCATTTCTCACACCTGTCATTTTGAAGGGCACCCCGGCACTTAGCTAAACTGCAAGACTTTTTTTGTCAAAATGTTATTATTGCAAGTTGCTTTTGTCATTAGCACTAGATAAGAAACACTCTGTTTTCACACAAATGCTGTCTTTAATTAATCATGCACCTCTACACTCAGTTGAGTATCGCCTTGTTTTAAGTGAGTTTAAATTGATTCTTATAAAAATATTGCTTGATTCTTACAAACTGAGTTTTTAAATACTAGTAATATAGCGTGGAGATGCAATCTTCAACACTGACATTTTCCTTTCTGGTTTTAGTCTAACGTGTGTGTGTGTGTGTGTGTGTGTGTGTGTGTGTGTGTGTGTGTGTGTGGGTGTGTGTGTGTGTTTTCAGGGTCCTGTATTTGAAATGTTTAGGAACAACAACAAAGTTTGGCATCAGTTTCAACATTAGATGTACATGCTGTACAGGCATTGGACACTGTTTTTATGGTTTAATCAATTGCCCATGCCCACCAGTTGAAATAAATGAGGTGTGCTGTGAGAAGTGATGGAGGGGGGGGAATGACAGAGCTAGGGAGGGTTGTTTGTTTTACTTCTCCTTTTCCTAATAATTTTTACCTGTTGTATGTGCAATAATAACAATAAATCATAAATATAAATTATGCATTTTTGATATCTCCATTCCTGTGTCTTTTTTAAAGAAAACATTTTTATGTGGAGAAGTAGCCAGCTTCTTCACAGATAGGAACAATTATATCCCAGTGGTTTTCATCATTACATGCAGTTCATTGTTACTGTCAGTGTTTGTTATAAGTGTAGGACACTGTATGTGCTGCTGTAAAAGCGCATGACTATTGCTATGTTTCAGCAGAGCCCGGAGGGCCTGGGTTGGTGACTTCATCAAGGTTCTAGTCTTCTATCTGTGGTGCAAGAGACAGGATCAGGATAATCAAAGCACTTCACATATTTTTCATATGACAGCAGCTGAACTAGGTAAAGTTCTCCAAGGTCCAACCACAAACACATTGAAAGCCCTTTTGTTCTGTGTTCCAGTCAGTGAATGCATGCAACAAGGAATCTTAATATTTCCTCCGTTAATAGCATATTAAATTAAATAGATCGTCCTTGGGAAATGAAAGTAATATAATGTATGACAGTCTGGAATAAACAAATATTTTACTGACAGAAACAGACATAAAGTTACACAAAAATGTTACAGTCTTATTCCTCACACACAGCACATAGAATATATACCAAAGCTTAGTTAATGCATCATGTGGCTTCCCACTTTTTTCCTCCATGACAACCAAATTTTATTTCCTTAAGGACAATATTATTTCATGTTTAATTCAAAGAACAGTTTTCCCCAAGTATGCAAATTGTTCTCTTCCCTAAGGCTATGATGTAATGTGCACAAAGGAACAGAAAGCTTGTTTTTATTATGTTCATATTATGCATGCAATAATCCAAGCATTTCTACTTACAATTTAAAAGGAAGAAGTGCACATTCTTTTTCAGCATATGTAAATTAAATATGAATTAATGTGTTATGCCAGATGTGTGAAACAAAACACAGGAGGACCTTGATGTTAAGTGTTGATATAAGTGTGTGTATGCATGCATATGTGTGAATAATGGTTTAGATATCTAAATGAAAGTGGCTTCAGCAAATTTTGATGACCTTAAAAGGGTGTTAGACCGTAATAGGGTGTTTGACCACTAGGAAACTGAACCCTAACTAGAATAGCTACAGAGACCTGTCATGATTCTTACACGATAGAATTATAAAACTAGCTAGCTAATGTGTACACATTACAGAAAGATAGCTAACATCATGAATCTACATCCAGATGAGTCCAGCATCAGCAGTATCTTAGCAAGACTGATGGGGTACTGACTTGATCACCTTATCTTCATCATATAGCTATAAACTAGTAGTACCTATACCAAGTAGCTGATGTTGCTTCAGAATTAAAAGTAGACAAATTCAAGACCCAAAGACAAACCTATAAAAAATAATTAAAAAGTTGTACACGTTTAATGTGACTGTTGAATGGCCCTTTGACCAGTGGTACATAATGAGGTTAACTACTCTGTGAAAACAATTGTACATATTTCCTTTAAATTGCCCTTTACATCATTCTTTTTACTCTGAATCTCAGCTGTCTCACAGTGGATTTTCTGATCAGGGAATGAAGCTATGACAATTGTTATAATACCATTGGTTTTCCCAGAATGTTGACTAGGAGAGGATGGAGTAAGAAAAGTGATAAGCCACTTTTTAAAGTGAGTAAGTTCATAAAATTTATCCTTTTGAGTATAGCTTTCCCAATACTGCAAAAACGTTTACGACAATTTTCCTAGCAACAGAAAGTTCTGACACAACAGGTCTGACCTCTCAGTAGATTGGATATATACAGAGTGACATACATACATACATTTATTGGACAGGTCAGGTCAGTAGTAGAAAGGTCTTATATCTAAATGGAATTATTGTTCTAACATCATATGCTAGGTGGAAAAAAAATCATTTTGCAGGTGGACAGTTAAATTAGTATGTTAAATATTGCTTATCTCTCCTCAAAAACATAATGTAGTAGCTATATTCTATACTCTGTGTCTAGTATCTTTTATCAAGTTAACATTTTTCTGTTGTTGCTCTTGCTTAGTTTTTATATATACAGTTCTGTACGAGTTTTAATTTCAATTTCATTTAAGTCTGTTTATGTAAAATGTTGTGCTTCGTTGCCCTGGCTTGTTAGTTTTGGCTGGGCGTGGAAGTTGACATAAAATAGACCAGAATGAAAGAATATTTTAGCTTTTGAGAAATATGGGAAACAGAGCCAAGAAGTGTTCCTTTTACAAGTTATCAATCTAAATGCAATGTGCTTTGTCCTTAACTTTGGGTAAAGAATTCAAGCCATTGTTACATTTGTTTGTCTCTTTCAAAATGTAGAGTAGTGCTTGTTGAAATTAATTAAAAATGTAATGTTTGCAGGAATATTTTACACAAAGGCAAGGACAAAGTGGGTTGCGGTCAGATTTAATCAGGCCCCTAGACAGAAAAACATGCAAATGACACCCTCGCAAATGAACAAAACAAGAGAGAGAAAAAAATGAGGAAATTGAAGAAAGGGAAAAAAAAATCCAATGTCACACTCATGCAATTCATTTAATATGGTTTCTGTTTGTTCTGCTTTCGTCTAAATGTTGAGTCCTTTCCTGTTATCCAAACATGTTAATTGTAACAAATCGAGTTGGCACATAATCTTATATGGAGCGTGCTTCCACTTAGAATAATAAATTCGTGATCAACTGTAATGGTACTTCATGCTGATGAATATATTAATAAATGCGTACATCAAGTCTTTTTTGGGTGTGTTGCTGAACGAAATTCACAACAGATGAGGAAATTCTGGCTTATAAAACAGGCTGAAAACAAGCAAAGTTGTTGCTGAATAATGTAGATGAGGACAGGGCTATTGTGGTACTTCTTTGTATTATCGTGGTGAAGTATGAAATCAAAATAGTCAGACACTGCACACGCTGACTAGTGGACACTGCATTGTGCTATGTCGTGTGCATACTAAAACAGCCAGAGATAGGGAGAAGGAATTCAACCTTGCAGTGCTAAAAAGAGACTATGGTTGTGCCTTTGTTGATGGTATTTTCTTTTCAACCCACACTACAAGGCCTCTGCAGAGCAGATCCTGAAAATGATTTCAAAGTGCAGTAACACTAAAACAAACCATCAAAAATGTATTCTTTCTTCCAGATGGCAGAATCGCGCAGCGGAGTAATTAGAACTCGCCAATTCCATCATGAATCCATTATTTTCCCTCAGTTCTAGCCGCACTGTGGTTTGTTTTATGACGCTCACTCTGTTCAATAGTGGGGCCCCATGTTTGCACTGTTTGTAATGAAACTTTTTAGCACAGTGAACATCTGCAGTCTTAGTGATTTATAGTGAAATTAGTAGATTAAAATGGTTATTAATACCACTTGTTGCAGCAAAGTGACGTAAAAACAGAAATACATATCACAATGCCTGGTATTATATTTCCATCTCATTCTGATTCAGTACAGATTCTGTGATGTAGTGTCACCATCACTTTCTCACAGTTTTAGGGTAGTCTTTAGCCATTCATCTTTCAGCGTTTCAACCAGCCAAAATCCTCATTCACTCATACAGTGAGTTGTGAATCAACAAGAATACTGCAGAACAGCCACTATTAATTCAGCTATATCATGCAATGATATTAGCACATGCCAGAAATATGTATCTGTAGTAAAAAGAAACTAACTGTAAGAACAATAACAGTACTGAGAAAAGCTTTACTGTGACCTTGGTAGAATTTACTTACACACGAATGATAATAAACAAGGAAATATTCACTACTAACTAAAAACAACTTATTAAATCACATTCCTCCACTTAAACTAATCATAAATTTAAAGCCATAACTGCGACAAGCATAAACACCATGTATGCAGACTGTACTGTGAATGGCATGTGAAAAAATGCTGGAACTCTCTTCTTTCATCTTTACGACTCCAGGCCCAGATGAACCAAAGTGAAACAGACACAAGCTGTGAATTCCTGCTGGTGCTTAGCCCAGATGTTTCCCCTTGTATTTCATTGAATCCAACACCTTTTCAGGACACTGTCCAGCAATAAATCCAGGGAGGACTGCTGGAGGAATCCAAGGCTGTGCGCCTGGCTGCATCAGTCATATGCTGTATGCATGAGCTCAGTGAGAATATCCACAGTGCATATTTTTATGGGGCAGAAATAATTAGCTGTTAGGTTCACCCTCCCTCTCAAAGTCACTAGCATTCCTAAAAGATTTAAGGATTCTTCTCAATCAAACCAAATCAAATCAAAAGGACAAAAAAGATGAATTTCATTGCCTATAATGTTCACGTGAATGTTATGCCATACTTGTGGGACAGTAGTATTTAATGATCCCATACCTCCAGTGATAAATTCAGATCTAAATTAAATTAGTTGTTGTAGAAATTATCTCCATTTTGCCTTGCCATTCCTTGCACACAGATTTATTTCAAACAGTGAAAAGTGAGATGAATGTTCTCTTTTTCCACACATGACATTCTTTGTGCAAGAGTCGCATGCTCCTCCACAACCTCCCATCAAGAAAGGTGAAAATGAAGTGGAAATGCTGTTTAAAGTACTCAGTGACATTTTGCAGTATTAAGCAACATGCATAAGCTGACATTTCTCCAGTGAAGCCCAAGGCCTCCCCATGGAGGCTTTCAAAGGTTGAAACATTTAGGATACACTGAAGTGAACGAGTGTTTCATGTTAGTTCCACTTTTCCTGGCTGCTCCCTGGAAGTGGAGCAACATCTGGATAAGGCACCAAGACTAAGAAACGTAAAATTTCCTTTCTATAATAAATACAAATCTTTTTTTATATATATATTTTCACAAAACAAGACTTGTATGAATGTGTGCCCTGCATGAAATCCATCAAGCCTTTCTGTACTAACATTAGCTATTTTCACAGCTTTACTTTTCATCACAGTGTCATTAGTTAGAAAATAATATTTTTGTTTATTTTATTTTTTGTATAAATGATTCTAAGTAGCATCCTAGTATTATTTTTTAATCATTAAATTAAACATGTTTTATATTAAAAATATTGGGAGTATCTTTTGAAGGTAAATGTTCATATTATGTTTGTAATAAAATGGTGAGTTACTGTAAGTATCTCATAGAATATAATCCTGCCTTCAACTGTGAAGCTTTACATATGGCAAAGTCAAATGTAATTTACTAGGTGTTTGGACTTTGCAAGCATCCAAACTGTTTGCTTTACCCACAGATATTATGTCATCGAGTATATTTAGTATGGTAATTTAAGTAAATAAGCCACAGCAGAGGTCACAACACCTGCCCCTGGGGGCTCTGTGCTCAGACATTGCTCCTCTTAAGACACAGTCTTCAGACAGATTACAAAGTACCGTACAACATCTGTTTCATAGGTTGTATGTACTCAAGGAAAGAAAGAATTGAGCTTCAATATGCTGTTACCCACAGAGTTTATAAATAGTTCTGTGATGCTATAGTCCCTGGTATTTCATATGGACTGGTGCCTCAGGGACAAAAAGTGCAAACGCAGTGCTGTTTGCGTTTTTGCTGAGTATGAAAAGAATGAAAATGACTGTGCCATGTGCATTTCCTGACAATATCCCTTTTTTCCCCATCAAAGTAAGGTCTGCAGTGTTAGACTGCTGTGCCCAGGACCTAAAATGTTGCCAAAGTACAAGCAGGTCTAAAGTACAATGCAAGTCACTCCTACTTTAATTACGACATGGATGGTGCTGGTGTAAAAGCTGGGCATTTCCAATCTTTTAGTGACAGGGTATCAGCCATAAAAGCCTTTCAGCTCTTAGTCAGGAACTCATCCAATCACTTAACTGTAAGAGCAAAGTTCAAGGCTAGAAAATGTGTTTTCAGCTAAGTAAATTTGCATCTCCCTTTTGTGTTGATCATTCATTTGATGGGAGAAGATGGAACTGGATTTTAATCCAATCCAGTGCCACTCTCTGGCATTTTTTAGGATGTGAATGGAAATCACATGTACGAACACACACACTGTGTGCGGTTCCTGGCATTTTTGTTAACTTGTCACTAGATTCATAAAATAGATGCATGCTAATTGTGCTTGTAAATTTGACCCACTCTCCACATGCCATGGGCTTTAGTTTGGTTCCGATGATGCACTGAGGAATGCATTTCCCATATGGCTCAGTGAATGGCACCACACTTGGGAAGGTTCCGGAATGAGCACTTTTACCGAGACAATATGATCTCTCTGTGCCCAGGGACAAATGTTTCATTTTACTGCAAATCTTACGTAAGCCTGCAAGCGCCAAAATAAATGAATTTCTTGCACAATTTAGTGCTGTTATGCGTGTTATGATTTGATCAGAAGCATGTGTGGAGTACATCACAGATATACAAACCCTTGACTATGAGCTACAGCAATGAAACAAAGTTAAGTTAAATTAATCTGTTTAAGATTAAAAAATATTTCAGGTTATTGGTTGGTGAATATCTAATAAATGGATGTGTTTTGACAGGTGAAAGTTTCCATTCTGTCTCAATGCAGTTCCATTGCTCAATAAGTTTCTCATGAAGTGTAAGACAAGTATTACTGACCAAATACTGCCCTGAGAAACAACCTCATAATGCTACAATTTGCCAAATTATTCCTCTTTAGAAGCAGAAGCCCCCTATTTCACCTTCTAGTGTTTTCCTTCATGTCATTGGGGTGATGTCTCACTCATTGTATGGAAATGTAGATTTTTCAAATTGAATCAGAATCTGAATTCAAAAATGACAGTGTAGCCTATTGTCCTTGTCATTTAGCTAAGAAAAACCAACTGAGCTATGCTAATTTATGCTATGCTAACAAAACCATTTGAAATATAGGTATGAAAATAGGAAAAGAATGGTTCAATATGTTTAAACTATGGTCAAACATATCTGTCATTGTTTCTGTAGCCCTAGTGTAGGGGGCAAACACACAACACAGTATCTGCATTTTACATGGATTCCTCAATAACTGGCACAAACTGCTATATTTGCTTTTTTGGAATACAGGACATGAAAAGTATTTTTGCAAGGAGTCAAACCTGTAAGCTCTGCAACTACATGGCACAATTCTGACATGATTAAAATCAAAAGCATGAACAATAGATCCAGGTTCCTGGAACTGGGGATTAATGAGGGTGATATAAATACCCACAGTGAACCCCTGAAGACACTGAGCTTTGCTGCATTAGGCCAACATGACATGCCTTTTGGACTTTTCAATATTAATAGCCATTTTAAAATGCCATCTTAAGTCCTTAAGAAAAAAACTTTTTTTTAGTTAGCAATGATAACTAATTTGATGAGACAGATCTAGAAATGATGTATAAGACCATTGTATTCCTTAATTAGTTACATAGTACAGTATCAGCAAGTTTTTTTCTAGGTAGGGAAAATGCATACCATATTTAATTTTGATATGACAGTTCAGCAAAGCAGTGACTTGATTAATGTGTAGTACAACTTTACAACTGTCATGATATAGCTTAATTTGTCTTACTATGGGTGTGTAACTGCTAAGTAAAACATATATTGCAGCCTCAACTCTATTCTCCATGACAACCACATGGCTAAGGTTTTTTTTTTTTTTTTTATCCCATTGGGAGTTGTTTTATGCTGAACTCCATTTCAGAGTAATATTTTCTGTCCACATAATTCAAAAAATATATATTCTGGTACATTTATTTTTGAGACTACATTTCAAGTGCTGTTGATTTTATTTCCACAGATATTTTTTTTTATTATTATTATTTTTTTTTACTTCTAACAGGCTCTCAACAACACAGAATGTACTCTCTGCCTTTACAAAACAATATATCAACAAGAATGTCAACCAGGGCAACTACTGTCTCCCACTTTTTATATACCGCAGAAGTACTGTTGGTGCACAAACCCGACTCGGAGGTTCATTTATGGAACTAATCCTAGATGAGTTCTGAAAAATACAGTTCTCTGAAAATGATCACATTCAGTTCACCTGTGGGCATATTTGAATTATCATTTGTCATTATTATTGTAAATTTCCAAGTAACATTAATAATGAGTGCAATACCAACTATCCATCATATTTTTATTAAAAATAAAAAAGTGGCAGTATTACCAGATGTGTGTGCTGAAAGTCTGTCACACAAAGTCAGGCTTCATCTACCACTGTTTATTTTCTAAGTGCAAAATGGAAAACCAAGAATATTAAAGCTCATTTCAATGTTGTCATTCAGTGGTAATGCTTTAAATTGATGAGGTCATTCCAGAGATACAAATGAGTAACACATTAGCATCAATAGCAATGATTCACTGTTTACAGAAACAAGGGAAATGAAAAGTTTGTGAATGTTTCACAGTGGAGTTTAAGCCTTTCTGTGTCAGTTGCCAGCTCCACCCAAGCTGCTCATTCAGGACAATGAGAATCTGCATAATGAGTCACATTTGTATTGGTTAATTGCTACCTTACTATATTAATTTTATGAATACTGGACACCTGAACTCCAAAGCATTTCATAATGAAAATGAATTTTGTAACATCATTTTATGAAGATGTTTATCCATTTTGCTTTCATTCTCCATAATAATATACAATAAAGTATATTGTTTGTAACGAATATTATGTGCTTATTTCACCTTCAAGCCTGTGAACCGGTATGTGAGTCAAATTATTAGCTTGAATTTAGTGATCATTTATGACAAGTACATGTGTTCTGCTCTATAGATTGATAGATAAAATCGCATTCATCTCCAAATAATGACACTTTTTTTGATAATATCACATCTGTGTATGATGCAGTCCCTGCTGCTTTGAACTAACACCACAAATGTGGAATGTGTTAGCCTTGAATTTGCAGATGACAAAAATAAAGCTGTGTTGCCAAATGATGCATTACAGTAAACACTTCAGTGTCACAAGTGTGGAGCTGTGCATCTAATGAGATGCTTCTCCACCATTCTGGAAGTAAACACAGCCATTTTTATTAGGCCTCCACAAATTAACTCACTCTCAGAAAATTATATTTTCACTGCTCCTACAAAAAAGGTGATCCCCATGCTCTTCACATCTAATCTATAAGAATAAAAACTAAAAATAACTTTTCTTTTGGGGGGGAGGGGGTTGTTTTTGAACTGATAAAGCTTTTGATTTGTTTCCTTGTTTATGGATCAGTATAAAGCACAATAATCTCCTTATCAGGACTTGTGTATGAGGGTAAAGGGATTCAGGCTGTACAGTGTTTTAACTGTATACAATTATTATTGTTGATCTCACTGGCGATATCATTAAAAGTCAGGGACAGGATGAAAATCCCTTTCAGGGTTGAAATTTTGAATTTCTGACCTTGAATTATTACATTACTGCATTCTGTTGGTGGTTTTAGTGATGATGTTTTGAATTTGCTGATATTGTGCGCTATGCCACAAATTTCACAGTTGTGCTCTCTTGGGAGGTCTGCATTGTTTTGCTCCAGTTTTATTCATTCTTATATTGTCTACACTCAGTGTATTGCTTGAGACCGAATAATACATTTTAAAGAACAACAAGCAAGCTGCTCACTGTCTGCATCATTTAAGCACTGTTGAATCATTTTATCTTCTCACACATGTTCTTTAAACATGGCAGTATCTTCTTCTGTGCGTTCTACATAATGAATGGAATTTTGACAGCACAGAAAAGTAATACAGTTGAATGCATTGGGTCCATTATAATAAACTTACATGGTTCATTACTATTACCATAATTTTCAGTTTGCAGCCATGAAAGTTTGACAATATGCTTGTCAGCAATTCATTACAGATTATTTATTTTAATTAATTTAGAAAATTAATTCAAAACGTACTAAATGTTCAATGCTTTGAAAACAAAGTGTTTCTTACCATTCATTGTAATTGACAATTATTTGTGCTAACAAGAGAAACATTAGCAGTATATTAGCAAGCATGTGTTTTTGTGCGTTCTTGAATGTGTAGTGACCAACCCCTTCCCAACACTCTAGAGTTGAAAACAGGGAAAAGGGAAGAACAGGAGGGGTATGAAGAGAGGTATACAAGCCATGGAAATATGGGTAATGAGAAACAGACGAGGAAATCATGTTATTGTTCCGTGAAGGTTTGCTTTGGCATGGGCTCCATGGTACATAAATATCTAGATAGGAAAGGAAATGCCTCCCAACCAATCAGGCACTGTCTATTCAATTACAGTTTTCAGATTTTTAAGTTCCACCCATCATCAGCTGTTGATGTGGAGACATTTTGTTGATGGCAAACTTGGTGATTACTTGAGCTCTTTATACAAAGACTTTCAATTAAGAACATGCTTCCTGGAATCTGAGAGAAGAATTTTACTGATTCTACGCCCGATAAATCAAGTTGTGGATACATCACAGTATTGGCTGGGGATAATGATGGACATACTGTATATCAAGAAAAAATGTAATATTAGATTTACAAAAAAAATGAGAACAGGTTTAGCACAGGAATAGCAACAGGTCTAGTGATTCCACTAAGATTTTTTTTTATTTTATTTTTTGCCATATTGTATGTGGTAGCCTCTTTCATTTCTCTTTCCCCTTCTGAAACAAGGCAGTATTTTGACCTTTACTACATATCCTATACTTTTGGGCTTTTATTAGTGTTAGTACTAATCAGTCAAACTTGTTTGTAATGTAAGCTCTGCTGTTCTATTTCATATAAAAGGATCATTTCATTTTGATGTGTGATTTTGTGGTAAGTGGAAGATAGTATGTTTAATTGTTTTAAATAGAATTTACAGTGGTTTTAAAATCAGCTTTTTAAATCAGAGAAAATTCTCAGGCCTGGACACACCTCCTCAATACTTTCCTGGTCAGAGTGTATTCATTATTTCTGTGTCTTTTTCTGTATTCATTAAATGTTTTCAGTTAAACATCGATTACAGATTACTTGTAATTTGTACACTGCAATGAACTGTACACAGTTTGCAAGTCAGTTGTGGATGTAAACAGGTAAATGTACACTGATACAGTAAATTGTGTTTTATGTGGATGTAAATCAAAAAGTTGTGAAAAAGTTAAATGCATTAATTCAGTTGTTAAATACCTAATGAATGAGTCAAACTCCAGTATGTGATTAGCCATTAAAAATAATTGGTGTGTCACTAGATTACTCCTTCTTCTCTTCAGATTTTCAAAATCTGAAATGCATCTGTTGCAGCCTTCTAGCACTACCAGTACCTTGAGAAATAGCTGGCAATTTCTCTTGGTATGTGACAACACTGAAGGCAAGGCACAACTACCATCACAATCTGTGTCAGTGAACCCTACTTTGTGACAGAACAAAAAATCTCTTTTCATTCTTCAAAGCAACATTACTGCAATTTCATAAAAAGGTAATTCAAAAAGATAAAGGACACAGTGGACACTGTGGCTTCCAATGAAGAACATTGAAAGTGAGTGAGCCCCTGTGGCCCAGGAAGGAAGCCAGGCTAGATTTCATCATTTCTTATAATTCTGTCTCAGCTGGAAAAGACTGGCCTCCTCACATTGTTACACAGTGAAGTATTTTGGAGTGGATTCAGCTATTGCCAGAGAGTCATCCCTGAATGGACAATAGTGAATTATGTGTTATTTCAAACTTTTGTATTAAAAATGTAGCTTTTTCTCTTTGAAACCCCTGTAAGCTTTGTGTGTTCTATCCTATTATGAACTTGCAAAGTTAGGACATTAGATAACTTTGTTGACAATATCTGAAAAACTCAATTTGCCTATTTTACTCTTTACCTTTTCTTTTTAAGACAATCTCACTATCAGGGTTTTTAGAATTAGGTGTTTAGAGTGGGTAGGTTTCTCAAAGACTGCATTTGCAATCTGTGAAGTTATGACTTGTGAAGTGAAGTCTTAATGATTAGAATTGCATGCTTGTTGCCTCTAGAAATAGAATATTGAATAAAGTTTCCCCAGGGATTCAGGAAAGCATCACCACATTTAACTTGGTGACTTTTAACTTTTCACTTGCTACCCTTGTATTTTATCAGAACAGGTGTTGGGGGGGGGGTCAATTTGGTGGTAGTGGCTGGGGGTTATATATGTAGCCTGTGGTACAATTCATAGCTGACTAAACTCTATTCTTATTGCATTCCCCTGCCTCCTCCAAATAAATATGATTATTGCTACATTTGTGATCTCAACTAACATTTTGACACCAGCCTGATGCTTGCAGATTCATAAGGAGCATCTGAGAGCTTGCAACATTGCAAAAGGTTTCATAAGACCAAACTCATGAGAATGTCAGTAGTGGCTGAATCCCTGCAAATCCTTTTTTTGTGAAATTTTCTGCCATGGGCAACATGAATGCAATAAAACTATTTTTTTAATGCCCAAATCACATACAGTACTTTGTTCTCTCCCTTACCAATTATCAATACTCACATTACAGTATTACAACACAATACAACACACTCACAATACATGACAGGCAAATTGAACTCTTATGGTAACATTGGTCCACATTCAGGGTATTTACACTTTATAAGAAGTGCCAGTGCTTAAAATGTTCATTGCAGAAAGGCACTTCTGAATGTCAAAACCCTGTAACTGCAAACTTTTCAGAAAGTAAAGAAAGACACCTGTACAAAGGCAAGCAGATTAAAAGTTATTTCACTGGGTCTTATGAAATGGAAAGCATGACTCAGGCCAGTAAAACTTTTGAACCAGGTAGTGTCATTAAGTGTTTTTGATCTTGTTGTTTTTTATATTTACTTTTATATTTACTTTATTTACTCACTTGCATAGAACTGTAGAAGTAGATGACAGGAACAGAGGCAGCCAGAGGAAACTTCTCTTTCATGAGGTTCTTTCACAGAGAAACCTATCTGTTAACAAGAGCTAGGCCCAGCGAAAAAAAGTGCTGTTCTTGGCAATTGCAGTTAATATTTGGTATTCTACAAAAGAGTGTTCATGCAGCAACAACAGACATTCTCTCTTTGGATTTCAAAATGACCATAGCAGTGGTTAGTTAATTACAAGTTTGTTGTTTTTTAATTACCTTTTACATATTACATCTTTTTGATCCTGACTTGTTCTCACTAATCATATCAAGCATGACATTCTGGAACAAATGCTGACAGAAGTATTTAGTAAACACACTGGAATGAAATAACTTTTGATATAGGTCCCCTGAGTAGTTTAGGAATGGAGGAACACTATTCATCACAAACACAAGTCTAATCATGTGGAATGCTTTGTTTGTCTTAGATCATTAGACGTTCTGCTTTGATCACCACTGGCTGAGCTACACCACTGGCTGAGCTAACTGTCCAGACCAGCTGGTCAAATGATTGCATGAGACCATTTCCATCTTCTCCTTTTCAAGGATAAGGAAATGGCTGTATATCAATCGAGACATGAATTATTCAATTAAGGACCCTGGTGAGGGACCCTCTCCCCGACACCACCTCCACCACCACCCTGACCCTGCTCCAACCTCTCTGTGTCATTGAAATAACATTCAATACATATCAGTGCCAGAGGAAACTAGACCAAAATATAGAGTTTAAATATTGAATGGTACAAATGCTCTCTTAAATACTTAAATGTAATGTAAATACAAACCCTGAGCAATCTTGTCATTAAAATCATGACCCTCTTTGTCAAACCTTTGTTCATCTGTTTGAAAGAATTCCTTTAAGACATTATTTTACTCAATAGCAAAAAGTTTATTTTCCAAAAGGAAAATTTTCTTCTAAAACAGTAGTACCTAAGTAACTGCACATAAAGAATTTCAAAAGTATTAATGAAAGGAATATTGGACTTGAATGTCTGTCTATTTCAAGTTGAGTCATTTTGTTCTCTTTACAGGAGTAATGAACCATATAACCATAAAACACTAAGACCATAGAGAGCTTTAACTATATAAGTATATATAAATACTGTTGGGTTTGGGAAAAATGTGAAAATACATTTCCATATCCTTCTCTGTCCTCTTCTTGGATTTAGATCTACATAAATATTGGCATTACCCACCTCACAGAGGCAAAACAGTAATCTTTTATCCTTAAATAAAAGAATACCTCCACAACCACAAATTGATCATGCTGAAGTATTGAAAGGGATCTGCTATGCATTAGTGCTCTTGCCTTATAGGCTACATGAGGACCGTGCTACAGTGGTGGACAGTGAAGTCTAAATCCCTCCTACTGAACAACATTTCATTTCTTTTTGGAATTCTGGTGTGAGCTTTAAAGATGCACTTCCAGAGATGTGGTCGATGATGACAATATTGAAAAGCAGACCGTGGAAACACACAAGCACAAGGGCAGAATAGTGTATATTGTCCTAATTAAAAGCAACTCATCAACTGTTTCACATTAGTATGTTATCTAAATTAAATGCAAAATCTGATCAGTAATGACTGGAAATGCATGTGTGGTTTTGCTACCATTGCTTTACCAATCTTTGGATTGGAGTGCATTTCAATGATATAGTCCTTAAGGAATCCTAATGGTCATCAAAATTATTATCAAAGTTAAATGATGTGAAAGTGCATTGAATGGAAGCATTGGTGCAATGGTGCATTGAAGGACTGTTGTTTTTTTTCTAATTGCATTTTTCCCCCTTAAAACTGGTAACTGTACATAAGGCGTGTCACACCACAACACACTCTACACTCCGACATAACCGCCGGACATACTGGATGCAAACCTCCAATTCACCTGCACAGCAACTGTGACTATTTTTGACACTACAAGTGCACCAGGAGGCAAATACCAAAAGAGGATAAGCACATCTCCCAGTAGTCATCTGAGGAACTCACAGGAGCCTGAATGAGCCACAGGGTGCAGAGAGTGGCGTGTCAAGGGGAGCCTGGCTGGCATATCTATCCCTGCCCCGGTGGAGCAAAGCCAATTTGTTCTACTGCTGTGAGCTCTGGGCTGTTGTCAGCCAATGACACAGCCGGGCTTGAACCCTGGCTGTAGGGCTAAGTCTGTCCTCAGAGCAAGCACCTTTAACTGACTCACTCAGAGAGGTCTATTTTAACTTACTTTTAACTTGACCTTGATTGTACTGCATATTTATTACTTCATTTATGCTTTTTTCTTCTTTGTGCAATGCCACAACATCTATACTTATGCTGGAGTGCTGAGGCAAGACAAATGCCATCCTCTGATACACTTGCACACAGCCAATGGCACACACTGCACTACAGCAGAATAGGCTCTCATTGGAGGATAAGCACTAGCTGACATCATCCAAGCAACTGGTAGGCACCTGATGAATCCAAACGTGGCTGTGAGTTGTGAGTTGAAGGAATCTTAGCTGACCCACCCACCCCCATACCTGGTTTGTTGTTTGTTCCACCACTGTGGGCACCGGTTCTGATGAAATTGAACCCACACTATAGAGCTCAGCCTGTGGGCAAGGTCAGAACCATAACCGCTGAGCCACTGGGATTTGTATTATGTCTTTAGATAATAATATACTGTGGTATGTTTCCTACAATGGTTTCATACAAGTCTTTACCCTACTGTGGTGCAGTGTCTATGATAGCTCTCTACATGTGTAACCTTTTCAGGCATAGTGTTATGCTTCATGGCTGTATCATCCTCTTGTTTGTGTGTTATGGTCTCCATTAGGCTCAGACTGAGCATCCTCTTGACAAGTAAAGCTTTCCATCTGTACCCAGCCTTGATCACCTCAGGAGGTCCTAACCGAAAACACCCCAGCCTCCTTGGCAAGGTCAGGGAAGTTCCCTCAGATATACAACACACATGTGGTGTCGTTCACCCCCAGAGTCCTAGGATACATTGTGTCTTTCTAAAGAATGATCATTTGAAAAGTGTTATTTCATTAGTTGGTTATACCCATCTGAATGAGGAAGAGTCATGACCCCCCTGTTTTGTCTGGTGGGAGGTCTACAGTGGAGGTGTGTGCATGTGATTGCAGGCAAGACAAAGAGAGAAATGTATGGAAGGCACAGAGTTTTTTGGTAGTTTGTACAAATGGGGCTTTGTATAATTGCAGTTCATTGCATTCTAGAGGTGAATAGCTTATTCTACATCAAGACCTGTTGTCTATATTGGGAATCATAAAGTCAAATATCATCCAGGTATGCCTTGCGGATGCCTTCTCCTTCATGTTTGGCCCCTGCCTCAAGCTCAACCGCTCTTAGTTAAACACAATGTATCTCCTGGCTGGTAAATCATGCAGTGGTGCATGATCAGTGAGCATCATGCTGTACCCTCTTGAAGACCCCAGAGGAATTTCTTCCTGTCTGATTTTAATAATAAAATGCAATGATAACTTATTATCCCTGCTAACTTGTGTATATGTATTTAATTAATTGAACTGCGTACACTTCACTTGAATTGAATTATTCTTTGTTTCATTCTTGGCATTATAGGCATGAACTCGTATTTATGAATTATTCTTCCATTGGTTGTACATACATTCATTTAATTGTATTCATAAGAGATGCCATGACAGCCATGACATACAGTACCAGTCAAAAGTTTGGACACACCTGATTAAGATAATGGAAAGCATACATTCAAAGATATTTTGATCTAAAGATTTATGCTTAAATGCCTGAAATTTGTTTCTTCACCAAATATAAATAGTGAAGTCAATGCCTATGTATGAATTTCCTTCCAAAAATATTTTATGGCCACTTTGAAGAATCCAACATAGAAGGTGTGTCAAAACTTGACTGGTACTGTAAAATTGTATCCCTCTTTGTTTGAAAGTCCGGACTGCTTGGTGCTGCTGTGGGCCACAGAATATTTGGCAGACTGCAGAGGCTAATCTGCTGTCAGATACATTTAAGCAGAGGAAAGTGACGCTTGAGGTCAGAGGCAGCAGAGTAGATATTTTAAGTATCCCAGTGGTTTACCGCATTATATAGCTCAGGCTGTCCAAAACAAAAGTGTGGGATATGCTGAGCATAAAAACCAACCACAGCCTGGCAGAGACACAGCTACTGAGACAAGTAGCATGGGTTTAGCAGTGCAAGGCAGCCAAAGTCATGCCACCAACCAAGCTGAGCCTTAACTAAAATGCACAATTTCACAGTTCCATTAGTTAATCATACTATTCTGGAACATCAGCACAGAACAGAAGCTCAGGTTCTTGATGTGTAACCAGAAGCTTACAGGAATCAATCCCACATGGGACACTGCTCTTGAATCCTAAGACAATGTAGTGAAAATGCATTACTTCAGCAAATGTCCACAATGCAAGGTATCTAAGTCACCTTCAAAATATATATTAGCAGATGATGTAAATAATGCATGTGTATATCTACGTATTTATACAGGTAAACAAACAAAAAAAAATGAAAGAAATGGGTGATTCATAGTAAAGAATAAAAATAAAGCTGAACATCTACCTGTGTCCAGTAATGTCCAGTAAAATATTTAAAATCAGATTAGTATATCTACCTCTATAAATGTGTCTTTAAAATATTTTAATATGAATCACCTATTTCTTTTGATTTTTTCGTAAAAATATGTCCTCTGTCCTCTTATGAGTGCAGGTAAGGGCATGTGAGTAATCTTAGTTGTGACTTATTAAGTCTTTTTTAGGTTAAGAAAGAAAGTTATCATGTGCTACACATTCATTTAATAATTACAGGAAATACAACACACATTATAACTATTATAAAGTACACCATAATGGTACAATTTTCAGGATTCCTTTATCAATTAAAATAACATTACTGTATTTACAATTCTGTTTTTACAAAATGTCTATACAAGAAATTCCATCAGTTTCATACAAAGTGCTGGACAACAACATACATAGACACATAAACCTTGTTAAGCATAATATAACAAAGTTATAATATTGACATTTGCTTACTATTATAGTATTGGCATTTGGTTACTTTATCAAGACAAATGGTTTCACAGCTATTAAGTACATACATAATTCCACAAATGGCTAACAAATTTATTTTATTGCTGGGTAATACATTAGTCTTTTCCCAAACATTTGTCTGTAAATATGTTTATAGAATCTTGGTAACACATTCAAAAGAGGTAACAATGAAGTTTTTCATGCTGAGAAAAACCTTAAAGCCATGCAGACCCAATAAGAGTATTCAATTTGACATTTGTATAATTTAGAATGAACAGTTTCATACATGCAATTTTCTTCATTAAACTCCACTAGCTTCATTTCATTCATTGGTGTTTTTCCATTATGGCAGTTTTTTTTCCAGGATTCCTTCATTTTTAAAATTAAATCCCCTTTGCAGAGAAATGACATCATGCCCTCATGTTACTCCAGTCACTCCATATTTATGCTTAAAAAGATACATTCACAATTTATAAGATAATGTTCAAGTGTTGGTGCATATGTATGTAGCAAACCAGTGCAACTCCTCCAGGAACATGTGAGGAAATTATCCCATCGTCCCAGAGCTTTGCAGTAAGCGTGGTGTGAAGAATGTTGCTGCGTAGAGCTTGATGAAAATCAGGTTACACCCAGGAGTACACAGATGCTGTGTAGCTGGGAGGATTACTCACGTAACATGCTAGATTAAATATGTAGCATTTCTTTTTCTTTTGTTCTGTCTGGTTTTGTGTTTCTCCTCTTTGCTGAGGTGGGCTATGAGACTGGCTCAGGTCCCTCTTGGTGGGTCTATCTGGATTATCAGTGTTTCTGTCCTGATGGTCTCTGCTGGCGTTGGTGTTGTCGTCTCAGTCTGGACCCTTAACACCCCAGAAAAAAAGGAGGCAGGATCAGGTCTCTCAGCATATTACAGTCAAAATAGTCAGTACAAAGAATAAATTAGAATATGAAATTGAACTGTTTATAGAAAAGCATGTCACAGTCTGATTTTTTGGTCGTGTATTCAATTAATGACTGCACACAGGAACATGAATCATGGGCACAGTGTTTCCCATAAAGAACTGTACACAAGACTGTATACAGACTGCCAGTCTGCGATCGGGTTATCTGTGGGTATTTCCTACAGCCAAGGTTTAACAATCCAAGTTAAATGACTTCAATGACTTTAAACTTACACTGTGGAGGAGCTGGTAGCAGGGTAGGTGTATGAAAGATTTTGCTTATGACAGGGCCCACTCCTGCTGTTGTTATCACACATATGTCCACTCTGTAGGTTATTCCTGGTCGCATGTTGGACACTACAAGGTGATTATGTCCCTGAAAGAAACAGAACAGCATGGCGAGTAGTAGTGGTGATAATAGCAATAGTAATTATGTCACTATTATTAAAGCAGTCATCATCTGTGTTTTATTATTTTTTTGATATTTTGTTTAGTACTTAAATTGATATTGCTTTTATATTGATATAAAATGGTTTTGCAATACTTTCAAAATAAAACCTTTTTTGCTTGAAATGTTAGTATATCAGAACAAAAAATAAAGTCAGTTAAATGAGTAAAATGAGCAAATGTTCCAGAGAGAATACTGATGATTTCAAATCTGTGAATATTTTTCAATAAGTTGATGGATGCCTTCAGTTACAATACATACATAAACTCATAAACTATTCCCACAGTAATACTAGGCCAATGCTAGCTTTAGATTTTAAAAATCAAGTATGAGAACACTTCTGAAAATATGACTAAAATCCTTTGCAGCCTCAGCAATGATAGCAATTAGTGTAAGGCAACAACACAGCCAGTATTCACATCAAACCTTTCCTGAACTGAGTCAATCCCCAAAATCCCAGACAGCCAACACATTGCAGTGACAGATAACACGTAATATTGTGACAGAAGCCTTACTGGTGGCAGCATCTGCGATTGAGAGATTACACTGTTGCCTAAGCTGTTCTGTCGGCTCTCTGTGGTGACTTCTGCCCATGTGACCTGAAGCCCTGTGATGCGCCGATGTGGGTGGGGCATCGACACCCTCCAGAAGAAGTTACCAGTGATATTTCCCTCAAGGACGGAGAAGGCCGCAGTGAGGTTTTCTGGTTTGGCCAAAACTGTTGGTAGTATCGGCCCTGAAAGATAGAGGCAGAGGAAGTCAGGCCGTGTGTTGGAATTTTGAGTTTGTGCCTTATTTTGTGAAGCAGAGGGGCATTTATTCTGCCAAGACAAAGAGTCAGAGCTGAAAAATGCACATGCACATGGGGAGTGAACTGGTCTCGACGGTTTGGCTTCACCTCCTTCCTCGGGACAGTGGATTTGTTTGTGGCTTTTTGCCCTGAGTGTGGAGCAGGATGGGGTGAGGAATGTGATGCTCTCAGCCTTAGAGCGGCCCCCGGCCCCGGTCACGTGGACAGTCACTCTGTACTTGCAGGAGAACAGCAGGTCTGGGAGGTTGATGTAGTTCTCCTGAGTAGGAAACACTTTTATCAGCTCTGATGATTTTGATTACAGGTCAAGGCCCAAGGACACCATGAGGTAATGCAACAAGCTTGAGAAGGTCAAATGTCCTTTCACTGTTCTTTGAAAATTAAACTTCACTACCAAATATAAATTGACATATTCATTTGGCTTTAATTGTTAAGCTGTATTGTATGTATGTTCAGTTACACATTATTATTTTATTCTTCTTACTATTATTATAAAAATCACTGCACCTTCATTTAGGTAAACTGCAGAATCAATGTTAGATGCCATAATTCTGGAGTTACCTGGGTTATAGATTTAGCTGGTCCTCTGGTCTCATTGTGGCTACAAAACTCAGGCACCCACTGGACATGGTACCGTGTCACAGCTGGGTCTGTTTCCAGACAGACAGAGAGAGAGAGAGAGAGAGAGAGAGAGAGAGAGAGAGAGAGAAGGAGAGAGAGAGAGAGAGAGAGAGAGAGAGCAAAAGAATCACTGTTCTATTATAAAGAGGCAGCAAACACATCACTGTGGCTCTGTTTCCAGAGAGACACATCAAATGCACCACTGGACTCCTGTTTCATGTCTTACCAAACCCAGCGGTTTCTACACTGAACTGATATAACACATTCATATCATCAACAAACACAAAAATTCCCCATAATGACTGTAGGTGTCCCTTGCCTTTCAACAATGATGATCAGATTAACTTTGACATATTTTCTTAGAAACTGCATTGAATTTACTGCAAAATGCATACATACTAGACTCCCAGTGGACCTGCATAATTCTGTTTTTTGACAGATCATGCTAGTCTATTTTCAAAATATGTGTTTGATGTCAATGGATGTGGAGACACTTGCTTCCTCTAATCAAAGATAGACAGGAAAAAGAGACTGTTATGCTAATTTCAAAAATAATCCGGTCAGCATTTAAACCTGCTGTGACATTTCCACCAGTTTCGCTACTCATATGCTTGTCAGCAGAATCAGATCATGTTTCACTGCATCCGGCCTCAAGCACAGGCCCTGATTACTACACAGAATTGCTCCATTGATGTAATTAGGAGTGTTTACACTCCCGATGTCCCCTGCATTCTGGTAGAGTAAGTTATTCATAAATCTGCGCTGGATTGTTCTCAGTGACAACATCTTTTGTACTGTCTTTTCTATTATCAAACTGTGCAATGTATCTAAGTCTAACGTACATGTGATCACAAATATACTACCGGTAATACAGGCAATATAATATTGTTAGGTAATATAATATTGTTATCAATCACATTGATGAAATTTGACTTAAGAAATGAAGTTTGACTTCATATGATATTTTTAACAAATGGAGTATCACAAAGCATTTTATAGAGCACATTGAAGAGAAGCTATGGAAATAAAAATAGGCAAAACACATTGAAAAAGCCAAGAGGAGCAGTGGAATCATGATACAAAGTCACCCTTTGGTGTTACAAACTGCCAACACAGCCTTTTAAATAGGGGCGCATCCTGATGTGATACCATACGCTGAACTGACAGGCTGCCCTTGGAGCATGCATCTCTCAGATTCCACTCTGGTATTTATCAGAATGTTTGGAATCTACACTGCTACTCTCCGAATTTCCCATCTTTAACCCCCAGGTGTTTCTGAAGGATGACATAAAGTTTTGCAAATCAAAATGGACTGTTTCAATTGGAACTTCTTTTCTGGAGGGGTATCCACTAAACACAGCTGTTAGCAACTGCTTTGACATGGGAGCCACCTGGTATGTATGTCATTGCTTTATAAGCAGAATCTGTAGAAATACCACTTGGTAACATAGCCCACATGTGTGTGTGTGTCTGTGTAAAGTTTGGAGGCGACAATTCTATTAAATGCTCCACTATCCTAATCCGGTATTTGAAATTTTTTAACTGAATATTTATATACACACACACACACACACACACACACATATTATATTTTATATTATTTTTCTGTGAAGTGGTACAATAATGCAGTCAATACTGTTTCAGTGAGTTCCAAGATCATATGTTAAAATCATGTTAGTTTTTAATTTTCATTTATTTATTACTACTACTGACATATTGGCTGAATAATTGAAAAATGAAATATATTGACATTTGGGATATCTACACATATGCAGCTCCAATCATTTTACCTTTATAATAAGGTATGTCCCCATAAGAAAAATGGGGCACTAGACCAAGGCTGTGTGTATCCATTCTCTTGAAAAATTAATATTATTTTTGGTAGGGGTCTTTCATACCTCCTCTCTTCTTCCAGTAAATTCTGACCTGCAGCAGCCCATCTTGGTAGAAGGGGTTGCCCACCCCCAATGGCCATTTGAATTGCTTCCCGGGAATAAAACCTGCAGTCACTTCTTCAAATTTCTTCAGTTTGGACAATGGTTTTCCTGGACAGGTGGGTGAAAATGGGGTGGGGATATATCACAAGATTCAAAAGAATGAAAACAAAATTCAGAATAACATTGTAATAACACAATGAGTTCAGCCCAGCTAGTTTCCACATTAAGTAAGTTATCTCAAGACATGTACCATTAAAGATGCTTGACTTAATTTAGGATTACAAAGACCATACAATATCAGCAGATGAAAATTGGCCATACTTCAACTTCCGTGCGCTATCTCCAAAGCAGCTGCGGAAATCCACAGATGACAAGTCACAGCAATTATATAGCATTGTATGCAAGCAGTAAAAAAATCACAATGTACACCATAAATAGACATAAAGAGCACGTTAAAGATCATCAGCAAGCAATGCTCATGAGGAATGCTTCAATCAGGCGTACCTGTGTGGTTGAAGTGGGTGGTACTGAAGTTTAGGGAAGCCTTGGCACTCTTCAGACGCACCTGTCCCCAGTACGTCACTGCCTGCAGCTCCGCTGTGTAGCAGCTGTTGGCCTGGAGGTCCTCCAGGTCTGCACAGTTTATTGCCTGAAATATCATCCATGCACATCAATTAAAATTAGGTCTTTCTGCCCACTCTTAATTTTACCGTGCCCCCTGGACTCAGGAATCTACTGCTGGCCTAATTCTGTCTTAAGGGGGAAAATGTGAAACTATATGGAATGTAGTTAATGACTGCTCGGGCTTCAAAATTCCAAAACCAGCAATACCGATTCCACAAAGACAATACAATCTGCACATCCACAAATATCCATTTAGACTTCAACCCACCTGTGCCAATTATTACAAAAACAACTTCAGGATGGGATTTTACTTTGAAAATATGAAACTTCTCAATGACTGCTCAGCCTTTCTTTGACTTGGTGTCCATCTAGAACTTCTCTGTAGCAGAGAAGCAAGGCTTTCAGACATTTGAAGTAGTGTACAGAGGTAACTGATACACTGGATTATGGTAAGGACTTTATACACATGAATCAAAAGAAAGAACCTCTAAAACAAAACAACTTCAGATAACATTATAATGCAGGACATCTCACTATTTACAAAACAATCAAAAAAGTTCCAATACATAATCCAATACCCGGAAATAGATTTGCAATTGCTTAAAACAGTGTGTGTCTAAGAAAAATAATGAAGAAAACAATGAACAGACTCACATTAAGATTTCTCCACAGATAAAATAAGAAAGACTAACATGATGTTTAGTGCAAGACAATTTAGTAATTACTTGCCAATGCGCTGTTACATGACAAACTCATTTAAGTGTTTATGCCAATAAAGCAATGCCATAAACTGTCTGTTACTGCAGTGCTGATTCTTTTATTTACAGTGTTGCGGACTTGCAAAGATATCTAAAGGGATTTTCATGGCGTTTCAAGGTTTTCAACAACTAGAGCAACAAGAGCCTGTAAGCTCTTTATCAGAGCAGAGAAATAATGACCCCATCGGCGGTCTTTCGCCTCTTCTTCTTGGCAGGCAGCACGGACAGCTCACTGCCTGCCCAGCTCCAGAACACTTTGAAGTGGTGCACAGGGAGGTCCGCTTCCTCTGCCAGGGTCCAGCAAAGACGAGCCGAAACCATCCCCTCACTGTGGACCGTGAGATTGGTAATCCTCAGGCTGGTCGGAGCAGGAGGAACAGAGGGATCTGTCAGGACACCGAAAAAATATATCTTTGAGATGTCATACAGCATCGCTATGACTGTCAATTCACACCCATTGGGTTCCTGGTGTGGATTCAGTGTTGCATCAGCATTACGATACCCTGTAAGTGTCAGCCTAGTGAATCAGATCTGTGACTACTTAGTCCATTTTCCCTTATAATGTTGTACCAGGTCTCTTGAGCCCCGTACTAAAGGCACAAAAGAGAGGTAACCACAGGTCACACAAAGTAAAATGGAAGTGCATTGCCACACTCATTGTACCCATCAATATCAATGAAGATGAACAGTGTGTCAAACCAACCACGTACATTACAAATTAATTCATGTTTAATATAAATAAGTGGTTTGTTTAAACTTGCTTGATAATGTACAAGAATTATGCATGGCACTGGTAATCGCTTTGTTCAAAACATGTTTAAGAACTTAAATACATTAACTCAAGGCCTTTTCATTCTTGGAAAATCAATACAGGTTGTATCAATGAAGCTGAATTAAAGGAAAATAGGGAATATTTACACTGAAGCCTTAGAAGCAAACATTTATATTTGCAAATCCCAATGACATTGAAAGTTTTTGTATTTGGACAGGAAAATTGTTTTGGGATATTTAACATGTGAAAACAGAGTTGGGGATTAAAAAGACAAGAATGATGTCTGTAGATGGGTGTTCTGAACAACTGTGATAGCACAGTGCTATAGGTCTGATAGGAGAGGCAGGCCTCAGCCATCCTGAACCAGGTCAAAAGCCAAGAGCGCCTCCTCAGGCTTTACTTTGCAAGGACATTTTCCAGCTTTCATGCACCGATAATATTGTGGGCAGGATTTCCCTGAAAAGCAGGAATTTGACAGGTGGGAACCTCTGTAGAAATGACTGCTGGCTGCCACATGCCGTGATTTCCTCACTGATTGTGCCAGGCCAGCTCTGTCAGAGAGTACCAGATTTCCAATGATGGGAAATTGAGCTTTAATAACAAAATGATCCAAAAAAATGATGAAGTATGCTCATCTAACCATGCGTTCTTCCACCTGAAACATATTTGAACTGCACGCATCATTTCAGAGGCCTGACTAATGTTCACCCCACAAGGTTAATAATCATTCAGTGTTTACATAAATTGCCTCAAATTACAGCAGTTTCATTGCTATGTAAATAACCAACAGATGGCAGCTTAATCAATTACCTTCTTGTTTTCTTTTTTCAGTGGCAGTGTAGTATATATTGATCAACAAGATTAGACTCTTGATGCTTTGTTTTAATGACCTATCTATCCTGCAATAAATCAGCCAATTAATGAATAAAGTATGTATCAATTTTAAAAGTTGTGTTAACTAACAGAGTGCAGTTAACAAACTGTCCTAAAATAGTTAACTTGTCCTAAATAAATTGTACTTATCTCAAAAAATTAATGTACTGTGGAATGATTAAAAAAGAGTTTATTTGGTTTCCTCCCGTTCATTGCTGTTAAGATGATGATATGTGCAAAAAATGTAATTGTATGGAAATGGAAATCATGTTAGAACAATTTATTGTCTCTGGAAAAGCAGTCAAGTATCAGCATATCCTCCCCTTGATAGCACTGATTTAAACAAGGCAAAACAGGGAAGCTCCACATGCATTACATACACAAACCTTCAGATGGTTTGTCCTCTCTCATGTAAATGAAACATGTTCTCAGCTCATTAAAAAGAACTGGTGCTAGAGGGAGTGTGAATACACAGCATATGCTAATCAGTTTTATGAGGTGTCATATTTTAAGGAGGAAAGTCTGAAAATCTTTTTCTGAGGATACTAAAAAAATGGAGGAAACAGGGAAATAGCATAAGTTTGATTTAGATGCTTTGTGGTGGTTCTGAGGATGAGTCATTTTTATTTTGTAAAGTGACTCTCCTGCTGTTTCTGTATCTGCATAATGTGACTGATGCTGTGTCCCAAATTGCCTCCTCTCCTCTATCCCCTTCAGCGGACGCCCCCTCAGCAAGAACATTTCTGTCATTATTGAGTGGGCCAGTGAGTCAGCTGACAGGAACAGACTCAATGTGGTGGTGACACAATGACACTCCAGTGTCAGCAGTTTAGCATAGTGGTAAGGAGCAGGGCTTGTAACTGAGAGGTTGCTGGTTTGATTCCCTTCTGTGGCATTTCTGCTGTACCCTTGGGCAAGGTAAATAAATATCCAGCTAGATAAATGGACAACATGAAAAACTGCAAACCATGTAAGTTGCTCTGGATAAGAGCATCTGCTAAATGACAGTAATGCAATATGATGTATAGCTTCGCTGCAGAATTTGTACAGGTAAACACAGACATTAGCGTTGTTGCCAAGGATGCAAGCCCTTTCTAAAAGGTTCCATCTTTTTAACTACACCAATGGAAACAGCAAACTCGCGTTCACAGGAAAAGACAGATTATCAAAGCAGGTCTTGCACAGGCCAGACCTTTGGAGGAGCAGAAATGCTTGCTGGGAGCCGTGAAACCTCGGGTCCCATGAATGTTGATAGAAGCCACTCGAAACTGGTACCACCTGCTGGCTCGGATGTCAGTGAGTTGGACGTGCTCCTCTGTGGTCTGGGAGAAACAAATATGAATGGGATGAGTCCAGAATGAAGAATAAGAACAAATATGGATATAACACACCGTTTTCCAGGGGTTTCTGCCCTGCAGCCCACTGGTTACAAGGCCACTTCGCTAACCTTTTCACCAGAGTGGTACTGCTGTCATTTTAAAAAGTGCGGCAGAGTTCACTGTATGATGGTGGCCTGACAGTCCTGGCACTGTCAAACACAAAGCCAATACCTGTGCCACAGTTTCCCACTGCGTGGCATCGTCTTCGCTGGGATGGATGCCGAAGTTCCACCTCCTCTGCACCACGTACAAAACCGGCTCCACTGAGATGTTGAACCTGGAGGACCAGCGGATTTCCAGCTGGCCTGACTGAAGCTCAGTGAAGCTCAGCTCCTTCCTGGGCTTCAGAGGAACTCCTGGGAGTAAAGAAGTTCACAGTTTTTTTTTTTAGATATCTACCACAAGATGACAGTTCAAAAACTGGTTCATCCTCCCTTGTATCTCACATATTGTATTCTCCCTTGCACCCCTGACATTATAATGCACATGACACATTCAACCAAGATAGTCTCCTTTTCCACATCCAGTTACACCTACATTCTTAGCTTCCCCTCTTCTCATGATGACAACAATAGGCTTACATTTCAAAACATCACACACAAAGAATCAGTCCTCAAACGGCTACATCCCCAGTTTCTTCCTTCAAATAATATTGGTGTTCATTTCCTGTTTAGTTTATTAGGTTATTTAACACAAACCCTTTACAACAGATTAGTTGCACCAGATTTAGCTATGTAGCTAATTTGCATCTGCAGGCCCTAGGCAGGAAGCACATCAGAACACTAAAGTATATTACAAGCAGGAAGCATAACATACCAACTTAATATGCAACATTCACAAACGAGCAGAAGGAAAAAAGACAATATTACATTTTTCATGCACTAGTAGCCATAAAAAGGCATATGCCAGTGTCTACATGATCGGGTGACTTGAGCCAAACTTTTAGTCTTGATTTAAAAAATGTTTGTCTAATGTTAGTGGGTATTGAATTCCATTTCCCTGCTGCCTTGACCATGAATGCTGTTTGTCCAAAAGCTGTCTTCCTGAATTGTACCAACTCTAACTGAAACCCTCGTCTCCCTAGCATTGTCCCTTGCAAAAAATAAACTTTTGTAGGTGTTAAATCATGCATAACTTTGTACATCAGGCAAGAATCTGAGAAAATCTAAAACTGTCAAAGGTCAATGTTATACTTCTTTACAATATTGCAGGGATGATGACTCCTTGGTTTTTTATCTAGAGTTTTTAAGGTTTGTTTGTAGAGGGTGTATAATGGTTTAAGTGTGACTGCTCCTGTCTGGGAGCAGCTTGTAATGCAGAATGATAAATGAGAGAAGAGTGTACAAAATGTTTTCCAGCAAATAAAAGCAGTTGATTTATTTGTGTTTAAAATTCATCAGATGGACTTTGACAGTGCTGTAAATCCTTTTTTAACTCATTTGTTAAAGGACAAGATGTACCAGTATATCTGATGGTTGCATGTTATTGTTCTTGATGGAGAAATACACATAAACTGTTTTGCTCACATTGAGGGTCAAACAAGAGTAAAAAAGCCATTCTACTACTGTGTTCAAAACTGGTAAGTCATCTGCATATATCTGGATGTTAACATCTAGACAAGCTACAGGGAGATATTTAATATATAAAATAAATAAAACAAGCCCTAGAAGTGAACCCTGTGGAACACGGATAGAACAGTCAGCAAAAGATGAACACTTGTCATTGAATCTTGTGCACTGCTTCCTCATAATTAAGTATGGCTCTGTCCACGGTAATGCATTAACGGAAAAGGTGAACCTTGAACTCTTTCAATAAGAGAAGATTATGATTTACAGTGTCAAAAGTTATTTACAGTTTTGTTTTAAAAACTAAAAAATACTGCAGTTTTTCTTTGTTATATCACATCTCAATCTGTCTCCTTCCTGCACTCCTTTAAAAAGACCTCTATTCAGCCCTGTCTTGGGTAAATGGACTATGCTCATATCCGCAAGAGATCTTTTTTTTAACACAGTTTTGGATAACAATGATCTGCTAATCCCTTCCGTCTCATTCACAGATCCATGCCCTTCTGTGGTAAAATCTATCCACACTCAGCTTTATTTAGGAGGCTACCAGATGTCTTTATCGGATTTGAGCTGCATTGCTTATTCACAGACCACTTAAAAAAGAAATGATCTTGCCAAAGGAATACAACTGTACCCCAATCAGCAACCCTGTGGCTACCAGACCGGTTCTGTAACCATTGATGGTCACATTTGTTTGATCAGTTTACAGCCACACTTGCATGAAGGAATGTATTCTGGGAAAGGATTAGCAGTTTCACAGGGCTGTGCTCCCACACTGGTTTCAGGATACTTGATGGAATTACGGTCAATCAAAAATTATTGCTAACAGTGCCATCAGTAACAGATAAATGTACTTGCATGTATGCATGTGTGTTTTAGAAAATAAGAAAAAAAAACTATACAGATATGCTGTATTTTATTTAATATTTAGTTATTAAATAAATGGTTCTACTGTGAGTTTGAATGACTGATTAAGAGGTGATTGGGCACAGGTAATGGAGAGGTAACACATTCTGACATTCTGCCGGGTGAAAATAAACAAGAAACAACTTGAAAATGGACAATTACTGAATTAATTGAAGAACATTCCCTTCAGGTCATTAGCATGGTGGAAGTAGCTCTGGAAAATCAGTACACTGTCACTCTTTCTCTAGCCTGGCAAGATGTGACAGCTGAATACAATCTGTCAATAAAAGTCAGGGATCTGGGAGATCACAAGTCACAGTACCTCTCAAGAATAAGATAAGACTGAGTCACCATTAGCCTCCACCTTTGCGATTATTTATTGCACTGCCAGTTGCAATAAGGTGCAACATCACACGTGGACCTGTCAGTAATGGAGACAGGTCCTCTTCAAGGAAGGACATACGCAATTGTGATGCAACAATATAGAAAAATATGGAAACTTGTCATACTAATAGATATGGAGGTCCACCAAAATAACAAAAGGCACAATGACTTTGCTGAGCTTAAGTCCTACATTCCTGGCTAAGGCATGGCTGCAGACATACCTTTGTAGAGGTTCTTGGGCAGCTGGCAGGTGTGTCCGCAGCCATTGAAGCAGCACTTCTTGAAAGCTGAGCATTCTCCATCATCTTCGCAGCTCTCCACGCAGGCTGCAGCAAAGCCGCTGGCCTTGCGTGGGGCGGGGCAGTCTCCCTGCTTTGCCATCTCCACAGACTGCAGGAACTCACAGCTCGTCACACACTCCGAGTGCTTGTTGGGAAACAGGGACTGTGGACGGACATTATGGAGAGAGAGGGGCAAAAACCTTTACCTTTGGAGTTGCTTTCCAAACAGCTGGATAACCCAGGGACAGATGTGAGACTGCTGTGGATAAAGCACTGCTAATGGTGCCAGGGTTTCAATATGTAGCAGTGTAACATAGTAGTGGGGAGCAGGGCTCGTAACCAAAAGGTTGCCGGTTCAGTTCCTGCCTGGGACACTGTTGCTGTACCCTTGGGCAAGGTACTTAACCTAGAACTGACGCAGTAAATATCCAGCTGTATAAATGAATAAAACTGTAACCTATGTAGGTCACTCTGGATAAGAGTGTCTGCTAAATGATAATAATGTAATGCAATGTGTAGTTAATGGGTGCCTTTCAACATAAGCATCAAAAAGCAATTGAATCTTTATGCATAGACAGTTGAACTGGTGATGTACCTCACATAAGCTCCGGCACTGGTTTTCTTTCAGGTCCCAGGATGCATTGCAGGGCTCTAGGCACTTAGAGAGAGAGGGAGACAAAGTGTGAGTTCTCAATTGAAAGGTCACAGCTCCACTGGAGGGGGTGCTTTCAGCTTGTCTTCCAGTCATATTTCAGGATCCACCTCCATTGCATCATCAAGAAGAAGGACAGGTACTTTGAAATAACACCTTCAGCAGGCTAACTAAAAACAAGGGGATAATTGAAAGCGACATTCAATTGAACAAACAGCACAAATACAGACTGGGCAATGGACAAATGATGTTGATGAGAAGCCACTAAAATTGGCTTGATTTTTTTAGGCAGCGTCACAGGTGCCGTTTCATATACATCAGAACTCTTTGTCCTCAAGGCTGGACCTGATACTGTACACTACCGGTACCTGTATCCCTCTGTATCATTTTCAATTGCACAAAATAGGGAAACAGTAATTAAAATAAATTAAAACAATCCAAAGCATCTGGACACTTGTCTTTGTAAAGGAAACGGACAAAAGGGCTCATTAACACTGGTATCACAGCACACTTGGAATCTAAAAAAACACACACAAAGCAAGACAACTAAAATGTATGTACAGCTGATGCATAACAGATGCAATGAAATAGGTCTGCCACAAAATTAAAGGACACATTTTCAAAAGTGCAACTGAGACTTTAATCACTAACGCTTAGCTAGTGGCTGCTGTTTTGATTGCCAATTTGTATGGTAATGAAATTCTTAATTAGACTTCCTAAAACAATTTTAAAGTTCTAATCTTATCTTTTTGTTTTGTGCCTGCTATGTACTTGACTCTGGCCTCAGGTTCTGTCTATCAATGGGACTTTTTATGTAATTGCCCTTTAAAGTCTTTCTGTAATCTCTTTTTTATCTGTAATATGCTTCGTCAATGATCTGATGATTACCTACTTAAAGAAAATCGATTCGTAGTTCTGCATTGTAGTCTTTCTTTCTGTCTAATACTTCATGAATGCATTGTTAGTCTCTGAGCATGTTGCCTTTGTAATAGCACTGATGAGGGATTTAGAAGAAACGTTAATAAGGTCCAGTAATATATTAACACCTATAATTATTATCGCTATTATTTTTTTCATGACTGTGTGCCTGCCCGTATTGGAGATCCTGTGCTACGGGTACTTCTAGTGTAATCACTGATGTATGTACCTTTGTTCAAAAATCATTTGCTGTGGGAACGTTTGGTGTAATGGTAAAAAGCAGGGCTCAAAACCCAAAAGCTTCTGGTTCAATTTACTGCGGGGGGTGCTGCTGTTGTACTTAACCCAGAATTGCCTCAGTGTATATCCAGCTGTATAAAAGAACATGTAAGAACTGTAACCTGTTGCTCTGGATAAGAGCATCTGCTAAGCAACAAAACATAAATGTCTGTTGCTCAAACTAATAGACACTTCCTGCTGAAATGTTTGTCATCACCTGAGCACTTTTGCACCATCATGTAAATCTATGACAGAATATTTTGACAGAGCTGTTGCAGTGTGCAGTGACCCAGAAATTAACACTCAAACATGGAGTAAAACCTAAGAGCCAGCTAACTTCTAAACCAGGTTAGCCAAACTATGGACACCCATTCAGTTAAAAGCATCACCAATGTTGCCTAAATGTGTGATAAAGCTACAGAATGCCTGTCTGTCTCACAGCACACTATTCCATTCATTAATTTACACTGCATTTGAACAACGCTTAAAGTGCACTGATTAATATGACACTTAAATCAACACTTCATTCAACTGCAAGCATTTAGACCTTGGCTAAGAACAGCAGTTTCACAAATGCAGACATGCCTAAAAAATGCATTCATCCCAACAATGGAGACAGTACTGTGTTTATGACTTCTTAACTTACTCATTAAAATTACTTCCAGTAATTACATTGTACCCCAAGAAAAGTCATTTTTAAAGACTACATAGGCTGTACATGTATTAGTTCTTGTGAGGCGGATGCTTCAATCACAGGGTTTGCAAGGGCCTTGCACATGACTGCCAGATCTTAATTATGCAGATGGCATTCTCTTAATTAGCGCCAGCCTTGTCTCATCTCCAGAGATGCTCTGTGATGCTGTCTGAGTGAGTAAGCGTTGCACAATGTGCTCGTGAGTGAGAATTTGTAAGATGTGGCACAAGTGACAGTAAGGACGTGAGGCCACACTGACGTGAGGACACACACAATAATAAATTAGTTACTTAGGCATTTCAATGTTTCCTGATCAAAGCAAAGAATATTTTTGCATTGAAAATTTTCAAACAACTAGGTAACTGAAAATCAGGGAGTCGTATAGATGAAATGTACCTGTTAATGTAATTGTTTATATAAATTTATGGAAAAAAGTTACATTCACACTCATTTTTAGCAATTTTACTGTACTGTATGTGTATGTGGCTGTACATAAATGAGAATCCAGTATAAACGGGAGTCTGATCCATTAACCATAAATGAGATCAGCTGCGATTGTCTGCATGAGGAAACCCTCTATTAAACTGAACAGGAATAGCTTACTAATGCAGTAAACTACTGTTCCTGCCCTTAGCTGAAATGCCTCTCCAATGTTGACTTACCTGTTTAGCACCCTGCTTAAACAATGAGGTGCTGGGGGTGATGAGGTCTCCTCTACTAAACACTGCAATAGAAACTACTGCCCACCACCACCCAGAATCCCTCAGATCTCTGAAACAAATCACCCAACACAGACATATAAGCCATTGGGTAAAGGCGATTTTCCTACTGAAAGACCTGTCATCTCTGATGTGAGTGCGTTCCTTCAGTGGAAGAGTGTGGAGACTTCAAAGAGAAGCATAAATCTCAAATGGAAAGGCATGAAGTCCACGCTTAAGCTCCATAAAGGATACTTTGGGAAGAAAGTCTGGCAAGAAAACATTCTTTAAAGTTGCAGTATTTTATATTGATGACACAAAATGACTGAAATATTTACATATTTAAGACAGAAAAAATTTACAATTTCTGTACATGTGTGCTTTATCTATTTTTTCCTCATCAATGTACACTGAGCCCTATTATAACATACATGGCATAGACTATTTTAACATTGCCTCGTTAAATATCTGTAGCAGTGTTCTTTTACCAGAAAACAGGAATCATGCCCTACCAACTACACCTTTATGTTGAAGGGAAAAGCAAAGTCCAACGACAGTTATTTCACCAAAGCAAGTAGGAGTGCTCTTTATCATAAAAACCTGCACTTTCTGAACAAAACATTTAAACAATTCTTATCGGTGAGTTTGTGAGTCATTTGTGGAATCAATTGGATCAAGTCTTTGAAGCTCAATGAAGCCATTTAGATGATATCTGAAACGGTAAAGTATTTGATTGTGCTTGAACAATAATCTAATCTGTTTAGTTCAAAGTTCAGTTCAAGATGAGTCATCCATTCCTTATACTGTCCTACACTGTGCAACGTATTATGTTCAATGAAATTACAGAGTAGGTAGTGTACAAAGACTACACTATAAATTAATACATGAGTTAAGCAGATGCATTAGGTTCATTTAACATATTTGCCTATGCAGCTGTATACTGTAAGTCTACATACACCAGTCAGAGTACAACATGCCAGACGGACACTGTTTGGTATCATATGGAAATGAATGCGGATGACTTAATGGCCCACATTTCATCCAATGCATTCAATTATATCCTCACGAAAATTCTAAAGATGTACACATTTCTTAGTATACATGACCAACATGGCTTGTGTAAAATGGAAAATGGCATGTACATTAAGGGAGAGGGACTTACTGCTTTTAAACTAAGAACTGATGAAATGCCAGAAATGAATTACAAGGAAGAAACTTTCCTTTTTGCCTCACTGCCTGATCTGCTGAGGCAGTGAGTTTAAGTCAACATTGCTGCATTTCTTTTGCAACATGCACCATCTGAACATGTCAGAAGAAAGATGGGTTTCATCTTTCAAAATCTCCTCCTTGACTGTGAAATTATCGATATGTCTTCTAATATCATTAAGCTGCAATGTCTGCAGTGTAAGGGGTACTTATGAAAAGGCTCTGGAATTCCACAAATTCCCAGAATTCCTCTGGGAGTGCCTGATAGGGTAAAATCACTAGCTGTAAATTCCAACACTAACCCCTTTAAGTTATGGCCCTGTCTTTCTGCTGTGCTCACCCTCCTAACTGATAACATCTGAGCCTGCTAAATAACTCCCTCATTTCACTATCTTGTAATATTTATTGACACCCCCCCACCACCACCACCACCACAACCACCACTATCAACGTCCTCAGCTTTTTAGGCAAGTCTGTCAATTTCTCAATCTCTCATGTGTGTTAAGATTCACTGTCCATGGTGACTCCCCTGAATCCTATTATTTTGGTTCAATTATTTTTATATATTATATAGCAAAGACTCCACTTTTGGCATTTTGACGAAGTGTGGTTTACCTTACACTTTTACATCAAGCTTTTTTTCAACCCTATTCATAAGGCTTCATTTAAAAAGTTTATGCAGCACATGTGAAAGAGGAGCCTTGGGATTTTTGAAATGATTAAAAAGGAAAGTTGTGCAGCAGAATTTTATGGACTGAGGGAGAAACACATGAAACTGATGTTTTCAGCAAACTTCATATTGGTGCTGGTGAATTTACGATTTAGGATCTGAATTTACCACTTGAAAATACCGCTACTCTTATTTTGTGAATATAAAATGAAAATTGAAAATAATAATAACTGAAAATAAAGGATTCCTATATTTGGCAAAGCATACTTATTAGTAGTAGTAGTAGTAGTAGTAGTAGTAATAGTAGTAGTATTACTAGTATTATTATTATCATCATCATCATCATCATTATTTTCTAAAGAAAATGTCTGGTTCAGCTTTTATGCAATTTATTGTATGGGTTATTCTTAACCCTGGACAAAGGAATGAACCAAACATAGGGCTGTGAATTTGACATGACCTATTCTGCTTTCATGTGTAGTACTGGTAGCTTCTGTAGGGAGCTAGGGAGCACAATGTGTTAGCAAACTGTGAAATTCAAATGAAAAATTAACTAAGGCAATGGTATGATCAATGACGCATTGATACAAAAGAAGTGCCAAAACCTACAAATAATTATTTTGCTGCTTGATCATTGTAAATGAAGGCACACTCAGGGCAAGAAACTGGGAGTCCTGAGAAAAAGCTTGCACTGGACCCCCTTTCATACTCTCCCACAAAGCACTGGACACATTCATATCTGATTTATTATACCCTTCCTCTCACATTTCTGCCATGTGAGACAAGTCAAATGACGATGTTATACTGAGATTCACTCTGACAGTAAAACTGACCTTAATGAAAAATATCAATGCAGGCAGGGGACTGCTTAAAGAAAGCGACACAGGGCAAATAGAAATGCATGTTTAAATATGGAAGAATTATTGAAACTTTTACAGTCTGTCCTGATTATGAAAAATCCCTTCATGAGAAATGAGAAAATTAAAAATGGGTTGCAGTTTTTATGGGTTGCAGAAATAAATTAAGGCAGCACTGGGAATTTAATAAGGCTTTTTCTCAGATGCATTTGGAGAAGTTTCACTTCATTACAGACATCAATAGAAGTGCAATGATGTAAACAGGAAACATGGGCAATGTATCTCATCATCTGTTTATTTCACATACAGTTCAGTAGGGATTCTGTATTTGTTCCAGGCTAATAAAACTGCAAGGGAAAAGCACTCCATTTTAAGACAGACATTATCTGCTGCTTTACATTTTACAGGGATAGATTTTCTTTTTGGTCTCATTCACAACTTTAAAACTGAAGAAGAACTGAAGACAGAAACCCCTCGATGATTATCATATCACCACAGACCTGCAGCTGCAAGTCAGTCAAAAGAAGTGGCAAATCATGGCAAAGCACCTGAGATCTAAACACATGTCCTTCATCTTCAAGAACACTCATTTATCTGGGAAAATGAAAGTTAAGAACACCCGGCTGATTGGTAAAGCACCCTTAAGATCAACAATAATATACTGCACTTCACTGACAAAAAACCTAGTGCAGCAGCCATGCTTTTGTGTTTATTTGCTGGTGGTCTATTTCATGTGGCAAGAGGGAGAGGGCTGTTGACCGTCTTGTCTGGCACATACTTCACAAAAAAGTGCTTTGAAGCCCTTCTTGGCAGACAAGCAAGCCCAACTACAAAAACAACCACCACACACAGGCTAATTCACTCCTATCTGGGGAATGACAAGTTTAACACTCCTCAGAATAGTTTCAGAGCCAAAAAAATGTCAACCACACAAAGACATAGTAAATTGTTGACACTCACTTCTCATCTGTAGCAGGGGAAGAAGGCAAAATTCAACCAAAGTGAGTGTTACTGTTTCTCTTTCTTAATGAAGATTAATGTGGGTTCAACGGTCAGAGCTGCTGGTCTAAATGGCAATGTCTGACCTTGAGAAACACTGTTCATAAGGGAAGGGAGCTTTTTAGCCTAAGAGAGGAGGACAAAGTAGAACACTGTATATTTGACATTTTTGAACTGTATTCAATTTTTTTGCTTAAAGGTATAATAATAACATTACATGGTTCAAGCCAACATTAAAATTCAAGCAGAAAAGAAAAAATAAACATATATTATATATATATATATATATATATATATATATATATATATATATATATATATATATACATACACGGTACATACAAAGTATTATTAGTAAATATGTAAAACAATGACAGATTTCCAGACAAGTCAATGAAGGCCCCATCTACACAATGACAACGAAAAGTACACAAACTATGCACATACATGCATTGCATTTTGTTTTTAGATTGTATCACCTTTTTTCCAAATGGCTCAGACACATTTACTGTATAAATTTAAGTAAATGTTTAGTCTTTTACTTTTCTTAAATGAGGCAACACAAATGATCCAGTTTAGATTTTAGCCAAGGATTTTAAAGATAAATGTAATTGACAGTCTGAAAATGAAACACCTTGGTTTGTCACTTCCATCTCACTGTAATTTAATACCCATCATCCAACAATATTGTTCCAAAAGGCTTATGTGTTGGCGGGTTATGAAATGGCTCTCGGCTGATGGTGCAACAAGAAAATGAGAAAAACAAGGCTCACAAGGCTAAGTCAATAGGTCACTAATAGCTGCAACAGTAATGGATAGCTAATGGATTAGCGAGCGCACCTCAGCCTCCCCTGGGATTTCTCTCTGAATATTGAAAATGTGTGCATGTATTACTTCTACATATTAAAAAAAGCTATTTGAAGAAAATCCAATTCAGAGCACAATTTGAACTGTGCTCATTGTTTCTGTCCCTGACAATAATTTGGATAGCCAAAGAAAGTGTGGATGCTGGAGAGTTTGGCTATGAACAGGCAACCCTAGCCTCTGATTATGTGGTTAGATTATTCCCTGAAGGAGTGAAATGGTTTGTTCTCCTTCCTGCAGATCCCTATACCCTTTCAGCTGCTTCCAGACCCACTTTAACTTGACACAAAGAGGAGCCCTGAGTTTTTTTTTCCAGTTTATGGTGAATTGTTCCACGAGGCTGCATGTGAGCTATAGGAAAAAATAACAACCAATCAGAGAAAGTCTTGCATTCTTGGACTCCTGACATCACTGAGCTGAAACGGGACAGAGTGGAATTATGGCACACTAATGACGTCTTAATGCACATAAACACCATCTCTACCTGCCCTGTCAAAAGAGAAGTGGTGTTAATTCTTATGACAATGGGTATGTTGTGGGCAAGCTCTGGGCACTGCGTATTAAAAAGCAGGGGTGACTACCCCATCACAAATTACACCAAGATGTTTGCATTTTCCAAGGGTTGATGGAACAGATGGGTTTTTTTTGTTAAATCACAAAATCAAAAACTAACCCATTCACATCCATTACACAAGGAGTGACCCCATAGGCACACATCAAAAAAGATCAGGAGTAGATGGCATTTTCCTAAAAGCAGCAGCCAATATGCAAGAGAAACTGAATTTTAGCTCAACTTTATGTCACTTTATTTGACTTCAGGTTTACACTCCAGCACATCCCAGGAAGGGGTTAATCGTGGACTGTAGAACCAGAGCTATAATGTTTTAACAGGGTTTGAAATGTAATTTTCCTGAGCACTTCTGTTAACAATTCAGTCAATTATGTGGATTAGCTGGGTTCATTTTTTTAGGTGACTTTCTTTTCAAACCTTGGAATATATAGCAAAACTGCAACTAACAACAAAAATGATATACAATTATACCCTTATATATCTGTCATTAGAAAAATGTGGGCACACATTTTAACAGTGTAACTACTACATTAGTTATGGCTCTAGTTTTTAATTTTTTTTCAAAGAATTTTCTATGAATTTAAATAATATACAATGATAGCAATAATAACAACAGGTAAATACCTAATTCCTTATATTTTCTTTACCTTCTATTTCCTCAGAAAAAAAAAAAAAAAAAAAAAAACAATTACCACAAAAAATAAGTGCTTCTTTTACTACAGACATCAGCCAAAAAACATTCATCTTACAGCAAGGAAAAAAATGGAACAAGTAACACTATTGATTGTATAATTTCATGGTAATGTTTTCCCCTAAAACAATAACATATATAAAACTGTCTAAACAATACCTGAAAGCATTGACGTGCAATCCCCTCACTTAACAAGGTTTAAAGCACCAGAGACCACTTTGTGAACATGAGACGGTAAAGGACTGGCTGTCTCATCTCAATGGGTCAAATGTTAAAGGAAATTCCTCTGAGAGCTGTAAAACCAGACATAGCCTCAAGAGTGAGTCCTTATTCGCTGCCACTCACAGATGCCCATGTTCCCTCTAAACCAGTTGTCACAAGTCAGTAGTGGGATGTGGAATGCCTGGCAGTGAGTCACCTTGATGATTGAAGCTGTAACGATAGCTGAAAATATCACCCACAACAACAGAAGCACTAGGATAACATTACCCATATCGCATATACAATTATGCATGCATAACACTGTGTCTCCAGTATTGGGAGACAGTGGTGTATTACAGCTGGAGAGAGTATTAGCTCCTGAGCATTTACTTTACACCGGCAGACATATCTAAAATCTCCCAGTGGACTGAGGTAGGCAAGAAAACACCAATGTCTGTTCCAATGGGGAGCAGATGTTTAGCATCCACAGAGTGCTTTTAGGCTGTGCATCATCTGCAGAGCTGTGCACACATTTGTGCTCTTGCACTACTATGCACAAATGCATGTTTTTCATTTGGGAGAGGACTGCACTTAAAGACAGTGGGGAAGGGGAGAGCAGACTTAGTGACATGCAATTACTAGGAGGAGACTTGTCTGTTAACATTACTGTCAGAATTGTTCTTGTTTATTATTGGATGCAACCTTACAGCAATGACTGAAAAGATGTGCACAAACTATACAAAAAAAAATTATCCATACATGGTACTGGTTCCCTATAATCCTCATGCAAGAATTTTGTGTCCCTTTTCTAATAAGGGCATTTCAATGCAATGAAAGGTAGCTATGTTACTAGAGTTAATTGGCAAAATCAATATTGTCTGCTCCATTAAACATGCTTGGTTACTTCTGTTATGATAATTTGGCCAATCTGTGACAACATGCAGTGGATTTAAATATTCAACAGCCATCACATATGATATGCTGTAGTGTGTTCTGATATGTGTGCGATTTACAGAATAAGAATAAAACAGCATTATAAAATGAAAGTAGCTGTGAGACTTTTTTATGTGGGTGTTTGGTTTGCACATCTTCCCAAACTAAAACCATCAGTTATTTCCTATAAACAAGTGGATTAATAGAAAGTTGCAACGTGTTTTCAAAACTGAATCCTAACATGTGTGCGCCCACAAATATGGTAACGATAACCATTTATGTTTTCGTGTCAGACTGGAGCACTGACCAAATAATCACTGCCTTATTTTTGCCTGTGCATTAATAAGCTATGGTTGAGTACTAAGGCACTGCAATGTGTTTACAGTTACCCGTGACAACATGCTCTGTCATAACACATGGGAATGATATCACATAGACCCTATCTGTCATCACCTCATCAGTGACAGGCTTATTGAAAGTTAGTTCAACAAGTTATATTGTAAAAGAAAACAGTTATAAAACAGTGGGGAAACGACATGAAAACAAAATAATAAATGAACAGATGCCATATAATGGAACAGAAATCTATAAACACTAGCAGAACTGATAATGCTAATTTTGCTATTTGCTCTTTCTCCATCCTTCCAAGGAGGTCTTCAAATATTGACATCATCAGAACTAAAACATTATCTGGCACCATGAGTCTGATGGGTCTGGTTTCTGATTGCATAATGCATTTAATGGGTGTCATCCACTTAAATCATTTGTTTTTGCACTGCGCTCATGTCCCTGTGTAGTCACATCCTGTTCACTCTACATCCACATTTATATCTTACCAAGCCCTCTCTGTGGTCAGGAAAACTGGGGCTAGGTTGTCAACAACTGAAGGGTGGGGGTGGACAGCAAAAAATGTTGTGGCAGCCTTGTAATAAACATGGCAACCAGACCAACATACCAATTGGTTCAAACAGACAGGTTTAAATTCACCCCTTTAAACTTACTTAAAATTCAGTGAGTTTGTACTTCATTGATTGCAGTCTTCCCTTGTGTCATGAAATCTAAAATCAAAAATCCTATTAAGTTCAACCATTAATTACAGGGGTGGAGAGCATCTAAGATTATTGACGGTTTTTTATTAATTATTCCTTAAAAGCTGGAGTCCAAGCCACTCATTGAACATTCCCTTACACCCACTACCAAGCATTCCAATTTTAAATAAAAAAGTGTCCTTGCAGAACGGGCACTGCATTTGTTAATTCAGTAAGTATTAAAAACTAAGAGCAGAATATCTATGTCCCATTTTAAAAAGCGAATTCTAAAGTCTCTAGCTGCAATGAGGAGGCATTCGTGCTGTTTGTATTTGTGTTCATTTGTATGGATATCTATTATAGTGGTCTTTTTTAAAAGTGAGTTCTCCATGTCAATTTTACTTTCAATTCCATATATTCCACACATTGCTAACCATGTTTATCAATGCAGAATATACAAATGTAATAATCAATTTTTATCACAACCCACACTAACATACTAAGACAACTACATTTTCTAATAGTTCAACATTTTTAATTACCTACAGATAATATTTCACTCTCCTGGTATTTGGGGGATAAAGAGAGTTAAAAGTAGCTATGATAATCTTAAAAAAAACATTTACATGCATTATATTTAAGCATTTTAAACAATATCAACATACCCAGTAGCAGTACAGAATTATGTAAAATAATACTATTACACAGCTTCTCTGGCTGGTAATGTGAAGTAATAGCCTACTTCTAGGTGCTAGAAAAAGCTAAAAAGAAAAAAAGAAGAAGAAGCACAACAGTAGATCAGCATAGCCCTCGGCCTACAGCCACATTGTCTCCCCCTACCAATACAGCTCTGTGACCCTAACTCCCTCATCGCAATCAAGGCTTCAGAGGAAACACGTTTTACAGGCTGAATAAGCCTTTGCCTGAACTCATGACATTTTTTCACAGTTCAATTTTAATTTCATGTAAACACAGCTGCTGCTCTCTTAACATGACTCTGTATCTAACCTCAGTGAACCTGGTATAACTGTTGCAACTGCAACATGGTATGCCTTTAATCAGCTGTCATTTTCTGCACACAATTCCATAATGCCAATATGTAGACAGTCTATACAACTAGCACCAGATGCACCAGAGTAAAATTACTATAGTGTATGTTACTGTAATTTCCTGCATGATGGTAAAAATAGCATATGGATTTTGACCTGTTATCTCCATGTTACACCCTGGACAATCAATGTGAAAAACTCTGGAATAATAAACAATCCATAAACAGTGCAAATCAAAACCATAGTTAATGATCCCACAGCTGGTGAGGATTAACGTATTGCTGCACATGTATCTTAGTGAAACCTTTCATGAAAAAAACTTGTAGAATCAGAAAATATTAACCTGTGACCTTCTTCACCAGCATTGTTAGAGTAATGTAAAAACATTTTCTCCCCATTAATAAACATGGATTGAACTCAATTTTGTCTTTGTCTTGCAATTTCATTGGTTCATTGGTTCATTGAGAAATTATGTAACAATGTTCCAATATGAATTTGGAATGTAATGTGATATTATTGTTAATTTATTAATTAAATAGTATATTAATTTATTAATAATATTATTTGTTAATTTATTATTGTTCTTTCAACATCAATCAAATTCTGCCGTTGAAGGATCACTGAAATATTGGACACTAGATCAAATACAATCATTTAACTTTTTCATTTTGCGTATCTTAAAATACCATACCATTATATATAGATATGGTTCTTTAAATCTTGAATTATAAAACATAATTCCGTTAAAAAGAGGTATGCAGTCAAGTCTGCTCTTACGTTACCTTTGAGCAATGTTTATGATTTTGACACCACGCCAGAGATCCATTATTCTGCAAGGAAAAAGGAGAACAGGCCATATGTCAGTCATTGGATTCCACTCCACAATATTTCAATGACATCCATTCAATCAGCTGCCATAATGCACTTGATAATAAATCAGATTTTCTTTGAACAAACAGTTAAACCATTCATCATCAGAATGCATTGCCAACTATAACCTTCTTAAATATTACAAGCAGAATACAACACATTCAACAATTATTGCCTTCCCTCAGTATTATACATATATTTGCAAAACCTCTCACATAATATATCTCGGTATGTAAAGAGCGGTGAAAACATTATTTGCTTAAAAGTTGAAATCTCACTATGAATGTATTCATCAACCATATATACAATTAAACAAACACACAAATGACTTAAAATTAAATTCTGGAAAGCAACGTATGCAATTCACAGTAGAGGTCCTCTCATTAGCTTCAGATGACATGACCTCAGCTTTCATCGCCAACTTACACTGTTATCTTGCCAACTGATGTCTCAGAGGTCATCCACACAGAAACTGTCAGCTCACATTCATTGTGAATATCTCCTACTTATTCTGATTGACCTGGAATTGACACATTTTGGGCTTTATTCTGTGGAGCACAGAGGGAACGATCCTTGTAGTTATAAATATCCTTAAACTTCTTGAAATCTAGATAAAATACATTTTTGCAAAAGATAAAGGTAACATTTCAGAAAATTGCTTTTGAGCTAAAGAATTCTGCTACATCCTAGGATAACAGTACAACCAGCAATATTAATGTCTACTCTGTGTGAAGACACCTGAAGCTAAGCTCAAGAGCCTAGAGGCGAATTTAAGTCAGCATTTAGCCTGCTATTTCACTTCAGTTGAGCTGTTTTTCATTCATGAACTTTGGTGAATGGCATGAAGCCAGAAAAATAAATCAGGATGCTTTCCCATCCAAAATAAAGCTTGCTCCAATCTAAAATTCCATTTGCAAATGTGTGTCATTTTCAGATCCAAGACCACTGTAACCTGCCAGTTGAGTCACTGTGCGGTGGTAGAAGCTCCAGCAGGACACTGCAGGATTTCAAGGAATTTCTGACTATCTGTATAATCTGTATAAGCTCAGCATCAACTTCAAAGACCTCCTTATGCAGTGTAATTCTCTGGAAAATCCCAATGAATTGTCTACTTTATGTGCGATATATTCGCCATAATTAGAAAAACTCTTAGAATTTACGCCAAATAATAATCATTTAAATGTTTGGTGACATTTTTACGAAGTGGTCAATTGCATGTTGGTTCAGGCTAATGTAAAAGACAGAGCTAGGACGATGTAGATCATCTGTGGATTTTTACAAACTGCACATTTGTGTGACATATGACTCAATGTATGGTAGGAACACATTCGCTAAACAGTATTTAAAGTGACTTCATAGGTACAATATAGATCGTTGATCACCAAAAACATCCAACACACTGTCACAGAAACAAATTCAGCCATCATTTCAGATGAATGGCCTCTCCTTCGTCATGCCACCGATTCCTTTGACATCTCTCCCAAAGCTCCTGTTATTGGTAACAGATACCCGTGGTGTGACAGCTAAGTGTGGACCATGACAGCCTCCTTGTCACAGGAGGGCTAGGTGGGATGTTGCCCCAGCTGTTCCAGACTAACCTCACCTCATCACAAACCACCAGGGACCAATTATAGGTTAGGCCCTGACCCCTTGAAGTCACAATTGCATTCCTGACCAATTGCTTCACAATGTATGACTGAAGGTAGCCCGCTGTAGACTTCTTTCAGTTTACAAGCAAAGAAAGTAAAGGGTATTTTTGGAAATAGCAGTTCTATGGTAGAAGCTGGTATTGAGATTTTGAGGATGACACCAATTCTACTGCCATGGATAAAAATCATTAAAACAGATGGCCAGCGACTTGATGTTTGATCTTGTCTACAATGTTGAGAAATACACAATCAAAATCCACTTGACCTTTGAGGGAAGAGTACAGTCTATGCTGACTCTTTGACCAAGATCCTGAGTGAATTTATTAACAGAGCTGGGGTCAATTCAATTTGAATTCAAGTAATTAATTTTCAATTCAAATTCAATTTGTGATTTAGCATCACCATCTTCTACTGAGATTTTTCAATGCATGGAATTGACCCCACTTCTGACTGCTGTGCTGTATTTCAGATGGTAGTTGTACTGCCATGTACTGCACTGTATATAGTTTAGTTGCTTTAGTTAATCAGGCTTAATTGGGCTTTTGTCTGAATACTGATCTGGCACTACTCTGTAGATACTGACCTGGATTTCATAACTCTTCAGTTGTCTACTCTGAGTCCTTAGAGATAACTTTGTTATACATTAGTTCTATCCCGTAAATAAACAAATTTATCTATCAGCTTAGTTGCTGAAAAAGCCTGAAAAAGACTGCAAACTCAGTTAAGTTTAATAATATGCTATGCAAAATTAATTATATACTGCATAAAAATATCTGCATCAAAAATATATCCTCACTATCTTGTGGTCAATAGACCCTTCACTAAGCCCTGTTCCCTGCATAGCATTTGTCCAATCCTATGTTAGCAACAATTACCACCTGCCGTTTTACTGGACAAACAGTACCATTATTTAGCTTACTGTATTCATACCACCATTTAAAGTTACCCTTTATCTTATCGTATGCAAATATTAATTTTACTATAAATGTTGTGGCATTAACTGTAATTACTATTAAATTTAACAGATGTAGCCCCATAAGCAAAATAGCAGTCATCTCAATCTATGTCCTATCAGCTTTCTTTTGATAATTTCATGTCCTTGATGTAGCTCCCCGTAGCACATTGCAGAACCTTTTTGCCAACGATTAGACAAAATTAAACAGTTTATTTATTTGATTATTTACTTTTCCAAATGTTATTTCATATTTCCTGACAAAATTCACATACAGTTCAAATTCAAAGTACACATTATGATAGTTTGTCATATTTAGCAACAGTAACTAAGGGAGTTGGGGCTTACCAAAGGGGCTGTTGTCTTTACGCAGACACATTGATATGTGTCTCTCAACTTTAAAAAAATGATCATGATAAAATAAAATAAATACAATTATATAAATGAGCTGGTCTGATAGTGAGTGTTTGAGTAATGGTACTTTCAAAATGTTATGCTCTGTGCTTATATCACAGTTTCAGATGTCAGTGATGTAAAGTCACTCCCATTCCCAGATCATGTGTGAATTCAAAGGGAGGACTCTGCACTGAAACTGATATGAGTCTCTGTCTTACCCATGCAAGATTGAAATATGTTACCTGTCAGGAGTGAGTGTTAGTTAAAGATTAGTGCTGAATGTAGACACAGGCTCCGCACAGACCAACCCCTGGGACAGGCCCAAGGGCACAGCTCTAGCTGCCCCTGCCCTCTAACCCTTCTGTGAAACTAGAACCTTCTTCCATACAAATATTTACCTCCCTTCCTATCATGTTGTCAGCTCATACCACTAGGATGTGTGTGCGTGTGTGTGTGTGTGTGTGTGAGAGAGAGAGCAACTAAGAGATAGAGAGAGAGAGAGAGAGAGAGAGAGAGAGAGAAAGAGAATGAAAATATGTGTGTCAAGTGTAGTAATGCTTAATGACAATTGCATATTTATTTTATGCCAGTATGGATTCATGATTTGCAGGCATTTTCAATGTATATCCCAAAGGCTATTTGAAGTTATCATTTTCAGCATAAACAGTATTTTAAAAAGCAGGTAATGGGTGCTTTAAGCAAAGACTACGTGGAAGGCAACAATGAAATCACCAAATAAAACGAAAGTCCTGTGTCCCTCACAAAAATAACTTGGCAAGCAGAGAGCACAGCTAGACCTAGCCAGAGAAATGATAATGCAGCCATTCAAGTTTCATTCCTGTACATATTACTCATTTGGCATTATTTTAGGGACTTAAACTCCCCTGAAGAATTGTACCTATTTTATCTCACTGTTGTTTATGTTATGAACAAATTACATGAAATTGTGTCATCAGATACATTAAAGGTCCAATTATACTTTACTTTTATCCATTCAGAAGCCACTTTTGTTTGTACTAAATCTGTCATCTGTCAAGAACTCATATTTCCACAGCAACTACATAAACACCATTGCCTACTTTAACTGAGCACTCCTGTGGTTCACTGTAATACAGGTGATACGTCAAGACACTGTTGTATCCAGTGTGGCAGGGATGTGTTCCTCGGTCCAAGCTCTCAGAGACCTAGCAGCACTGAAGAACACAGATTCAGTGACAAGTCTGTCATTGTTTCAATTCTGCCAACAGGCCTTCACATGAGTTGTGCGCTCAATGACTCAAAATCAGAGGTACTCTAGCCCTATTCGCACTGCAGCATTGTCCCTTATTGGAGCTTTGCCTCACTGTCAGAGTTAACACTTCAGTGGGAAAGGGGTCCACCTGCAGTGTAGCCGGTGCTTGTCTATCTTTTTCCACCAAGCTTTCATATGAGGTGACTTCTTCAGAGCCAGCTACTGTGCAGAGTGAAAGGCACAGGTAAATCACTCGTGTTTATATGAAGAGCATTAGCTCTTATAGCTTATAAAAATCTCATTAGCATAATAAACAATCTATCAGGACAGCCAACCAGGTCTCTTTGAGTTCACAAGGGTTTGAGTTCACAAGGGTTTTCACAGAACAATAATAGAGGCATGAATAGGGTTTTTAAAGTTAGACTTAATTTTCCATCCTCAAATGTGTACATTGTCAATAAAGCGATTTAGGCAGGTACCACAGAGGATAAATGCAGCTTTTTCACCTCAGAAATTTTGTGTGAAGTGATGGGGGCTTGTAATTGGAACAACAGAGACTCTTGAGAGCCAGATAAGAGAAGGAAGTGAGAAGGAACAAGTATCTGTGACTGACTAGACTTGTTGTTTTCTCACAGAAGGTCTGCTTGAGAGTGCAGTATCTTCCCATCAACCACAATAACTCCCTGTCCACAAACATGCAAGTCTCTACAACCAGCCTCTGTTATCAAGGCCAAGAAACAGCCTTCTCTGTCTTTTATTTTCCTTCTTCATTCCTGAACGTATTATTAGATGTCAGTTTCTCCAGCTATTTTGCAAAATGACTATGAGGAACATGTGTTCATGTCCTGTCAGCCCATCATGCCAGACTGTTTATAATACTAGGCCTTCAGCTTCAGGCATTTGTTTTTAATACAGAGATGACTGACTTTAAGCCTAGACAAAGATGTAGATTAAAAATAAATTCCAGAGAGCAAATGCAACTGTTTCTTCTTTTGGTTAAAAAAAAAAAGCAGCTCTGCACGTGAGCGTCTCAGACCTACATGTCTGACTCTCTATTCTGGCCACATTTATCAAATGTGGGATTGACATCAAATAAAACTGTCCTTGCATATGCTTATGCATTTTCTTTCAATCTCTTTACACGTTGTTAGCTGTCAATTTATTAGCCAGTATGTTGGCAAATGAGTATATTAACAATGTGCTGTTAGCTGTTATGCACTAGAAAGATGTTTTTGCAACCAATGCAATTTCTTCTCAGGTTTTGCTCCTGCAAAGAACTGGGTATGCAGTGCATGTTCACAAATTGCAGAAATCATGAAGACTTTCCAGAAACACAACATTTAACAGTATTTTCTACTTTTCGTTCTCAAGAAGGAGTCTTTAAAATGTATTTAAATTTAAGTATTTATTTAAAACTGATGACATATTTAAGACATTCGCTAAAAAATGAAACTGTGCTATTGAAACCTCCACCACTGATGTCTGTAATTACTGTACACTGGCTAACAAACTTCTACTAAAGTCACAGTAAGCAGTTTGTGCCCTGCCTGACCCCTTGGCTACCAAGGCAAATGGCTTTTTAAATTTATCTACATATCTTATGTACACAAACAAAGAGAATACCCTAAACATCAGGTATAATCTCACAATAAATGATACAAACAAATCCCCAGCATCTCATTCTCCTCGACTGACTGACTGCATACTGTATTCGCACAAACTTTCTACTTAAAATTACACATCACTTCTGTAAAATTTGCCTACGTTCTATTACAAATTACTAACGTTCTATTACAGAAACTATACGTACTTAGCTGTTAACTAACACAGGGATTGCCACTGAATACACGTGCACCACAAGTCTAAATCAACACATTCATGACTTCAGACGGACTCTGATAAACTAATGCGCCTGGACATCACATCATATAATATAGACTCACAAGTACAGGGCACTGAAGGAACACGTGCTCCTACCTGAGAGTGTTTGGAAAGGGACGATATGCGTGTGATGTGAAGGCTGAGGCACCTCGAAGCGCATCTTGCACGAAAAATGCTGCCAGTGAAAAGGGACTCTTCGTACTTCCTTGGAGAGATAATCCTGAGGCTACATGATGCTGTAATCCACATAAAAGTCGACAGACAAACGATGCTATTTTTTGGAAACATTGTGTGGCCGTTGTGTGTGTTCAGGCAGAAATGATCATGATATCTATACTAGAGAAAGTAGAGTAACTTCATTAAAGCACTAGGGAGGAGTCAGAGCTGCGTGCGGTGCGCGATTGGATGAGCTCGGGCATAAGGGCATATGCGGCCCGAGAAATTTTGCAGGTAGAGCTAGAGGGGAAAGAGGCGAACATTCCTCTTATAAAAGCATGCGTGTTAATAGTTATAGGAATGAACGCTGATAAGCGTATAATAATATGGTGATAAAACACTTGGACAGAATCATTACTGTGCTCACGATGTTTCAGTTGTAGGAATCAAGGAATCCGTTTGCACAAATCGTTTAGCAACCTGTCTCAGCAAGAACATGGTACTCCAGAAAAAAACGACGGATAATAAGGTAAAAAGCGGTGTGACACAGCGAACAAAGGACCGTTGTGATCAAACGGTGATATAGCAGTAGCCTACAAAGCGCCAAATAGCAATAATAATAATAAGAAATAATAATAATGTGTGTGTGTGTGTGTTTAAATATATATATATATTTTTGTTTAAAGTCTATGAACCTTAATTGATGTGAAGCTTCTGCTATGTTCACTAGCCCTGGATACACTTTGCCCAGATGCCCAGGAATATGCAGTGACCCATGAGAATTTGTCCCCACACTACATGCTTCCATGTTCCATGGCTGCTTAGACTGTCCACACCCAGAACATGAGCAGAGGTCATGTCCATAGCACTTCAATAATAAGCAGGTAATGACAGCTTTTCCTTACCTGAATTGACTGTGTTAAGGGATGATGGAGTTTCTTTGTGGATTTATGCTGAAATATGAGGCTGAGGGAGACGCATCAATGTGGCCAGTTTTACAGACCCTGCAAGGCAGATTTGTGCATCCTCGAACAACACTTAGTGATGAAATGAGCAGAATACACAGAGTATCCCACTTGGAGTTGCTTCTCATTGAATATTCTACCTCTGCATAGTTTCTCCATAGTACGGAAGGCCTCATATCTCATTCAGGTTCACCCTTCATCCACTTATATTGTGTAGTATTCATTTCAGCATTCCTTGTTGTGCTGTAAGACTTCATATTGACTACTTTACCTCCCATGTGTTATGGGAGGGCTGTTGTAGGAATAGGGATGAATCAGGGTCATGTCAGGACAGCAGGAGGTCAATCAATTTCCAAGAGAACTCCTCAGTTACAGCTAGATCCCTATAAACTTACCTTTATCTGTAGCTAAGAAACAACAGCAGTTTAATTCCCAAAACTAATTACAATGATCACAGACTACTGTTTTGTAGCCTAAGGAATGGAGAAAACATACAATGTGGAAGATGTTAACAAAATCTCCAGCTCGTTTTGTAATAGTTATTTAATAATGATGTTCCCCTGTAGGTTTACAACCTGGTTATGCTTCACTTTTCTCAGCTGATGTTATACTTCCTGCATGCTATTTCACCTGTAAAATTATAGCGTAATGTCATGTTGTTGTTGTAGGTTTCACAAATGGAGATGTACATAATCACTGCACATGGCTAGGCCTGGCATACAATACTGTCTGTCACATACTTCAGCCTTGGTATCTTGAACCAAGGAAATGAACCATTTATATACAGTATATCTAGAAAAATATGGAGGATTCCCAGAGTGGGAAATACCATTGCATGCAGCCTGTTTTTCACAGTAATGTCCATGATTACTCTCTCTGCTGTTGTTTGGGTCTTCACATATTCCCATGGGTTTTGTATTTGAAGTATGTAGCAGATGAGTTTCTTTCTAAATAAAAGATTGTGGAGATTTTCCAGGTAGTTTTAACACTGTACACAGCTGTAATGTAACTTGGGATGAGAAAATCCTGACCACCCTTAAAACCTTTTAAACATTCAATTTTATGCAGCACTAGAAAAAGGTGTATAATACATTCATTTGCTGGTTTATTGTAGTCATTTATGGTAGGGATTTTATGATGTGTGGAAACAGGCTGTCCGCATGGAATCACATCTCCCACAGATGAGGAAAGGCATCTGTCAACAGTAAACTTAAGACACAGACTGGATCAAGAGCAGTAGCCTACTGTTTCTTTGGGAGAAGCTAGATTTGATGTTTGCAACATATTTCACTCAAATAATAGATACAATAAGTTACAGGGGTTGCTCCTGGCAAGTTATAGTTATTATACTTAAATACTTTGAAATCTTGCCCCTACTGATCTCTCTCTACTGGGTACCGCTAATTGCTGACATACTTTGCAAAACTCTATTGTTAGCCTACCTGGGAGGGAGGGTAACACCTCCCCTTTAACTTCAATCCATTATCAGACCCTACATGCTGGACAGGTCACTCCATTATGTAACAGCAGGGTACCTGGCTATCCCTCCCCTTGGTAACTGCATGTCCTGGTCTCTGCTTGTCCTCGCCTCATAGCTTCCCATAGCTGTCAGAACCTGTTCAGTTTCTGGCCATCTTCTGCCTCAGACTGAAGACCCTGAAGCACCAGGCTGCACCTCCACTCCCCGACTCCCTTATTCAGGTAGTCACGTTGTAGGGTATACAATGCTCATGAATGCACTTATCTACCTACTGAACCACATATGCACCAGCTATCACGACACTGTATAAGTGGATGATGCATGTTTGGATGTGGTGAGCTGTGTCTTGTATCTATCATATTTCATTCTGCTTTATAAGATGCATTTTGTATGTGCTCTTTATAAGTTGCTCTGAATAAGGCCGTCTGGTAAATGGCAAAATGAAAATGGAAATGTTTTGATGGCTGAGAGTGCAAGGCTTTTTGTGACTTTCTGTATCTAGCTTTAATTAATAAAGTAGTTTACATTGCTGAACAATAGCAGATGTCTGTATTTATACAGCAGAAGCTGTAGGTTTCTACAGGACCCTTTGTCTGACACACCTGTAAAGTGGTACAAAGGCCATCCAGAAATAACCAATAGAGACAGCTGTAGCATGTGAATGTGCATTTCTTTGAGGTAAAAAGGTATGTGATACTCTGTGATGTTTTATGGTTGTAATACACAAACAACAGTTCAGGGTTATCATAGGAGCATGTGAAATATGAGAAAGGAGCACTGTTATCTCAATCATAAATAGCTTGAGGCTCAACCTGTGAAGCAGTTCACACTGTAACCTCTGTTACTATTACCCCTCTGAAGACCATCCAGCAGCAGTTATATTTTGTTATTCTTAAGTTTTTGAATCATAATTTTTTTGCATCATAATTCATTAGTCTATGCTACCATAATTTTGAGCTGGATTTCCCCAGCCCCTGATGAATGAAAACGTGTATTGGTTTTGTATGAAAAAGGTCTCAATTTTGTGTAGTTTCTGCTTCAGTTTATCTATGATAAGAGACAAATGCCTCACTGTATGGTTACATGGTAAATCAAGGCACGGTTTTGGTTGCTAGGTGATAAGGAGACTAAAAGCATCACTGTAGCCATTTAAGTAAACATCAAATGGAACCTGCCCATTGATCCAAAATAAGTTTTTAATATCCTTTCCATTGAAATGCTTCAGAAGGGAAATTTATATATGATAAAAATCTGAAAAATTCTAAAAAGAGAATGGCTTTAACAGTAATGGGGGGGGGGGGGGGGTAACTGTAGGTTAATGTTGTGTGTGCAAATTTGCTCAGGACTGTTATGTGGCAGCTCTGTTTGTAATTCATGATGAATGCCTGTTCCCTACTGACCTTCCATCCATCCACTGCAGCAGAAAGGAATCATATTAAATGCTGTCATTTTATAGAATCAGTAATGTAATGATGTAAACTTGATGGCTGGTCAAGTGACAATGTATTACATTTTTATTTGATTATTTAGCAGATGCTGTTATCCAGAGTGACTATGAAAGTGCATACAAAAGGCAAGGCTAAGAGCAGAGATGACACCAAATCACCAGTGTCACAGCCATTAATGGGAGACATACAGTATAATATGCAACCTTCCACTGGATGCTATAGCAGGTGCATTCTATGCGTATGAAAACAAACGTTATGCTGTTTAATTTGTTCAAAGATCACTTAACTTCAACATAAATACCTCCAGTCAAATGTTGCAACTGAATCCAAAATAATACTGTCATACTTATTTTTATCTAATTGGGAGTTGAGGGGCAAACGTCATATAAATTAACTGCAATCACTTTATTTTACCACCAGATGGCAGTGGCTAACTTTTTGGCGCTGGACTTCAACTCTCCAGAACAAAATTCATTTGAAGTGTTGAGTCCTTTTATCGCAATAGATTTACTATTAATGTCAGCAATTTGGCAGGAGTCTAATGAAGCAATGCATATTGACTTTATAGTTGAAACAAATTCAAACAACACCAGTCAATCAAATTAACTGTTTGATCAAATACCTTAGAGGACATGTGTTGCTATAAATCATCAAATGTATTCAGAGAAAAATAAACACTATATTGCATTCTTTATTAAGGGGCTGCAATTTTTTTATTTTAAGAAACATAAGGTCAAATGTCTGCCTATGTTAATTGCATTGGCATATGGTCACTGGGACCTCTTCTTACTCAGTTATATCCCATGCAAAAAAATAATATACATGTATCTTCTCCTGAGAACATGGACAATGAAGCAGAATTTAATGATTGAATTAATGTCTTTATGTGCCCAGAATGGCCCTTACAGTAGAGGAAAATTATTGTTGGAATGTAAACATTTAGACATTTGTAGCTGCTCCCAATACAAATTATCACCTGTGCGCTGTAAGGATCCAGAGCAAAATACTAACAAACAATTTTGAGATGATTTGATTCACACAGTCAGTCAGAAGTTCAAAACCCTGGACTGATGGCTGTGAGTTCCTGTTCAGCAAACTTAACTTGATTGGATAACACAAATGGTAAATCCTTTACAGATATCTAATGTCCTGATTAATTCGTATCCAGATCAAAACAAATCAAATCAACTCAGTTCTCCATTCCAGTTTCACTGGCTGATCATGACTGTGTTCGGTGATCTGCGACTGATATCAGCAAACATTGGTTACTAATGTTAAGTCATCTGGAGGGCTTTGGAAAGGCAGGCAGAGCTCTGCCCTTTACATTTAAACTGATAATGATCTTGAATCTACTTTCCAGGACTGACAAGCTTGCCAGCCTTAGCAAGAATCATTCTTCCAAAGTTCTTATACGGTGCCACTACCTGTGTACACTCTACATAAAATATTCTAGTAGTAAAGAGATTGGTTTACAACAACAAATACTGCTTTCAAACTTACATGTGCAATGCATATTTAATTTGGCATAGTGGGTAATCATGCAGAACAAACCAGGTGCAGTATCATTATCAGATGAAGGTGCGTTCTGTCTTACACAAATTAGCCGGTTGTTACACCATGATGTTACAAAGCCTAATTTGCACAACCTCAAGTGTTTAATGTTGTTGCCATTTGTTTGTTTACAAGTATAAACACACTGTGGCAGACTGTCAGCCTTTACAGGCATTGTAAAGGTACACCTGCAAACAACCAATGCACCTGCGTAAATTCATTAATGAATCTAAAATACATCTGTACAAGAAAATTGCAAGATGACACTGGTATTCATACTTAATCAACAACTACTCTGATATATTGAGATAGAAATTCACTTTGAAAAATGGAGCTGATGAAGCAAATGTGAGTGCCTGCAGTATGATGGCAGGGTCCAGCTGCATATCGTTACAAGGGAGGACAGGAGCACAAATAGCATGCTGCCATTCCCATTTACCTGCTGAATGCAGCGGGCGAACAGAACCCACCCACATGCGCTGAGCTGCCAGCATCTCCATGGAAACCTGTAATCACTGACATTTCAACCAGCGGCACCACTGAAATATCCTACCACGCTTGAACCCGTTTGCACCTGGGCTGTACATTTCAAGCATACTTCCTGTTATCGAACCGCGTCCTTTGTCTTCTGTATTTTCATCCTTCATATCTAGTTGTCAGATGTGAGTCATCGAATGTGGTTCCATAAAATGTCACTAATCATTTTAATGTTGTTTGGTGTGTTTCGGGTAGATTTGCTCTCCTACAGTTGAAAATGATGTTATTGCCTATAAAGGTCATAGCAATCGTTCACATGTTTTTTCTTGGACTCGATAATACTATGCATGGCCATGGTGTCAAAAGACAAATCATACAGCACACATTTTGACAGATCTGTACCCATCTGACGGTTTAAGAATCTATTGACTGAATACTGTACAAAACTTTGTGTTTAAAGAATAATAATATGATTCGTATAATATGAATACTTTGTGTTTAAAGAACTATACCTCTGTTTAAATGGATTTTGCTGACATGCTTTATAATTTTGGTGTGCTAGCCAAAAACATTTCCTTTCAGGCTTTAAACAAGGAGGAAAGATTTTTGTTACTTGCTATGGTGATTGACTGCTCTGTCGTAATGTCTGCCAGCTTCTGCCAGAGTCTGATCTTGGCCCAGTTACTCACCCTCTTCAGTGTCATGTGACAGTATTCTAAGAGGGATTAAGATCTGCTGGGCCCCATTCACCTCACATTTTTTATATTTGTGTCAGTATATCGTTGTATTTGAGTAATACATGAGTAAAATGACTTACTGTTTGCTCCATAGAAATAGTTATTGTTTTAATTGTCCTTTGTATTTATTTTGTATTTATATGGTGCTTCTTAAACACAACATCAATGAAAACAAAGCATGCTGCTTCATTTACGTGCTGGCATCACTAGACTCTCTTACTCTTGCTGAGTTACTGTATGCTTGGCAGAATGAGAAAACACACCACTTTTATGTCCTTTTCAGAAGAGTGCATTGTTGGTGTTGTATTGCTCTGAAATTCACCTTTCTCAATATTGTATTCCCTTGCGTCACAAAAAAAAGAGGGTTATTCTATGTTTGGAAATGAAAGCGCAAATTAGCAGAGAGTGCTAGTGCAGTGCTTGTGCTGTGTACCTTAGAGGAGGACAACATGCAACGTTTTTGATGGAATTTGCTTTCAAAGTAATTAAATCTGGAAGCTCAATTGCGCTCATATCTGTGTCACTCAAAACTGAGTCACTCTAATCGAGGGGAAAAAAAGGAACTGTTGTTCTAGATTTAACAGAAAATTGGTAGAGATTACAAAGAGTGCAAACTGAGGTCACCTGGTGTCATTTTGGGTCAAGGGGTTAAAGCAGTCCCCTCCACACACTACCTGCAGTGGGTGAAGCTTGGCAGAAATATGGTTGCTGCAGGCACATTTGGGTGCCTAGAAGTTGATGTATCTTGGGTGTGGTTACATCATCTTAGGCATATACAGCCGTGTTTACTGACCCTTATCATATTAAAAAGGAAGCAGTAACCTAGCTTCATGTAAAGAATTTGAGCTCCCAAAAGCAGAAGCTATTTTCAGTATTGAAATATAAAGAGAATGTCAAATCAAATATTAAACATGTCCACCAAACAGAAACATCAGTTTCAATGTGGGAGGTTACTGCGCTTGTGACCATATGGACAGAGAGCTATATTCAATGTCCCTCTAAAGCTAATTGCAGCTCATGACAATGTAATGGAAAGACAATACCGTTTTTAGATTGATCCCTACCCATCGGGGCCATTGTGCTGAAGCTGAATGTTACTGGTGGAAACATGCCAATTGTCCATCCTTTAAATGAAGATATTTCGTCACCACACAGGTTTGAAAAAGTGTGAATCTAAAAATAAATTAAAAATGCTTTGATTTCCAAGGAGATTAATTCATACACCACATCTTTATGGTCCTCTGTATAACAGTGCATAACACAGATTATTATAAATGTGAAATGATTTGTCTGTGTCCAGCGCACTGACCCCGCGTCTGCAGTGTGTGCACAGCAAAACAGAATCAGAGTTTAAGAAAGAGTATGGTGGGACGAATGTGCAGTGCAGACTAGCTCCCGAAAACATAGTCTGTCTTTCAAATATAATATCCGCTCTAGGTGGTTTCCACCAGCCTTGTCAGACAGACACACTCTTGTTAGCGTGCGCTGTTCGGCGTGCGCATAAACTGAAATTGCTCTGATAAATCCAATAAGTCGATGGGTGCTGTAGGACTCAATGCCCCGAGACGGAGAGCTAGATATTTTCCTTTTAGCCGCTAAGCCAAGTTAGCGGTCCCAATGAAAGCCCTGTGACTCGAGGCTCCCCTCCCCCACAGCCATATATTACCACCCCCGTTCCGTGCCGTCTAGAAAGGTCATGTGACCCTCATCAGTCTCCAGGGTGGGGGTGGGGAAGCAGATTGAACCTGTTCTTTGTTAGGAGGTCAGCGACAGCTCCCTGGCAGGAAGGGCTCTTACCACGAACTATCTAATAGCTGCGCAACAAGAAATGTAAAATGAAAAATTAATGCTTGGATAGCCCCATTTTGTCAGATTCTATCGAGTACATAAAAACATACATTGAGTATAAATTTTTTCCTCACCTTTCTGGTTGGATTGACTGCTTCATATTTGAATATAACCAAAAGAAAGATTTTATTAAGTTTTATGAAGTTTTTATGAACTGATATTTTCCAGTGGATGAAAAGAAAGATACAAAAGGGAAGACATATTTATGAATGTAATTATTTTACTTTTTTAAAATCTCTTATTGTCATTGGATGGATGGTGTGCTATATAATTCAACATGGTGCATGACAAAAATAATAATAATAATAATAAACAAATAACTTCTTACTTCAGTCCTGAGTCTCTAAATTTAACATTAATGTAATGGTGATGATTGGGATCAGTTTATTAATAATGGAGAACAAATAAATAATAACTAAAACTATCATAGCTTGTCAATCAAGCAACCTTCCCCACTGTTGTCAGCTTCTGCGGTTCTAATCTGCCCTTCAAAGAACCTTCACTCCTTTCTGTGTTACACTCCTTCAGGGCTATTCCTAAACAGAACAAATGAGTTACCCCAGCAATATTGAACAAAATGCTGTCCATTTTACAAGAGAATGCAGTTTCACAATCCCATCCTAAATGTAATTGCTTATTTCTAATACATATACAAGGCATATTTTAAATTACCCTAATGCAGGGGTGTCCAAACCTCTCCTGGAGGGCCACTTGTCCTGCATGTTTTAGATCTCTCCCTGATTCAACAGCTGATTCAAATGATCAGTTTGTTATTCAGCAGCTTCAGGAGTTCATAAGGAGTTGATCATTTGAATCAGCTGTGTTGGAGCAGGGAGAGATCTAAAACATGCAGGACAAGTGGCCCTCCAGGAGAGGTTTGGACACCCCTGCCCTAATGGTTGCACTGGACTCATTATTGGAATTAGTACACGTATTGTGCACTCTTTCCCTTTTTAATAAACTTGTGGCGCAGCTATTCGCAGCAGCCCGGTAAGCGGAGGAATGTGTCACACAAATGCAGAGCTGTAATGATGTCAACTTGTTATTTACTTTCCAAATCTGAATGACTGAGCAAGGCGAAAGGAGAATTAATCAGCCACAATGTGACCGTACAGGCGAAAAAAAACGGAACTCACGTCGCACGCGGACCGTGTGGGGGAAGGGAATCCGCACAGAGGCCAGATACAAGGTAATGTTGCATCATGCTTAGACTTAAATTGCTCTAGCTTCTCTTTTTCGGTAAATCTGACTCCGTTTAATCTTCATGGATTATGAATTAGGAATGTGTTATTCAAAGGCAAATTAATGGATAGTTCACAATACTGGAATGCTTGCAGATTTAAACAGGGCACTTCAGAAAAGGAAAGTGTATTCAGTTTTTATTACCCTGATATATTCGTATGTTTTTTACAGAGAGTATAGAACCATAAAACAGTATAATAATAACAAAACAACAGTAGTAGTAGTAACAATAACAACAACAACAACAACAATAAAATAATAATAATAATAATAATAATAACGACAACAACAACAAAACAACAACAACAATAATAATAATAATAATAATAATAATAATAATAGGTATGTCGGTAATAATAGGCAAATATTGAATATGCTTGTTTTGTGGTACGCGATCGATACCATGTAAGCACAGGCATATCTCTGAAGCCATACGTTAAATCGGTGATGTGGAGATATCAAAAACCACTTAAAAGTAATTTAGGGTTAACGTATTTTATGTAATACTTACAGCTACTCTTATATGCTACTCTTATCCCTTCAGTTATTTTATGATAATAGAAGAAATAATGTTGACATGTTAAATGTCAGTAAAATAAAACTATGCAGAAGCATATATCGTAATGTATGCAAGGGGGACAAAGCACAACACGAGGTATGTTGCTAGACTGCCAAATTATGAAATCGTGTTCCAATTTATACTGGGTACTGCGCCTCTTCACTGGGATGGCGTGTTAACAAACTTAATCGTGGAAATTTGTTGTGAAGAGATGCGTTTCTCTGTGTGAATAAGCAGGTTTAAGGTCAGTTGCTGATTTCTCCATTGTAGGTCACTGACGGTGCCTTCTGTCTCAAAGTGCCTCGGCTCTCTTGGCGGCAACATTCGCAGCCTGTCTCCTGTACTGTAGTTAGCAAGCCGTGTACATTAAAACACTGAAAAAATATCCGCACCTTCCGAGTTTTATTTACTCCACTTCTAACTTTACATCCCGCTTCACTGATCGGCGATATACGGCCACACTTGCCGCTTTTACAGATCACAGGCAACAAGAACAACCGTGGGAAGATACTGGAGTTAGCTAACGAATGAAATGGGAGCAAAGTAACTGGCTATACGTTTGAGCCCTGAAGTTGGAGGATATTTCCTGGTGGAAGTTAGCTAGCTAGCTAGCAGGCTAACGCAGCGGCGTTACCACTCACGAGCACGCATTCTCTGGTCAAGGTAAGGTGATCTGCTGATTATTCGTTCAATATTTAAGTTTTGTTGGTAACTTAGGAAAACTGACTGGTTAGCTCACTGTTCATGTCCTGGGATTTCAGCTGAATCTACTGCACTGTGCACTTAAGAAAGTACTTTGGGTTGTTTTATGTAATCAATACACTGTTACTGTTAGTGTTCTATGCTGAGTGTGTGTTCGGAATATCCACGTTGTCAATGCTAATTAGCTAGCTAGTCTAGCTACTCTGTTTAGCAGTCATGCTACCTGTTTTTATGCGTTTAAGGTTTGAAGTAAATGCAAAGTGTTAATGTCATCAGAGCTTTTTTGTGTTTGATTACATTTGTGAAAACTGAGCTACAGCTGCTTCAGGAAAGCATGCAACTCGGCTAACGTCGTGCATCGTGTCTTCTGCGTCCTCTTTTATTCTGTTACAGCTGTTGAGCAGTTTCCTGTGGTTATGATTTTAAATTTACAGCATTTCATAGCTAGTACAGATCTATGTTGCTAACTAGGTGTGTCGGGAACGAAGAAGCTGTATATATTATACAGCTGCTTTCCAATTGTAATGTTGGCCAGCAAGCGTAACAGTAGTACCAGCCGGCCGGTGTCTTCAAATATGATCATGGTACGAGTGGATTCTTTCAAACAATGTATTGGCTATGACAATCAATTCGTATGCTTATGCGCGTTATCTGACTTAATTTACCCCTTAAAAGAAATATGATTAACTCTGACACAAAGTGCATCATAAGTTTTGATGTGAGCACAGCGTTTGCTTAATATACAGTTAATGATTCAACACAAAACACTGCAGAAATACCACGTAGACTACTAAGTACTTAAAATCTACAAGTCAGTGGACACACAAAATAGGTCTGTTATTGAAATTGTTTATTGACAATGAAGGCAGTTTACATTAATCAGTATGGACTACTTTACACGAACTAAGTACGAAATCAAACCTGCTCAGTGTTTTCGGAATTTCTTTGCGTAACTTCGCCCTGTGGTCGTCTTCTTCTTTTTTTTTTTTTTTTGTTTGTTTGTTTCACCATCACCCTTTATCATACCCATATCTCAAATGCCGAGAAGTGTCAGCTCTTGGCAGATGACATACCTGCCACATCCAATTATTTGTGGAATCCATTTAAAAAATGCAAGTTGGGTGTTTTGTGGTTGTGTTAGAATGCCGTTTCTGTACTTTAATAACATCATGTCAGGGACAGGTCGTTGTGCCCTCTGTTTTTTCTTTTGTTTTTTCTTTGATAAAGATCTTTTGAATAGATGGGTTGGGTAACATATCTGAGCATGGTTATTCAGTGCAGTAGTGTGTATGTGAAGTAATCTTTTTGCTCTAAAATCTTTAAAAGTCAGCCTATGAAGAGCCATTCATGTTGGTTACTTGCTTTATATAGCTTACTCACTCGACTCTTCAGTGTCAGTGCTCTTGTATATCTCATATGTATAGGAGGAAATACATTGTAATGGGGACCCAAATCACGCAATTTGCATGACAGCATGTAAGCCAAACTCCATATCATGACAGTGTCTGAGCAATAAAATCTGTATTGTTTGTGAACATCTGTTTGCTGGGTGTTTGAACAAAACTTCCCTGTACATGGGCTGTGCATAGTGTAAAGAAACTACTCAACACCTAGACACAGCACTTCTGTGAGTTTGTCAGAAAGGTGATCAATGTGAAGGTGCAGGTCTGTAATGTAGCTGTGAATAGGTTGTGGTGATCATACATGGAAACAGAAATATGAATCCTAAAATCTAGGGAGGGACTTTCACTGAATGTTTTTCCTTTTTTCCAATTGTCCTCTGACTCCTATGACACAGGTCTTAAGTAGGCAGTTCTTGGCATCTGTAAACGGTTGAACAACTCAGGCACCTCATATTTTCTGTATTATTCTAAATAAATGCAAAGGGCTGTGATATAATGTGGATGAACTATGGAATTTCAGTTTGTATTTCTCCTTCTTCATTACCTACCCATAGTGCCAAAAGTATTAAATATACAGACTAACAGCTAATTCTAACATTCCATTAGGCCTGTATTTCTTATTCACCAGCCCTCATCACACAAACACCTTAAATTAAAATTGGACTTCCTGAGATCTGCATGGATGTACTTGATGTAAGGATTCTGTTTTTAGGCCAGTAAGCACAGATGGTGATGGGTACATTGAGGCACCTCAATAAATTGAGCTGTTTGAAGCCAGACATGTTCAATCTGTGATTGTCAATCTATGTGGATTGCTTGATCTTTTTTGTGTAGGTGTTTTGCATTTATAATTATGGTAAGGAAAGCCACTGACTCAAATACAATTCTGCCTGACTCACTGGATGGTACACAAATTTAGTAGAGATTGAACAATCAGAGTAAAAATAAATACACTTTAAATGATGAAATAATATGAGCTGATGTGCTTGTGTGTTTGTGAGTGGCACAAACCTATTGGAATGTTTATTAGTCAACAATACAAGCAAGAAGGATTTCAGTTTCAAATTTATTTTTTAACACTATCTATCATGTGGTATAGACTCCACTATGATATGTTTACTTGTAGAGAGGTTTCTTCATTTTAGGTTGGCCTTTTTATTCTGTATGTATAGCACTGATTCAAAAACTCTTGTTCAGAATACCTATTGTAGTTACTTGTTCTGAATTCCATACCCCAGTTGTCTAGTGAATTTAGATGCATTAGCTTCTGGCTCTGAAATTCATTCAGTCTTCATATGCTAGCATGAACTTTAAGGCTTGCTACCAAAATGAGTGCTCTAAATAAGTAGCTGTTTTGAGAGTGTTATGATTGTTCCGATGAAGGTGAACCAGTGTCTTAGTTAAGGTTGTCGATAAGTGAGCTCACTGGAAGACTTGTCATGATCAAATACATCCAACCTTTCCTAATGTCACAGACACCTCAACCACACACATAGTTGTTGTGTGGCTCTGCTCTCCATGTATACAGAGAACGAAGCTCCCATTTCAGACGACTGCAAGAGTTTTAAATATTAATTCAACGAGACAGTTGTACAAATGAGAGTTGAGTGTAAACAACATGGGCACTAGGGATGCGTTGTCTGCAAGCTTTTTTGCTGTGTTGATCATGGATGTTATTATGGCACATGAGAACTGTGACGATTGTTTGGGGACACCACTCAAGATCTCTAGTGCTAAATGTAGTTCTAATATGCATGCATTCACTATTAGACACCAAGAATAGTCAACTCCTCCTTCTAGTTATATGTACAAGTAGATGCTCATTAGTATATATAACAGTACTAACAGTACTAACTTCACCACCTGATTTTGGGGTGGTGGTCTTACATTTTTATGTAATATGTGGACATTCCATATTAAAGTGCTTGGAATAAGGATTTTTATAGCTCTGAGACTGATGTCAGCATGTCACTAATGTGAGCATTTCCACACCTTTAAAACTTGGGTATATTTTATTAATTTGGTGTAAAATTGCTCTGAAAAAATCCTTCCGTTGGATTCAGATATTAATAACCAACGGCAGGGGATTGATAAAAAAATATATATGGGCTTCACTGAAACTGTTACAGTGAAAATGCATGATTCCACTGGATGTTGACTTGCTCCAGGATGCAAAGATGTGAGATGGAATTCTTCATGCATATATTAACACAAACTTGAGATTTACACAGCGAGTAGGTCTGTGCTGTGTGTGATCCCTCCTAAGACAGTACAGTGTTGTAGGCTGATACAGTAGTTCATCTTTTGGTTGATTTGCGGCTCTTGGGTAAGTTTTTGGCACCCTAATTTGACACTTTTCATGCTTAGCCACATAGAAATGTGGAAAGGCCCTTTTCCATTTATTCCCAGTCAGCCTATAAACAACATCAGTCTTTTACAGTCATGGGCGAGGAGGCTGAATGTCCTCTCTCTTCCTTAGTTTGAATATCAATTCTTCATCTTTCACAAATATTGTTTTTGGTTGTGAGTGGTCTTCCTTCCTGAACTGCGCTTCACACACAGAAAGCACTTGTGCGGCAGCTCCTCTGGAACTTGGATGTGTTGAACAAATATTGGGTTGTTTGTGTGGCTAATATTTGTTTAAAGTAGAACAGAGGTAACCTGACTTACAGTCCGTGAGTGGATTGCAGTTTGTGTGGGTCACATGCCAGTTGGCGAATGGGTGTTGCATTCAGAAGTGACACCCATGTAAGCACTTGAGTAGTCTCACTCCTGATTGGTCTAGTGAGGTTCTGCTTTGTGCTCTGCTGCTGTGACCTCATCATGTCCCCTCGGTTATAAATAATGGGGAAATCCCGGTGACATCAGCTCGACTTTGCCATGCTTCTCATATCTCACAACTGGTAAATTTGCATATGTTTTTCACGAATAAGTACTAGCTATATACTGTTGTCTCCCTTCTTACATGGGTTATGAGTCAATCAAATGCATCTATGCCCTCCATTATCTCATCTTGTTACCATACATAAGCAACCCATGTTTTTGATTTTGGGGCTGATCCAAGGGGGATTTGGCAGGTAGGTTATATTCCAGTGTTCTTAACACTGTATGTTGTTCTTCTGAATGGCACCGTAGTTGCATTCAAAAATTTTGGTGCAAATATAACACCCACTGGGTGAGGTTGAAGGATGGTATGCTAATCAAAAACAGTTGTCAGTGAACATTTGGTTCATTAAGAATCTCTGAAAGATCTTTGCAAATGTAGCCCCTCCAGTTTTTTTTTCTGCAAGAGACATACATCAGAGTGCATTCTATTCTTGCAAAATTAATTTATTGGGGTCATACGATATGCTGATCCACTGTTTTGGCTTTTGGAGGAGGGTAAGCCAGTGTAGTGGATCACGTGTGTCAAAAATAGAACATGGTCAGGAGTCTGCATACATGACATGTTGACTGTTGGGTAGCAGACAAACCATCAACTTGCCATAAACTCAGGGCGACTCTCTATTTCACCTAAAATAACATCTGCATATGAATTTCATTGACATGGTTGAGGACAGCGACCCCAATGTAAACATTGGGGGCTCACTAATATCGTAGTAAAAATACATACTTGCTGCATAGAGTCTATAAGTCACATGTCTGTTCACTGTGAATTTACTGGAGTGGGACAAAGCAGCAGTTTGACATATAGTTAATCAAAATTACATTTGCAAAAATGTGTTGCTTTTATCATCTCCTAGTTTATATTAATGTGGTTAAGCATCACAATAAAGACAATGCAAGTTCTGTATCAGACAGTTTATTGGTTGTTCATTGTGATATATTGATGGCTTTGGCAGGATCTTTAGTAAAGTTATTGTAACGAGTAGAGATTCTGTAATTAGATTTAGGGGTAAAAAATCAGGTGATTTCTGTTGAAGACAGCTGAGGTTGATAGGGTTTCTCTATACACCAGAGATAAATACCTCAGGAGGCTTTCTTTTTGTTTACACACATATTAGTGGAGGAAAAAGGTGGTTGTAGTTTCCCTGAAAAAAAAGAGAATTGATTTGTGTTCGGGGGGAATACCTCACACTGATGTCCTCATGTTCCTGGTTGTAGGTCAGTTATCTCCAAAATAAGCACTAAGGAGCCCATTCAGTGTATTTTAGGGGTCTACCTAAAATGCATAACTGTGAAAGCCAGGGCATATTAATACATTATTTGACTAAGGCTTCAGTCAAGAGTTCAGTTAAGGCAGTGGTAACAGTCTTCAAGATCTGTAAGTGCTCATTACAGCTGTGTATCAAGACATCTTACCTGCAGAGGTCTGCACTATGTGCAACTGTGTGGAAAACACTTCAAAGCTATTTCCTGACAAGTGTATCAGTACGGCATCTGATTTCGTTAGACAGTTTACTGGAAGCTTTTGCACCATGCTGTGTTCAGACAGTATTACAGATGCGTTCAGATGCATTCAGATGCTTAGTTATTTTTGTATTTCCCCTTCGGAGTTTTTCTGTGGAAAAGGTCAATCAAAAGTAAAAAAAAATGACCCTCACTTAAAGTATCTCCCTGAGCTCAACACTTAAAAGCAATACAGTGGTAATACCTCACTGTCCAGTTCAGCTTAAATCTGTTATCTTGAAGGTGAAACCACCTTGTCGAAGACTTTGCTGAAATATGCTGTTGTCTTTTAACATCAGAAATTAAAATTAAATAGTTTCATTTTCCTCTGATGCACTGAGTTTTATCTTGATTAAATTTACAAGCAATTGTTTGTGAGCTCTGATACATCAAAGCCTGAATGGACTAAATCCCACAAAACATTTTTATCTATTTTGGTCATTTGCACAGTAGCTGATGTTCAGGTTGGGTAATGGGACCAAATTGTCAGCTTTGACCACCTAATTCACCTGTAGGGGAAAAGGTGTCCCGAATAAAATCCACACTCAATACAGCTTTCCCCGGAAAGTGAACAAAAATATTTAACACTAAGCTAACAGCTTAGCCAATGTGAATGCTGTTTCCAACAGAAGAATCCATTGCTGTTGTACACACCTGTGAGTAAAGTGCACACCAAGAATATAGTTGATTCAGTTAGTTAATGTTTTAGTTTGAACTTGCGGTACCTGGACAGGCTTGGTTTCAACCCTGCTCAGGTGCACGATAGGTAGGTTGCACTTGTAGTACTGAGATAGGTATGGTTTTGACTCTGCTCAGGGGTATGATGGGTAACTGGCACTCATAGTGCTGACACAGGCTTGGTTTTAACCCTGCTCAGTGGCACTTGTACTGAGGTGGGTGTGATTTTCAGCCATGTCCAGGTGCATGTTAGATAGGTGGTAGTGTAACCTCTCGGGCTATCCACTCTTGAGTGTAGCTGAGCAGGCTGATCAGGGCTGGCTGGTCTAATGGAATAAGGCTGGCTGGTTCAATGGAATAAAGCTGGAAGTGGATTCAGACAGAGGGGTTGGCAGCAGGAGCACATGGATTGTGGGAGGGCATGGCAGTGGTTGCAAATTAAGCCATAGTCACCATCCTTATTAATGTTGCCCATTAGTGTGTCCTGTGTGTTTGCAACATATTTATGAAATGTTTCCTGTGTGCTGGGGAAAACTGTAGAAAGATGTGTTTCCTAAATTAGTAAATCGAGGTCACAAGGAAAGCAGCTGGTTTGTGCACAGAAGCTGACTAGACAGAGGAGTGGTGATGTTTTTTTTTTTTTTTTTTTTTAAAGATGCAGCACAGCAAAAAATTAAGCAGGGAAGTGGTTATACTGAATTTCATAGGCCTGGAATATGAACGTGTTGTTTTACTAAATGTTTTCATTCAGGTTGCATTTATGGACTCACTTAAGATGTTCCATTTTGGCTGCAAAGGGAATCTTAAAAATAATAAGTAACACCTTGATCGCAGGCCTGTGAAAAGCGATGACATGTACTGTCTCTGACTTGTACTTATCTTGACCAAGATTTTGTTATGAAGTTTGTGTAGCTCCTGAAGTACAATCAGAAGGATCTCAGAAAGTACTGTTGACAGCTGGCCATACTATGAAGAAGCTGAGCATGTTTGGTTATTTGGGCCGGATGTGACGTTGATGGAGTGAAATGTGCAGTCTGTGTTGGGTTTATTATTTTTAATATATTTTATGGAGCATTTTTATCAAGTTTTTGGCATTATGGCATTGTAGCTTACATGTATATGTTATAAAGATTGGACAAAGTTTAAATGTAGTCTCCCATCCTCTTTTGTTGTAGGCCGTGGCTGATTTATATCTAGTCAAATTGTTGCTTATATTGGTAGAAATATTAATGTACAACAGTCTTTCTAAGGGAGAAACAAATTGATATGGCATGCTTGCACTACATCTGATATCATGTTGATTCCAATATTCATGCCTGAGATATAGGCTATACTACCATCACTTTCATAGCTTTGAACCGTAATTGGGTCTAACTGTCACTGTTGTATTTAATGAAATATATTAGGCCTACAAACAATTTGGTTTAATCATTAGTACATAAGACTCTCTGCAACAAAAATTATTAACTGTAAATAGGCTATATTCTATTAAGTGCTGCAGTGATTGTCAGCTAATGTTCATACCCTACATGATTAACATCTGAGTGGTAGGTTTGAACATTAGATTCCCCAAAGATGGTTATTTAACAATATTATAATGTCTGAATTTGGATTTTGAGGTCTCCGTCTTTGAGAATGCCCCCTCACCCATGCACGTTCCTCAGAAGACATGAAGAGAACATTGAAACCCTGAAAGACTGAAATTTATAGCAAACAGGCTAAGCATGCTGAGCTTTTTGGTCTCTTCTGCACTGGATGAGAAATGTGCAGTATGTTTTCCAGCCATATTGCTTCCTCTCAAGGGTCAGGGTATTCAGACACACACATACACATACACATACACATACACATACACACACACACATACACACACACACACACACACACACACACACACACACACACACACACACACACACACACACACACAGAATCATGTTATTTTCACCTCAGAAGAAAAATTATGTATTTTCACTGTCCACTCAGTTTTATGGAATTTGTAAGATAATTTACATTCTAGTGAACATATGCCTGTTCTTTGTTAGTCAGCTACTGAGTGTTGTATTGGTTGTTGTCATGGCTCATCCATGATATCAGAGTATCTGAATAAGGATAGTAGCAGGAGCTCACAAGTCACCATAATATGTAATGATTAATATATAGTAAAAATTATGTATGCAATTTTGCGTGTCATGAAAGTGTTCGGAAATAGGAAGGATTTGAACTTTTCAGTTAATTATTATTTTGATGACTGCGTTTTGATATTTTGAATTGTGCATTGGCATTCCTATGTTTGACATTGTAGGGCATCATCTTATGTTCTGGAATGTTTCAGCTGTCTTCTAAGATAGAAGTTTTTCTGTTATCTCGCAGAGTAATATGTGGTGTTGAGAAAAGTTCTATTTCCTATACACTTTTGAGTTTTTTTAGTTTTCCTAGCTGATAAAACAGCCCAAACTGTGTAAAGGTTTTGCTGAACTGTAAGAATTATGAACAAATTTAAGCATGTTATTTTGGGGAAAAAACATCTCCATCTTGAGATGTATCGTAGCTAAGCATCTATACGATGCACACCACAAGTCAGTGTTGTTTTTATATATCCTGCAGTACTGAATCTCTGAAGAGTAGAGGGAAAGATGAATCTCTGTGCTGTGACGGCAGACGCATCAGAGGTTACATCAAGAGTCACAGAGGACTCAATTTGTTACGTCCTGTTGAGAAGCAGGCAGTAGCAGCATGGCTCTGAAGGGAAAGGTTATTTCAGATACTGCTGCCTCACCACAATTGTCTGCGCTTGACTATATACCGCTGTTCCTTTTGTCTTACATGGCTGACCGAGATTCCAGAGTTTCCAGTGACCGCTCTTACAGAGGTCGGGTCTTGAGCTGATCTCAAATTGAATAAATGTTACCTCTAACCAGCAGTGTATTGAATTGCTCTGGAAACTGGGATCCCCCTCCCAGGCCCCCCCACTGTCCCCAGCGTACATCTCTTGAAGCTAAAATGAGTCATCAAACAACAGGGAGAAGAAATGGCAGCGGTGGCTACCTGTGGTTGTGTAGTTCTCATCCCTCCTCCCCCTCTGTCTCGCTCTGCTCTTTCCTCCCCTGCCCCCACTGCCAAGGCTACAGAGCCCTTCCAGGGGCTTTAAAAGGAGCTTTTACTCAGCACAGCAGTTCAGGAGAAAATGGCTGCTGTTTCCAAGGCCTTGTTTGCGCATCTGTCAGGAGATGACTGTTCAGGAGAAAATGGGGTCTTCGATATGTAAAGGGGGAATGTGTTGTTGTTTGTTAATTACTTTACTTGTTTGCCCCACATATTTACACATTTTTCTCTTTTAGTACCATTTTTCATGCACATTCATATTCATTTTTGTACCGATAAGAAATATTCATTTTACTACAATTTTACTAAAATTGCACAGAGGAAAAGAAAAAATGAGTAAAAACATTCAAAATTGTTGATGCCCCTAAAGATCGTAGTAAAATCAAACAAAATTTAATCTACATTAAAGTGATGCTTTTTAAAAATCTCAGTCGTAAAGAACTGTACTTTGCTTTTATGTATATAAAATCCATGTAAAATCAATTTGTCATCCATCATCGTACAGAAATGCAAAGAACTCATAAATGAACTGAAGCAAATGGTTGTTGACATTCTCAAATCAAGAAATGGGTACAAAAAAAAGTAAATATATGTCTTAGCACTATTAGGGCAATAATTAAGAAGTTAAAACCAGTGGAAGAGTGGTAGACTTGTCTGGTAGAGGACACAAGTGCCGTACATACACAGTGAGGAAGATGGTTCAGGAGGCGGCAGAACTTGGTTGCATCTTGGGGTCACTAAGTCATCAGGTCTACAATTAGACTCCCCTCCATGCCAACAGGCTGTTTTGGAAGGTTTTCCAGAAAAAAAGGCCTTTATTGAGAGCAACCAACAAATAGATGGGCTTGGAGTTTGCTAAATGGAACTTTAATTGGAACAGGGTGCTATGGTCAGATGAGAAAATATAGCTCTTTGGCTATGCACACCAGTGGTCACTTTAGCGATAAAAAAGGATTTATATGCAGAAAATAACCTCATACCCAGTTTAAAATATGGTGGTGGGTCTTTGATGTTATCTGATTGTTTTGCTTCCTCTGGTTCTGGGGCCCTTGTTAAGGTCAGCAGTGTCATGAACTCTACTAAAAGCTGAGTTGCCTCTCCAAGGAAACAGAGACTTTAGTAGATCTTCCAGCGAGACAGTGACCCCAAGCACAAATCAAAATCCACAAAGAAATGGCAGGAATGGTCTAAGGTCACTCCCAGTTTGTTTTCAGATTTCATAAAACAGAAAAAGGTTCAGTGCTGTTATCCTTGCAAGGGAAAGCTACAGAAATTACTGAAAACAAGGGAGATAATAATTGTGACACTTAATTATTTTGGGAATAATTTGAGAAATGTGAAATTTTGGTTGATTGAATTGTTAGTAAAGACATAAACGTTTACCACATGTTGGAAAATTAGAATATTGTTTATATGGTAAACACTATGCTGTATATTGATGTTATTATACAGCCATTTTGCTAAGCTTTATACATGGTGACCATTTTGGAAGTGGCAGTGTACATATACTTGTGTGTGTGTGTGTGTGTGTGTGTGTGTGTGTGTGTCTGTGTGTGTGTATGTGTGAGAAACGGTGTTAGGAGTGTCAGCCTGTGGAAAAAATGACTTATTTTCTTATTCTTGACTATTGTGAATGTGTATGTAGGCATATAAATGGATGTATATATTTATTTCCATTAAGAAATAGTTACTTGCTAAGAGTATGTACACACAGAACATTTGCACAAGCCTGTCCCTGACACATGTGAAAATATACGCCCACTTCACTGGCTCAGGTTAACAAAACAAAACAAAAAAAATGAAAATCAATAAATGCATAAGATGCTGCAAAAACTGCAATAGAGTGACATATACAGTTTGTGGGCCCTTCGGCACATCATGGTTTGTGAAATATGTAAATCTGAAAGTGGATGCTTAATTATACTGTAAGACACTGGATGCATGTTATTGTTACACAGTGTGCTGTGACTGGTGTACTCTGCTTAAGCTGTCAGTTTTCCAGTCTCTCTCTCTCTTTCATCCTGCCACAACCAGGAAACCAAGCAGCCTTTTCCTTGAGCGCCACACCACAAGCCACCCAGGTCTATTTATAGAGCAGCCTGGCCAGCAAAAATCTCCTCATGTTTGTGTGAGATTTACCTCTTATATATAGTTTCACACTATAATATGTGTAGACCCTGTCAGCCTAGCCACTATGCAAGTTATCTCTTCTTGCGCTTGTGTGTTAAGTGGTATTTATGTCAAGCTTACACTGTTGTGCATCTCCCCCCCCCAAGTAGTTTGCCTAGGAGAGTTTAGGAGAACATTGCTATGTCAGGTGTCTTACATATCCTTAAAAGAGAACATCTGACCTTCTCAAACACCACCAAAAATAAAAATAAATAAACTAAGTAAAATTAGTGAATATGATTCAAGTAGGAGACACAGTGTTGAAAGTGTCCAGGCAATACTGTAAAAAATTACCCCTTGGGGAAAAATAAAGGCAAAATTGAATGGTTAATTTGTGTTATTGCCCAATCCTCTTGGATACAAAAGGCAGATTAAGCTTGTTTTCTGGCAACTTAACCATGCTTTGTATACCTGGGAAAGCAGTGCACAATGTTAACAAGCAAACAGTCCATCTGTCTTCACTAGCAACTCAAAGGCATCCCTCCTGTACCCTTAGGTTTTCCTGAATCCCAAGCAGAATCCTTGTTGCTTATGAATATTCTCTTTAAAATAAATGAGTACAATAAGATTCTGATAATGCCTTCCTATATTGGTGGCTGGGACATTTTTTTTTTTTGCTATGTGACCTTAGTGTGTCAGAATCACCCAGCTTATATAGAATTGTTTTGCTTACTGTTGTGAGTATGGTTGTTGGGTAGAAAAAAAAAGACAAAGCGCTTTTCTGTACAAGTACAAAGTATATATTTTCAATGAAAGGAGCATTAGCCAGGTTGCTTTCTTGACAGCTTAATATGTAGGCACACCCATACACCCACTCCCTGTGTGTGCTTTTAATGAATAATAATGAATATAGTGAATAAGAAATAATAAAATTTGCCACAGGGTCTTTTCTCAGTATTCAAAGGCTGTCAGAATTTTAATGTGTTTTTTTCTTTTATCATGCAAATTTGGTGATACTAAAATCCTACATAGTTGTCTAGTTTAGGCACATGCTGTAAAATTACAAAATATATACATATCATTGGTGTGTAACTTAATTTAGTTCTAGTGCTCCATAATATGTTCAAGCACACGCATTTTTATGCTCAGCTGTCATTATTAAAGTGGTCCGTGTCTTGAAACTTGGTTTTACAATGAGACGATGAGACATGGCTATTATGGAAAATGTATTGCCACGCCGCTCTCAGAAGAGAAATGTAGTTTACCAGGCCAATTAACATTTATGTACAGGACACAGCTTTGACTTTTATGCCCAGGTTATGTGTAAGTGCATAAACTGTATGATTTTTATGTTGAAAATTTTAAAAGTAAGCCTTGCTTACATTTTTTGTGAGAATTTGTGAATGCAATCAATACTGCTGGCTTATTTTGTTTGGTCTAACTTTTCAGACTCCTGCACAGAGAAGGTATCAAACACCCTTGGAAATGCAGCATTGTATTTTTAAGTGTGTTAACTGTGTAGACAGTACTACTTGATACAGCTGAAGATGTGCAAAAGCCAAGCACAATTATGTGAAGGGTCAGCAAGTAACATACATCCTGCTTTATAAGCTTGAAGTAAAGCCACAAAGGAAGCAGGTATAAGTGTTCAATTCACATTTGAACTCATTGTAAATTTACTATTAACTGTCATAGCGTGAGGAAAGTGTATCAAAATAAGTCTGATGAAACAAAGAAATAAAGTATTAATGTAGGCATTGTGAAATGTGTATGTTCACCAACACCAAGCAGTTGTGAGTGTGGTGAGTTAAAAAGGTATCCAGCCATGAAGTTGCAAGTGTGTGTGGAGCTTAACTGAAAAGGCGTAGGAGGAACTTTTGCGTAAAGTAACTAAAAACTCATTTCTGCTGAACGGACAATGTGTGCTTTCTTTGTATGCCTTTGAGCTTGTCTGGTTACAGAAACAAGTTCCAGGGTAAGAGTATAGAGAATCTATACTGGGTTTAATCGACATGCAATCGAAATTGCTACTTTCGGTTGGACACTGCTACCGAATGACCCATTTTGAACCATAACATTATTCATTTCCCTGCTGGCAAACACTGTGTAAAATGCACATATGTTAACTTTAGACTTCAGACTTTGAATGTAATGGAAATGGTACTGATCTGTATGGATAATGTCTTGACTTCAAATACAGAAGCGTTTTATTTATGCAGTGTTTTCTCAGTGATAGCCCTAAATCCCTTCTCTTCAGCAAAGCTCCCCTGGAGGAAGAAGCATTTTTGAAGAGCAAAACATTAATGCACAGAGACTGGTGTTGTAAATTATTCTATCATGTGTCAATCTGATAGATGGATTAGTTCAGGAGAAATCCCACTGGAATGCATACCCCTCCAGTGCTTGTTGATAATTATGTTTTAAGTAGTTTAGTTTTGAAGGGCAGTGAGCATCCAGGCAACAGCTCCCAGTTTTTTAAGCAGAGAGCCCCAACCCTTCTCGTTAGCTAATTAAGCACAGGGCACCCAGCCTTCAAAAGCCCGACCCAAGCACAACCAAAACAGCTTAACATGGATAAAAAAAGAGGGAGGGTATTTTTTCTCCCTAAGAGGATTGTTTTCATCTACATTAATTAACTAGACCGTTTCACTGAATGCCCTGTTCTCATATTTTCTGTCTTACGGTGGTGAGAATTTTCCCCTCACACATCTTAAAAGGAACGGAGGGATGTTCAGTGTGACAGACCCCCAAGGCAACTGTTTGACAGGCCGTAAAAACATTCATGAAGCCTCTTGTAATGGGATGCCTTCCAGTGCAGCATTTTGGTTACCTATCCACTCAGATGGGGGGTGAATGTAACCAGTCACCATATTTGTCTCCTTTTAGTAGTGCATACTTTACCTTAATTTTGTGCGAATCGATAACATGCATTAAATGTAATGTAACAAAATGCAATGTATTTTTGGTGGAATAGCAAGAAGATGTATTGCGCTTAAAATGTCGGAAACTGAAACGTTTGCTTTCGTTAGTTACAGTTAACTAGATCAGGTGTAGTATTTTTATTGTAGTGTAAAGGTATTGTGTAGCCTGTTTAGTTAGCCTGCTAGCTACATCACCTTGCTATAGTATCTGCTTCTTAAATTGCCAAGTTGCCTTAAGCTCCAATTAGATATACATACTAATGATAATTGTATCATGAACCACTGGTAGGCCTAATTATTTGAAGGAAAACCTAAGGTACAGTTTGAATGTTTGATATTAAATTATAATGTGAAAGAATATATTTACATGCGTCCTTTGTCTGTTTAATCTGAGTGAACTGAAGGTGTTTGCTGCCAATAAGACCAGCGTACATGTAGGATTTACTGAAATGATGATGATGTTGAGTTGTAACCTTGAATCTGTAGAAAGTAGGGATGGTAAGATTCACCGATTCACATCGGTGCACCAGCATAAAAGTTCACAACGTGATTGCCCTGATTAAAAAAGTGTGCACCGGATACAATTTGGGTTGAAGTTGGGATGCATCGTTACTAACATCTTTGCATCGGTAAAATCTGATTTATTTATATGTAATTATTAGTAGAGGCCCTATGCCTTTATTATTTAGAAATGTGACCAGTAATTTAATATTTAGATTGATTCCTCCTATCTAAACTGTTTCTCAAGTGCGCTCTCTCATCTCCACTGCTGTCAGTGGCCAATTCTTGTCGAGCGCGAGTTGGAGGCGTGTCTGGGCGAGTAACAGATTATCATGGAGGAGGAAGAGCGAAAATCGAACTATCTATACCATAATGAATTGCATAGCATCATGTTCTTTTGCATCACATCGTATTGTGTTGAATCACATTGTGTTGAATCAAATTGTGTCGAATCGCACTGCGTCGCAATAGGGGTGAATCATATTGTATTACATTAGTAGTTTCTTAATATGTATCTTTAATGTATCGGATCGTTGGCAATGCATCGAGATGTGTATCGCATCGGCCTCAGTGATGGAGATGCACATCCCTAGTAGAAAACTAAGCTATAACCCATTTTTACGGCTTCTGTAGACAGTATTTGCCTAAAACGTGAGAAAAATGTGAGCTAATATTAATTGCTTGAGTTGAAAATCAGGCACACTCTCATTATGTTGCCATTTTTCACCAGGTGGCGAGAATGACAAGCATATGGAATTTACAGCGAAGCAGTTGTATATTTTTGAGCTGGTCAGGACAGGCTGCCAGTGCCCACCTAGTGTGCTGGTAAGCAGCAGTGCTTGCCAGTAATGAGTACATCAGTTACAGAGAGATGCTTTGGGAGGTGGCACAGAACTCATGCTGTATTTCATGTAAGGATGTTTAGGAGATGGCATTCAAATCTACAATGGATCAAGGCAGTCATGCTGAACAGCATATGCAATGATGCAATTTAATATTCAGTAGAAGCAGCTAACGCACTGGTAGAAATTATGACTTTTCTCTGAACAATTTTGACTTTCAGAGAAAGTCAGCTGTTGGTTGATTATTAATAACAAATAAAGTGTTTAGGTTCCAAGAATTTCCCAGTAAAAGCAGAAAGTTGTGATTAATCCAGATGAATCATAAATGATAAAGGAGGAACTCCTCTGCAGTCACTTTAGGACACAAACATAAGAATGTCTGTGTAGGACTGCCTTTTCCAAGTGCTTTGGTTAAGTCATGGACTTGGATTTCACTTCAACACTAGCTGTGATCTGTAGGGATAGAGCGGGAGTCGCTATACTGTAGCCCTAGTTGAAGAGGTGAATTATTCACACTGAGTAACATTTTCAACCCTGCTGGCGCTGCGCCTGGTGGAAATTGGGACAACGCTGCGGCTTGTGTACGTCTTCATGGTTCTTGCTGGTTGCTATGCTACTGTAGAAGTCTTGAGTGCATGTGGGAGTGAGGAGAGCATGTGGGAAGGAGGCTAAGCAGTGTGAAGCAGACGGTGCCTTTACTACACCACACAGTACCTCTCAGCCTCGTCTCCCAAGGACGGCATGTCTTGGGAGTGTGCGTTATGTGTTTTAAACAATTCGGAATTTGCAATAAAACATACGTTTTAAAGTATTGTGGTATGATTCTGTTTGTGATATGCTTCATATTTCATTCTATTAGTGGCTTGTTTTTCTTTGAACCAAGGTTGGAGGGAATAGGCATTACCAAGGCTGTCTTTGACATTTAATTGACTATCTTGATCACGTCTCGCTGAAGCTGAAATGAATCAAATCTGATTGAACAATATGAGATCTGAGGGGAGAGAGACTAATCGTGAATGTCTGATGTTACTTCTCAAAGACTTGACCATCCAAGGATGTATCGATTGATCTGCCGTGTGATCAATGAAGGGATTTCTTTTTGTGCTGCTTACAATATACTACACTGAAATTACATTGGGATTTAAAGTGTTTGGAGGCAATTTTGACAGTAGAATAGATTAATGTGAAGGATCTGGCTTCTGAGAGTCAGAGGGAAGACTTGCTTTAGTTATTAATGGGTGTGGAGAATGACTTGTTCACTCAGAGCTATACATTTTGAAAGTAAATGGTAAATCTATGATCTGCTCCATGGATGTCTTATCTAATGTATCCAGAAGGTATTAAATATAGGCCTCAGTGCTTATGAGACTTGGCCTGAAGTTTTGGGAGGAGTTGAACCTAACTTTAATCATTCTGGATTGGTTTTTGAATGCTTTGCATAAATAACCGACATGGCAGTTGAAATAAGCTTTCCTTTTCAGTAAGTCTTATTACTTTACTTAACCTCATTACATTAATGCTTTATTTATGTTGTTTCATTACTTCGCTGTATTAGTTTATTGTTTTATTACTTTATTGTTTTATTGCTTAACTTATTACTTGTTTTAGTACTTAATTGTGATATTGTTAGCTTATTAAGTTAATGTTTTAGTACTTTGTCTTATTACATTATTGTTTCATTACTTTACCTTATTACTTTAATGTAATGTCTTTGCCTTTGTTCACCCCTCCTCCATTTGTGTCTGCGTGTCTGCCATTGGCTGTTTGTCACTCTCTTAAAAGGCGTGCAAGATAAGTCAGACTTCTCATGTACATCTCTTAATGATCATACACAGATAACATTAGATTAATGGTGTTCTCAGAAACAAGGGATTAACACAGAACTGTAGTCTGTAAGAGGATTTGGGAAAAGCTATTTCTGAAACTATTGGGCCTGTTAAATGCATTAGATATAGATGGCTACTTAATCAATTCCTCACATAAGAACGATTTCTCAGTATAAATTCAAAATGTATCTGTTGCAGTGCTTTAAAATTAGAGAATATAGTGTCCATTCCCCAGGGCTTTGAAAATGTAGGTCACGCTGATGGAAAACTCAAAAACACAATTGCTCTTGCCTCCCTGTTTGTGATTTTTCCAAGAGGCCATTAAATCTCACAGGAAATGTTAGTGCAGATGCAGTAATATATTGCCTGATACTGGAGACAAAGTATGTTTTTTCATTGTGAAGGATGGAGTCTGCAGAGCAGGAAAGGGTGTGGGGGTCACCAGATAAGTGCACATTGGTTGGTGAGACAGCTGTGCTTTGAAACCCTCACAACTGGCTGTGCCCACTGAAGAGAAAAATAATTTCTAAAATGCTGTTTATTAAAGAACAGTGCCTATAAAGGGGGGGGGGGGGGGGGGCATTCAATCCGTCTGCAGTTCGGTTTTTCTACAGGTGTTGTTTTTGTGCTGATCACAATGCACAAATGTAGTGAAGCGTTATTTATTTTAAGTATTTATTTTAGTTATTTTATTGAATTGAATTTTATTAAATTGATCAGTTAGGCATATCATTCAGGAGAAATTCAATCTAAGATGTAGGTTCATTTAAACTGCTGCAGTGCTGTGTCCTTAACGTCAAGTGATTACTGTAAGCTGGTATTACTTTTTCTATATTTCTAACACATATAACAATTACAAATATAACATCATAAACATAACAATAACATTATCATCAGTATTTAAAAAATGAAAACAACTTTTGTTGGCCTCTCAAAATTATGAACATAGTGCCATAACAATACTCACTGACATACCATGGGTAAATGGATTCACACATCATTTTAATATCATTATGCACCAAGTACTTGCCACAAGGGAATCATTGTTGGATGAACAGCTAGCTAACTAGCTAGAGAATCCAAGCAAGGCTGCACGCCAGGGAAATATGTAGACTAAGTGGCCAAAAGGCTGAGCGCTCGCTACAAAGTTATAGGCATCCATCTCTTGAGAGCAGGAAAGATTGGAGTAACATACAAAATATGTGCCCCCTCTGTTGTAAAAAAAAAAAACAAAAAAAAAAAACACACAAACTTCCTGAATCCTTATCTCAGTAACATTAATTGTACTGTGAATGGACATGCACAAATGAATGGTTGCAACAAAGACAAGTTATGAGTTTTTGTTGTAAGCCAGCATTTGATCTCAACTCTGTAAAGTAAACGTGAAATAAACAATGATGTCAAAAGCCCTCTTGTTAGCTAGTTTGTTGTTCAATTCAACAGCACCATTAGATTTTAGGAAAGTTACTGGAGCAACCTTGTAACAAGAGTGGTAACTACTTTCGTTAGCAAAATAATCATTCATGTAATGAATAGAGCTTGTTAAATTTGGTCTCCTCCTCTTTGTTAAGCTAAATGGCTATCCTTAAGCTCTGCCAGCTGTGGATTTGTTTCATAAAACTGTCATGGCACCCAAACCTGTGGAAAACCAAGAATATTCACACGGATAGAGGGTTGCTGTTCCACTTTGCATTGTGTCTAACGACACCACCCGAGCCAAGCCAGTATTCATGATATACCACAGATTCTCATGCCATAACAGTGTGCCGTTCATAGAAAGTAATCTTATATTACTTCTATTCAAAATGAAAGTACTGAAAAGCCTTGTTCGTCTCTGTCCTTGGCAGAATTGCTTGCTGTATGAGAAGAAGCAGCCACTTGGGTTGACTGGTGAATTGTCCGTCTCAGATATTGATGTTCTCTTCAGATCACAGTGACCAATGAGGGGAGCCTGTGGAAGCAAATGCTCAGCAGCACACAGGGACTTTCTAGAACTTTCTGTAACTTTGTGTAGGAGGGTCATTCTGATGTGGGGGTGTGTAGGAGGGCCATTCTGATGTGGAGGTGTGTAGGGTTAGAGTCATTCTGATGTGGAGGTGTGTAGGGTTAGGCTCATTCTAATGTAGTGGTCTGTAGGAGTAGGGTCATTCTGATGTAGGGGTTAGGCCCTGCCATCCTCTGGTGGTGTGGGAGAGTGAGGTGTCTGAGCACCGTCCCAGCCCTGTTGGGTTTACTGAACGCAGTGTCAGTGATGTGTGCTTGTTCAGGGTTTCATTCACCTCCCCCATAGCTGTCATGTATGACTGTGTTTACTGGTGTTACATTAATGGCAATGACTCTGCACAAAACATCCGGATTTAAGCCCAGTTGGTAAACATCCGAACATGTGTGTCATTAGCGACACTATTAGAATTCATTTTTAAAGACCAACAAATCATGCAAAAAGCAGAAGAATCTGACTGTAAAGTGTCAGTGCAACACTTAAGTTAGGTGCCTCTTCATTATACCTCTCTGTTCATATTCTACTGAATGGTTCAAGATGTTGCATGGAAAACATGACTCTGTATTTTGCTCATCATCATGTGTAATCCCCTTAACCTGCCAAGAATTATTAACAACTTGAGCTGTACATGCTATACCTTGAATATTGTTTATAGTAATTAAGATATTCAAAGCCAATTCCAAATGCAAATTGAATGAAGTGAATATTTCGGAAAGTGTTACTGACAGTGACCTGAGTGCCTCAGTGAAAAGGTTTACTTTAATCAATTTTCACCACTGTCTAACAGCTGGTCCTATCTCTCTCTTTTTAGAGTGGGCCCAGCCTTTATACAGACCTCATCCATTGAGGTGGACTAAGATGAGTATAACCAGCGATGAAGTGAACTTCTTGGTTTATAGATATCTCCAGGAGTCAGGTAAACCACCTGTCACATATTACTTGCCTCTTTTCTTTTGAAAGCTTTAGATGAAGATGTGGAAAATTGTGAAAATTATAGATTTTATGAAATAGCTATGTGACAAAATTTCTGACTTCGTCAGGGTTGTTGTACTATAAATGAAATGTAACTTGTATGGATATGTGTTGCAATGGAGAAAATTGTCTGATATTATGGTTTTACTTGTCAGACATGGGTTTAAACAAGATGTGGAAGACAATGTTTTTGCAAAGTGGTGTGGTTAAGAGTGTTCTTGTGTCAGCAGGTACACAGTCCATAAACCACAGTATTCTCAAGTAACTGCTCAGTTTAATTGACAAATGGATGTGGAATGAAGGAGCTTTCGGTCCAGTCAGATTATAGCCATGTTTACACTAGTCTTACACGAGCCTTGTGGTATCTATTGGGACAAGACATGATTACTATAATTACCCAACATATAGGGAAAAACCACTATTCTGTCAGTCAGTCTATGACCCATATTGCACAGATTGTGGAATGTCCATATTGTGCTTGTAGCCTGTCATTGCAGTGTCAGCTAATGTCCCTGCTTACGTATTGACACAGAATAAACCACAGCATCTTCGACTTGTGAACTCAGTCATGCTGATTTTGGGGGATTTCCAGCCTGAATTCTACAGGCGTGTCTTGGGTTATGTGAGAATATATTTATATGTGCACATGTGTATGAATTCTACAGGCAAATCTTGCGTTTTGTGAGAATATATTTGGATGTGTACATGTACAGTTCCGATTTTGGACACATTTTCCTTTCTTTATTTTGACCATTTTCCACATTTTAGAATAATAATAAATACATCAAAACTATGAAACAACACAAATGGAATTATGCAGTGACCAAAAAGTGTTATAAACAAATAAAAAAATCTTTTGGAATATTTTGGAAAATATATATATTTTTTTTTTGCAAAGAAATTCATACATAGGCATCAAATTCACCATTTATGTTTGTCTATGGAACAAATTTCAAGCATTTAAGCTTAAATCTTTAGATCTAAATGTCTTTAGATGCATTTTTTCTATTACCTTAATGAGGTGTGTCCAAACTTTTGACTGGTACTGTATGTAAATTCTAAAGACACATTTTGGGTTATCTGAGAGTTTGACATGTTCATGTATAGCCAACTGTTCTATAGTTTAGTCACTGAGTGGTGTTGTAAAGTGAAATTTAAACACACATGGTTTGTGCTGTGGGGAGAACCATCAGTGTGAGGGAAGACATATGATTGGCCCATTATCAGCACCTAACAGGCCAATGCCAGTATCTGTACAAATAGGTCTGTGTATAGGCAAACAATATTGGATGGCCAATATATTGGTTGACCCTAGTAAAGGGGAAAAGGTAGCATACCCACCCACTGATGATGCTCCCAAAGGTGGTGATTTATTGCAGCATGTTTTTGCATGTTTAATGGCCCAATTTATTTGACCTTACACATTACCCCTAAACATGTGCAGGCTTATGCTACAACCCAAATGGAAACTGGGCCATAGTGATGCATTTGTACTGACACGCTGTCTGATACTGTCCCTAGTTTTTGCTATAGTCCATTGCATTCCCTGACTGGAAGTGCACACGCCAGTGGATCCATGTTGAGCTGTTTTTCGTGGAATACAAGTGTTGTTAATTCTCAACATCTGATTTGCTGTCGCCATGTGTTAAACAGTTAACTTCATACGATGAGTCTTTGCTCGCACTTTTCTGTGTGATTGAAAACATCACGCAAGGCTTACCCTCAAAGGAATCATCTGAAATAAAATTTTAGAAAAAAAAATTTCAAGTTCAAATTTCAATGAAAAAAAATCAAGGCACATGTTGTGCCCCATCAATCTGCATTGCAAGGTAGATTTGACATTTGAATATATCAGAATCAGTTACGTCAAGATCAAAGCCGCGCGCCGCTGGTGCACGGCAAACAGCTGCTTTGAAAGCTGTCTGTGTCAGCATACCAAACCGGCTGGCGTGCCACGTGCATTTGATATGTTTGTGTTGGGTGTCGGGGCCCTCGCTGTATCATGCCTGTCATATCCGTGTGCTCCAGGTTTCTCCCACTCAGCGTTCACGTTCGGCATCGAGAGCCACATCAGCCAGTCCAACATCAATGGGACGCTAGTGCCCCCTGCTGCCCTCATCTCCATCCTGCAGAAGGGCCTTCAGTATGTCGAGGCCGAGATCAGTATCAATGAGGTGAGCTCTGAGGGCCCTAAATGGAGGAGGAGCACCCTGCTCTTAATGTTGATAGCCACCATGGACGATCCCAACCCGAAGCACAGAGGAGCAATAGAATTTGTGGAAAATTTTTAAAAAATCTCTCAGTCTCATGTTGTCTTACCTGGAAGGTGAGCCGTTCAGTGTATTACTGGCTACACATTCATTTGTAACAGTCATGTTTCAGTGTTTGATGCAGAAAGCAAACCCGTGAGAGGCTCAATGGAAACCGGTGATGTTGACACTTAACTGAGAGCAGAAATGGAAACCTGGATTCTATGCACAAAGAAGTTTGAGTGAAAGTGCTGAGTGCACGCAGCCTCATGAATGCTTTCAAATGCAGCTGGTGCAATGCAAATTTAGCCTTTGACAGACAAAAAGCCAAATAGCTGTAATTGTATGTCTAAGACAAATTCTTACGTTTTAAGCAAGTTTAGCTCGGACAGGCTCTGATGCATGTGCTGATAGTGACGGATGTGGTCGTTCCCCCCGACAGGACGGCACGGTCTTCGACGGCCGGCCGATCGAATCCCTGTCCCTCATCGACGCGGTGATGCCGGACGTCGTGCAGACGCGGCAGCAGGCCTTCCGCGAGAAGCTGGCACAGCAGCAGGCCGCCGGCACCATGGCAACCGGCGCCGCCGCCGGCCAGCACAACGCGCCAAAGAACGGGGAGACCACCGTCAACGGGGAGGAGAACGGGGGCCACGGCATGAGTGAGCAGCACGCTTCAAACTGCTACACTATAGCTTTACTACAGAACTGTGTGCTTTCAGGATTTAACTGAGCGTTTGGAGTACTTCCCTTATAGTGGGGTTTGTGGTTCTCTCAGGGAAAAGGAGCTCTCGGAATGGGAGATCAGAACTTATATCAGCATTGCTTCTCAGATATAAGCCTCTGTCCATTCACTGTTATTTTTAGAGTTGTGCAGAAGCTATCGTGATACAGCCTGTTTAATTTAAATATGAAAACAAATACCAGGATGCAAATAATAAACTGTAAAACAGAAGAATATTACATATGTTGTGATGACGTGTCTCATGCTACCTTGTATTAGTGCTCTGATGAAGAAATAATTGAACATATAATAGTACAGAAATGAATGAACATATAATAGTGTATTGTAAAGCTGCAAAGAACAAAAACAAACAGAAGAAGCTAACTTGCACAAAACAACTTATCTTAAAAAGCGAAAAAGAACCAGCCTGAGTACGCAGCCACAACCAACTGATCAGAAAATGTACCCCAGTGCAACCACACACTCCTGTATATAACAAGCACCTTCATTTGGTGAGGCTTGTTAGCCAATTGTTGGTCAATTACAGTTAATCAATTACACGCATGTAATGACTTAATAACAAACTAACAATTAACAATTAAGCTATTGACCTGATTGAAATGAGCTCACTTATTGACAAAATGGCAAATTGTAAGACAAAGATGCTTACTAGGTACATATTTAACAATTAAGTGCAACTCACGAACACGAAGAGTTTCTAGAGAACGAGTGAAGGCTTTTCCTTCACACACCTGCACAAATTGCTTCCCAATGACAGTGGCATGACACTGAGGTATTTCAGAAATTAAACTGATACTAGCACCACAGATTTAGCTATCTGAGTGATAGGGATGACACAAGTAAAGGCTAGCAGGTATTTATGGAATTGTGTTTATAAAAGATGAGGTGTATGGTGAAATGGCTGAGCTGCGTGATATAACCTCAGAAAAGGGATGCAGATGTATTTATTTCACTAAGAGCTCAAAATAGAGCTGCAAGCCTGCTGATTTAGAGAAAAAAAAAGATTAGGGAACAGGATTTGATGGAAACAAGATAGGAGCGTTCATCTGTAGGTCACGTCCTTGAGTGGCGCGATGTGGGAAGAACGTGTGGCAGCGGTTAAAAAGAGCGGGGTCGTCTGGTTGCAGATAACCACACTGAGGCCATGGAGATCGATGGGGATATGGAGATCCCTGCCAGCAAGGCCACCGTGCTGAGGGGACACGAGTCTGAGGTCTTCATCTGTGCCTGGAACCCAGTCAGCGATCTGCTGGCATCGGGGTGAGTCTGGTCTCCCGCGGTGAAAGAAGGCAGGTGTGTGAATGTGCTCTTGTGCGTGTGAGAGAGGTTGTGAGTCAGTACACTTAATGACACGTTACATTATATTCATTTAGCAGATGCTCTTGTCCAGAGCGACTTCCAGCACAAAAGAACAGAGGTGAATCCATTCATGTTAAATGAGCAACAGTGTCAGACCAGGCTAACAGCACTCCCAGACCAGTGAGATTGAGCATAACACCATTCAAGCCTTACCACAAGTTAACCTGCGCAACCTGACTAGACAATGGAAGCCAGGTATACTACCATACATCAGTCATGAGATGATAATATCCAAAATACCTCACGATACTACACGTAAATTAAACAGCAAGTAATACAAGTAGCAAGTGTCAGGGGGTGGGGGACTGAGATGGAATCGTGATGCGGTCTGAAGAGGTGGTTCAGTCTGTTGTCAGAAGATGGTCAGTGACACATCTGTACAGTGCCCGCATGCTATAGTGACAGTTGCGCTGCTCCACATTTATTAAAACTGTGTGCTCTACACTTAGTAGCGCTCTCTCAGTATGCAGCACTGTGCTCCTACACTTAGTAGTAAACTCCCAGCATATGGTATTGTGCGCTTGTACACTTAATTGCGTGCTCTCGGTATGTACTGTCACGCGCTCATACACTTAGATATGCTCTTGCAGTATGTAGTGCTGTATTCTCATACACTCTGAAGTGCTCTCTCAGTATGCGGTTGTAATACACGCGGACTCAGAGAGCCTGTGCGTTGGTTCTCAGCTCGGGCGACTCCACTGCACGGATATGGAACCTGAACGAGAACGGCAATAACGGCTCCACTCAGCTGGTACTCAGACACTGCATCAGAGAAGGGGGGCAGGACGTCCCCAGCAACAAGGACGTCACCTCCCTGGACTGGAACGTGAGTGCTCATGGGAGAACATTATACCTGTTTGCCAGTGTATGTTGTTGTGGGGAAGGATTGTGGTCCTTTTGTTTCTTGTTCTTTGTGTCCATAACCCAAAGGCTACATTTTGGCTGCTAGGCTCCCCTCATTGCTTCCAATGTTACATTGCTTCTCCTGTCATTTGCATCATGATAATGATTATTTCTCAGTCCTTCCCTCTGATTGGATGATTGTGTATCTGATTTCACCATGTTAGTGAAGTCTCGTGGTTTTCCTTCTGGAGGCATTCCCGCCAACTTCGATCATTCCAAAGATGATCTCTAATTTAGTCTCGTTCCTTTACCGCCCTGTGTTGATTTGTATCCCTCCACAATCTGTCACTTTTCTTTTCTGTTAAATATATGTGAAACCCCCAAGAGCCACCCTGCTGCGCTCCATATAGTCATTTTAACTGGCTAGCATTCTTTAACTTCACTTCATTTATCTTCACTTCAGAAATCATATGTATCTATCCACATTCTTTAATTCCTTACCCAGAAATTTAGGTTGACATTCAGTTAGCTGCAGACAAGCAGGGAATTGGAAAATTGACTAGTAACTGGGAAATGCCTCCCAATATAATCCTTTACAGTCTCTTATCACACTATCTTCTAAAGACTATATTGAATATTACATCTCATTTAATTTAAACAGTAACTTCATTTTCATTTATCTAGCAGAGGTTGTGCAGTGGCTTGCATTTAAATCAACTTGAATTAAATTATTTTCTGTTCTAATATATGGGATTTTTTATATATTTACACCCGAGGTGCGTTCAAATTCGGCAAACTGAGGCAAATGTTTCAGGAGAACGGGTTTTCTTTCAACTTTTACATTTGAACGGTTTTTAGGTCAGCCTACGCCGATGACATTAATCCTCTAGGCTACTAATAACAACCAAGGTATCGTTTCAAAATTTAAATACCTAACGTTTTAGCGGTATGTGATGTATGCGAGTTAGCCTAAACTAACGACCACAGAGAGCAATTGCTTAGCTAACGTTAAGGATTGATAATGATTGATAATAAAAAAGAGGCTTTCAGAAAAAGTATCAACGTAACTGACAGTTAGACAAGTTAACCACTTGAATTATTGTTTGAAGATTAAATAAAATCTATCTCTAGTCCAGCGTCCTTGTCTGTTCGCCAAGAACTACCTCCTCAGACTGTTTGTATGTGTTTGCAAACGTCCGCAGTGAATTCAAAGCAAACGGAAAACTGTTTGAAAACGTTCGCAAACGTTTGCCTTTGTTTGCTAATTTGAACACACCTCAGATTAACAGGTTTTGATTGTGTTTGATACTGTATAGCAATTTTATCATGTATTATAAGTTGCCCTGTGTAAGGACATCGCTCTGTCACCGTAGTTGTAATGATTAGTGCTTTATTTCATCAACAGAGTGATGGGACGCTCTTAGCAACAGGATCCTATGATGGCTTTGCAAGGATATGGACAAAAGATGGTATTTTTCAGAATTCCCTTTGATTAAAATGATATTCACTTTCAACTGTTTATCCCTCCATTGTTTTCCTTGCGCGTGACATTTAATTCTTGCATATTTAACTGTCTGCTGTTTTTGAAGGTAATTTGGCCAGCACACTGGGACAACATAAAGGTCCTATATTTGCTCTCAAGTGGAATAAGAAGGGAAACAGCATTCTCAGTGCAGGGGTTGACAAGGTGTGTGAATATACCCATGTCTGATATGTTCTTGGGAGGGAAGTGGTATTATGCTGGAATATGTCTCAGCCAATTTTATTTGCTTGCATCCTGACAGATACACAATCTTATAGTTAGCTTGGAACTTTTTTTACCATGAATTTGTATATATCCAACAATATAAAACAATCTGAGTTAAGTGCAAGTTGGTGAGAACTTGCAACCTCTCTGAAACAGACATTAACATGTTAATCATGCAATCATGCCACTCTCTCCAGACGACAATCATCTGGGATGCGCACACGGGTGAAGCCAAGCAGCAGTTTCCCTTCCACTCAGGTAGGCGACTGCGTGTCCGAGACTGGCCGACAGGAGGCCATGCACGTAACAGTAACTCACCAGTCCTTCTGCCAGAAGTGACAGCAGTGTCTGCCATTGAACGCCACTGTCCCTCCTCCTGTTGCACTGGCTGCTCCACATTCTCTCTGCTTGTTGTGAAGATGTGCTCTCTATCCTCTGCCAGGGTTTTGCTATACACTAATTAAAACCATTTCTCCGTTTTCATTATGTCAGTTTTATTAGAGTTGATAGCATTTTTTTATCATTTCTTCCTGCTTTTTGAGTAGTTTCCTTTGTAATATTCTTGCGGTCGTGAAGTGTAAAAGCCAGTTGATGCCTGATATTTGTTTCGGGTTATTCGGGTATTATTTTGGGGTGATGAAATCTGCGGGGTATGCTGTTCCAACTTCCTGTCTCCTCCATTTTCTCATTTCGGTGGGTGAATGAACAGGACAACCAGTCTCATCCTGTCGTTAAACTTTCTTTGTTTGTTGCCCATCAGGCATTATGACCTGCTGAATAAATAAATAGCATCTATATAAATATCTGTAAATCTATATCTGTATTCATCTATAAATAAATGTTTAGTTTGTTGTTTTTCAGTTACTTTATTTAAACACCACTGTCTGGCTATAAACTTTACAAAGCAAAAGCGCAGCTGTTATGAAAATAGATGGTTCTGTGAAATTGAGGTTGATGGTGTCCGGTGCCCTGGTACTGACGATTGAAAAGGCCCTTTCCGTGCCCCATAGCGCCAGCCCTGGACGTTGACTGGCAGAACAACACTACCTTCGCCTCCTGCAGTACGGACATGTGCATCCACGTGTGCCGGCTGGGCAGCGACCGGCCTCTCAAGACCTTCCAGGGGCACACGGTAAGCAGCACTGCGAATGTGGTCACGTCACTTTCCTCCGGACGCGTTCCGGCTCCTGCGCTCACCCTGGCTTAGGGTCACGACGCCTGGAGGGTCAAGACCCTGACTAGCCGATCTTGTCTTTCAGAACGAAGTCAACGCCATCAAGTGGGACCCGTCTGGCACGCTGCTGGCCTCCTGCTCCGATGACATGACCCTGAAGGTGAGGTTTTCGGTGTCCAAATAGGAGCCAGGGACACGCCTTCATTACAGTGTTATGGAGGATCTTGTCTGTGGTGTTTTTTTTTTTGTCACCTGTTTCCCTCACACACATACTGATGTTAAGTCAAGATACAGGAGAAACTGGATCCATTGTGAGTCCCAAATGTTGAATTACACAACTTTTATGAATTATTTAGCATATTTACCACAAATGGTGATGTATTTTGTTGATTAATAATGCCCAAAAATGATAAGTTGTTGTTTTGTGTCCCTGTGTGGTGGGTTTGTGCCTGCTATTCTGACCGGTGTTTTATTTATTTATTTATTTTTTGGTTTCAGATCTGGAGCATGAAGCAGGACTCGTGTGTGCATGACCTCCAGGCCCACAGTAAAGAGATCTACACCATCAAATGGAGCCCCACAGGCCCCGGCACCAGCAGTCCCAGCTCCAGCACCATGCTGGCCAGGTGGGGCACTGCAGCAGTCGGCTGTGGATTAGCTGGATAAACCCTGATAGGGTGTGACCGCACAGGCCTGTACTAGCCACGGCAGTCAAGCACCCAAAATGCTTGGTGACAGCACAGCAGTTGTCACACTAGGCAGCAAGTCCATGTTCCTGACAGCCCTTTGTAGCACAGACTGCTGCGCTGTAATCCTGCCTCCATATCTTTGTCAGCGTTGTCACAGCTAAGTTGAGACATGAGGTCTGATAGAAACAGCGCAGGAGGCTTGCTAATAATACCCTTTCAATTAAAACGTGTCAATGCAGGATGGCAGATTTTCACATCATTAACACTTGTGCATAGTGGTGTTTGTGGTGACAGATACTTCCACGCTTTTGCACTTACACAGCGTCATCCTCTTCCCGAGTGACTCCCTCGGAATAATATCTCACGCTTAACAGAGTGCGAGATTTCTTATTCTGTACATTGCATTGGCCTCAAATGTTGTTCTTGGATAATCCAAGTTTTGTTAGTCCTGACTTGTTTCAAATGGAGCTGATTTTGGCATGACCCTGTACAATTTTTAAAGTGTTGTCCCATGGGCAGCAGTGTAGCATAGCAGTAAGGAGCAGGACTCGTAACCGAAAGGTTGTCGGTTCGATTCCCCACTGTGGCACTGCTGTTGTTCTTTTGGACAAGGTACTTGACCCAGAATTGCCTCAGGAAATATCCATTTGTGTAAATGGGTAACATGTAAAAAATTGTAACCTATGTACGTTGCTCTGGATAAGAGTGCAAATAAATGCAAATAATGTAATGTAATGTAATGCCCCCCCTCAGCGCTTCCTTCGATTCGACGGTGAGGCTGTGGGACGTGGAACGAGGCATCTGCGTCCACACGCTCACCAAACACCAGGAGCCCGTCTACAGCGTGGCCTTCAGCCCCGACGGGAAGTACCTGGCCAGCGGCTCTTTTGATAAGTGTGTGCACATCTGGAACACCACGGTGAGTGTATGAAGCCAGAACCTTGACAGTCTAATTACTTGTGTGTTCATAAATGATCGTTAATTAAAATGGGATGTGTTTGAAGCAAGGGGCAAAGAGGAAAGCCAAATGGAAAAAAAAATGACCCTGTGTTTTTGTGGTTCTAGAGTGGAGCTTTGGTTCACAGCTACAGAGGGACCGGGGGCATCTTCGAAGTGTGCTGGAACAGTACAGGGGATAAAGTCGGGGCCAGTGCGTCCGATGGATCAGTAAGTCATCCAAACGCCATCTGGCTCCTTACTCATTAACACTTGCTGTTTCGTGAAGTAATGTGACTGTGTGCGTGTCTACGTGTGTCTGTGTCCGTCTGTCTGTGTGAATAGAGAGGACTCTCTGGAGAGAAAAACACAACGACAATACATGCTTTTTACATGTGAAAATGTCAGTAATCCTTATGAATTCATTTTTCTTCTCCAGGTATGTGTTCTAGACCTCCGAAAATAGCATCTCGGCAAAGGCTTCGATGTTGACCCTTGGAATGTTCGGCAAAATGCCGCCTCTGTTCTGCCATGACAGTTTCAGACATCACTATTTTGAAATTACTGGAACACTAGCCAACGTGTTCGTCTTGGCAAGCTAGATCAGGCCGCTTGCTGGTCACCCACCTGGTGAGGGCGCTGGAGAGCAGCAAGAGCCCAAATGGCTGTGCCAAAAAAAACCAAATCCTGGAAACCAAAAAAAAAGAAAAAGCCCCTCTCCGAATGTGGATGTGTGTCGGGTTTAATTTGGATACAGAGAGCAAGAGGTCAAAATGTAGCACCGCCAGTGTGCTGTTCACTTGCTGTGTGCGGAGTGGTCACCCAGGGGCCTGCGGCATGTTCAGCTCGATCAGCCTAGTCACTTTGTGAAGATGGCCAAAGAAGAGAGCTATTGTGGATTTCTTTTCTGGCTTGTGTCCAGACTGTTCTTAATGTTTTCTGGACATCCACAGGTGCCACAGGAGCTTTGCCTATGGAAAAGACTGTCAAGGGAAAACACCAGCTTGTGTTTATTTTGGGGGGGAAAGGCAAAGTACACAAAGAGAAAGTTGCCTCCGTGAGTGACATTTATAGAGCTGCAGTGGCATAAACAAATAAATCTGTCACACAGTGGATACCATCTTTCTATGGAGAATTGCTCGTTCCAAGTGTAATTTTTTTTTTTTTTTTTGATCATTTTGAGTTGGACCTCTGATGGTTGGACCAGGCATGGTTATGGGGTCACTCTGTGTATACATTCATTTATTAACATTATGATCAATGAAGAATCAAAACTGCCAAGACTAACTTTTTTATTGAAGTTATAGCAAAATGTGTAACAAAAAAAGAACCTTTTTGTGGACGTCAGTGCACACAAGACATTTTGTGGACACAAGATGAGTGGTTCATAATTATATAATCTTCCATTTGGATGTAAATGTAATGAATGTAAAGATTTGTAAAATAGATGAATATACACATTTATATACTGTGTATATATGTTTATATACAGTACAGAACACATAACGGTCATGCTTTCTAGGCTTCTGCTCTTTTTTTTTTCCCTCAGAGACATTGGGCTACTATTTTTTTTTTTTAATTATTTGACTAAGTTCTTTTTTTTTAATTTTCCATTCAGTTTCCCTCCTGCTGTCAGTCGTCAGCTGAGTGGCTCAAAGACAGAGCTGGAGTCTCAGAGCTGGATGTGAAAAGCGTAAATGACAGGATTCATCCCAGAAACCCCCAGCTTTCACACAGCCCCCCTTGAGGACAAGGATAGTTCATGCCAGGGATGGACAGTACCAACCTTCAGTGGTCTCTGGTTTTCATTCATATACCAGTGTAGGGTTTCAAATTACTTGATTCTGGAAAGGTCTCTGTAAAACCTTCCTGTTTCCAGTCCTTAGGGCTGGGGTTGCTTGTCCCTTAATACCCCTTTTCCACTCTTTAGCTGAGTGCACAATGGTCTGCTTAAGTCAGGTTCAGGGTGCTTTTCCGTGCTCATTAACGGTGCTGACCTTTCTATAACCGAGCTGTGGGTCAAGTTGTCAAGCTGAGTAACATCAGTGCTGGAAATAAGCAGAACATACAAAGGAGTATACTGCCATAACAGGTCATAGTGAAAAAGCAGAACTAGATAAAGATGTACTTTTCTTAAGGAGAGAAACCTCAGCTTTGTAAAGAAGACTAGGTCTAGGCAGTCTTTTTTAATGTGGCTACATGAGAGATTTCAGGTTTTAATCATGTATCAGTTTGCAGGTAGTGTAATGAGAAGAGCAGCTGCATTGTAATATGTCAACCAGCTTTAGCTCTGGGTCGTGCTCGCTTAGCTCAACAGTAGAAAAGGGGTATAAACGCACTGGAAGAACTCTAAAAATAGAGTCTCCATTGGAAACTTTGAATTACCTATTGCGGTCACATTTCTGCTTCTCGGCTTTCATTTATCAAGGTAATTTTGAGGGCCTCATAAAGCCTTCTCAGCTGTGATTTTTTTTTTTTTTGCTCTGCCTGCTGTAGGTGGCTGTGTCCTCTCTTTTGTGACCAATATTGTGGTTTTAGCTTTAATTTTGTATGTCTGTTGTCTACGCTGTGGGGTCAAGTAAACGCAGGTGACCATTAAACGCTTAATACGCAACTTTGATAGGCATTTTTGTTTGGTTTCGTTTTTAAAACGTGTTCAACTTATTTTCAAGCAATTTGAAGTGCACTTTGTGAGGTGAAAAGGTCTGTTATTTTTGTCTTCATAGAAAACCAATGGTCATTTTTTTATTTTTTATTATTTTTTTAGCCTAATGTTCAGAAGTTGGTCAATAGTTGACATAGAGCTGCTGTCTGGTTTCTGCTGTTATTGTCTGTGTCAGACTGAGAAGCGGTCTGAGGGGTCCTCCGAGCGGACCCTGAGGCCTGGTGACGGCCCTCTCTCTCACCCCCATCTAGGGTAAGGCCAGCTCTATCCAGGACAAAACAATGAAGTCATACTCTAGGTCTCAAATAAATCACTCTATTTTGATATTGAAAACGCTGTATCTGTCTTTCTTGCCGTTCATTCCTGTTGTGAGGTTTGGTGAAGGGGTGGACAATCAGTGTTATCCATCAGAAATGATGCTAAGACAAGTAGAAAGCCTCATGGCTTGTGAGAGTCACTTGAGGTTGAAGTATGTTGGTTTAGACTTTTTTAAATCCTAAATTAAAGATATAAATCTACAAAGTTATCCAGTTTATCAAGTCTCGTGTTGGCATGCACATTTCAGTGGGGTTATCATCTGTTCTAAAATTCCCAAACCTAGTTTATGTCCAGGCATGTTCACAAAATGTTTAAGTACTCTTAACAAGCTACATAGGGGCTTATGGAAAATAGCTAAAATGTCACAACAAAGTCCACTTCTGGCAAATACGGCATTTATCTGCAGCATTCCACACACATTTTTTTGTCTGCAAAGATTAATCACTGAAGAATGAGGTTAATACCACTGTCATGGTTGATTGGCATGGGACTGAAATCTGTCATTTTCTTGAATGTTCTCAGGAAACATCTTCCTTTCGGTATACTTGTCCTATCTATCTGGGGCTTCTCTAGGTAAGGCAATAGGAGAGAGTTCTGTCACTCAGTGACTTGACTGAGCAGTCGTAAAAGCAGCACACACCTTTATCATTCCATCATTTAATACAAAACCCATATACACAGGAAGAGTTCCAGTTATTAAACACATAATCCTTCAAATATACTTGTGTTTGTCTCTAAGGCAGACATTGTAGAAAGACCACATAATGGCTTAAACCCAGCAATGGGCCATAAGGTTAATTATTATCTGATAGGACTCATTTATACATATGGGTGTGTTTAATGAACCAATTTGGGGTGTCTGCTTCCCAGTTTCTTAACATGATGAGAAGTATGTCCCATAGATTGTCTGGGTCACTAAGGTGCTTGGATTTGAAAGCAAGGCTAATTGAGGTAGCTCAGGGGCTGTTAAATTACTGTTTAGATTAAACATTAATGTGAAAAGGGACGTCAAATCAACTGAATATTTGGATACAGGAATGCTGCAGACGTGCTGACTGTTTAGGTATCAAGTAGAGAAAACTGTCAAACCTCTGCTGGCCCTGATATTGGGCAGTAATATATCTGGAGACAGGAAGAGGCAAACAAAAGATGTTAGAATGGAGGAGGGCCAACAGCAGCAGACTATGTTTTTTGGCATGGATTAAAACATTTGACTATGCCATTGTGTCAATAATTTTGCCAACCCAGTCAAAAAGGCCACATATCTTGGATTCGGGCATTGACTAACTGATCACAGGGAGGGAATCACACAATGGTGCTGCATTTCAGTCGGCCAGCCCCGCGTTAGAGGACTGGGGAACCAAAAACACTATTAAAGTGGAGCACTGTGGTTCACAGGCTGGCGTAGTGCAGAGAGCAGAGACTGGCAGCTGACGCAGCTCCTCTCCTCAGCTAGTGCTGTGTAGAGTTCTCCCACGTCTCTCCATCTGCGTCTACATCCTCAAAGTCTCGCAGCTCACTCGAAATGTGGATTTCAATTGTACTAGACTCTGAACCTAGCAAGACAAAATGGGGGGAAATGACTCTATTAAACTGGAAGTGTCATTAGATTCTTTGATTCAGCCTCTGCATTCCAAACCCTTCTGTGACCTTCCAAATGTCACTCTAAGCTAATCTTCTGTAGCCTCATTTGGAATGGAATGTCAGAAATGGATCTTCCATTATACCTTTTATTTAATCAGTTGTATTTCTGACCACTGCAAGATCAATATCTGCCATTTCAGTTAAGGCTGTATACTCTTTAACACTGAATTTAACAAATCAGGTGCTTACCATGACAGCTGATTTGGTGTTTTTGTTATCAACTGACCTTAAATCTGAAAATTTATCTCCAAGAGCTGTTTAGCTATTACCCACACCAAGATAAATTATATGTTGCACTTAATCCCAAAAATCAATAAATGGAAGTGAAAATCGAACAACTTCTCACAGCTCCACACACACTATAGTCCCACTGAGTTGCCCATAAATAAATGCTTCATCTGAGGGTCAAGGATATGAGATTACCTGATCAGCACAAGAGGCTCTGCTTCTGCCAAAATCTAATTAAGGCTGCATCGTATTTGCTTCAGCTGAATATATGAATATGCTGAAATGTATTTTTCATAAGATTGTTTTTATATTTCTCTGTCCTTAATGTACTCATGTTTTCTTTTTAATTGGATGACGAGGTTGTACCATGCACTGTTACCAACTTAGCAAATACCACTGGCATTTTAAGACACTTATGATGATCAGCTTTGTAAAAATTATTCTGCCAGTTGACAGACTCCGAGCACTGTGAGCACAATGTAAGGCTATTTGAAACTCCAACAACATTTGCAGCAACTGCACTTAAGTGACAATGTTTTCATTATTAATGGTGAGTGGCCTTGCATTTAGCCAGTTTTAATGTTTTTTTGTTTTTGTTTTTTTACCTAATTAGCCTTGGGGACTTTGTTGTGGGTGGTAGCTGACTGAAGCATTATGGTTTCTTTCAGAGAAGAAAGTCAAGAGCCTGGATATGTATTCAATACTTTCAAGTGATCAGTGTACATATATTGTTAAATAATTACTAGTTAGAAATATTCACACCTTTCTGTTCATGTTCAGTTTTTTATTGTTATTCAATTCACACATTAAAAAAAAAGAACAAAAATTGTAATGCAGGAAAAAGTAGGTCACCCATACAGCTTCTAAGGCTAATGTTACAAAACCCATGTTGCTGTTAGCACCACAGTAAATGTCAGTGTTGACTGGAGTCAATAAACTTTTTCTTAGCACATATTTCACAGAGCAGGTATCCATTGTTCCATTGTTGTATCCAATGTTTTTTTTTTTCTTTTTTTGATGATAAGCTCATTTTTACCTGTTTCCAGCTGATGTAGTTATGTGCGTATATATATACACTATATATACACTATATGTACACTGAGAGATGCAGCAAGGAAGAGTTTGATATGATGGAAGTATAGCAACATGATTGCATTCTGTTTGTTGTTTTCCCCTTTTTAAAGTTCCCCTGCCTTACTCTCTACCCACTGCTGCCATGATCTTTAATCCTGGCCCTGAGGAGCACCTGGAACCTAGTATTACAGACCTGAGTTCCAATTCTAGAACAAGTTCATCTCTTCGAGTAAGAGCTACTACACTGCTTTGCATGTTGGGGATATTTTATATGTTTTCACAAATGTTTTCTGTTCACTGTCACAATGACTCAATTGCCTGTTTATTTTTTGCTGTTGTCGGTTTGCTTGGTCTATATCCAAGGTAATTTGCATGGCTTGCATTTTTCACATTATTTGTTGTTTTGTTTTTTCTTTTCTTTCTTTTTTTTAAAAAATCCGTTTAAACCACTAGGTGTTTTGCTGTTGTAAATCAGGTTGCTTAACGCAGTGCCTGACTTAGGAATTAAACCTGCAACCATCTGGTTACAATTGTTAACCCGTATACCATGGTGCCTCCCTATTGTAACCATAAATCACAGCAAGTACCACTGGTTTATTGAACAGTTTTTGGGGATGATTTACAGGGTGTGGTGCTTGGGTTCCTTAGGACCAGATTAGGAGACCTTGTGTCTGAGATGCTGCCCAGGTTGAACGTCACCAGCCCTGATACACAGGGGAGCGCCCATTACCTTCTGAAAGGACGCTGATGGCGTCGGAGGGGTGCTGGCCATTGGCAGCCATGGTCTTCTTGGCCTCCTGAACGTGGCTCTGGTAGTGGAAGGTAGTGGAGCCCACGGTGGGGTTGTAGCCGCCTGTGGCAGCCGCTGAGGTGGAGGCGGAGTCCCAGGCCAGCTCCCGACGTCCCTGGAAGCTCAGGTCCACGTCGAAGCCCGTCCACCCGTGGAATGCCAGAGTGTTGAGGAGAGCCTGCATGGGGTTCAGGATCCCCTGGGGGGTGGCAGTGTAGCAGAGTGTTTAAGAAGCAGGACTTGTATCTGAACAGTTGCCAGTTTGATTCCCCGCTGGGGCACTGCTGCTGTACCCTTGGGCAAGGTACCTAACTTGCAATTGCTTCTGTAAATATCTGTCTGTGTAAATGGATAGCATTTTAAAAAATTGTAACATATGTAAGTCACTCTAGAGCACCTGTTAAACGCCAAGAATGTAATATAATTAAAAGTACATGGGAGGGTCCTCAAGCTCCCACCATGATAGAACACTTGACAAGGGTAGCACTTACCATGATAAACCATGTGATGAGGGTGGCATTCCGCACATTCTTCAGGTGACCGGCTTTGATGTCTGCCTGCATCTCTAGATAGAAGAGCAGGCTCTCATTGATGATGTTGGGCAGCCAGCTATCGGGCAGAAGAAGTACATGTCAATGCAAACTCTTACTATTGCCCTGAGACTAAATGGGAAGTTACAGATCATATTACAGGTGTTCTTATATAGTATGTATAAATGCCAGATTAGAGGATTTTTGCTACCACATTTTCACAATAACAAAATGGCCAACCCAACAGATGACCATATTTTTTTACAATTAAGACAATCTGAAAGTTATTTTATTGAGCAAATTGATAAATTGTGTTTTATCAGTTTATTATATACATCACTTTGAGAATTCAGCACTTGGAAATGAAGAAATCCATGTGTTATTACAATATCCAATGTTTTAATGAGAAATAATATTAAGTATTAGTTATAATGATTTTTGAACTAATGTGTAAAAATGCTTCAAAATTTCACTCTAGATTTTCTTGTTTTGAATAAGTTCTGAATATTTTCAGGGTTTCAGGGTATTTTCAGATTTAACAAGTAAATGGGTCAACGGATAGGTCTGTAGCAGAATGTCTACAGCCTGTGAAAGCATGAAGGTAGGTCATCTCTTCCCAGCTTTGATTTTTTTTTTCTTGAACCAAAAATGTTGCTTTATTGATTGATTGATTGATTTACATTTCTGAACTATGTAAATTGGTACAAAAGATATAAGAGATTGACTAGTGCAGACACATACACAACCTCAGATATCAGGAAATGTAGACTCACCAGATAAAGAAAACCAGCATAATTTTGAAGAATCGTATTTTGATCTCTGTTCCAAGGCGTCTCTCATTTTCAGTGTAGATTCCTTGACGTCCCTTCAGCAGAGATGTAACTGCATTGTGAATGTAAAAATTAGCACAGAGACACTTGACAGATGTGGAGAATCCATACATTGTCAGTTACTATGTGCAAACATTAACTATAAGCAAATTCTGGTGTCGAGTATGAGACACTCAAAAGGCAATCTCATCATGCCATGTGTCTATCTTCATGTAAATAACTGAGTAAGAACAAAAGGTGTAAAACATTTTTGGCGCAGGTTGAGACCTAAGTGTGTAAAAGTGTGTAAAATGAGTGTAATTCATTCAGTTGAATAGGGGGGTAGTTAACTACCAGAAACACATTTTTCAGAGATAGCGAAAGAGGCATTGTGTGAGACTAACCTGCTGACACTGTCCGGGAGAAGAGCACAGGGTTGACAAAGAGGACCAGCAGCAGCGGGGCATAGGTGGTGAGGTAATGGGGTATGGCGTGCTGCAAGCCATTCTCACAACTGAAATGAGAGCTATGGCAATGAGCTCTCCAAAGATTTGGTTGGGAACTCCAAGTAGCTCCTTTTGGGGTTAATTGTCAGTTGCTTACTGTCTTTTTCCAGAAAACTTCAATTTATTTGAAGGTTACAATCCATTTTGACATTTACAAAATGACAAATATATTCCCCATGATGAATGCAATGTAATTACCCTTTTTTCAGGCAACAGCCCATGGTGATTCAGTCACTTTTTGACTGCAATCCGAACAACACACATCAAAAAAAAGCTTATTGGAGGGGTTCCATCAGAACATGAGGGAAACATGAGCTGGGAAAGTATATATAAAGGTAATATTTTGGTGTCGCCTTACTTTGAGATGGAGGGGTAGTAGAGCATGGCCACGCCCTCGACGCATAGCAGCACTGCCAGGCCCCAGGTGATCATGTGATACAACACGATAGTGCTAACAGACAGACCATGGACACCAGTTATACATGGTAGATCTCTCACCATAGCATGTCTTCATTAAACATGACATGCAGTACAATATAATACTGTATCACTTGTTTTTATCTACTATATTGCTGCATTACATGATTCCATGACAATACATGTTGGATGAAAGGCACCTCGAATTAAAGGAAGTTAAGTGAAGATATAAATGTTACCATTTTGAGGTAGGCAGACAGATATAATTAACCATAATCAACCATTGTAATAAATGTATTTGTTTATATGCTTTGTTTAGTGTGTATTTTGCCCTTTTAGCAGCCATAAAGGAAGGTGCTCAGAAATCACAGAAATGAAATGAAGAGAACACGGACATACCTGATTCCAGCTGATCTTTTGACAACTAAGTAAACATCCACTGCGTAACAGAAGGTCCACCAAAAGGAGGCGCTGTAGAAGAGCTGAATCCACATCTGAAAATGAACAGGAAATGGGCAAATTCATTGCAAGGTAAAAGTAGGTATGCTAACTGCAAAACCACACAATGGCTAGGCCAACTGCACCAGCTTCTGAAATACCTAACAGACAGGTGGAAGGATATTAGCTTCTCATTGTTGACTAAAATATATGTATTGGTTGGCTACTTTGGACAGTGATTACTTTTAAGGTTCATAAATAAAATGTTATTTTAGCCTGCTAAAGTTCCATGATTTCCTCCATCTGTGTCAAAAAACAAGTCACAAAACAGCATAAACATACTGATACTCAATGGTGTAGCTAAGTGCATGAGAGTGATGTCTCTTCTTGCAGTGGGGGTGGGTCCTCATACATACCGCGGTACCCACGCAGAAGACCTCTGGCCACACATCAGGGTTGCCAGCCACAGAGATGCCACTGATGAGGTCGGGCAGGCCCAACCAGATGGATGACCTCACCATTACACCTGAAGAAAAGAAAAGGTCACCCAGAGGGCCCATGGATCTCACACCTTTATGTGGACAACCTCGAAGCAACTGCAGGTTATAGTAAGACAGTGATTGGTGTGATGAGTGTGTGATATGGAGGTAGATATTACACAAGGTTTGATGGGTATGTGTCTGGGAGCAAATGTGATTTCTGAGTATCAAATATGTGCGGCTTCAAAGCATTTAAAGCTTTCAGAGTCATTCTGCTTCAAATCAATCACTTCTTGTGACCAGGAGTAGATTTTCCTTAAACTTTGTATAATGGATGCCAAGACCTTTTGGACTTCACCCCCAAATAATAAGCCATGTGTGGATGGCTTTACAAGAGACAAAGCAATTAGCAGTGTGTCGGGTAGACCCATTTTAAAAACGAATGGTTTATCAGAAATGCTCAAGGACGGGGCTCCTGAGTAGCTCAGTCGGTGAAAGTACTCGTTCTGAGTGTAGACTGGACGCTATGGTCCGGGTTCGATCCCGACTGCGTCACTAGCTGACAGTGACTCATAGCTCACAGGCAGAACACATTGGCTTCGTTCCGGCGGGGATAGTGGTTGGTAAGTCGGCAGAGGCTTTAGTCCCATTAGCAACAGCGACCCCGGTCAATCGGGCGCCTGTGGTCCATGTGCAAAAGCTGCATATGAAATGTCTTCCTCCGACTCATCTCTATGCTAGCTTAGCTTGTGGACTGCAGTGTGACAAGAAGCAGCGGCTGACATCACGTGTCTCGGAGGAGGGCACATGCTTGTCCACGCTCTCTCGGATTGACAGTGGGGGTTATACAATGGGACTGAATGATAACAAATTGGACATTCCAGAATTTGGGGAATTGGCCATTCCAAATTGTGCCAAAGTGCTGGGTTACTGCTGTAGGGATAAGAGACTTCACAAAGCATCTCTCCTCAGCTCAGGGGACCTTGAATCCGCAGCCTAAGGGGAGTACCTCAAAGGCACAGTGGGGAGGGTAAGGTGGGTGCGCCAGGATTTTGTTTGCCATTCCTATTCCCATTCATAACTTTAAGTCATGGTCAGATGGGTTGGTTTGCTTTTCTATCTTGCTCCCTTGGTTTATGTTGTTTTTTTGTAGCTTAGAGTTATTCTTTACTGTGGAGTGGTTGAACCAAGATTGTATGTTGAATGTTAGGATGCTTCCCTGAAGGGACTGGTACAACTGCACAAGGATGCCCTTTCTCATACTCTCCTCACATGGTGAGATCATGGCTGTAATGCTACGCTGCACGTGTTCATGGTGGTATAGATGTGCTCCCCCCCATAGCTCACTGCACTACAGATGGCTACATGTGTGACTCGACACGGCGGACATGAATGACTCGTAATCAAAAGGTTGCCGGTTCAGTTCCCCCCTGGGGCACTGCTGCTGTACCCTTGGGCAAGGTACTTAACCCACAATTGCCTCAGTAAATATCCAGCTGTATAAATGGATAACATGTAAAAAAAAACTGCAACCAATGTAAGTTGCTCTGGATAAAAGCATCTGCCAAATGCCAATAATGTAATGCAATGCGCACACAGGAAGAGCATGCACAGGAAGTGACCCTCCTCCACGTTCCCTTCTTCCCACCCTGCCTCAGGTCATGATTAGCTTATGGAAATCTTGATGGATCTGAAGCACCATCACGTAGTATTTCAGATGTTTAATAAGGTATCTCTGAAATCTGTGAGACTGTGGCCTTTGGCAGTAATATTATCTGTCTTTTTGAAATGAGAGCACCCTCACTCAGACATTCCTTATAATCTCCTGACCCTCCTCCTCTCATGTCTTGCATGCCATCTGCACTCAAATAATAGGCCAATCAATTCTATTTTTTTAAATACTTGACAAGTATTTCAGCAAGTAGCAAATGTGACAAAAAGCATGGTTTGTAATTTAAACATTTATCTGCATGAATGTATACATTCATGTATATGTATTCATATATATATGTGTATATATATATATATATATATTTAAAACACAAAGTTCAATGCCACTAGAGGTATGGCAGGAATGCAATAAGGAAATCTGACAGCTATTACCTCAGAAGAATTTCATTCTTTCCAGTTGCTTTATATAACCACAAAATGCTTTCATGTGCGTGCTAGTTTTTTCGTACTGTGACTGTAAACCATTGCTGTCATGTCAAAACACGCATTTGAGTTTTTCACAGAGTGTGATTGATTGCCTGTGCGATATAACATGTTTTAAAGCGTATAACAGATTTTCAGGTCAAACATTGGCATGCTTTGTAGCTGCCGTTGAAGATTGATTTCAGTAAATATAGTGTAGCTTCCACATGTGTGATGTTCTTTCAGCATATGATGTATGTACATCTTCACCTGGAGTTGTAGAACTACCATAAATTCTTGGCTCTTTCAGCCTTTGAATTATGCTACATTACTTGGTTGAATGATGCATACTCCACAATAACAGGTCATTAAAAATCTGTAATTAAAAGTTGAAAACATCAAGTCAAGCACGTCAACCAGAAGGATGTTCCCACAATTTCGTTGTACCCCCACCGTACAATGACAATAAAGTCTATTCTGATTCTGTAGGCCTATAATTAGCCTTACCTGCACATCCTAGGATATCACACACACTGATGATGAACAGTATTCGTGAGGATGAGGCCGGTTTGGGGAGAGGGTATTGTCCAAGGCGCCTGTAGCCTCTCCGTTTGGGCAAAATCTGCAGGACGGAGAAAATGAGGCTGACCCCGGCGCTGCCGATGCAGATGGCGCTGAAAAACAGCGGCTGAAAGTTAATGAGGAACTCGGTGGACGAGTCTCGGTTGGGGCAGCAGAACGTCTCCAGCCGGGGAGATGCCATTGAGCGCCGCGTCGATGCACCGTGTCAGCGGGGAAAAAGAAAAAGGAAATCCATTCATTTAGAGTGTGGCCTGAGCTCCCAGTGAAATCACGGGATGGATCATCATGTGCTTCTCTTTAATCCTCCCAGCCAGAGCTCAGCTGCCCTACATGTGCAGGGACCTCAAGGCAAAAGAATGTGAAGTGACATTTAAGACAAAGGGCAAAATTTTTTTTCCCCATTCTACTTTTTTTATCCAAATATTTTCTTCTGTGTTGCACACAAAGAAGAAGTGTGCTTTTGCATAACTTGTGAAGCTCTTCTTGTATGACTCAGAACATGAGGCCTAGCCAGAAATGAAAGCTGGGAACTCTCAGAGCACATTTCTTCAATTCTTTCTCGCTGATGCCTCACTCTACCTCTTCTCTCCACAGTGGATGTTAATCTTGGCCTGCCTTTTTTCTGCTTATGTCTGTTCTGCTCCCCATTAGTCTTCTCCTCTTTGAATAATGCCTTCAGAATGTCACTGCACTTTGCTTTCTCTCAACCCATTTATAACTGTCAGCGTTCAGTGCAAATACATTAATCAAAAAAGGTTCACTTTCCCATCCAAGTTCACGATTAGCAGAATGACAAAAACAATTTCCACCCTCAACATTTCTATATCATTACTACCATCTGGTGGGAAGAGAACATATTGCAGGGAGTATGCTGAACGAGTATTCACACTTGCATATTGTAGACAAATCAACAAATCTAATGGCAAATTATATTTTCTGCATTATCTTATCTGCCATTTACTTCCATAGTTGAAGAAGATGTGTTTTTTTTTCTGTAATAATGGTAGCAGTTCATAAACCATCACATCAAGATTATGTTGTTTTTCTGTAGTGAACTCTCTTAGTGGGTAAAGACATGAACGGATAAGCTCTGTTGCACAAGTTGTTTACTCTCCAACAAGCTTTGGGTTATATGAGTCATCTTTTTGATTGATTCTTGAGTGAAATCTTTGGATACTGAGTATTACAAAAAATAAAAGAAAATATTTAATGGGAAGGATGTGCAGGCAGTTGCTTATGGGTTACAGTAATAGGTTGAAACAGGGTATTTGAAGTTGCAAAGCATTCGTGGGTCATGGAATGTCTGTATTACAATACGTTGCTAAAATGAATGTGCTTTCTTAGTTGTGTCCACGGTTTTTACAGAACTTCTCACAAAAATGAAAAAACAAGTGTTCAAAAACCCAATGTTTAAAAAAAATTGAAAAAAAAAAACAGCCTGAGCACTCAGTCAGCCTGAAAAAATGAGCCACCTGCTCTCCAGCCACACACTGTATTTAATATGCCTTGAATTAGACAGATGTGGGTTATTAACCCATGGGCTGGCAGACAAAGACAATTACCAATTACTAATTGTCTTTCCACATTACATTTGTTTACATAGCAGTGTGCCTAACTAATCATTGACTATCCCTGGACCTTGATCCTTCCCACCAATTTCGCTGGGGCAGTCAATGTCTTTTGATGTAGGACACACACACACACACACACACACACACACACACACACACACAAATACGCATGCATGTTTATGCTGTTGTCACTTTAATAGCAACACAAATCTGTTGGCAACAGAGCCCCTATTGTTTGTTGTTAAGCAGAAATCTACACCCACAGAGTCGGTAGTCACATGCTCTAAGAGCAAAAAGAATAAAACATTAAGCCGGATAAGCTTTATTTCTCCAAATTTTACTTGAATTTCAGTTTGACTGTGAGTTCCAAACCTCTTAACATGAGAACAGTTCAGAATTAAAAATGTTTTTGCATAAAATTCTGTATTTATTTGTCACCAATAATAAAAATCTTAAAATAAAACAGGAGGTGCAAATTTGTCTCTATTGTTGTGTCAGTCTTGGTGCTGATTCATCCCATAATAGATGAGCATGTCACTCAGAGGCGAAAGTCCTCTACAATACGTGGAACCTGGTGATTTCTTTCATGACTAATTGGAGTACCCTGCTCTCAGACACTTGTGCCAGAGGGAACCTTGCCAGTATAAATTCCTTTCAACATAGAGCTATCACCCACAAATAATCTAACTCCACCAGCCAGAGTGCATAACGATTCTCATGAACAAGGGTTCATGACCTCCTGTGTCAAGATGCATCCCTCTGGAAAGGGTTGCAACTGTTTATACCGAATGTAACTAACATTCAGTCTACCACATTACCAGCTATTTTACATGAGCTGATTGGTTATTGTCCTTTCAGTCACACACACTTTTGACTATGGACGGGGAGAAAATGCCTTTTTTTTTTTCATTTTCATGGGCAAGAGGGCTTTGTCATCCTATCACAGGTAAGCAATACACAGGGGCTGAGCAAAGAATATCTAGTTTATGACATAGTATGCCAAACCAAAAACTGGGTGACCCTTTCCAGAGTGAGATGCAAGTATCATATACTATGTATCTATTTGTTGGGCAGGCCTAGAATGGCACCACCAGTACCACAGGAGGTAAGCACCTACTAGACATTCCACAGACCAACAGCACTGCAGTGAGACGTCTGACTGATAGAGGTAGTTCTAACTTCCTCGTTGTCACAACAACCCTTTATGTATTCTATGTGGTAACACTTCTCACTATGGGGACCAATGTCATATTGGCAAAAAAGAGACAGATTAGGATCGGATTGGATGAATGGGTTTTGTAATGGAATAAAGGTTATGGACACAGAGGCATGGCTACCCTATTTGACCTTTCTGACACTGTACTCTTTTTACTGCTCTAGGTGAGCTGGAATGAAGTAATCAGTGCGTGGGCCGACAGCATCCCGGGCACTGAGCAAGCTGACTCTTTCACAGGATGGCCACGTTCTGGTTGACTAGGTTCAGCGTGTACTGAACCATACCAGAAAGAAACAACGGGTTTGATATCCTCTTCCACTTGCCATGAAAACATTCTGTAGTAGGTACAACATTTTTACCACCTTACATAACACATACTGATGAAAATTGTTGATATATTGATATCTTAACTTGTCAAGGCCTCTCAGGTTGAGCCAGCTGTCTAAAATCAGTTATCACGTAGCGATATGCAATATGCAATATGCAATATGCCTCTGCTTATGTTACTTGCTTACACAGGCTACTACAGTGCTACTGACAATATCACTGACTATGAAAAAAGTTTCTTAAACTCTCCCCTCTAAGAGAATTTAAAAAGAACAAGAATGTGCTTAGATCCACATTGTTGTGACACTATACATAAAGGCTGTGTGCAATTGCTTGACTTTCTGAAATACAAATAAGTGAAGCTTTTTTTTCCCCCTCAGTGTCACGCCATATGTACATATGTGTGTGTTTATAATAATATAAAGTGTTTATATTATAAAGTGTCCATAAAAGCCTTCATAAACAATACTGTTGCACTTTCAAGTACTTTCTCACATGCCTATGCATGAATATCTCACCTGAAAATAAAGACCACTGGGGGGTGCTAGCACCCCATTCAGATCTGCTGAGAGCTTGTAAGTCCAAAGGCGTAAACATACGAGTCAGGCACTGCAGTGCTGGCATAGAGCAGAGTTTGTCTATTTGCAACCTGAGGGTCACGCGTGACTCTTAAGCGCTCCACCTGTGGCCCCTGCAGTTAGTGTGAAGAGCAAAATCCATTTAATTTTTCTGGCAGTTATACATTGTCCCATTTTCTCACTGAAATGCAATCAGTCTGGACTATACTTGGAGTGAAATGCTAGGAATCATCATGGGTTTTATGTAGGCACGCCCCTTTTAGACTTACGTTACATACCCGTGGGCAGTCCAAGGGAAAGTAAGGGAGTTTTTGTTTTGGTCTGTGTGGAAACTGTGCTTGTGGTGGCTGTTCATGCTGCTTTTGAATTTTTGATATTTTTTGAGAAATCTGGTTTGTGATAACTGGTTTGGAGGAAGGTCGATTTAGTAGCAATTTGAACTGTGCCTTTTTGGGTCATCATTTCATCAGTGGACTGAATAAAGCCCAAGTGTATGTGTGTGTGACTGAGCCTTCAGTTCAGGATCCTGTAGCAGTGGATCAAAGTGGATTCAAGCTTCCTGGGGCACAAAGTGGAAAGTAGATTAAACCTTTGTCAGGAATATAGTTCCTCCTCTTCTAAGGAACATTCCCTTGGCAACTAGCTGTCATGTCTACCCAGGACTGATGCTGATTCATATTGACACAACAACACCTGATAGCTCTGAATAATTAACAGTTTAAAAGCCTGAAACTTAGAGGCGTGAAGGGAGGACTGTGTGCATCAAATACAGAGACTACACAATGACTGTAAGATTAACTGCTTTCAAATGGAAATGTCTAAGGCCGTAACAAAAATCTAATGGTTAAAAATATAATAAAAAAGGGGGATGGAAGGTAAAACACCAACAATACAGTTATGAGAGAAAGATATTTATCAGAGCTTTTTAATAGTGGGGGTATATTGCAGTATGGGCTTTAATCAGTATGGGCTTTGAATGCATCTTATAATCTCACTTATTAATTATTTGGAACTGTAGCTGGAAGTGGTTTTTGTTAATATTGCATGTGCAAAATGTACTATTTACATTTATATTAAACAGTGTTGTATTCACCATAGCAGATTTTAATTACATGAAGCTGGTTTACAAATTTCAGTTCATAATACAGGCTTAAAAAGAATGTTGTTTTGCTATTATTGCTCCTTACAAATGATTAATGCATGTAATGTTAATATAGCATATTATAACTGAATTAGGGAAGCAGCAAAACGAGCCCTGGCACAGTTTCCCAGAAGAATGTATGCAACCAACCAAATGCATAACAATTATGTAGACATGTCAGAAATTGCTGAGACAATGTCAAACTTTTTAACTATAAATGATAATAAGGGGGGTCTTGATAAGGGGGGTCTTGGTTTTGGGTGCACAGGATTGGGTGCATTGACACATGCCTAAAATGCAGCTATCATCATGGATCTACAGTGAAATTAATGAATTAAACATGTGCAGGCTATTCAGTAGAAGACATATGCCTAGATATTTGTAACGCATTTTTGAGATGTTGCATTATGTGATGATTCAGTCAGAAGTAGTTTTCCTGGGGATACCTGCAGGCTGGGTCATTATTTAGTTGAGACGGTGGTTGTAGATTCTTGTGTTCCACAACATCAAACTGTGATATTTGGATCTGGACAATGACTTAGGGACAGTAGGCAATACTTCATCAATGGTAGGTGGAACACAGCAAAAGTTGGCAGTGATTAACATAGACTCCATTAGAAGCTCCAGTTAACTGGACATACAGACATTTGCAGCCTCATAGTAAGCATCATCGACCCTGCGATATCACACTTACATGGCAGGTGATGCCATTTTGCCACCATTATGCCTCTTGTCTCACATTGCAGGGGATCTGGAACACTGAGTGTGCTCCACATGAATAATCTCTTGCAATTTACAATGATCCATCATCTTTATGTAAGTAATGTTGAGGGTTTAGTCTCCAATGGACTGTGTTGTATTGGATAAATTGCCTGGGGCACTGTGATTTCATCTTAATCCCAAATATTGGCCTTGTGTTCAATGTTGTAGCTACAGTGCATCTTAATCATTAACATACATATTGAGTGTTTTGGACAAAATGATCTACGCTTTGGTAAGGCTGGATCATACAGGTATCTTCCAAGGTTCATTTTGTCCACTAAGACTGCTGCTCTTCTCCATGACATGCACTTTCGTCACTCTTTCTAAACTGAGGTTGCATTTCTAGACCAGACTCTGGACTTTTTTGGACGAGAGAACATTTTTCCAGAACTGTAGTTTCAGATCCTCAGTGAATGTAACAATGAGACTTGGTGAGCACAGAGAAGTTAGCTATCATTACTTGCAAAATTTGTTAACTTCTTTTTGATCCCTTTACCCAATTAGTAGCACATGGTAAATCAGTTCCACCCAAAGTGTAAACAGATGGCTTTGTCCTGCTACACTTGACATTGTGCTTTATTCTCCTTGTGCTTAAAGTAAAATAGGTGCTCTGGAGGATGCCCTGACATCTCGGTGGAGAACTGGGTGACCAAGCATCTCTGGTGGGAAGCTGTAGTTAATGATGTGTCAGAAATGGTTCAAATTGCCATAACAACTGGGAATGAATGTGCAGTGAGGCATAACTGCCATCTTTTAACATTCTAAACCATATAAAGAATAAATATCTATCCCTGTACGTAAAGCTTGGCAGTGTATTAGGATTGGGTAATCACCCACTAACAGCTATCATTGGCATTTTTAGGACAGGATTCTTGTGTATTTCAGTACGAAACAATGAACTCTGCAGACTAAAGCTGTTGTTGCATGTTGTAACTTATATATAGTCATTGAGTTTTGGGGTCTGCGCAGGTAGAACAGCCCTCACAGCTGACCCCACCTGCACTACTCCTGAAGACTGTTACAGCACAACCCTCTCCAGGGGCAAGCATTCCATTTACCTCTGTCCTCCTGCAAATGGACCTGCACTTATAGCGCCAAACAGCAAGGCAAGCAGTTTTCAATGAAAAAGGGGGAAAACATGAGTAATGCGGAAAGTAAGATCTTTAAAAGCAATATCTGTTTCAGACCTCACCTAGTGATGCACGTAAAGTGGGTTGGGTTCTCCCCAGCACAAGAAAGAACAAAAGGACCTTTGGAAAGGTAGATTATATATAGCTAGATCAAAAAAGACTGGACAGTGAATGAAGAATCAAATGAAACCAAATGAAGCTGTTACACAGGCAAAGGCCCAGCTGAATATGGAAGAACTGTCTGTTATTAACTGGCTTCAAAGGAACTGAGAGAAAATGCTTCAAGTTCTCATTGTGCAATGCTTTCATTGCTGAGTTACATTATTTGCCCATGCCCTGCTTTGGCCAGCCATCTGATAGGGAATTCACATCTGGAGCTCCATGACCTCATCTACAAAGTAAGTAAGTTCAGATATCCACCAAACAGAAATACAATTTCAGACATCCATCCAGCAGATATATATGTTCCAACATCCACTCTGTACTTGGGGAGCAAAAAGTTTTTCATTTTGGTTATAGACATGTTGTAAAGTATTACAATTATGCCAGATATGTCATGGACAGAACACTTTATTAATTCCAAATTCCAACTGAAGTCAAAGTGAAAGAGATTCAACGTGAAGTGAAATTATTGTCTAAAACAGATTAAAAGCCAACATTGTAACCAAACGTGGACTGGGTAACCTGTAAAAAAGATTGCTTTCCTTGGAGTTGCAGCTGAGTGTTTAACATCAGTGATTGCATACCACATCACCATTGCCAATCCATTGACACAACCTTACTAGAAACACATTTTTCCTACAAAGCCATGATGCCTATTATTAATATCACAGTTTACCTCAAAGTATTGTGAATAATACAAACACAATAAAACCTGTCCACTATCCAGTAGATAGGTGCTTCTCCACTGATGATACCAGTCATCATCGGTAGATGACAGATCCTGTTTTAAGCCCAAACTAATAAAAATGGCAAAAGACCAGCACTGGAAATCTGCAAAATTGTTCAAAGCACTGCCAATCACTTCAGCTAAATCCGCAAATACCCATCAAAGTCTATATCAGTAAAGCCCAAGAAAATAGATGCAAGACATTGGGATATAATCATTGGTAAATATACCCTGCACAGTGCTAAAACGGCTAAACATTAAACATTTTAAGCATAATATTTATTTATTGACAAGCATGCCATAACTTCTCAAGTACACTCCAGTACACTCTGTTTCTGTGGTACACTCTGTTTCCAGGACACTCAGATAAAATCATGTATAAATGAGAATTGTGTTTTCAGTGTTTGTTTTTGCTCTTCTGCTTCTTTGTGGCTAAAAGGTTCAGTTACAGCCTTCCAGAAGAAGCTTTATTGAGTGTATTTATTGCCTCTTTTAGATTTCCGAAGGCACAGTTTAGGAGATAACAGATGATTATTTAATCACTCTTGAAATATGTATGTCAGGAAGAAATGGCTGCCTTTCAGAGTTTAACAGGCTGGTCTACTGGGTGGGGTTTTCAGCTCTGAAGTGGATTTTGTAACTTTAAAAGCTGACAAAATTGTAGCATGCAGAGCTATGCTCTGCGCAGCTCTATATAAAGGCTTGGACATATCTACACCTCTAGCTTCAAAGCTTATTCAAGTGGGCTTCTTTCTAGGCTTTGTTGGGGCTGTTCTTCAGATACACAGAAACAAGTGTCAAATACAAAGTAGTGCGCATAGGTCCTGTATGAAATAAAAGAGGAGGGGTGTTTGCTAACCACATAAATGATGTTTCTTGAGGGGTTATCCATGCCAGTAAAGAACTGGTGATGGGTGCTTACAAGGAGAAGACAGGATAAAAACTCAAGACAAAGCAATCAGTCTCCCCCCGTGCACACACACCCACTTTGCAGAAGACATGATGTTTCATAACCAGTTGAGGATGATCAGAAGTCAGTTCCATTGTCCTTTGACCTAAATCACAGCAACTCTGTACTATAAAACAGATTTAGTTAGACTGCAATGATTAATATAGTTAGAAAAGGACTGGTTCCAAACAACAGCATAACCCCTTGTAAGAATTACAAATTATGCTGTTTTAAAAATGGTTTTCACATAACTATGAGCTTGCCTAATTTATAGATGCGCTGGATTTCTGCATGAATGAAAAATAAGGATTAACTTCACCACATCTTATCTGTTCTCAAAATATTCCAAACAGAATGTCATTCTTTGGAACAGAGTGTTTTCCTTTCTCTCAGAAGTATTTTGTTTACTCTTAACCCAGATGGAATGCTCAAAACCAAAGGTTTTTAAAGAGGCCATTTGTGCTAGTCGCTCTCAAAACAATTCATTTTTTACGAGGGAAAAGGACCTTGGAGGATTCCCATGAAAATATTTGCCATTTTTACATCAAAGCCCGGAAATTGTGGCTGTTAAAACTTGCCAAAGGCTTCATAACACACTCCCCAAATCTCAACACTCCTCTAAACTGTCAGGACTAGCCTCTGAGCTGGATTGCAGTTTGGCAATTCTGCATCACTAAATGTTTATTGTTGTTATAACTCCCTCTTTAAAGTTCCCATTACTGCCCCAAGGATTAAAGATTCCTGTCTGGTGTCTCTAAACCCTTAACCACTGAGTGATTCCCCATTTAGCCTCACTCTAAAGGCTATGCCTGTGAGCTCAGAGATTATTCTCACAGCTCTAAAACTGTGCGTTTAGCTCTTTCCAAGAGTTTGAGGCCACACAGGGAGTCCCAGGACAGTCCCTCAACAAGAGGAGGCCTTTGCCACACATTTTGTCTGAAGGTCGTGTGCTCCATATCCCCATCCTGTTTCTCTTGTTTGTGGGCAAAAATTAGACGTAGCTCTCACATTCACAGACGCAGATATGTACAGTGGATATAAAAAGTCTATACACCCTTATGAAATTGCAGGTTTTTGAAATGTAAAGACAGAAATAACAACAATGTAGTTGTAGCTATTTAGCTACAGGCATAATTGGTTGATGTGATTGGTTAACTTTGAACACAGCTAGAGCTCCCATTATGAAAGGGTACACGCAGACTTATGCAATCAGAGTGTTATAGGTTTTTATTTAAAATGTTCATAATAATTAACTATTTTGTTTGTTGGAAGATCACATTATAGATGGAAAAAGTCTAAAATTTACATTGTTGTTATTTCTGTCTTTACAATTCAAAAACCTGCAATTTCATAAGGGTGCGTAGACTTTTTATATCCACTGTATAATGTTGATATATTGTTGATATAATAAAAAACACGGATGAAATTACATGTATATCTGCATTACAATAAACATTCACTTTTCATTTTTTCCACCTAAACTATGATCTATAAAAGGTCTTAAAACAGTGCCTAGTCTGTGCACATTTATTTGAAATTTTACAGATTTTTGAATCAGAGCCACTGGCTCTTTACTGCTTTCTATATTATGAACATTTAAAATGAATACAAATTAAATTTTTGAGGTGGGAAAATAACGTTTCTGTAGGATCATAAATGATATCTTTCTGGACAATTGATCTCAGGGAGAAAACAATACAACAAATACCAAGATGCAGCGGCAGCCCATTCATCTTCTAGCTCAATAAGTCCTGCCACTGAAATAGGAATAGATTTTCTATAGTCACTTTGGAAAAGTCCTGATCAATTCTGGTCTTAAGTCCTTTACTAATGCTGAGCAGCCTTCTGGTCGTTTTTCTTTTACTTGCCCAACTAGTTGCTCTTCTCTAACATCACTCAATATGACCTGCAACATGATAACACAAGGCACATGTAGGTACCATACATTTTAATATAATGCATGTCTGTATTTTGAGGTTAACCTAAACAGCCATAAAGTAGGCCCCCACGTAGAGTAGAAGCTAGAGGACAGCAAGAAAAGAGAACAAGACCTAAGAGGTGTCTATGCACATTACTGCAAAGGAGTACACGCTGTTTGGGTACATAAATGGACTTTTTCACTGCCTCATTGTAACAATGGTTTTGTGGGATGCAAAACCAGGAAGAGAACGTACTGTAGTATAGCCCTAGTGGAAGTTCCTCCAAATAACTGTTGTTCTGCTTTATCACCAAGGCATTTCATTGTCTGTATTTATGACAGAAACAAAGTTTGTCCTCCACCATTCGTTGCTTTTATACTTGGCGGTTGAAGCTGCAGTGAGGGGAAAAAAAAGATCAGTATGTGAATGTTGTGGGGTCGGGGGTAAACAGAACAACTTCCTTTTCATGCTTTTCTCCCTTTAATTCAACACTTTTTGGAATCGGTAACTTTTGACTCATCGTACTGTGCCAACCTCTGCATTTCTGTAGGAGCTCTGATGTGAGACAAATGCAGTCCTCCATTGCACTTGCGTGCAGTCAATGGCTATTTTTCATAGTGCAGGTCCCACAGGGCACCATAGTGAAGTGGATGCCATCTGGGGGATTGGCACTTCTCCACTGATAAATGTCCACTGATGTCATCCCCCAATGGCATGGATAGAACATGAATAGAATCTGAACATTCTAACACATGCAGACGAAAGTAAAGTAAAAGTAAAATAGGCCCACTACACTGGTTACAGATACAGACCATCTCTAGAGCAAAAATTTTAACTACTAGCTATTAAAAAACTAGGCTTTTTCAAGCCAACCTAAAGTTTGTCATCAAATTCTCTTTTCTTGTTTACACTTCTTTTTCCCCTAGTTTCTTCATTGCATCATCTGTTATTGTGGTTATATTTTTATCTTGTCCATTTCCTGTAGGATGATAAGAAATGCCCACAGGCTCAGCTGTCATTTGCCTTACTCTGTTTTGATATTCCCATGCATGGCTCCAACTAGCACAGAACTGGACCCTATCTTTGATTTACATTTTCTTTCTTTTAGATCTGCATAAGTAGTGCTCTTTGCCCTGTCCTCCATGAACTTCCCCAAACGCGATCAAAAACGTCAAATCAAATTCACTCAATTAGTCACAAAGAAATGTTCACTATGGAGGGTTGATATGCGTCAGTGAGGATATATGCGGAGCAGATGACTAAATAATGATGAACGGTTAAGCACTCATGTCAGAAGTATTCCACACACAAACAGTTGAGCGCTGCATTATGCTGATCCCCTCTGTACCGTGAGCCTGTAGCTGGAGGTCGCTGGAGCGGCTGGGTACCAGTTAAGGACAACACTGACCACAAAGCAGAGGCTCTGACAAACCAAAGGACTCCCACCATCAACGAGATCCAACACACCTATTAGTCAGGGCCCAAGGAAAGGCCAAAGCGTTAACATCATGGACTGATGTCAAATCACATTTGACTTTGGAAGATATCTTCCAAATGAGGGCTATCATCGACACCCTTTGCAGCCTGCATATGAAAGTGATTCTGGATCATGGCAAACAAAAACCAAAAACAGCATCTGTTTGCACAGTGGAAAATGCCTGTCATATGTGCTTTTAATTTTATGAAGTAAGCTGATGTGGAAGACATTTGCAGTCACCTTGATAGAGACTGCATTAGACACACCATTAAAGGATGACATTTATTTTTTAAGTTCTCCAGCTAGAAGCTATTCCTGCAAGGTAGCCACAGAAACAAAAGAAGTTCAAAGACTAAGCAGGCAGGTTTGATTGACAGGAAAGTAAAACCACTGCAAGTATCAATCCTGCTAGGTTTCATCTAAAACCAAAAAAAAATTGCAGAATAGTATAGCATTCGACATAGTAATTCCTAAAAACATCAAATATAATGGCTTTAATTTGGGGAATTATGCTTCCAATCAGCAAAAGAATTATCCCCAAAGAAATGTATTTATAAGGATGCCTCAGTCACTTGATTTTGTTTGCATCCGTGGTGTTTTGAAATTAAAAGATGGTTTCTTGCTTCCCTTTGAGGGGATAAAAACATACAGCTGATCAGCACTTGTGTACAGTTGTCCCATTATCAGCTCTTTTAACTAGGGGAGTGTTTACGCTATGTCAAAGTCACTCATCCCAAGCTGTGTCATTTTTCTCAAACTGACAGATCCTTTCAGTGCTCTTGGCAGTTTTTATGTATCACTGGTTAGCTTAAAAATCTTGGGGAGAAGTAATCCTGCAAATTTTATTACAGTGTAACAGTATCTGAGCTCTTACTGTCCTTACTTCCTACCCTCAGCTGTCAGTCATAGTGAACATACTTTTAAATTGTTTTAAATATTTCACCATATTATTTAGTATGCATGTGTGCTCCAGTTCTGCACAATTTAAGTTGGACTGAATATGAGTCCGGTGTGAACGTATCACGTGTGAGTTACTATAAATACACCATTGCTTCAAGTTATTTAAGACCTTTACTATGTGTAAATTTATAGTCAACTTCACGTGATTCCTTGCTAGAGATGAATGAGTTCTTTCTATTTGAAAGTTGAAAATTCAATGAAAAAACGTATGTAATTTAAGGCTCCGAATATGGGTTCACTGGGAGGCATGTACATACAATGTCTCCTAGGCATCCTGTTTGCTTCATTTATAGTTCCAGGAGAAAACTCATTCTAACCCACATTTTCACATGAAAAGAAAACATCTCCGTGCTCGCATGTCAATGGCATACCTTTTTAGAGCCATAAATGCGATTCAGTTAGGTTCCAGTCTGCTGAGATATGGCACTGACACAGAGAAATCAATTTTGCTAAAGTAGCCATCCCTCCCAGGGTGTGTCCTTTAAAAGGGTTTGCGTGAGAACAATGTCCTGGCAGTGGGATAACAGAATGCCAGAGCACGCCCTCCTCTGGGTTAGCACAGAGCAGGCTGCTGCAGGAATATGGCGCCAGTACAGCAATGCTTTGCACAGGCAAACATCCCTTCAGCTTCTACAAAAGGCAGCAGAGCTGAACACTCTCAGAAAACTTGGAACCGGCACATATGCGAAGAGACCAGCCTAGTCTACAAATGGTAATTCCAATTTGGGATAAAAAAAAGGGAAAATCATAAAAAAACCAACAATACCAAACAGCAAACCCAACATCGCAGATCATAATAGTGATGTTTCACAAAGTAACATTATACTCACTAACACAATTTCTGTATCTGTGTCATTTTCCATACAAACATACATTAGCCTTTTTTTTGTCTGTCAAAACGTAAATTAAGGCTGTGACCTTTGCTCATTTATAGTAGCACACAGCTGTGGTAAATTCCAGCCAGTCAAGCATGATGCTGTTGAGTGACACTCGCCAACTGTCTGATTTCACTGCCACTGTTGTCTTGCATGTAAATTATCCATGTGAAAAGTTCATTTTAAAAAATCTAAATAATTTAAACATTTTAGATAGCTGTGTTTTACATATTTTTTCCTTACTCTATATATGTAAATGTATCACATTTTATTCTACCCTAAAGTTTATTATGAGTTTACATTGGAGCCCAGAAAGCATGACTGGCTCTCCTCACACTCAAGATGAAAATCTCAATAAGGTAATATAACAATGTAAAACACCAATGTCCACTTTTAACATTTGACAATGTGAACAAACCTGGCACATGTACAGGTACAATCGGCATTCAACAATGGGACTAATTATTCACGGGCAGTTTTCTTATGGAGGACCCATGTGCAGCTGTGCTTACTGTGCTGAGGGGTACAGTGATAATTTCCCACCCCCTGCTCTGCTGCCCCCTCTGGGGTGTATATCTCAGAGAGATGCCCCCGTCTCACTAACGCAATCGTGCCAGACGTCGAGAGAAGCCTCAACAACCTGCCTGATTGCCATGGCAACAGACACTTAAATAGCCTTCAGAGCTCCCCTCTTGGGCACATATGGCTGATGTGATCCTGGTGCTCGGTCACCCTTGGGTCCCCCTGTCCTGGTTTCACTGCTGGGTTCACATCAGGAGGAGCAGATGCGGACAGAGGAAATCAGGAGCGCTGCCAAGGAGACCACAGAGGGCTCGTTCATTCATTCGTGCTTCTTTAATTGCTGGAAATCCTCATTTCAATAGTTAAATCATCTTTTGGGCAGAACTCCACATTCCAGCTCTAGGGCCTTTCTAATGACAGTTCCAGATCACAAAGCAACAACACAAGTGTAAGTGGCAGTAGTATAAAAATAGTATGGGCAAACTAACACTCATGATTGTCACTGTGTATATGGTTTGGATCCAATATGCTTCCTTTGTTCCCATAACTCCACATAAACTGTGTCACAAGAGATCATTTCGTTCAGTTTGTTTTGAAAATCCACATTTTCTTGCCATGAACAGTTGTAACCATTTATAAACAAGTGGATCTGTTCTTCTTTCCAATTTCCAAGTTTGAATGTTCCAGTGTTAAATTGGATCACCTGAGATTTAGTATTAGATAGCAGTATATCCAAAAAAGTATTTCTGAAAATACTGTTTTAAGACTATATTTTCAAATGGTTGTCTGCTCCTATTTATTAAAATGATTCATTTTCAAGTGTTTGTTCATTTTGGAGGTTTTCGTGTTATTGTTATTTTTATAAATATTTTAGGTAAAAATGTTTAGCAGCATTAACAGCCCTCAGAATTTCAGTGTCTTAAGAATGTGCCTCTGACTGTACCTTTTGAAATTCTTTCAGTCGATGTTTTATCTCTGTACACATGTGATGCTGTTCAAACGCATGCTTCTATCCAGTGCCATCCTGCTGCTGGTTACTCATTGATAAGAATCGCTTCATAAATCCTGCACTAAAATAGGTGCTGCCATTTTTAGCGAAGAGTCTTCGGGCAATTCAGTGTTCTTTTCATTCTGCTTTAATGCACTCTGTATTAAAACAGAATAGCTATCACCCAGTCCAAAAGTTTGGCAGCCGTTATTGTTAGCCTGTGCTTTAAATCATTTTCCTTAAATGAAATATTTACCAAGACACTCAGTGATTCCAGAAGCAGCCTATTTTCCTCTGGGAGGGCCTCTCCTGTGAATGACTGTAAGTGATGTGTGTTTTCCAGATCAGCTGAGAGAGAGAACTGATAGGTACTGACAGGGGTGGATTCCCTGCAGTTACACAGACCCACAACAGAGTGTTCTTGTTCTGCCACACCCCTTTTGCACCTGTGGCCAGGGGCTAAAAGGAGGAGGTCCAACAATGACCACTGTTGATGAGCTGCCACTGTTCTTTGGTAGACTGTAAGTAAGGTGGTTCCTTGGTGCTCTCCCATCTCCCTGAACGCAAGTCATGGTCATAATGAGGAAAATGTGCATGATTTTGCCATGCTATATTTTCTGCATGCTACCCCACTGTACCTGCATTATTACCTGCAACATCTTTGCTTTAGGGTAGTAAAGTAGTCAAAGTTTGTAATCTAATCTAAACTGTTGGAGAAGTTTGGTTGTTTTACATTTTCTGAGGTGATACCCTTGACCTCTTTTTGCTGGCATTCTAAACATGAGCAATAGTGTGGAGAGCTCACTGGTGTTAGCTCAACAACAGCAGCACTGTACGTAGTGAAAAGACAGGATTTCTGTGGTTTTAGTCCTTTTGGTTTTTAGTCCAACAAACAATGAATCAAATTTGAATTTTGATGGCAGTGGAAACAAAGGTGCAACCAAAGGGAGACGAAACCACAATCAGCAATAATAGCAATAATGCTTCCTGAAGTAAACACTTTTATCTGTGTCCTCACAACCATGAACCAGCCTGTGGAGCTGGCTGAGTGTCTAGAGCAGTGGTGCATGTGTACTTCATTCAGAGCCTCTCATGGGACTCTACTAGAGTTTACACCATTAATCTTTCTGTGCCAGTCCTTAAAAAAAACACTGCTGTCCTCTCAGCCTTGCACCTGCTGGGGAGAGCTTCTTCTGTATATGGTGGCTGTGTGTGTGCAAATGTGTGTGTGTTTGTGTGTGTGGCCCATGGGGAGCGTTCTGGCTCTTTATAGAGGCTTCTGCGGTGTGAAGATACAGGAGGTGTGTGCAGGCTCGCTCTGGTGGCTCTGGGAGTGGGGAGTCATGGATTTGACTTTTGATTAGATGGTTTGGGCTTTAAATTCCAGGTTCTACAGCACTGCATCCCTCTTCTGCAGAGTTCTTCACCTGTACTTCACCTGTAGTGCTGTAATTATCATTGAGTAGGTACTTCTTCCACACAAAGCTGCCTGGAAAAAAGGGATTTCTGCAGGGCTGTGGGCCATGCAGGACTCATTCCAAACTTTGCTTTATTTAAGAGAAGTCACTGCTACTTTTTCCAAACTATATACCTGAATAGTGCTGCAAAAAAAGCCCTTTGTGAAAAATGGAAACATTATTTGTTTACATAAATCTATAGCATCGATTATTATATATAATATTCATATGAATAGATTCCTTGTTTCTGGAAGCCTGGGTCTGGTTGTCAAAGAGGAGGGAACTGAGGCGTTTTCCATCTATCTGATCGAGTTAAAGGGAGACTGATTTCTCCTCTTATCCCTTTTTGAGTGCCTTTCCTCCACTACACTGCGTCAGCCATATTTCAGGCTCAAATTGACCAGCATTGTTACATGGCAAGGCATTGTATTTTACCACTATAGGGATAAACACTAATTGCTCCACAGGAATATGTGGACACTTTGAAAATGCTGTCATCTAAAGCCAGGAATCAAATTGTATTGGTCAGCATATGGACTCTTGACATCCACAGGCAGATAAGTTTACCCTGAATAGTAAAAGTGTGTGTCTTGTGTGCATATGTGTATATATATAAAAATAGCCCCTGCTGTAAATATGTGTTTATGTATGTGTTGTAGTACATGCTGAAAGTTACAGATATGTAAGTAATGAATGTAGAATATTCACGTATACTCTGTGATATTGTAATGTAATTTAAATGTAAACAATACCAATTTCAGAACTGTAAAGACAGAAAGTGATTTGTCATGGAGTTTACTTTGACTTTGATTTGGCTTAATTATTAGGATGAATAGCTTGCAACTCTGGGCCCAAGGCAGTTAATAAGCCAAGTGTACGTATAATATAAAACTTTCAGAGAACTGAAACAGCCTACCCTCCCTCAGTGTTACAGCATACATGTCTTCATACTGCTATTCATTAACGAATTATAGTGCTTCAAGAGACGAAAACAAGCTGCATACAAATAATGTTACTGGAGGGAAAATGCAGTAGTATCCCCTGGTGAAATTGACAGTGACACTGATTGGTATTGCTGGTGGGCTCACTGCTTGGACTGATGTTGAGTGACATGAGCTCACACACAATGGCTGACATCAGCATTGTGAATCATGGGCTCAGTCATATCACTCTGGGCTTTTGAACCAGGTCAGAATGTGAATCCTAGATCATGCATTTCTCCATCTTCCACTGCACTTCATTTCCCTTTACCTTTTCAGTTCTGCAGTTCAGGATAACAGCAGAGACCAAATACCCCATGAAAAGTGCCTAAGGTTGTTCATGTTCTTTAAAAAAAAAAATCAAAACTTTGCTAGGATAACCATTTTAATTAGCTGTTGCTTAAGTTGCAGTAGTTGCAGTGATGAACTATGTGGGACTGATTGAGAGGTTTCAGAACGAACCTGTTCTTTTTTTTTTTTAAGAGCCATCACCCGGTAGAGGCAGGACTGTGTTATATGGATCTCCATGTCCAAAAGAACAGGCCCCCTGTTTGAAAGAACCTGCCATGCTGCCTCCCAGTCAGGAAACCTTTGAGCAGGTAAACGGTTCCTGCTGTCAGGCCCTGGGGCCAGCTGTGAATCCCATTAACCTGTGTTAGTGGAAGTGTCGTGTCGCCATGCATCTGTGTCACTTCAGCTGACCCTGAGAGAAGCCATGGTCCAGCAGTCAGTGTGATGTATTGTGAAGCTAAAACGAATGGACAGTTTAGGAGAGGTCCTGTTGCAAAATATGTGGCATACACCACCATCAGAATTTGCTCCAGGAGGAACTGTAAATTCTTTCTAAGTCATTTGTCAGGGATGATTTAGAATATAGACATAGGAATCCATTGACCACAGGGACAGTATTTCCTTATATTCTTTCTATTATTCTTTCTATTATTCAATAATGCACCTTGGTTGATCATATGTGAATACCCCCCACATAAGGTGCATTTCATGTAATATGTGGATTCTCACAGATCAAATATACCACAAACTGTATATACTCTCACCACTGAAGGTGTGCCATGTGGTCTGAAGGCATTGGATATACATGATCACTCACAGAGCTAGATCAGCAACTGTAACTTATAGGGGTAAATCATTGCTACAGTAATCACTGCCGCTAACCCACTGTTACCTTCTGCATAGAGCCAAAGGCTTAGGCTATTGCCCATGGCACAGCACTGTCTTCAGTGTCACAACTGAGAGGAAAAAACAAGGTTAGGGACAGCATCAGTAGTGTACACCTACCTTTATTGCAATATGTTAAAAACAAGCTTTTCAGAACAAATGCTTGAGTATTGATCATTTACCAGTGTGTATTTCTTTAGTGCAGGACCCTTCAGCTATTCTACTTACAATATGCAGTGTTGATTTCCATTGTAGCAGAAATGCAAGCACTTCTGTGGGTATCAGGGACAGTATTTCTCTAAACATCTATGATATATTATACAGTAAATAATGTTTCCATAAGCTGTCCAATCATCTTCTGGTTAAATTCAGTGGTTTGGTGGAAATCATCGAATATGGAGATACTGTACATTCCAGAATCCTCAAGGCTTGTGGGTTTCTGCAAGTGTTGCTTCCACCACCACCCAGCATTTACTTGAACATTTATGGCAATCAGAACTATTTTATGTTTGTGATTAGATGCAGTGGGGAAGCTAATGGTCAGACTCAAAATAGAAATAAGATGATGATCTAGTACTATAGGTGAGACAGGATGAACATAGACTGAGAAGGACATAACCAGGTGTACACACAAAAAAAAGACTAATACAATTAAGACATGAGAATAAGCCACACCCAAAATGACAAGCTTTCAATAAAATACAAAAGGCATAGAAGGATGACTGCACTGATTTTTGACAAGAATTTTGACAAGATTTTTTGAAGAATAACTGGGGAAAAAATAAATAAGATCAGGTCATGGCCCTTCCAATTTCGTTCATCAGCAGGCAGCTAGAGTTTGTTGGGATATTGCAAAGACACTGTTTGATTCATTTTGAGTACCTCTATATATTTTTAATAGTGAGAGGAATTTACACTGTGTATCTGACAACTGTAAGTGATGTCTGTTTGGACCTGACAGACAGTGGAACTGACAGACAGTGGAGACATGGGTGAACTAAGACTTCTTCTGATTTTCACTGTATGGCACAATATGGCAGAAAAAGGGTAATGGTATCTTGTTTTGGTAAACAGAGAATAAAACCCTTGGAAAGTGTTTGGCAGTGCCAAAAATCCAGTAAAACACTTCCTCTATAGATAATTTTCAAATATTTACAGACATTTTTTAGAAAATCTCAAATTTATTTTAATCTGCAATAATAACTTGTTAATTAATAATAATTTATATGATAAAAAGGTACACTACTGATCTTTTTTTTTTAAGAGAATAGCCCTGAGTGCCCTTTAATGCGTTTTACCAACAAAATGCAAATCAGACAATATAATGACTAATCATGGTCTCTGGCTGTTACGTCTCTCAGACAAATTTAATGTACACTCATACAGTAAACATGAAAGTGTATGTGTGCTTACAGACAGTATGTGTTTATAATGTTCACAGCCTAGTGAATGGAAGAACTGTGCAGCATACTATATCAATCTTCAGCTTTTAAAAATAGTAACTTTACTGTTCACTGAAAAGTATCATATAGTCCTTTCATATTAAACCTTTTTCTGTAAAATAAATAGCCCACTTCTGAGGTCCTCACATTTTATCATTGAATGGAATGTTACTCAGCTATGTCATATGAGTGCAGGATCAACAAATTTGGTCCATCTTTTAGTACAGTACATTATACCTGGAATGAGAACAGTGTGCTTTGCTTCATCAGATCAATTAAACCCCCTGCATCAATAAAAATAATGTATAAGTCATAATGCCATCTTGTTCCTGAATCTTAAATCTGTACATTTGTCTATTATTATGTATGAACACTTTTCATTTTCCTTGAGAAAACACCACACTCTACTAGTGCTTTCTTTCCACACACACTGGTCAGTCTTGTGATAAGTTGTATTATGAAGAGGTGAGGAACATCAATATGTACTGTGTATATTCTTTGTAGTTGTCATATGGCTTTACGGATAATTCCTGCTGGTCAACACGGTTAGTCTTTGTGAATGTCCTCATGCCTGATGATTTTGTAGGTAATCCAGTAGACGATGTTGAAAATGAGGAAAGCCAAAGGAAAGACAGCTCGGGATATTGTGTCGATCCTCTTCGCCCTGTCAACAAACTTCCTCTTCAGCAAGTCCGTGTCTTTGGCGGTTGGTGTCGGGGGGACAGGGTTTGGCGCAGCAGCGGGCTTAACGGCCGCGCCGTCTTTCGCCTGCACGCACGGGCCCACTCCGTACCCCGCGTAATTGAAACGGCCCTCCCTCATGTCCTCGTCCTGGCGGTGAGGCAAAGAGCAGAGACGAGACTCGAGCATTAGTACACCTCTCAGTGCCGTTCAAGATAAACAATGTTTTTGGGGGTTAATATGCATGCCTGAGCTTCATACGGTGCACATTACTGAAATTAATGAATTTTCGGGAAGCAGCAAAAAGCACGTGAATCCATTATGGGCCCATCGTGCCACATGAAGGGAGTGCCCGCAGCAGTATTTCTCTGCATGGCAATGTCTCAGGTGTGGCTCCATGTGACCGTGGCATCTCTTTTTAGACGATGCCCACGGACACATTTTCACCTGCTTGATTAGAGTGAATGTGTTCCCTTCCTAATTCACCATTGCGCCCCCTACAGGAATAAATTGGTGTACAGTGACACACTGGCTCATTATTTTTTAAATAAAGGCTACATTTTCAACAATGTTTTTGTCTTGCAAACGATCAAGGTAACGTCAAATGCAACACTACTAGTTTCATTCTGTAAAAAAAAAACTTTATATTTCTACATGTCTATTTTTTGTTGCCAAATTTAAAGGACAATACTGAGATTTAAGCAAGGGTATTAGATGCCACTTGAGTTGGGAAAAAAAGTGAGGTTAGATTTAACCCAAATCTGGGAAAACCCATTAAAAACCATTTTACAGCATGTAGTTTTCAACACTAGATTACACTTTACATAACAAGCAATTAATGTTGCAGGAGCAGTTTCCCCCACCGTAAGGGAACCACTTCAAAGCAGAACAGATTCCTGAATCACTTACCTTCTCCTGTCGTCTCTGTCTCCGTCTCAGGCGGAGGAACTCCCGCTGTTGCCTAGAGACAAAGTTGACTCCAGCGTACTCCAGGAGAGCGGCGAACACAAACAGCAGACACACGGCCATCCAGATGTCAATGGCTTTGACATAGGAAACCTGTCAATGACAGCAAAACGTGAGTCACATGATTTACATATTTACATTCACATGATATGAAAAAGCACTGAGTGCAAATAATACTGTTGTATCAGTCATATGGTACAACGAACATGAGCAAAAAATTATTTGCCAAGTTTGGTCAGCTATCACAACCCTTGAGGGGCAATGATGTCACAAAGCAGTGTTACAGTGTTACCCCATCACAGCAGTGAGGGTAAAATACATGTGTCATGAGTGACATGACAATTTGACTAAGAAACCATGACACCTCTGACATTACAATGCATGTCAGTTGTAATAAGAATACTGCTATGAGACTCGTCTTATACCTCAGTCTCCGCTGTCATGTCAGGTCTCATCACCATCTTCTTGTGCAGGTCCACTTTGTTGCAATACAGTCTCACCAAATTGTATGGTTACTTTTGCCCAAAGTACAGGTTTGAGTGAATTTGACTGAAATCTGTACTCAGCTATGTTTCCGGGATGTTAAACATACCTACCTAAGGAAGTGTTAAGATTTGAGCAGGTTATTCATTTTTAAATGAAATAGGACATGCAACTTAATAACACGTGACTATGTGAAAATGGAGATTCACTCACAGAAATACTGTGATCATTAGCTATAACAAACAGAGTGGAATAACATGAGTTGGCTCAGACTGTCGAATAGCCTTGAGGTGTTGCCGTGGAAACTCTGGAAACTGCATGCTCTCAATGTGCATTCAGCACAACATGATGTTTATACACCTTTACATTTGAACATTATGAGAGCCTCTGGACAACATCAGCACATCAGAATAGAGCTATCTGGGAGGCTTGTGAGTTGGATACTTTGGTAATTACCTGTGGTGAAAAGTATTCACTGAACTCATTGAGTGCTGTTCTGACAAAGAATTTTCATGAGAACTTGCTAAGTGCTGTTCTCATGAACAGCGAGGGCTTACCTTTGGCAGAGAGGCACGCGAACCTGAACTCTGCGTCGTCATGGTGAGGACTGTGGTGATGCCCAGTGCCACTCGGGCAGGCGCGGCGTCCATGTTGATCCAGAACGACACCCAGGACAGGATGACGATGAGCAGGCTGGGGATGTACATCTGGATCAGGTAGTAGCCCATCTGCCGCTCCAGGTGGAACTTCACCTCAATGCAGGTGAATTTACCTGTGAGCATAGAGATGGATTGCGGTGTAAGTAAGGGGAGACAGGGATTTTCATAAAGGGAAGATTGCCTTTTAAAACACCAGGTGAAAAACACTTTTCAGGCAAACAGTTCATGCATAATGTGTTGTGCACATTCATGAAATAGTATCCCCAGAGTTTTTACCAAAGTTATCCAATAAAAATCACATTGGGGGTGTTCTCCCACCTACATCTGGTCCTCTGGTGTCCTACAGCCCTTCCATCACATCACAGAGCCATGTCCCATCTTAACATTAATTATATAGATACTTCAGATACAGTACATGTCTGTGCTGTGACTGTAATGGTTGTGACTCAGCCCTCACTGTTCACTTGCATACACTGCTGGCAGTCAAGAGTGTGAAATTTCAAATGGATAATGCTGTTATCTAACAAAGTTACATCCCTTTTTCATCAGCTAGTTTAAAATGTGTTGACCACACCCCCCTCTCACCTGTGTTATAGTGTTTGGTGCAGTAGCCCAGATCCTTTTCGTCCCTCATGATGAACTGTGGCAAGGTCAGTCCTTCAGACACTTGCACTGGACCCTCATCCAGCCACTCAAAGATCAGATCATTCATAGTGTATCCAACTAGAGGAAATAAATGGAATCATTCATAGAGATACCACTGCAATTTGCCATCATAAGCCATAAAATGAATTCCCCATGCTAACTAGAAAGTATTTAAGAATGTACACTATTTTTATGCTAATTTAACAGGGAAGAAAAATGAATTGGAACAGAAATATGAGAGGCTTATCAATGAAAGAACTCCCATTACTGAGAAAGACTCCATACAATAACAAGGCAAATTACAAATGGCCTGTTTGTGCTTTACTGTGTATAAGTTAAGAGAGACTCACAGCTCTCCAATTGCATTGTACAAGTCTGTGCATCCATGGGAAAGTTCTTTAAATCCATGGGGCAGGACAAAATGAGAGTCAACCTTAAAATGGAAACAAATAAACATAGTTTCAGCATCAAAATATGTATACCTGCATCCAGTCACTTCCTATTCCAGTATGTTTCCCTCCATTTTGTTTGAAAAGAAGCAACTCCAGTATCAAGTATTCCACCATTTCATAACATCATGGCATACCACAGCCCATATTTGTACTCAGTCAGAGGTTATGCTGCTTGTGCTGCATGTTCGAGTTGAGAAAAAAAGCCGCTTTTAATAACAGTTATTGCCAGTTGCTCAAGATAGTACCCTTACTGAATGTATTTCATCTTTCATTTCTCATTGTCCATGATGTGAATCTATTACTCTGCTCTGAGAGACACTGTCATCACAGATCCCTTGAGTTGAGTTGAGTAGTGAGAAGACTGAGTACTACAGTGTTGCTCATTGTTGCACAAGTGATGGAGTGTTTTGCACAGATTGCCTTAATCTTGCCTTGCACTCCAAACGGACTGCCTCTGATCTTTGTGTGAAATAATGACATGTGACTTGCCTTCAGCAATAAGCTGTCCTTGTTATGTGAAGACAGAGCAGTGCTGACACTGAAATCTTCTGATGAGTTGCACAGTTTAATTATCTTTGTTTTCCTCCCGAATGGAATGGAAACATATGCCCTAGGAGGAGTACCCCAAGAGGCCCATTTTCCTGTGGGTGCCAGGTATGTTTATTCCTTTTAACTGACTATCTCCCCTAAAGTTAAGAGTTTGTTTGTGTACTTAAAGAATTTATTCCTGGCTCAGATAAAGAATAGAATCAAGGGTTGAGTTCTTCATCTTTCTTCATATTTAAGTAATATGTTTTTCAGCATTACATAATGAATCAGTAATAATACAAATATCTAAGCTACAAAAATCAAATTGGCTAATATGATGACTTTTGTAACATAAGATCTTACAGCTCTGGAGAGAACACATTCGATCATAACTTACCTGGTATCATTGCCAGTGTGGTATATTGTGTATAAGGGCATTATTAGAATTGTCCATTCTTACTCACATATGCTGTCAGGTGTCAGACAAAATCAGCTTTGGGTGTTGGCTGTTCTATGACATGACATATTATAGCAAAATGTTACTACAAATGAATTCCTCCTCCTACATGTATTCCTACCTTTTGTAAAACTATAGTTGAAAGGCATTGAGTGACCTCAATCAACCAAAATCAAACCTAAATCAAGCAAAATATAATGCAAAAGATAATATGATGTGAATGGGATCTTCTACACAGCCTCAAAATCAAGACTTAGCCTAACCTGATGCTGTAGAGCACATTGCCGTCCTTGAAGATCCTCAGCAGCTTGTTGTCGGTGGTGACGTCGTGGAAGTTGGCGCCCTTCTCATTGGCGAAGAACAGGTCGGGCTTCCAGATGGAGTCGAGCATGGAGGGGTCCAGGTCCAGGGAGTCATCGGGGTACTCGCTGTAGGCCAGCCGCGGGTCGTTCCACTTCTGCCGCAGAAAGATGTTCACCCTGTAGTCCTGTGGAAATGCTGAGAGTCAGGAGAACAGCACAATGGACCTTTTTAAATGGAGCTACACAGGAAATGTAGTTCAAAAGCAGTCATGGAGGCTTTCTGTTGCAAAACGAAATGGTCTATATGCTACTTCATTGACTGAAATAGGGGACTAGGTTCACATTTTAGAAGTTCACATTGACTTTGAGCATTGAATGCATTGTTGGAAACATGAGAACTCAATCTGAATGCATAAGGGAGCCGTTATAAAGCATTGCCACCATTGGAAATATACTATTATTTTAATTAATCGAACAACTAATTGAAATTAAAAAGACATATAAACGTCAAGCATTAAATTCAGCAAATCTCCTTTGTAATACACATGAATTGAAAGGGTGGAGTGGCATGTTTTTGGAGGAGCCAAACAGTCAACATCCACAGTTCAATTTTATAGAGATAATGTATTAAAATGGACATTATAAACAGTGAAATGAAGTCACGTTAATGCTTATGTGTTAGATTCCGATTCCCCAATATCCACATCTAAACTTGTTATAATTTGACGCACCTAAGAAATAGGGACTATACATGATTATACAAGCATAATTAAGCAAAATAAACTGGGATACTTAAAACAAGTAATTGATTTTCAAATCACAATTTTAATTCATCTTATTATTTAAGTAAAGATACGACTCACTGCAGTCTGTTTCAGTTTATAACAGTTTATTGGCTGCTCCGACAGATGGTACTCTGGACATGAAATTATCAACTATCATCATACATATTAACATCATCATTCTCCAGGAAGAAAATTTACAACTTCTGCAAAACATTTTCCCAGGAAACATCAGCGGGGGCCTGTCCTTACTGTTTAAGCAAACTTCTATTTATTTAGAAATATTTGAATAATTCTTCCACTCTTGTAAGTGCTCACTCGTTGAGCTGCTAGCTGCTGTCACAATTTGCACTAATGAGCATGTCACATTCCCCATGGTCCTGACTTCATTTAAGGTGAATTATTTTCTAATGTTCTGAGTGTGAATTATTCAAATAAAACCAAGTTAACACATTAATGAGAAGTACCGTGCAGATGACATATTGCCTTCCAAAACATCTGGTTGCAAGTCTTTACTGCATACTTCTACCACTAGTTTATATAGCTAATTCACATTTTATTATGTTATTTTGGAAAAAAATAGAGAGACAAGCCATGGTTACTCAATTTAGTAATGGGACAAAGAGCAAGGTCATTTAGTCAAAGAATGGCCTGGATTGTATTTCCTGCTCTCGACTGGTGTCTTGTCTATTGAACCAAAACTAAATATGTTGCAGTTAACGTTAAATTGCGGCCCTACATACTGCTTGATGGAATAACAAATTTTTGTTTCTGATTTTTTTTTTCCACACAATATGCAGAATGGAAGTAGGTGGACACTTACCATGGTTGTTTCCGTGACCGAGCCAAAACTGTTGATAAAAATGTTGCAAGTAACGTTTACAGGAGGACCTGTGGAATGCAATGAGAATGAGGTGATGCATGTTGAAAAGCAAAGCTGGGTCATTGAACGGAAAAAGCAGTAGCTCCTCTGAAAAGTGTAATTTTCATAGAAAGGCATTTCGGAAAGATAGCTTTTGTGAATTTATTCCCTGAAGATATTATTACACAGGAAAATGTCAATATATGTGATTGTATGGCTATTGATTGATGAACCTCTAAAAATGCAGGTTTAGTAGATGAAATTAGATGTGTAATGACAAACAATCATATTCTACCATTCACTTTTTCATTTACATTTCTTCAAAGCTGTTACGTAACTATGAAGCCTTTCTTTTCAGTAACAGAAATTAATATTAATAAAATTAAAATATCCATTTTTTCAATCCATTGTTATTGATCAGTGGATTGTTTTACACAGAATTGATAAACCAGCAAAATAACAACATGGCATTAACAATAGCAAGTCAAATTAATTAAACAGAATTTGTGAGTGCAATTAATCTTAGTTGTGTGCATAAGCATACAAGGGTGCACACGTTAAGAATATAAATTTCTGATGCAACTGGGGAATGGGAACTGGATTCAATTCTCAATCTTATTTTTGTTGTATTCACCTGTGCAATCTAGGATGAAGGAAGAACTAATTTTTTGGCACCAAATACAACAGCTGAGGGAGTGAGTAAAGTACATAGAATTGCCACTGTTGCCATGTACCGACTTTATAATTGCATCATAATCACTTGCTATTCTGTCTTAACAGAGGGAGGGCGTATGGAAAGTGCAGAGGGGGTGGGGAAAATGTTGAAACTGTTTGAAGTGCTGCAGGTGACCCCAATTAGATATACTGGACTAAGAGTGGATGAATGATTGGATGATCTCTTTTATGTTAAAAAAAGTATAAATCTGTGGTTGAGAACAACATTGTCAGCTAAAGTTAGTGAATGTAAAGCAAGCTAAATTTGCATTTCAGTAATAATGCTTTTGAGTTTACTTTATTCCGTGCACCACAGTTGAAGGGAGGCAGGTAAAACTTAAATGCTGGTTGCTTAATCATGGTGACGTACATTCCTTGTGATTCTAATGTTAGGCATCCAAGAAAATGTTTACTCATGTTTGTTTGTAATTGTGGAAACTCGTTAATTTCAATGAGTGCCCATGAGTACTCGGAGTACCAATGTCCCACACAAGAATGTAACTTCCAAAACACTTGTCCATTCAGGAGTAAAGAGATAATCGAGCATTGGTGCTTCACCATCTTCTGAACACATGCAGACACAGACATCACACATTTAAATAAGCATATGAGGAGTAAGAGTGGAATAAATTTGTTTGCTAAATAAAAAAACAATTGATGTGAACGTTAGGAGGTATATATATACACCTGTATACATATATATAAGTGTAGCGTGTTTTTGAATATGTCCAAGCTAAGCTAACAAAAAGAGCCCAATAGCAAGTATAAATCCTATTTCACTCAGTCGTTTCAGCTTCCTCTGAGGTGAGATTTATGTGCAGACCAGCAGAGACAAACATTTTGTCACTCTTCAGAGCAGCAGAAGTCTCAGAGGGTAAGTGTGAACTGAACTTGTAGGTTCAGTGCTCTTCTCCCGTTCTAACTACATTAATCTTTCATACGACTTGGTACTAAACATTGTTAAGGATTGTTGTGGGGTGACTGCATTTGATCAGTTGAAGAAAAGTCTAACAGTAATGCAATACAGCAGAATACGCATTTTGGATGTAAGCTATTCCCTACAGCTGCGCCGTTGGCATTCGTCATTGCAAAGGAGCAGCTGTAGGTTTGAAAGCATGACAACTCATGGAGTCACACAGACTCACATCCCCCCTGACCTCTCAGTTCATGGCAGTCCATATGTTCAGCCACAGCCCTATGTTGCCTGTTCATCTCTAACTTTAGAGTTCATAATACAGTGTGTGTGGGACTTAGACATATGCTTTAACTTTTCACTATGCTGAACTGCTCTGCAAGAAGACAGTATGTTTCTTTATGCATTACTTTGCTATGAGCTCTGTGCAAGTTCATAGGAGAATCAGTTGGCCAAAGCAGATATCAAGTTATATCCAAAGCCTGGATATAACCGATCTGCACTGCTCACACTGAATGAGGAAGTCCTAATAAAGGACTTCTCCAAGCAAATGTTTTTTGGACAATAATCAGTTGAATTATTTACCCAGGTTAACAAAGAAACAACCAATAAAAACCAAGCCATTGATTTCTACATCCATACATTCGCCAGCTACTGAATTGGATGTAATGTTGGGAAAGGAATTGGAAGCTCTGCTGTAGAATCAGAAAACCTCAGGGAGTGGTGTTATTCCAGTTAGCAACACAACTGATACTGAAGTGGTGATGACTGACTGATGGATGACAATGCGCTTGAGGTATTGGGTTTGAAACCTGATGTCTTCATGAACTGTTGTGACATGCATTTGCTTTTGTTGATGTTGCTTGTGGTTTGACATAAATACCATTTTTTTTATATATTTGTCTGTATTCTATTTGTGATGGCATTTCTGTTAGATTCCCTTCAGTGAACCCAAATGTTGGTTCGTTGGACCTGGCAATTGTAGGATGATGTTTCTGTGCTTTAATTCTCTGTAGTCAGCTTTGTGTCACAGTGACAGAGACTATATTTGTCTTTGCTCTCAGTTCTGACAGCAGAACAGAGGAACGCTGATGTCACACAGGCCAGAGGGAAACGCATTCTTAATACAATCTGCACTACCATAGTTACAGCTTTTTAGAAAGAAAGGCTCATAAATCCAAGGGTGTGGACATTGACTTTAAGTACTGTAGCATTAATGTTTATGTTTATAACATAAGATCAAACTAATTTGCAATATGCCAAATTAAAGTAATTGTTGCAACTGCTTGTAGAAATTAAAATTAATTAATTAAAATTTTTAGGTTCATCCAACTAAGTGGCCTCACTTCTTTTCTTATTTATGTTTTCAGTGTCATGCAGACTTGCTATCGAAGACAAACAAACAAATCAAACAAATTCAGTCAATTCTCCACAAAGGATGAATAAAGTTTTGATTGATTGATTATGTAGAAGACATATCTGTGTCATGCTTTTATCATTGTTTCCTCTGTTGGACTTACACTTGCTTTTTTTAGCAAGGCATTTTATAATGCTTTTTCATGGTGCTATTTAAATTATGGCAGTTAAAAATCTCTGCCAGTTTAAAACGCAATATCCACTTTTGTGATTTCCCCACTTGACAGAAAAAAACCCTTTGTTTATGTAACGAGCTTGGCAAAGCAGTAACATTATGCAGATTACATTTCAAGGCTCTTTGGCAATTTAAATTCCTCTTCCTGAAGAGAGCACAAATCCTTATCTGGACTCTTTCTCTGAATAGAATCACTGGAAAACACTGATTAGGAGATTAGCTTGCAGTCTCTTGAAGGATCTGAATGCATTTCTTCTCCAATAAAAATTAAGAGAAATTTCAAGAAGAACAAAGAAAGGTTACAGTCTTATGTAGCATGTCTGTGTGCAGTCTATTTACAGCCTTGAGAGTCTCCTAATACCTTTTTACTGTGTATGTGAACAGAGGTACAATCCTGCTAATATGAACAGAAACTGTAGGGCTCTGTTCTTCAGATGAACAAGGTAGAAAGTCCATAAAATGGGTTGCGCATGGATGATAAATGTCAATAGATATGATTCATAGTTAAAACCATGATTCTCGTCCCCTTTGGGTGGCTGGGATTTCAGCAGTTGTAAATGCCGGCTGTAGATTAACACATCATGATGCACCACAAAAGAAGAAAATATTTTTTCTGTAAATGTTGACTGAAAACTCTTGTCAGTCCCTTCACTATTTACAGTTGATCAATGCATTCTGTATGTTGTTGCGGGTCATATTGCATGCAATGTTAATCAGGGATTTGCGGCACACATTAAAATGGAAAATGTACCTTTGAAATTTGGCCTTATTCGTGCATCATAGCCAGATGTTTTGCCCATTAATTTGTCGAGGAAATCAGAGGGAGACATGGTCTGTGAGGAGCCTGAGGTTCTGGAGTCATGCTCCTTTGTTACTCCACCTGTTACTCTGAGAGGAACAGCAGAGGGAGAGAAGATAACACTACCCTTCACCCAGAGTCATCAATGCAACACATACGTATTCTTCATCATTTTCACTCATTTTTTTCTTTCAGTTAATTGTGACACATTGCAACTCCATCCACTGCATTTCTCCTGTCCCACAGAAATGTAAAAAATGTCAATATTTATACCCTTGGAAGACATGTAAATATAGTTCATAAAGGAAACGGATTGTCCAAAAGCTTTAGTGGTTATTCAGATCTTGCTGATGAGACACCTAAGTCATATAAGGGTTCTGAGCAAGTTAATAAATGTTTCATTGTCGTGGATTAAGTGACAATTGGGTACCAAAACATGCAAGCCGTGTTATCATGATGTTGATCTAGTACTTGCTTATTTGTTTGATGTACAGGTTTAATACATTTTCCCAAAGTCTCCTCGCCTATAATCCAAATGGCAGCAAAAATTAGGAGGAGTTGGGAAACCCAATAGAGCATTTAATTTACATGCTTAAGGAACTTCAAGATCCACTTCATATGTCAAAGGTTTGCCATTTTAAGTGTCTGTAAAGTTAAACGTCATTGAGCCAAAGTAGTGGTTTTTATCGTGTACGGTTGTACTTAAGCAGAAACAAAGCATTGTTTCATCTCATTTGTTTGAATCAATTTCCTTTTTGTCATCGATTTATTGTTTATCAGTACCAAAAATATCAAATTACCTGCATTTCGTTCCAAAGAAGTGATGGAGTGTAAAGCAAACCATATCATACTGGGTAATTATTAACCACTCGCATATCCACTAGTTTCGAAATACTTCTAGATTCTGCTTAAACAACTGGAAGCTGAACTGAACCAGATTATAAATAAAGGTTAAACTTGGGGTTTAGGGCTCGACTAAGACACAACATTTTATATGGTACACAAAATCTGTCCTCCTTGTTAATGCGACGTTCTCTGTTGCATTCTTTCTTATGGCATGTTCAACTGACCCATTAAATCAAGTCGTAATCAAAACAACACTATACATTTATCGGACTTTTTTCGCAGGAAACAGCTATCTCTGTCACTAAATGATGTCTGTAAACGGAGTTAAACAGTATAGTTTTGAGAAATATGACGACGCGGCATTCGATCCCTCATCTGAATTGCTGTGTTACAATTACATCGATATCATTGTAGACTAAGCATTTAATTACCGCTTGGTCCTTAAGTCAGGAACAAGAAATGTATCGGCGGTCACATTCACCATTGATATATTTCCATGGAAAACTAATGAATTCCATTAAAATCCATGAAAAACTAATCAATTCGAGTCTTCCAGTTCTTCCAATACGAGATGATTAGGGCAATTAAGCACACACAAACTATTTTCAGATACCTCAATTTCTATGCTACTACTTTCCGTCTACTTTTTGTTGTCCTTTTCATAGTAGGAACAGGACAACAAAAAGTGTTTACGAGGAGAGTGTAATGGACTTCACTGAGAACTTTTTTTTTTGATCATCACGTGAGTTGAACCTAAGCATGGCACATTGCGCACATTATCATGACACCGTACTTACATCAAGCCAAGGTAGTGTCAATTATATCTACCTTTTATTCTGATGGGAGTTGAAAGTAAATCAACAGTTCCACATACCTGACGACGTTGGGCTCTAAGAAACAAGCAAATAAGATTGTCAGGGATTTTACAAAGGGCCAAATCATTCCTCTTTAGGTATGTGGTCGATTTCCCACTGTTCTGACTTCTTCCATGGACGGATGGACGGTCAAATACACGATCCAAGCGGCAATATCGTTTTCTTGCGAACCAAAGCGCAATGAGATGTTTTCGTGGGTAAGGAAGAACACGCAAGAGACATTCCGGTCCTTGAAATCATAGTCCCAATTCAGTTTAGTTGAACACTGATACCCTCGCGTAGTATTTCAGAAGTGAAATATGTCCACGAACATTAATCGAAAGACATCGAATCATTATTTCCCAAACTGATCCCGCGGTTTACCAAATGAACTAGAAATTGTTCTCAAACCATGAGCACATTCAATTCGATTCCGTTAACTCAAGAGATATCACTGATTATCAGTTTCCTTTGAGAAGCCCGTGACCGATCCTTCGCAGGGCAGAAGGAATATCTGCTGTGAGACACAGGGGCGCGTACTCGTCTCATATGATTCCCTTCAGCCTTTGGACAGCTCCCGGTTCCGCCGCGCGCAAGCGCGCAGGCAGCTTGGAGACGTGAGCAGAGTCTCATTATGTCAATTAAACAGACGGAGAATTCACTTTTGTTAAAGTTATTTCTGCAAACATCCATGTTGTAGAACTCACGCTGTGCTGAACAAAGACAGCAAGATAGCCATAAATCCAAAGACAACAGTTGGAGATCTCTTTAAAAATGGCATCCTTAGGTTACAAAGTATCACAAAGAACCTTTTAAAGTCATAAAAATTTAATTAAAAAATTAATTCATTGCAGGGTTGCAAGGAAGAAGCCTTTTTTTGAGGGGACACCTGTTTTGAGAAAGGATGCATACCCATTGAGAATGATGTTTGGAGTTAGTTTGCACCTGCAGGTAATAAAGCCGTTTTAAAATGGAGAGAGTCATGAGTTCTAACTCGTACCTGGACATTTTGGTCCAAAATATGGTTTCCTCTGCCACAAAGCTCAAACTGAAAATGAATAATGGCAGTGATCATAGCGTGACGCATTTAACCAAATGTACAATTAAATGGTTAACTGAGCGCAAATAAATGTTTGTTACTGATCAGTCTCCAGACCTCAATGCAATTGGACATCTATGTTTCAATCTCAAGCGAGCAGTTCACCAAAATGTCAGAAGAACCAAGAACAATTCTATCCTGAGGGATGTCCAAAAATTTCCCTTAGAGGATTTAAAAAACAGTATCTACAGTGGTCTGTGTAAATGTGACCCTCATGTTTTCTGGAATCAATTTCTTATTTGGGAGCAGTATGACTTGGTGTTAAAATGATGATAGTAAAGTTGAAGTTGCAATGGATTATTTTTTTGACACACACAAAAAAAACTAATATGCACATTTTTACATTTTATAGCATCTTTTTGCTCCTCTTTATTCAAAAGTGTACATTACATAAATAGATATCATGACAGTGTGTATGTCATAAAATTTTATCAACTGATTTATTTCAATCCATGACTTACAGTAAACGGTGAATGTCCCTATTGTGTAATTTGAGAGGTGTACCCAAAATGCCAGTTGTAAGATTGCGCTGGGAATGTATTAGAATGCTTGTTGCCCAGGAAACAGACATACTAGCATGACTGGAAATTCTGAATGCTCATGGCCCAGTACTGAAGCTGAAGATATCTGACAGATGGGGTTATGTTAGTAGGATGGCACATCCCACACAGCAACAAAGTAAGGAGAGTATGGCTCTAAGAGGTTTATTTTACATTTTAGTACTTCTATGGGTATTTTCAAAATCATATTTAATTCAGGTTGAAGATTTGTCTGTTTTAATTTTCGTTGTTGTTTAGACATGAACTGAGACTGAAGTACACATCAGAATTCTGGAACTGCAGGTATTTCACCCTATCATCTCCAACTGTCTTTCGAATATGACTACCATCAGCTTTCACAAAGAGGCCATAAGATTTCTTTAGCAGCTACTTTCTTGTGCAGCCCACATTCCCAGACATAAGTGACAACAGCACGCTCACTTATCAGTTTTTTTTATTCACTGTCACTCTGTCTTTGGTGATACATTAAGATGCATATTCTTCAGGTCTTCAGAATCAGTCTTTTTTCCATGGATACCTGCATATTAAGGGCCAGGGCACCACTGAAGCGCACTTGCATGCTGTGCCACAGCTAAAAGCACAGCCCTCTTCTGTCCAAGCGCTGAAATGCCGCATATTCCTTTTACTTTATTGCTGAGGTGTACAGTAAATGTTTCTAATAACAAACAGCACACTGAAAGAAAGAAGGACACTAAATAAAGAAAATGTTCCTCCATAGATATTTCAGTCCAAAGGACAGGATCAGATTATTGTTTGATGCAACACAAGCTTCAATGTTGTGACAGTCTTGTAGGACCTTTATACATGGAGCTGGCTGTGTGTTCCTAATTGTCTTCTAAATCATTTGCAGAAACAGACAAGTCTCTGTAAAGGGAAGGAATACTCTACTTCACCATTGCTGCTACAAATGGATGGTTGATCTCATGTTGCTGTGCAGAACATATGAACGCTTGTGGTTTTCACACTTGTCAATCATAGCAGCCCACTAAGTGTATGGTCCTTGTATATGAAACCTTCACCTTCACTGAGCAGTGGAAAAGTCTGAATACGGTTCCACGTTACATGCGGTACAGTTCTACTGTTCACAGCAAAAGTGCAGCTTCACTGCCTGAAGAGAAATGTGTTTATAAGCATAAATTATTATATATTATATAGCATATATCTTTTTTCTACTTTGAGTTATCAGAAAACATGCCCATGCATTTAGCACTAAGTATTTTTGCAATGCAGAAAGGAGGTGTGAAACAGCAGGGCGTGGATGAAATAATGGAAGTATCAAACATATATGAACATTTATCAAGTAATGAAGAGTTGGACTGCCCTTTGCATTCAGTGGCTCTGCTCCATTCTGCTTGATGATACCATGTATCAGATTTCACAGGCTATTGGATCAGTGCATGGATCTTATCTATCAGAATAAGGGGTAGGGCAGTGATCCCATAATATATGTATACATACATATGTACATGTACATGCATACATACATACATACATACATTAAAAAATTACCTATATAAGTAGCTGTCCAGATAATAGCACCACATGAATAGAATCTTCCCATTTAGGCATTAAATACATTAATGAACTGCAACACTTGAAATGCTACAAATCCTACATTATTAATCCTGTTTACCTGCTTTCAAATCAATTGGCCAGATTGTATCAATAATTACCAGATACAGTAGTACCTCTTATTTGCTACAGAAATTGGTCTTTTTATGTTTGGGTGTAGAACTTACTTAAAAACAAGTGGTAGCTGTTGAGTAATTTAAATATCTGAATACAATATGATTCAAAAATGTATTATGAAACAATAATTTATTAAGCAGCACATGACAGTATGATGTTGTTATATAATTGTGCAACCATTTTTTTTTTTAATCCAAGGAATTCAAGTGTCACAGAGCCCAAGACAGCCTTGTAGCACCAAGAGAAATGACTTGCTTTCTCATTCATCATCAATAAGCCATTTTTAGAACATGGCTGTAAATTGTTTCCATGGCAACATCAACAAGACACACATTGAAAGTGAAACTGGTACACACTGATCACAGATTAAATTGTTTGTTTCAATACTGGTTAACAATTGAAAAATGTGCATGGAATCCTGTGGTGATATTTAAAAAGTAATTTATTGAGATTATATGTATAATCTTTGAACATGAACAAGGTAACCAGCTAATTTTTAACTTAACATACATATGTTAAACAGCTAATTAAGTTGAAAACTTAACCAATAATGTTGTAGACTGAGATGTGCCAAGCTAAATTATTTTAGTCAAACAGAACAGCATTTCAGTTTAGCCAGCTGACAGACAAACATTGATAGTGTGCACTGCCTCTCCACATGAAGACTACTCAAAAAAATATTTAACCTTGCAGCTATCCTCCGTACTGATTATGTAAGAGCTGGGAGCAAGAACAACTCTATGAGCAGTTCTTCCGTCAGAAAAATTGACACCTTTATGCTGGAAAGGCACAGCTGGATGGCATTAATCACACTGCCAGCACAAGCAGAACCTCTACTGACTCACCTTCACCTATAAATTTGCCATTTAGATGTAGCCCAATATGACAATTTCATTTTCAATTTCAATCTGGCATACCACTCTGTTCTGGAACCTCCTGCACTTGGCCATATATTATTGTATGTGAGTACATGAGTGAGGTCACTCTCCAGGTTTGTGTATGCTTGTAGTGCTTGTAACTCATGCATGTAGTATGGGAAGTACACTATATGGACAAAAGTATTCGGACACCTGACCATTACAATGTAATGACATTGTATTCAAATACATATACTTTAATATGGAGTTGGTCCCCCTTTTGCAGCTATAACAGCTTCCACTCTTCTTGGAAGGCTTTCCACAAGATTTTGGAGTGTTTCTGTGGGAATTTGTGCCCATTCATTCTGTAGAGCATTTATGCTGGACGAGAAGGCCTGGCTCGCAATCTCCGTTCCAGTTCATCCCAAAGGTGCTTGATGGGGTTGAGGTCAGGGATCTGTGCAGGCCAGTCAAGTTCTTCCACACAGAACTCATCAAACCATGTCTTTATAGTCCTTGCTTTGTGCACTGGGGCACAGTCATGTTGGAATAGGAAAGGGCCTTCCCCAAACTGTTGCCACAAAGCTGGAAGCATAGCATTGTCCAAAATTGGTTGGACATTGGTTGCACAATTAGAATTGTCCTCAACATAAAGAAAATATTCTTAGTTAGGTGGGAGGTTGTAACTGGTGACTAGTCTTTACAACAACAAAAAATTGTGTTAAATCATTTTTAACATGATGCATCTTTAAGGCACAGAGATTAAAATTTGGTACACCTAAACCAGGTGCAAGTTTTTGTGGCAAATTTTTGAATTTTGGTTTGCTCCCTTCCTAATAAACATTTTAATAAAGACTGTTTGCTGAATAGGCATTCGGTGGAGCCAAACCAACACAGGAAATAGACCAAGGGAAGAATGTTCATCTTAGTAATGGAGATTCTTGCTGGTACAAAGAATGGGAATAAGGATTATTTACTGACATCAGATTGTACTTTATGTAGTGCTGCAAAATGCTTCACTTTAAGAATTGACAACAGAAATGATAAGATTGCAATGCCTACATAAGACAATGGCTGCTTAAATTGGATTCTAGAAGGGATAGGAGCTATTTCTGAAGTAGAGGAAAGCATTAATGATGTTGCACCTTAATTCTGACACACACATAAACATACAAGCACACATGTGCTGGTGTGTTTTGTTCTTTAGGTAGTCAGTGAGTAGCATCAGGTGTGCTTCAAAACATTGCCTTTCATCATTCAACTGGCGGCAAGTCTGTGATGTTTTCCCTCTAAAATACAGCCCAGAAGGAAGGCTAGGACTTAAATGGTGTTTAGTGGAAGGGTGTCTGAGGAGTGTTTAGTGTACTTTTCTACAATTACATATGTCAAACAACAGATTTACCTTAGAAGATTTACATTTATCCAGTGTAATTTGATTCTTACAAGTGACTGATTCTTGAAAGCAAGATATCACACTAGTTATGTTCCAGATATTCCAACATCATTCCTATGCCTTACACTGTACACTTACTTTTTAAACATTTCAAAATGTAATTGTTAAAAATAAATTAATAGAATACGTAGTGTGGTGTAAATAGTGCTTTGTTAAATAGATAATGATCTGATCTAACAGCTGAGTTACCCATGGTAGAAACCTGAAGTCTCGTACAGTCTAAATTAACACTGGTAATTTCATCTAACTAAAGAAAATGTCTGCCAATGATAATACAATAATATTTTCCTCTTGAAATCTTGAGATCTGTGGACACAAAACATCCTTTTTGAAGGACCTACCGAATTCCAATGACCTCTTACACACACACACACACACACACACACACACACACACACACACACACACACACGTATTATGACCACAGATGAATGAAGTAATTGTTTTCTAACACAGAACTGATTCATAAAATTAAAACGTCTTTACTCGGAATTTGTAAATGACCTCATGATGCATAAAATCGTAGCCATGTTGTCTCTGCTCAATTGTATTAATCATAACACTGTTTTATATCTGACACTATTAATTCAATGCTGCAGAAGATGAGGCAAACAGTTGATTACTACAGTTAGCAGCCTTTTCTCAAACTGATGTTTCCGTGCAGGATAGGACCACATTCCACATCCTGTCCAGACCGCCACACACAGTGTAGGCACGCTGCTCTGAAAGCACTCCAGATGCATCAGGAGCCTATCTGAGGGGATTTCTGAATAATTCACAGTCTGTACATTTGCTGCTCTCAGGTTAAATAAAGAAACAGGCTGTTTGTACAAGATGCTGAGCCGCACTTTCATACCAAGTGCTACAAAATGGAAGTCGAATCAGACAGGCTGTATGTGGTCCAGGCCATTCACCAAAAAAGACATACTGAAATAGCCATTAAGTGTGTTATATCATCCTCACCATCATCCTCATCATCATCATCATCAATTAGCTACCAGAAGAAGAAGAAGAAGAAGAAGAAAATGCAACAGTAATTATAATATGATTTTATCCAATAGTTTGAAGTATTTTGATGAGGACCTTGTCTGCCTGGATTCACATTTTAGTTTGTGTTTTAATCCTTAGGACTAACCAAAAGCAAAGTGTTGATGGATCATGTAGCGGGGGTTCTTGTTTTATTGGATAGGTAGCCACAGAACATATGGAGCATGGCCAACAACTTGTTCCACTGGATTTTCTGTCAACAGTTTCAAGCTCAGCATTAGACTTGATTTATTAGGATTTCTCTGTCACTCTTCTCTCTTCTGATTCAAGCTGGAAGAAGAATTTGCATCAACTTAATCAAAATAGACAAGACACTCAAATGACTCCATGCATTTGTATAACTGACAAACATTCTTCTTTGTTTCAAGAAAGATTAATGAAAGCTGGACAAATTACAGACGTATCAAAATATAAAGAACACAGATATGTCTTTCAATGTAAATTAATATTTCAAAGGCATATTGTTGAGAAAAAAGTATACCTAATCAAGTTAGAAGATGTAATGTCCTCAGAATTATTTTGTGACAAGGTTACTCTGCATGATGACCGTTCTCATTTTTCGAGTCGGGCTAAACCAAACGCTGCAATGCTTCTTGCAAAGTTCTGCTCAGATCAGACTTCAGTGCATGATTTTCTCTAGGGGCCATGATCAAGTTAAATTCTAGCCAGACTTAGAGTTTACATCCTACATTTTAAGTCCATCTTCAGAGTAGTGATACAGTAGAGGCCCTGTGATGTATTCTTAGCTTTATTATAGTTTCAATGATAGATGCATCACCCGGAGAATATTAATGACATGGGAACAAATCTGAAGAAAGGGCAGTAAGATCAGAACTCCTCTCTGGAGTAAAGTTGCCTTCTGTAGAGCCCTTTTAACAAAGGGAAAATAAGTATAAGTTCAAATTCAGGAACTTTAAGAGGAGACATAAAACAGAAGGGCTTGTTCCACATTTGTTTCATCTCGTGCCACACTGTCACTGTTTTAATTTTTAATTGTAAGAAGATAAGAGTAATTGTGCATTTGCATTTTAACCCATGGTGTTTTCTTGTGTCCTACTTTCAGCTCTGATTCTGTACTTTTAGATGCAGTTACGTGGAAATAGAATTCTTGGTACACAGACTGTCAGAGGATGATGATTCTTCAATGGTAAAGGGAGTGATGGTTTCATTTAAAAGGCAGGCAGCCATGTCCTTAAAATTAGTCATATTGAAGTATTCAGTTCCAAAAGAATCAAACCAAATCTCACTGTAGTGAAGATGCATTTTCCTGCTAGGAAATGCAATATTTATAGGTGGAAACTAAGGATATTTAGTATCATTACCACAAGTCTGAAGAATGTGAGATGAGCACAGTAAGTTCTGGGTCCAAAGATTGGAATTTTTTTTCATAAGATGATTATGGTAAATGGTAAATGTATCACAGATACAGGTAAGTGTATTAAATGTGCTTAAATGTATTATTGTAGTGTCCTAACTGTTTTGAATCTGCAGCCATCTAAGTATTAAGGTGCTGACTATAGCTCTTGCCTTTTAGCCACATTGCCACACTGCAGCCCTCTATGCCAAACACATGTGGTCACATCATATCAGGCATTCATGCTGCGCTATGTCCTGCTGAGAGTTAATGGATGGCGTGCTTGTCAGCTTTTCACATACATGTTCAGAGGAGGGATGCATTTACAACAGGAAGTGTTTCCTGAAAAGATCAAAATGGTGAACGTCTCAAGGGCATGCATCTAATCCTGTTCTGTGAAAAACCATCTCTAGTTTCCTTCACAATTATTTCATTTCACACAACCACAGACACAGACGCACACACACACATACACACACACACACACATATATATACATACACACGCACACACTATATTACTTATTTCACAGTTTATTGTAAAATAAATAATATGTGGATCTCAATAGATGAGCTATAAATAATTCATGCATCCAACCAAACACTTTCCTTGTGTTTAATTATCTGATTGAATACCTCCATATACTTTCAAAGGAAATCATCTTTGTTAAAGGTCAAGTTTAATATGTTGTGACCTCTTGGGTAATGTCATGTGTTTCTTTGAAATGCATTATTATTAGACTTCATTGGCCCCATTTAAATGTATAGGATCTACTGATAGTGTAAGCAAACCACAGCGATATGGGATAAAGTGCACACTGGTGTGATTGGCTGCTATACCAATGTGAGTGAAAGTATGTTTCATACATTTCCAATGTGAATATTTCATACATTTATAATGTGAGTGAGTGAGACTATGTTTCATAAATTCCTGATATGAGTGAGTGAGAGTATGTTTCATGGGTTACTTATATGAGTGAAGGATAGTGTATTTCATGCTTATCTGAAAAGGTGGTGCACTTCTTCCCTCTTTCAAGAATGCATAGCTGGTTAAAGCTCCCCCATAGTGTGTTAATATTTTATGCTTCCACCTATTTTAAACATTCGAACTGGATCAACTCTTTTGTGAAGATTTCAAAATGATAGTCAGCAATTACCATGCTGATTACTTGGTTTGATAATGATCAGTGATGCAAGTCAAAAGTTAGATTTAGGTTTTGACAGTAAAATCTAATTTTCTGAAAGCACTGAGTGTGCAATTTTCGTCTATACAGACCCCATGTGAATACATTGCCCTCTCGTGGTGTCCTAGTGTTCAGATATCATTATGATGGAAAATGATTCTGCATCATAGTAAGAATCTGAGTTGAAAATGAGACGGGTTCTTGGTATAATGGCATTGTTAACTTTGTGCAATTATATGTGTTTTATTCTTTTTTATTTTTTATTTTATTTTATTTTTTAAATGACGCAATATTTTATCTGCAATGCTGGCAGCAACGAAAGAAGTATGCGCCAGATGGCAGTGTAGTTATATGGAATATACAGTAGGAACGCCAACGCATGCGAGGGTTAATGTTTTTGAGAAATGGAAGCCACTCACTTGTAGATACCGAAATTATTCTGTTGATTTGTGAAAGCAGCTCTGAAACGATTGGTAAATGGCAGGACCCAGCTGGCATTGTGTAACTATCATCGAAATCTGTCTCACATCTTGCGTTTCAAGGTATGAATTACCGCGGTGACTGCGCACGTCCGCAGTTTGCCCGAAGACATTCCTACTGCAGAAATACTGCGTGCACGCACGCATGGCTGTTAGAGCGTAAGCCAGACATCTGAGAGAAAACAATGTGGTAATACATCCATTATCATACATTGTTTAGCTACGGGTAGATGTAGGTGGTTTTCCCATAAACTTAGACATTTGATGATAAAATAAGATGCAATGATAGTGCGTCAGTGAAACGATTCGCCGGCATATGGAGACCAGTCTCACTTCTCAGTTAATCATTGGTACTTAAAATGTAATGGACACAAGCAATAATTCGACATCATTATTTGGCAAGCACTCAGCACGCTTGCAGTCACTTGGGGGACATTTATTTCGCCATTACAATTCAGTCACGCAGTTTTATTTAGCAGTTAGCACCACGTTAAAATGTGCACAATTGCATAGATAAGCTTCTATATTGCCGTCCATTAATCTTCCTAATGCCCTGTTTGTATGTCAGACACACTAAGTGATAGTACTATCTGCAGAGTGAACTGTCAATTGGACAATATACACATTATGTAAAACGTTTATGCGGTAGGTATTTTTTCTCACAAAGGCAGAGTGCTTTGAGTAGAGCAGAGATGACTCTTGTCAGGTCCAGAGTGCTGGAACACCACACACTTGCATTTTGCAGACTTACAGTGCTTCCAGGCAGAGTTTCACCATCTAATTTTTGGAGCTGTTATCTATCTATTCTTATATGTCTCTGAGATAATGCACTAATTGTGCAGTTAGTGATAGGAACTGCAATACAGATTTGTTTCACTAAAATGTGTCTGGTTCAAATTTGGGATTTGTTCCTAACCTGGATGGTGCTAATGTCAGTGCAATATACAGCCACATGTTTTCCATAAATGCACCTTTGGTGATGATAACCCAATCCCGTTCACAGGATGATTACAGAGATCTTCCAGATTCTCAGCGCTCTTGGTACCAAGTACTTGCAGTACTATCAGAAGGTTATTAACAGGCAGCAGGGACACAAGCAAGCAAGCAAGCTAGTCCACAGAAGGCAGCTAGAGGTTTCCAACTTCCATCTTCCTGAGGTGTGGCACCGCTGTTCATGGCAAGGAGAGGGGGTAGGGGCCAGGACTCCCACCCTGTCCCAGCTCTCCTGCAAGTAGGTGCCCTTCAGAGAGCAGAGCAGACAGGCAGGTCATAGTCATGAGTATGACGTGAACGATATGGAGATCACTGAGAAACAGCAGAAACACCCAGAGGCACCAGGAGACGAACCTTGGGTCTTTGGAGGGGGAGGATGTCAGCGATTGATGGGGGAGTGCCTATTGTGAGGGGATAGCCGAGTAGTTTGGATGTGTCTAACAGAATAATGATAGCTTCCTCGCTGTCTTTTCTGCCAGCACCACACTGCTGGTCGCATAATGCCTAATTCAGCCAGCATTGAACAGCTCTTATCTGCTGTTGCAATTACAGTACAATAACAGCTGCACAGACACTTCTATTGCTTTTAGACAGATAGCTGTGTGGGAATGCAGAATACATCTTCCAGATGTTTTTTTGTGCCGTTTAGCATACTGTTGATTATTGTTGAATGGAGTAATGATTATTGCTAATAAAAATATTATTTTGTTTATTTTCTTTTGCTGATATTCTGTCTCTCAATACCCAACATCCAGCATAGGCATGTAAGGACTTTAGTAAAGGGTTAAAAAGGTTAAAGAAGATTGCAACACCTCAGGTTCCTAGATATGCAATTGCCCTGTCGCTTGATCAAATAAGTGCAGTATGAAAATGCTGAACATCTCTGGATACATTTTGTGGAACATTGCCATTTTAATGGGATTCAGTACCCTCAGCTCGGGGTCTTGCTGAGGATTATGCCGCATCTTCTTGGCTTGTTATCTGATTTGAAGAATGTGCGTCGAAGGAGTACGCCCAAGGAGACAAATTGTAGGAAACTGACAGAACAATGTGACCTTTGTATCTGCGTGTGGATGTGGACTATCCACACTTATCTCTGGATGAAGGCACAAGTCGCCAAGAGGAAGTCAATAAAGGAAAGGGTCATTGGGTTGATAGTGAGGACTGGAGAATCCCAAGCCCTGGCAAGTCCTTGTACTTAAGCCCCCCCCCCCCCCCCCCCCATACAGTAGCAACAAGCTTTGCGTGAGGAAAATCCGGTGCCAAAAAGGTCATGTGGTTTTTGTTTGTATGCTTTCAGAAGAATGTGCTTTGAACGTTTCTCACTATTTGCCTATCTGTTTAGATGAGATTTGCTCCATAAGCAATGTCATGGAGAAAATACCATTAAACACATTTTTGTAGTAATACTCAAATTGCAGAGGACTTTTTTAATGGCCCTGTGTTAGTGTACCATACAGTATATTGTTGTTGCCATGCAACTTGCTATAAATTGACATGAAAACCAAATATCTCAGATCTCAGATCTATGCTGTTTTGTAGTTGTAATAGTCTCAATCTAAAGTATTCTATGATGTAACTTCTTTTGAATTGTACTTGGCTCTTTGGAACTACACATTTAACACTCAGTGAACTACTGGGATGGAAATGAGACAATTTGAGGAAAATGGCCAAAACTGCTGTTGGCCCGGCCAATATTACTGGAAAAATGTTTTACACCTTCCTAATCAGTAATGGCGGTTAAGTGTATTTATTATTACAAAATCCAACTTTGAGCTGTGGCTTGGCAAATGTCAGCTGAGAAAGATGTTCTCCTTGATTAGTAAAATCACTTTGGCACAATCCAAACACTATCATTATGTGCAGTGGTTTATTACACTCACAATCACCAAGACTTTCCTGAACAAAATGCCTTGAGCCCCTAACTCAGATTTAGGTTAGATTTCATTTATGGTAGAAAGTACTGAAAAACAGCATTCAAGAAGTGAATACACAAGAAGTATTCATTGACTGTTTTCACTTGTGTTATTGAGAGAGAAAGAGGGCAAAGGGCACGGCATCTTTTGGAGACCAAGCAGACTGACAGCCTCTTAGTCTTGTTCCATGACATGCCTCTTTATTTGTTGCCTAGAGATGGAGGGGTTATGTGAAGAGAAAGCTTCTACCTCTCTGTCTCTGCTGCTGAAATACATTCTCTTGTACCCAGGCCAGCTGGAGGGGCCTCATTTAATGTGATCCGCGTCTTGAGAGAGACCAATTCAGTTAGCTTCTGCTTCTGTGTTTACCCTCCTTATGGAAACCATCCCACAGACACTTTTCGTTTGATTTACTCAATTGTTATTGAAGAAAATATACTTCTAAACGTTATACTATACTAAACGTTCTGGATAAAGAGATCATGTGTAAAATACCGATTAGTGTAACAAGTCTGTAGCCTCAAGGTAAACAACATTTTCCACACAGAACCATTGTGTTTGGCTTTTTGCACATTCATGGCTCAAGATTGGAAGTATAAAGGCATGAAACAAAGAAGGGCAAGCACCATCTACACTGAATAAATGATTCTTTTATGGAGTGTTTCATCTAATGTCAGCTGCAGAGATCAGTAGAGTTGTGGTGACCCAGTTAACTTGTGCAGCGAGTGTCCCCACAGTCACGCGGACTTGCTTGGTCGCTCTTTGTCCTGCACTGAGAACAAGGCTGTGTGAATCCCCGATTCAGGCACCACCCCCCCTTCCTTCCCTCCACAACCGCCCTCGGTCCCACACAAAACTATGGCAACAGATGTGATGGGAATTGTGTTGCTGTCTCATTTCTTATGGCTGATCTGCCTTACTTTCTACAGCTCCTTATTGCCTGCCTGTCTGAGTTGTTGTATTTCTTTTCTTTTTTGCTCTATGCTTTAATTACTTTAATGTATCCTTATTTTAGACATGGTAGGTCTTAGTTTTATTGGATGACATGTGGTTTTTACTAAGATGGTTGAAATCCCCATGAGTCTTTTTTCAGTATCTGACTTTAGGCATTCTTTTTGCAAAAAAAAAAGAATTCTGAAAGAACTTTTCAGTTGGTAACCATAGGCCTTTCAGGTTGAAAACTTTTTTTTCCGCTGGACTACTCATGTTTGTCAGTATTCCCTTTACAATAAGTCCATCTTCAGCATGTATTCTTCCTGTGTTCATGTGTGTAATAACAGTAACTTAACACAGCACTTCCTTTGAACCACCAGGTAAAGGCCATTATCCCCTAAGAACCGTCCACTATGACATTTAGCTATAAATTGGAACTCATACAGTGTTGTTACAAGGTATCGAGTCGGTTCCTGTTCTGCAGAAATCATTACAGACAATTTTGCCTCTTTTGAACTTCTCTATATCCTGAATATGGTACAGGAACATTCAGTAGCACAACCACTTTTGAATGCTTGGAGAGATGTCTGATCACATACAGAAAACAGAGATCTCACTAATGTTGAAAACATATCTTGAAAAAATCCTAGTTTCTGTTTCTGAAGTCATTTATTTGCATAACCAACTAAAATCTGCCCAGGAAATGCACTCCACAGTTTAACATTAAGGTGTTGATCTATTCAGCAGACAGAGGCAAAGAAAAATGCAGTGTTGCATACTTGCTGGCCATGGTCATGATATCCAGAGTTTTTCCCAGTATACTGCCTTCTGCTGGGAGACAAGAGGATCATGGAGGGGCAGAGAGGAAAGATGCTTCTCTGATCCAGAGTGTGGTGATGGCAATGCTGCTGATCTTTAAGGAACTGTGAACAGAAATAGTAAAATATACCCCCCTCACCCCATTTAAACTGGAGGGCCGCACCCAGGAGCTCTCATAAATGTTTATTAACTTATTCTGTTTTCCTTAATGAGTCAAAATCTGGAACTTGTTGAAATATTTAGGAATAATATGCAATAGCCTTTAACATATGTACAGCTGAAAGAGTGTGTCACAAGCTTTGTGTTTTCTCTTGTATCTTGTGCCATTTTTACATGCATTTTTTTATATCTGTGATCCTGATCCCTATTACAGATTCTGGTTGTTTAGAGGTTCAAGTTTTATTCCATAAATGAAAAAGAAAAAAAAAACTTTTCTTCCAATTCCACCAAAATTACATTAATTCTATTCCAATTCCACATCAGTACTTTTAATTCAGAATCAGTTCAGTCCCTCTCAATTCTAAATGTGTCAATGAAAAATTCCCAATTCAATATTCTTTCCCAACAATTCCTTCAATTCTGTTCCCTCACTGAACCAGTTCAGTTCCTTCAGTTTTAATTCCCTTGCATCCCTCAACTCAAGCCCACAGTCAGATCCCACAAAAAATTGCAGTACTTTTTGCAAAACTGATCCAAAATGGACTAAATTTATCAGTTATTTCCCAATTCCCTGTGTAAAATGCATCATGTTACATGTTCGGATGATTTTGACTGTTAAAAAGCAGTAGAACAAATAAAATTTGATTGATTGATTGATTGAAAGGCATCTATATGTGTTGAGAAGATGTTAACCATTCATCATGGGAAGACAAATCTGCAAGAAGCTAATTGTGACTGAAACCACCTAATTTGTTTAATTAGAGCTACTGTATATGTACATGTACTGTCAGGCAGCCCAGATATACCGGGAATATATAAATAAATATTTCCATGTATGCAAACAACTGATTTAAAACATTGGTCTATTTTAAATACAAAGTGAATTAATTCTGTCAACTAAAAATAACAATTCCAGTTCCAAGGTATGGAATATACAATTCTAACTCAATTCAAATGTACTTAATTCCCAATGTACTTAACCCAATGGGACTGAACTTAAAATGAGTGAATTCATCAATTGTGTCATGAATTTCAATTTAAATTGAAATGCACTCCAATTTAAATTAGAATTGACTCCAACCTTGTCCATCTGCAGAAAGGACACAAGTGACAGTGATTGCAAGCACTGATTCAAATTAACCACAACTTTGCTCATAATTTGAGTCAGTTTAACCAATGTCTGCTTTTCTTATTTTTCTTTCACAATGCTGTTGAGCTCATTGGTAGCAGAGATTATCAAAAACATTTGCTTAATGTTGCAGCTCAAAATTAAAGACAAAGCCCATTGCGGTTAGCCTGAGTAGAGTCAAAGTATTTTCAATTTAATGTCTCCTCAGAGCTTGTCTCCAGAGCTAATCTGAAAAACTAATCTCAAGCAGGGATGTTTTACTGTGCTGGAAAAGCTGGTCTTTGTGTGAGGTGACTGTAAAGACGACACGTCTTCCTGTGCCAAACATTGCCCTTCTCTGGATGCCAGGTACAGGCTTCGCTTTGCCTGGCATTTTCTCGGAGGCCCTGTAACCAGGGAGGTCACATTGTTGGACGCTGCGTCCCAAGAGGTTTTATTTGCAATTTAAAACTTTTGAATGACCTCATCCCTTCTGCTCTCCCTCCTAGTAGCTTCAGCCCTCTTAAATGAACAAATGAGGAAGGCAACCCCCGTAAAGGAGAAATGAGAGGCAGAGAAAACTGGCAGCTGCCGACAGGAACAGGGCGTTGACCATTCCATGCATATGTGTGATGACAGTCATAGCTTTTTGCACATAAAGTCATTTGTCCCAAATGTGTCAGCTAAAATTTGGAAAACCGATAACATTTTCTGTGATGCTTTGAAAATTTATGGATCTTTTGCCAAGATAAAGCGATGGCTAACAGCTAACTCCTCAATAGAGAGGCTCATTGTTTGGATCCTTTTGCATGGGCCACCTACTTAGTGAACAAGAACTCTGTCTCAATGGGAACTTGGTCTTTGCCCGCTTGATTTCAGACACTGTGGTGCTCAGCATACCAAGTGGGAAAGGGAGAGTTGAGCCAGTTTCATGGAGACCATCTGAGAATGTTTTTTTAACGTTGTTGATGAACTTACACAGGGACTCAAAAATGGTAACTGAAAAGCCATAACAGCGATTGCTTTCAAAGGGCAAAGAGGGTCATTTTATTAAAAATACACATCATAGGTTCATGTTAAGAGTTATGTCATCTAATTCAAAATTGAACTACACTTTTACATTTAAGTATTGAAAAGTCCACATGGAGGCAACTCACATCAAATAATTGCAGATTTTTCAGCGCTTGATGTCTAACAATTTTAAGGTTTCATCTTTTTTTCTGTCTGGGACTTTTTTCCTATTGGGATATTCTGTTCCTATTATTTTTCCTATATGATTTCAATGAACATACTTTCATAAGCATTTGTTGCTATTCATTTTAACCAGATAACTCAGGAAGAATTTATATTTGGCTAAACAGCTATGTTTCTGATATTCAAATTTAATTTTTAAAGTAATTTCTTTATGAATACAAATATCTTTTGATTAATAAGCAGCAAAAGAAAAGAAAAGAATTGTAGTGTACTGTAAGATGTAAAGAAGTTAGCATAGTGTGTGTGTGTGTGTGCGTGTGTGTATGTGTGTGCGTGTGTGTGTGTGCGTGCGTGCGTGTGTGTGTGTGTGTGTGTGTGTGTGCGTGTGTGTGTGTGTGTGTGTGTGTGTGTGTATGTGTGAAATAAGCTTGTTGCACATGAATTCTCCTCTGTTAAATTGTCCCTCTAGTGTTCTCGAGTTGGATTGATTAAATGGGAGTGTTTCCATCACCATAGAGACGCTTAACACATACAGTTATCCTGCCAGTTTCGAATGGGCTACTCAGTAGGCGTCTTTTTACTGTATTCAAAACAAGTGCCGATTGTAGCACCGCAACTCATTAAAATTCTCATTAAAACCGGGCTCACAAAATGCAGCTCACACAAAGTGCTAGAGGAAGTGAAGTTGAAAGCCGCGCCTGTTGTGGAAAGAAAGGAGTGCACATTTTGCCACATTTTGAAGAGCACCGAAATAATGCAGCACCCCTCACATTTGTGGTAAAGTAAGGAAACGTCACAGTAAATATATTAGTAATTTAGAGAAAATACACTTTATTTGTTATGCCACCAATCATTTAACAATGTGTTGCTTATTGTGATTAATGCTCAATGCTATGGTTTATAATTGAAATGATAAATAACGCCTGAAGCCAAAATCTGAGTTCTGGATTGTTGTGGTTGCAGCTGTGTTCACCCCCTCAGCAGTGCCCCAGCAGGTGTTACTGGTGGTGTTGCTAGGGGCAGCTGTGGGCCCATGACTGCAGTCAGCTGCTGTATGCCTGTGAGCAGCTCATGAAGAATGTCTCCCAGCCCCTCAGCCCTCTGACAGATATACATTGTTCCTCCCAGAGCTTTACAAGCAGCGCAGCCATGTCAGATGACAGAGTGGGTTCAATGGGTTGACGTGGCCAATATGTTGGAAATCCCTTTAAAATGCACTCCAGTCATTTAAAACATGTGAAGATAGTCATCTAAAACATGTAAAGATTAATCTATAGTAAATGTCATGAATGTAACTCTCTATGTCTGAAAATGGTCTGAAGATGGTTTCAGTGTCCACCCCTGTTCGAGGCTGTTTGAATAATAGTAGTAGTAGTAGTAATAATAATAATAATAATAATAATAATAATAATAAATAGTATAGTAATTGGGTCCAGTTAGTAGGATTGATCACAATAAAGCTGTAGAATATTATGATACTTCCAGTCTGATGCACTTAGAAAGATGAGCTGACTGGAAATTGAGGTAACATATATTTAGTCATACTATATGGCGCTAACTTACTGTGTGTATGTATACTTATACTTATGTGTTGTCAGCTTAAAGGTGAAACCCAGATTTGTGCTGTACTAAAACCTAACCTTTAGGAAGTATGTGAAGCATATGAAAATCTGTGGCCCAAGAACTGAAACCTGAGGGACACCTTGAGTTATAAATGTGATATAAAATATGTGGCTGCTGAGAGAAATAATTATCGTCTTTTCATTAGTTAAGCCTTAAATTAACCAAGTTAGGTGCCATTGATACCATGGTGTTCCCCATGCCTCCCCCACGATTTCCAGGTTGACGCAAATGTATTTAAAGGGCCCCAGATTCTGCAGCATAAGTAGATCATTTACAACTTTCATCTGAGAGATGTTATGCGGAAGCTCTTCTTGACCATGGTATGAAGCCACCCATTTAGCGCAGCCATTTGGCAGCCAATGAAAAGGCTGGAACAAGCAAAAAGGCTTCTGCTTCCCTGGATACTGGTTAGCAATGCACTGGATTGATAATGACTGGAGGTCTCTGTGCAGACAGTCCCTGAAGCTGTCCCCTCCATCCAGCCCTGTGTATAAGAACAAGGAATAGAAGCAGAATATTCCCCTTATACTGTTGTTGCTAAGGAAAAATAGACTCTTAAAATGTTATTCACTAGTTAATTTGTCATTTTTGACAGTATGTGTGAAATTATGTAGCCTCTTCATTCTGTGAATTCCCACTGTTACACACAATCACACACACACACACACACACACACACACACACACACACACACGCACACACACACACACACACACACACACACACGCACACACACACACACACATTTACAATAGTATTCAGTCACTCATCGCCATTACTCAAAGCTGTTGTCAACCGAGGTGGGTCTATAGGCTGCTAACAAGAGTTAAAGGGAAAGAATAACGTTTAGAAAAAAAAAAAAAACTTACAAACTCACACCATTCTCTAAGCAATACAAGGGGCCCGATCGCAATACCCCAACAACAATAATCCCTAGCGATGACGTCACCCGCCCTGTCTCGAAACGGGACACAGTGCAGCGTCTGATCAGACTAGTTCAGCGTTCGCTGTGCATCTCCGGACGCGGCATCCCCGTTACCTCAACTTTTCCCACAACTTCCAACTTTTGAAGTTCTGCGAAGGCGACAACATGGGTATGTTCCTGCTCTGATGCATGCATCAAGACGAAATATCCCTCTTATTCTCCAAGAGATTCGCCTTACCAACCGATGTTAAAGTTTACGATATATTCCATGCTTTTGTCACGATGAGTTGTTGCACAGTGCTCAGTCTTTGAGTTGCGCTCCCTCCGTACAACCAAACCTCGAATCTTATGCGTTTCTTTGGCTGTTTTTCTGCCGTGTGTATTTTTATCTGACCCTTTTTCGATTTGAATTGGCTTTAGGAGTAACAGTATTAATCGGCTGACGCGATTAGCGATAAGTCTAAAAGGATTTCCTTACTGTCAGACGCAGTTCTATATGGTATGTTCATTTGGTGGTTGTCTCGAGTTTCGCACTTAACTGGGATACTTCTCTCGGCTTTTTTTTTTGTTTGTTCCATCCACTTCGATCGTCCTTTCGCTCCAGATAGACGTTTGGGGCGCGTTTGTTCTCTATTGATCGGGAATCATTCATGTATCATTAAAAGTTGAATGTAATGATACGCCGCAGGCTAAATTTCCACACATCTATTCTGAGATTTTTTTGTATCTGTTGCGCAGTACTTGTCACAAAAATAAGTTTCATTTTTTAATTTCACTGCTATTTTGTATTTATAAATTCCCGAACATGCGAAGTATTGTGGAGTCATTGCCTCTGCTGTATATGAATTTTATTTTTTGTGTGTGAAGAAAAATTCCACTGCTGATGTGTCCCAGCTGTTTCTTTAAAATTACTCATTTTGCGTTTGGCTGCGCTCAGTGTATGTCTGTGGAACTCAGACGAGAAAGGCATAAACGTACTTGAAACCCCTATATGTTTCAACCCAGGCGTTAAAGGGCGGTACTTATTGTAACGTACGTTAAGGAGGTAAATTATAGCAGAGCAATTAGTAGGCAAGCACAGTTACAACAGTATAGTTTCTACCAGTCACCACCTACTTTGGCTGTAAAACAGTATAGACTTTGCATGGGGGATGGAGCGGTTTTCAGCACTAAGCTGATACGCATTTCTAACATGTAAACACTGCTAGCATAGTGTCTGAGTACATTGTTTGGGAACTTAAGGGTTAAATGAACAAAAGACACAGTGTCACCCTGCTGTGTCTCTTAAGTGCTCTCTGGTGTGAGAAAGAGGGCAATACATACTTTTTGAAATATTGTTATAGCAGAGATCCAAGATGCAACATTTCTCAACAATTTTTAAACTGTGAACTGTGGTGTTGGTGAAGTGTCATGTGTGGGATGCATATTATCATACCAGCTAGGAATGGCTGTTAAAAATAACACATTGCTAAGCGCAGTTTGATATTGGAGTCGATGCTGAAATGCAGTTCTGCTTTTATAGTTACCAGTCCTTCGAAAGAGAACAATATGTATTTATGTGTGCATGGAAAAAGATGAAAAAAGTAATTGCAAAGTTTTACTTTTTATAGTATTTTATTTACATTTGGAATTGCCTTTTTATTTTACTTTTAACCCCATTGAGAACTACCCCAAAGGACTATGGAGCACACTGTAATTATTTGATTTAATACTGTAGAATCCTTTGGCAAATTAACTTGTCCCATTGGCCGTTTTCATTTGGCCAAAATTAGTTTTACAAGTAGCTAAAAAGCTGCAAAGCTGATGATTACGAACCACTGCTCCACTGCCCACCCACCCCCCCTCGCCCACCCACCACATCTACAACTCAGTTATTGAATGCTTTTACTGTACACACCAGGAGGCCTGAAAACGGGTTTGAAATCTTGGGACTTTAGCAATCCTGAATTGTGAAACAGTAAGATATTAAAAAGGTTATATTGATTTTTCATTCAGTTATGTTGGAATGGTGCAAGTCTAGCAGAATAAAGGCTAACCTAAGTCCTGAAGGTGTCGCAACCCTTTGGAGTCTAGATGAGTGTTTAGTTAGGTAATTGCATCTGTTATCAGAGATCTATGCAGCGTGGTTTGCAGAGGTCACAGGTTCAGTTCCTGCTTGGACCACACTGGTCATTCTTGTGCCGTGACTTGGATTGGATAGTGGGGGCTTATGCTGATTGGTTGGCTGGGGGGCGCTCTGAAGAAGAGAGTGAGGCAGAGCTCTGAATGTGCTCCAAACAGTGATGTCACTCCCCTGGAGTCATGTGACTTTGATTATTCTCCTGTCTTGAGGGACCTGGATAGTTAATTCACGGTTCATGGTTACACAGGTGCACTAGAAACATTGTCCCAGTCCATATGGTTGTAGTGGGTTGCTGTACACTGTCTGTGCTCCTTCTTGTTCTTGTGGAAGGTCTTCTGGCAGTCAGGCTGCTTTTTACCATAGAGTGTAGGCGTGGGTGGCAGAGAGAAGGGCTATATCCAAACATGTGAATTATTCCTCTTATCCTACTTTGGGTTCAGATTCGGCCTTAAGCATTCACCATCTGTCTTCCAATCCTGAAGGAGGCTTTTTAGGAACAAGGCACCATTTCTGGCAATGTACATCAAAGGCTATCATTGGGCATACGATATTTTGGCCACTGCATGAAATTCAGACACTTGGGAACACTGCGGACAACAATCCTTTCCACTCCTCAGCAGACTTCCCAATTATAATTGTCTTAATTCCAACGTTTCTGACTGTGTTATTGCATAAAGGTCAAATCTGCAATTTCAATGTGCACTGAAATGTTAAGGTGCATTCCCTTGTGTTCTTGAGAACTGTGAAGAAATGAGAAGATGTGCAGTAACATAGCAGAGTAAGGACTAGAACAATGACAGTGAGATAATATGCGGAAGCCTGAGGTAATTCCCTGCAAAGACCCCCAGCGTCTGTCTTTGTAATCCCAAAGATGGCTTAATTGGTACTGTTCTTTCACAAGACTTCAGTGGTGAATGTTGCATAGAAGAAAGAGTAGTATATTGCCAGTTTGTTTCACAAATGCCCTTTGTAAGTATCACAGTGAAATCCTGTATTCTACACAGAGGTTACTGCTCTGCATTGCAGTTGACCAGGAGGATGGTCATTTACATCTAGATAATGTGCTCATTTAAATGGCACCCCTATTTTTCTGTGTTTTTTTTCTCTGTTTTTCTGTGTGTCTGTGTATGTGTATGTACACTACATATGCACACTACATATTGTTGTAGCTTCAATTGTTGTTCAATTGTTATTTCAATTCTACTCTACTCAGTCATATGTCATCCCAGTAATATGTCACCCCGAAATAGGGTCTGATTCATGCTATTACCCATTTAAGACTCCCAAAGTTCAAAGAACCAAGCTTTGGTCCCCCTGTCTAATTAAAAAAGCATATTAACAAATTACTGGATCTGAGGGGTCCCTCTAGAGGGTAGTCCACATTACTTAGATGGTCAATATTTTGCTGTTGTTCTCACTAAAATTCAAATGTTACTTAGGCTATGTTCAGGCTTCGGGCTTTAATGCTCATTTCCAAATTGATGCTCAGATCTTTTTTTTTTCTGAGTTTTCATATTCATTTTTGAACATGGCCCATGTAAGATACCAGAGTGAATGGACCTTCATCCTGAAAAATTGCACATGCACTTATAAACAACAACAAAAGCGGTCATGTCTACCTTGTCACGGTCTTGTCTGTTCATGGAAGCTACGATTCTGGCTGTTACCTTCAAGACAATTTGCGGTGGAGACCGGCTGTGAATTTGTCAGGTTATGCTGAGGACAGAATGATTTTAATACAGGCCCTTAAGCTTTGCTTATATGGATTTGTCCAACCAAGCACTTATTAAATTGGTTGCTGTCCTCCATGTTTTCAAAAGTACCGACAAACCAATGCAGAATTATAATGACGAGGATAACCTGTTGCGTGCAGTGGTGTATGAATCACTTGTGCCGTGTTCAACACTCTCAAGTCCAATTTGAGCATCTACACGCAGGTTGCATTTAAGTTGCATGGCTAGATATCTGATTTATTTCCACATATTGATTCAACGCAATTCAGGACTGAAACCTTATGTTTTTGTTTTTTTTTTTTGCTGTTCCCACTGTTATAAAAACATCCAAATTCGGTCACATATGAGGGAAAAAAAATCAGAATTCACTTTTAGCTGCAGTCTGAACATAGCCTAAACCACTATCTGCAAATTACAAATATGTAATTTCTCAGCAAACCTATCAGGAGATATTTGCTTCGAAAGTCATGCTGTGCTTTGTCTGTTATAGTAACTCCTAAATTTCTTGATGTGCAGTGCCATAATCAACTGCTTAGCACTTCTTAGTAAGAGTGCCATCTTGCAGGGAAAACTTAAATACTCCAATGAGTCAGAAGGGGACATCTCTGTAGAGAAGCCGTTATCCAAAAACACAAGGCTCATTACACAATGAACAGGTGGGCCAAATCCTGGATTTGGGCCAGATCAGAATTGGATTACAGGGTATTTTTAACACTGCACCTAGGTCAGTTTCCTGAGTGCATATAGGTACAAATCCTTTATCAAACCTGCCACAAACATACAGCACAGCCTGAAAGTCATAACTTAAATGCAATGAAATAATGTAGTTCTGTCTTCAGCCAACTTGATGGGGTTATTTCATAGTTTAAACTGTAAGAGAGGAATTGCACAAAGTATTCAATCAATGTTAAGCATGTTTTGTTAAACTAAGAACAACATAGCATATCTACAATACAAAGATACTGTTAATTAGAGCACTCATAAGAGAATGTCATTAGCCTTACCCCATATTCTCACAGATAATGTAGATTTTAGTTTAACTTGTAGTGAGATAAGTCTCACACAGCCTTACTGGCCCATGCTTGTCTTCCTTTCCATTTTCAATGCGAAATTACATTTTCCTGCTCTGTTTCAAATTAGGTGAGGAATTTGTTTGTGCATGTGTTGGTTTATACTTGTAGCTGGTCACTGGATCCCAGAATAGACAGAATGTCAAGAAGCTCAGTTTCACAGTAGAACTGCTTTTTTTCCTAAAAAAAAAGAGAAAACAATGTTTTATGCAAAATGAGCTTATATTTCCTTTGCAATGTCACTCTGTACATGCATGTCTGAAACTCACCATTGTTTGTGGGTTCACGAGGTTGTCATAAATGTTTGGAGGACAGAAATGAAAGCGCATAATTCTCAGATGTGGTGTGAAAGCACAAATTTCACTATAATGGCAGGGTGTGAATGGTATTGATTTGGGAGCGTGATTCTGGGAACTCATGTCACTGTCATATCTGGCTAAGTTCAGGCAGCATTGGGATGGGAGTTACATGATCCTCACTCTGTAGGTCCTGTTACTAAGCAGTGCCCCTACTGTAGCAGAACTTGGGAACTCTGCATGGCAGTGGTGTATCGCTGAATATTCATGGTTCAAAATAAGGAGGGATATAATAGCCTGAGCCTTCACAGAGGCAACAACTATATTTTCAGATAGCTTCATTTTAGTGTTGTGGAGACTCAATGCAATTCTGTGTATATGTTTAAAATGCAAGCTTTGCCTTAAAATGGATAGAAAACGAAATGTTATGTTCACATTCCATCCTATGCCTATGTGCATGAAGTTTTCAGAACAGGCAATTTGAGACAAACTATTGATTAGATATTATTGTTTCTGCTTAGTACACAAGACACATCAGGAGTGTTGATTGTAACAGCTAGAGGAGGCGTTTTGTGAGCCATACTGAGAAAATTATGAGCCTTGCAATTTATCTTTTATACAGACAATTGCATCACATGTCATTTGCCATTTGGAGCTGTCTTGTGACTCTCTGAGTTAAGGGTAATCTAATACAGGGAATTATGACTAAACCGTGAATAACCCTCCTCTGTCCACCCGCAGATCAGATCCTGATAACCTCTAGAGAGCCCAAAGAAAGAGATTTTTTTTTTCCTCCTGTAAATTTAAGCCCCTCTCCTAAAAACAGTCTGTTCAAACACTGTTTATAGGCAATTTTCTGCAAGGCATTTGGCAAGCTGTTCTTTTCTCTTTTTTTTTTTTTTTTTGAGAAAACGTGCTTCACTACAGAGTTTTACACCTCACAAGTCTTAAACTTTGGCCCATTGTTTATGAAGAATGTGCTGTGTTTATGAGTATTTCTTAAATTTAGGATTACTCTCTTAATTTAATGACGTGAGGGTGTGGTTGTTTTTGTCATTTAATTTGTTTATCTCGATGAGTAATGCTTCATGAAGTTGGCCCTGATGGAGTCCTTGTGTCAAGTGATGTTATTCTTCCTGTTCCTTCCTCCCAAAGTAGGAGGTGTGCACCAATGTTGGAGTGTACAGAGATTCAGAGCATTCTGTCCTTTACAAACTTTATTCACAGGTGGCAGGAACTGATGCACTAATTGGTTTCATTCATATGAAGCAGTATCTCATGATAGTGAGTGTTGAAAAGTGAGAGCACTATTTTAATTGAATTTAATTTTAGTTTAATTTGTGCTCAGATATTGAACCTACAGTCCTTGCAAGGACATCTGGAAAGAGTAAGATTGTTTTCCTCACACAAACTGAGGGTAAACCTGAGACAGAAATTTCCAGAAGAATGTACAGTAACCCAGAGTGCTTATGATTTTTTAAAAATGAATTTTGATGTCATGCTTGAAGAGATTTTATACCCTTCAAATTCAATAGGGTGTCAAGAGACCCCTCAGCAGTGATACCAAATGATGTCACATTTCTCCTGCTGTGAGTTTGTTCAAGGTAACCTGGGTGCACAACCGTAAAAGAGTGAGCTCTGGTAGACAAGAGGAGGAAGTGTGAGGGATGAGTTGTTTTCATAGAAACTACAGCTAAGCCTGCTGAGTGATTTGAAAGCACCCTTGGCCCCAGAGTCAGGCTTTCTCTGGTGGAAATCCTGTGATAGGCCTGGAAATGTTTTCTTATGTAGTTGTGTTTCCACGGCATGACGAGCTTCAGACAGCGCTGTCAAACAGAGAGCCTCAGACTCGAGGGTTGTCATGATTATCTTTTCCATGACCCTTTTTGAAATTACATGGGAGGCAGCGGTACGCTGACACAGCACCTTTTGGGTGGCTCTCCTCACAGCGAGACTGCCATTCTGGATATCCTCAAAAGTGTTATTTAACTCTTAAGCCACACGCAGCAGTGGCCTGCTCTGACTGTGTGTGTTTACCACAGCCCATTTCGAATGAAAACCCATGGTGTTATGGGTATTCATCTCGTTTCTGATTTCTGTGACCTCTTCAGTTAGGTTGGGGATCTTAAATAAGCTCTTTTGATATTTGCAATGGGATGAGGAAGATCTGCTCTGGATGTTGTGAATAAAGTGGAAAACAAATCAACTAAAGACTCCCTTCTTTGTTACTCCTGTGCTTTCCTCTCTCCTCCTCTCTCATGCTCCTCTGTCCTCCCCCCTCCCCTCCCCTCTCATCTTTTCTCCTTTTCTCAACTCTCCCCGTTAATGCCGGAGCGGCGCAGGGAAACGGCTTCCAAGGCAGTCGTGTTAATTTGGGTGGCTTAATAAGTCCTCTGGTAACAAAGAGGCACTTTGTTTATTGTAATATGAAATGATAGGAACGGCGCTTCCTGAGTGGGAATGCTTGCTCAAGCATGGCCTGGTCTCCACACTCTCAATAGGAGCCCATTCAGAGTAACGCTGTGTGTGTGTGTGAGAGTGTGTTTGAGTGTGTGGTTCATCCTCGTTAGAGGATTGTTAATGAGCGCACAACGCCCATTGACACTGAAAGAAAATGTGAAACGAAAAAAATAAACAAAAGACAGGTTTGGTTGTTTTTTGAGGAGCAAGCATGTTGTCATTAAAGAAGGCTTGGTTTAGGTATGTTAACACAGAATTCCACTTGTTAAGATCCCAGTCTGATGCAGTCAGTTCTGTAGGTTTCAGGTTGAATAAGAGGTGGTACTTGAAATAACTGTCTTGGTGAAACAACCAAGCTTTTTAACCAATAATTTAACTTTACAGTTTCACCACAGTTACAGTTTTGCACAATCACACAATTGCAGCACATCTGGTATAATATGTTAAAGGAGAGACACTGTTATTTTATTGTAACCATTAAAATTGGGGGCATGCGTGTCGATTAAGTTTTAGCTACTCATGCCCGAACAATTAACTGTGACTTGTGTATCTTGTCTCCATACTTAGTGCATAATGTCATCAACTGATTTAGTTACTACGTTGTGTCAGAAAAATGCAAATACAGAAATGTGTTTTGCTTTGATTGTCTGAATGGCTGATGGATTGATCACAGTGAGAAGTGAATGGGGAATAATGGGAGATGGCATCTTTGCCTCCTAAAGTGCAGACTGTGCTAAGGAGAAGGCAGATTTAATGATAGTATCATTTTTATTACTACATAACTAATTTTTACTACAGTTTCCACTGCTTTCCAAAGCTATTTCTGGTCAGGTAGGAGTCAATTGTAAACTCCCCAGCACAATGCTTAAGAAGTAGTGAAGGATCAGAGCCATCTGACGTAATGCTTGCTGCAGAGTTGGACTTCTTAAGTCCACAGGGACCAATTCCACCAATATCAGCCAACACATCCATGTAATAACCAATTAAAGCAATTTGTGAAAGAAATCATATACACTTTAAATCAAACTGTACGTTGTGAACCAGTCCCTTCTGGACAATTTGTCTCTAGAGATGGGGCGCGCGGAGAGCTAAAGGGAAATATTTCTGTGCTGTCTGGAAAATGGGCAGTGTTGCAGGCTTCGGTTTTGCACAGAATGTGTGCCAGAGTGAAATAATGGATGAGACAGGGAGCGAGGTGCCGCGGTGCTGCTGATGTACATTCGGGCAGGCAGCGAGCTTGGTCTCACCCCAAACCCAATTACACAACACGGGACACACATTCGCCGGCACACTAATACCTCGTTTACCCTTTAATATGTCCCATGTGTAAAGAAACATGATGGCCGTATTGGTGATAAAAATCTATGTGTCGTTCTCGGTTGACCCACTTCATTGCTACTCTGGCCTGAACAAGCATATCCGTAAGTGCATGTGTAAACGCACATACTCAAATGCGAAACACTAAACGTACACACAAATGCACATCCACACACACACACACACACACACACACACACACACACACACACACACACACACACACACACACACACACACAGTCATGTCCACTTCGCTATGAGGAAACTGGGCCAGAGGGATCATGGAACAGAGTTGAACACAAAGGCTCAGAACATAAGAAAATCGAATAGGATAGAGTAGCAAAAGAAAGATTACTGATAGGTGTTCTTGCAGTTTAGGTTGTGAAAGGAGTCAGAAAAGTGTTTGATTAACCTTTTGTTGTGGACCAATACACCAGTGTGTCCATTGGTGACTTGTCCTTATGAAGTACTGACAAGTCAATGCATCAGAGCATTCCCTTTCTCCATAACAGATACTTTATGTTCCAAACTACCATCCAGCACCATACTAACCTAATCCATAACAGAAATACAAAAGTTTAAACTGATTCAGGGTTACAAGTGTCTGTCTTGTTTAATTTTGGTGGCTAGACACTTCTGGGGAAAAATCATATCAGGACAGGATTGAAGTTTTGTAAATGTCAGCCAGAGTCTAGCTCCCTAGTGCTGTTCAAAACAAAACGTGAAAATTTATTTATTTTGTTAGCAAACATCTTAATATATAGCAGCATAAAAGCTTATATGTTTTGGGATCCCTTCTGTTCCACACTCACGGAATCCCTAATGGAATTATGGGGAAAAAAAAAAAACGCATGGAAAATGGAATCAAATAGTCAGTCACATCATTTGTTGCACCACATCTATCAGCATAATACCTTAAAGGAGAGACTCTGTTATTTTGTTGTAGCTGTTGAAATTGTGGGCATGCATGTCAATTAAATTTTATCTACTCATGCCAGAACAATTAATTAACTGTGACTTGTGTATCTTGTCTCCATACTTGGTGCATAATGTCTTGAATGCTGATTCAGTTACTGTGCTGTTTCATAAAAATACAAATACAGAAACATGTTTTGCTTTGATGGTCTGAATATCTGATGGATCGATCACAATGACAAGTGTCTGTCCAATAATGGGAGATGGCACCTCTACCTCCTAAAAATGTAGAAATGCAAAGACTGTGCTAAGGAGAAGGCAGATTTAAGTGTAGTATCATTTTTATTACTGAAAGTGTGTCTCTGTGGAGGTGTTATTTTAGTTAGATAAAATCCTACATTAGGCATTGATTGCGATTAATTAATTAATTGCGAAGACATGAAAAAAACATGACAAAAAACTGAATTTGTGGTTTCACAAAATGAATTTTCATCCTTTTCAAAATGGAAAACTTTAATTTGTGTATATGCACAAAGTATAGAGCAGAATATCTACTCAATAATCTGAGATGAGGATCCATAATTTCTTGCTTCTCTGTTGGTGGCAGAGTAGTCAAGGAAAGGAAGCCCACAGCACTCAAGGGGCAAAACTGTTTTGTCTTTAAGCACTATATTACTGTAAATGTTTCTCTCCACCATTATTTCAGTCTAATAATGAACTCATTTTGTAGTTCTAATACCTATCTGGTTTGAAAGCACTCACTCTGAAGCTACTGTATATCCCCTTGAGAAGCGTTGATCTTGGAATGTGTCCAAAATTGTTTATTTTTTCAAGAATCCTAGAAGTGGATTTTGGCAAGAGGGAATCTCTGCAGTAAATTCTTAACAGCCCTCTCCATCAAAAGCAAGCTGAAGTGGAAATGAACTGGCTCTTCATTTTGACATAAAAAACAATACATTTATTTTAGGAATTTACTGTCAAATCCTGTGGGAAGCGCATGCAAGATATATGACTACTTAATGCTGTTCTGCAAATCTATATTATCACTGTTCTTTTGTCACTTCAAATCTAGCTTGTTTTTATGTAGTGCTGGTTGATGAAGTAGGTTTATTGTAGCTCAGAGTTTGTCATAATAAAACACACATGAATGCATTGCACGTGTCATAACTCTTTGAGCTCAGCCCAGCATTAATGCACCACAGAACATAAAACACATTGACTCTGGAAGGCTATTTTTAAAAAAAAAAAAAAAAAAAAAAAAGTAACAACGCAAGCATTCCCTGACCTCTCAGTGGTTCCTCATACCCAGTGAACGTGAGTAATGAAGAGATACAATCAATGACAGCCAAATATTTTATTATAACTTTCAGTAAACAGAATGTCTACATTCTGCCTTGGCATTTGGTAGTACTTAGTATTTTATTATTTTTTTTTACAAACTTGCTGCCTCTTTCAAACCATGTGCCCCATTCTGATCCATTCCAGTGATTCTGTGTGCCCCTCTGAAAGTTTGTCGGTCTCATTCGCACTGAACCATGACCAGTTCTCTGATGCCTCATTCCCCAGAACCTAGAGCGTTCCTGTTTAGTTACGGCCTTGATTTGCTTTGCTTTCCACAGATGTTTACAGTTCAAGTCTGGAGCCCTTTCCTTGTAATTCCTTGGCGAGGAATTTCAGAAAAAGTAGAATAAGCGAGAGTCTGAAGGTGAATTCCAGGAGAATCGTAGGGGTCTGTTATTGCCATCAGGAGAACTTCTGCAATGGCAGCGAGAACGCACTGAGGCAACTTTTCAAGTGTGGGAGTTTAGAGTAAGTCAGTTTAAAAGGGAGGCTGTAGGGATAGGGCTCTAGGCAAGCTGCCAAAGAGCAAATTCAGTACTTCACAGACAGCTCATTGTGCCGACCTCTTTAATACCATTGCTAAACAAAAACAAATACAAAGGCATCTAAGGTTCTGCTGCGCAGCTGTGAGGAGCATTAACTGTGTGAAGAATTCAACTCAATCGCTGCAGACATTTCACAAACGACCATGATGGGACACTCTGAATGTATCTACTAATCCACATCGAAGCAACCTATAGACTGGTCAGGCCCTCTTTCTCCTTAAAGCAAAAGGAAATCAAAACCTGTTCAAAAACCGCTGTGGCTTTGCATACGCTCACATATATGCATGTACACACATGCACACACGGTAACACACACACACATTCACTCACTCGTTCAGTCATACACACACAATAAAAATGGATGAGTTAATGGTGTGAGTTTTGCCATGTGTGAAGCCAAGTAGTGTCTATTGATTCTGTACAACTGTGTGGAGTCGTGTTGTATTTTCAGCACTGAAAAATACATTAAGGGTAGCTTGTTATGTAACATTATGTATTCCGTTTTATGAAGCAAGTTGTCAGCAGTCTTAAAATGTTCAAATCTAGGTATAATCACAAGAAGTGTCTTATACTGGATTGGTAATCCTTCGTTTAATTCTGAATATTCTGAGCACATCTTAAGGGCTGTTGTGTAATATGGTCATGATTCATCTTTACTCAGATCCCTGTGACTCAACAGCATGTGACTCATATGAGAGTTGGTTTCGGGGGCATTGGTCAGGTTGAACATGGCTCAGTTTTGTGTCTTTCGCAAATGCAGCTCTGCAAAAGACTCCTGTTTCACCACTAGTTTTACAGTAATTACTAGTTAAACCTGCATTATCTACATCTCAGTCATACTTGAAGAATTGATATGCGTAGAGGAGAATGTGCCAAGCAGATGAACACTTCTGGAATAGTTGAGCTTCCTCCAGGGTAAAGCAACAGCTGCAGGAAACACAATCACTTGTGGGTTTTGGGGGGTGGAGGGGTAGCAGCAGAGAGTGTGTGGGAACGGATTAAAGACAAAGTATTCCTGGCTCTCGTGACTAGTGAAAGCATGAACCATATTGACAGTGTCAATCAGATGTACCAAGGACTATAGGAGATAGCTGAAGTTGAAGTGCAGTGTAGTACCAGGATGCTTCTCCAATGACTGATCACAGAAAGAAGAATTTTGTCAGGTTTTAATATAGAACATTATGTCAACTTTCAATCAGCTTCAGCCAAAATGCGTGCCAGACTATTTTGGTTGGGCTGCTTACAGACTAATAATTCTCAAATTTAGAACATTTACAGAAGCATTCAAGTCTGTTTAGTAAATGCTAGCTGTTGTGGTTATATGTTTATTGCTGTTAGTTTATGAGAATGGTATGAGCTTCTCCGATAGCTACACACTTGTGAGGGGTGTTGTGAAAGGTTTGTGTCTGAAACGCAACATTCAGGCTTCAACCCGTAACCCTCCGGTGATATAACTTAATGAGAAAGAGGCTTGCTCTACTTTAGAGTTTATGCTGTTGAGAGGTCTCATACGGCATTTTAACATTTGACCTCAGGTCTGTAAAAAAGGGGGGAAAAAAGTCCAATTGAGTTGCTGCAGCTGAGGGAAGGAAAACAGTGTTGCGATGGAGAACATCTGGAGGACGGAGAGAACCATTATTCAGGTTCAGTGCTACTCACACAGGTTTTAGGGCCAATTAGGAGAAGTTTGTTTTACTTCCACGCAAATCATCGCCCTCGTTCACCAGATGTGCTAATCAAGTGTGATCCAGTATTTCCTTTTTCCTCTGACCCTCAGTTTCTGCTTCACGACCAGCTTGGGATTTGAAGGCTTCCTCCAGCTGCACTCCATTGGAGTTCAGACACGCAATGGTTCATCATAGTCAATAAGATCAGAATTGACCCATCTTGATTTGGGTCACACCTCTTGTTGAGAAAGTGAAAGTGTATTGACCTAGGTGTTTGCCAAACAAACGCTTTTCTCTTGCCTGACCACTCCAGCGAAGACCCTGTTATATCAAGCTGACCTGCGGAAGCTTGTTGGACAACCAGTTTGTTGGGAAACTGCATTACTGTTCAGCATCTTAGTATCATTAAGAATACTTACATGAATTCCACCTGCAAAGATGGATCCTCAAACTGAGGATTATTTATGTTGCATGCTGTACCACAGTAGATAAAACAGACTGAATTTTCCTGTCAGTCACATCAGTCACATTCTCCAGTGTCCTTTTTGTCCATCAAAATGTTTGCTTGAGCGAGACTCAAAGCAAAAAAAAAAAAAAAAACTGTTTTTGTGATATTAAACTAATTTACCTTACCACAAATATGCCTCCTGTGTTGACATTAGAAGGACATTCTCTCTGTGGGTGATGTGTAGCACAGAATGGGAATGGGCTGAACCAAATGGGAAAGAGCATGGCTTCAAGACACATTAAAGTATGCACTGTCAGATGCAACAATGAGGCTAATTTTAGCTCTGTGAACAGAACTTGGTGGAATGCCTTGTTCTGTAATGGCAGTCAAATGAAACACAGGCTATGATGTACACTGTGTGATGAGCTGTGAGAGATCTGAATGCATTAAAAAAAACCTCCCATTTACAACAGGCATGGCAATGATGAGTGCTTTCGGCTGTACAGGTGTGGGTTCTGTCATCCCCAGTGATTTATAAGGGTCTTGCTTCTGTTGTGAGGTCTTTGGAGAATGTGCCGCTAAAGCAGTGGCTGAGTGTGGGGAATTGTTGATATAGGCAGAGTCTAGTGGCAGTTTAAGTGGGTCATCCATACAGACAGTGCCTGCATCTCACAGCATGCATTATGAACAGGGTGTGTGGGCATGCACTGTACTGCTGGTAGATTCTGTGTTGCTGTGTCTTTGTCAGACAGTTATTAATTCTGGCTATGGTCATCAATGTCTACACAGTAAAGATGATTAAGTGCTATTAGGTGGTCCCATTTATTCAAAGTCTATCTCTAAAGTCTCTCATCTATCCAAAATCATGTTTTCCCTTTTAACATATGTAAGCGTTCCCGTTCAAAGCTCATTGAAATCATATGGGTTTGATGGAGTCCTATACTCCGGACGTTTACGCTGTGAGATGCCATTAATGGCTTCAGATGTTATGTGCCATGATATCCTGCCTCCTAAATAATTAACTCCCCTGAAGGCATTCTGGATAGCGAGCCATGTGCTGATTGTTTAGAGGGGGAAGATCAAGTTCAGGGAGGGCCAGCTGATCGCAGCCCCGCGGTAGGGGCTTCCAGGATCCAGGACACTGACTACACTGAATAAGGAGTGCATCTCAGAACAAAGGGTTTAAACCAGGCTGACCGCCAGCTCTTCTCCTGTCCTGGCCTGAGAGACGGATTCCCACACAGCTTTAGTGGTGTGAAGAGTGCTGTGGATGTTAGGATTGGGATTTGGGTGTGGGCACAAGGAAGAAAGAGGGGTAAACTGGGGGGGATGCTGGAAGGTCAGACGATGTGCAGTGTGTTGTCAGGGACAAAGGGCCCGCAGATGTGGGGCCCCACAAAGACCGCCCCCAGCAGCTGAAAGGGGTCATGGGAAGTTCAGGGATAAGCCAGAGTCTCGTCTGGAGGTGTGTGTGTGTGCGTGTGTGTGTGTGTGTGTGTGAGAGAGAGAGAGAGAGAGAGAGAAAGAGAGAGAGAGAGCTGTTTGGTTGTTTTTTGTGCTGTTTGTGTGTGCATGTGTGTAGGTGTATGTGTGCATGCGAGTTGTATTGTAACATTACATTAGATTATTTTCTTGGCAAATGTCTCTACTCTGAGCAGCATACATAGTTGCATTTTATATATTATTCAATTTTTATACCAGATATTTACTGAAGCAATTTAGGCTAATTACTGTCCTTAAGACGATGTCATTGCCCCACCTGGCATCAATGCATCCTGCAATCTTTTGGTGACGTGCCCAGTTCCTAAACCACAAGTGCACAAGTGCCACACAATCACAGCCAGGGCTGAGAAAAGCACACTATCACAGTGTAGCAGGGTATGCTCCTCTATCTGAGTCATAATAGCTAGTCTTTAAATCTTAACCTATATGCTACACCCAAACAGACAACCTGTTGCTGAGGTTAGGCCTGTAAGAAGATAGCCACAGCAAAGTCACAAGGCCCATGCTGGCAGGCCACAGCTAAAGGTGGACATTACAAACCCTCCTTGGACGCATGACACATTATATTGGAAATGCAGCCCAGTGTGAAACGGATGGCTTTGAATGTCTGCAGGCTGTGCAGAAGACATGCTAAACATGCTTACGCAGGGTAAGTAACAACACAACGTGGTCGCCCGTTGTGTTCACTTCTGTTAATAATGCATGCAAATCCAGGCAGCTGTTTGTGCTAATGAATATTCATGAATGTGACACAGTCAGTTTCTCAGGCTAGGGGGTTATACACATGGCTGAACAGACAACGTCATATTCATGTCTGTTATTTTGCCATGAGCAAGGGCAGCTGTGTGTTGAGCTGAGCTTGTTCCATATAGATTGGAAAGCAAACAGAAACATGGATGCAATTAGCATCAAGAGTAATTAACACTGCATTCAGAATCACGCACTGAAAATCCTTCCAACACTATCAACCTAAAAAGGTTTTGCACTAATGTCAATCTTAGTAAGTCTAAATTTGGCTGCATTTGAAATTTCACTGTCCCAATAGATGAAAAAACAGAACATAATTTTAGATTTTCGGAATTGTCCTATTCGACTGTTGTACATCTACTGTCTACAATACGATTTTTAAATGATAAGCCACCATGGTATGTCAAAATTATTCTTTGTATGATTATATTATTATTATTATTATTATTCTTTGTATGATTGTTACAATAATTATTGGTTATATTGAGACACGTAGCATTTTATTGGTCTTATTTTTCTTGTGTGAGCATGCGTTCTTCCCTGGATATTTTCTGTGAAACAAATTCAGACATACACAGCCAAATGTAGGTTCATCTCCCATACAAGAAGCTACTCTTACAGTCTAATGCTCTGCTGGAGATGACTCCTCCAACACAGAGACTGAGACCAGTGAGCCTGTAAGTGTCCTATTATTATTGCCTTCTTTTCTCCTTACAAATTTCAGTTACTGTAATTTCTGTAATGTCACCCTGCATATCTCTGCTGGTTTCCATGAAGCAGATAACTCCAAAATAGTATAACTATTTCATTTATAATCATTTATGTGAGTAAAGCTAGTTTTGGGTGCAGAAACAAACATATCTACAAGGTGGGTTGGGTGGTGATAGGGGTCCATCAATGAACAAAGGAAGGGGGTGGGGTGGGATATAGGTTAGTCTAATCGCAGATATCTCCTTGGCTTGGTAAATTATATAATGGAGAAACAGGAAAACTTTACTGTTGCAATAACATCTTGACTCATCCCATATTTCCTTTGTTTTGACAAGTTCTTTAACACCAGAAAATATAAATATAAATATAATGATGTATTTTCGTAATGATGTAGGACTGATTCAAAATAAGCAAAGTGGCTCCTTGGGCTGTAGTGGTCCCACATTACAGTACATATTCAGCTTAAAGCATATTCTGCTTAAGAAATTGCATTCTCACTAGAGAACACTAGAGATGTCATGATAGAATGATGGGCCCTGACAAAAGCAGCATTGTTGGCACAATAGGACAGGAAAGTGAATTTTTTTCCAGGCCTGGCCAATTGCTGGATGCTAATGAAGTGTTCAGGACTTTGGCAAGACTCTATTTCCGTCTGAGAATACAGTATGCCTTTATCTACTGTGATGGACTCCACATAAATTGTCCAATAAATTGAATGGTGATGTGGCCTTCAAAAGCAGGGACCATATAGCTGCTAGTGGAGGGAGCCTACTTATACAGGTATATACCACAGATGTACCACCATTACACTGTAAAGACTTATTAGTCTCAGGTAAACCTGAGGGGGAAGTACACATGCTTGAGACCTATATCCTCTGGCCATATGTCACACATCAATTGTTTCCTTGTTTGGAGATCAGTGTCTACTTCCAATTTCTCTCATGCCTTTCCTTTACTTGATTTGCTATAATATGGAGGTTATGTTTTGCAGACCGTAGCTAAATCAATAAAGCTCCAGTAACATGCATTTCATTTGCATTGGCTTTTAGTGAATTATCTGATGAAAATGCCCAGGGATTGGTCCCTAACGATTGTTGATCGGCCGGCATTCTAAGAAAGTTCCATTGTTGGTTCTGAGATGGCCAATGAACCATGTCACTTGAAAGTGAGAGCAGATCTTTTGAGACTTTGGCCCATGGATGAAAATTGATTGATGGTGAACTTCAAAAAATGCAATTCAAAAAAATCATACTTTTAGTGTCAGTGGAGGGTAAACAATCCAACTGTATATTTTGGAGGCAATTAATTGAAAATTAATGTTTCAGTAATGTGAAATAGCATCATTTTTCTCCACTATTTAACTGCAAACTCAGTGTATGAAGAAAAATGCAGGCTTGCAAGAAATATTGAGGATTCTTCCTGTGGAAGACAGTTTGTTTATATAAAGCACAACTCAGCAATGGAACGTAATCCTTCCATATGTTTTTGTTATGCAATTCATTTTTCCACAAATGAAAATGACTTCATTAACCACTTGATGGAGTCTTGTGTATACACCATAATTGCTTGTTTTTGGCATACAATGCAACTTTCCATTTTCTGTGCCTGGAATGAAAGAGTATTGTTATTTTCTTATCTGTACGCCCATATAATCAAACTATTTATCAAGGTCTGTGAAGACATTCAGAAAAAATGAACGAAATCTGAGACTGGACAGGCACTTGCACGCCTTATACAAGCCTGTACTTAATGGCTTATCAAATCTGGGCTTCTTCCAGGCCAGAGACGAGAGCTGTTGAAAAATGTTAACTTTTTCCAAGTTTGAAAAAGTATAAAATAACTCAGTGAGAACTTCTGCGGAAGCTTCCAATGAAGCTGGTCAGAGGCTCTGTGTGTGCACAGTTCAGACCTGGTGATGTCTGCCAAGATGGAGCAGGAAATAGCTTTGAATCACTCTCCTCTCTGTACCTGATAACACAGTCATAACACAGGTGCAGTGGAAGGGACTGCGAAGTCCCATAACAGAAGACACATGCTCTCTGATTCATCCTCAGTTTGTTAACAAAGCGTGTGCCTTTCCTTCCAATACGAGAGCAGCACAAACATGTAATTACCAGTTTGCTGAATCAGAGGTTCTGTGGGATAAATGAGCCCAAATGGCGGTATTTACTCTGTTGGATTGTTTCCTTAGCCAGTACACTCCTCCCATTAGGCCTCAAGAGTTTTGCTAACACAGAAGACAGCATTTATATATGAATAACAGAATATTAAATTTCTATGTAATATATCAATGCAAAACAGACTTGTCACATCATGCAGGTATGATGCAAATTACAGGTAGGTATATTTTAAACACTGCCTGTTTTTTTCCCTGCAATATCATGTGTTTTTATTGAATGAATCAGAATGAATCTTTTGGCAAATCAGTAAGATGGGCGAGACATGACCACAGATACCTTCAGAATCAGTCCTTTTTCTATCCAACAAAGCCTGAGCTGCCATTTACCTTCCTGCATAAGAAAGCAATGGCATCACAGTTTGTGATGCAGGACTTGTTTAAGGAGTGGATTGCCCCTTATGTGTTTTAATTAACATAAAACTAGACTGCTCGATTTACAGATGTAAAGATCTTAAACACTGAGGGCCCAGCAGGGTCTGTTTCATACTACATCCAGAGTGTTTTGTGTTGATCTTCTTGTGGTATTGAAATTATGAATACTGCTGTACGTACACAGAGACCACCCTGCAAACCATTCAAGCCTGTTAACCCTAGGTCTTTGTAGAGGTAGGCTGCACACCTATGATACACTTTAATGTACAAATTACCATGTGATTGAGTGGGTTGGACCATAATTCTTTCTGGATTTCAACAACTCGTCAAATACCCCAGTCACATGCTCGCTCCAAAAGCAAAAGGACTTCAGTGGTTTTCTGTTGCATCAGTTCTCTCCTGACATGGCATATGTGAACAGTGAGGAGGACTCACATGATGATGACATGAGCTAATGTTTGTTAAAATTTAAATGCTATTGTGTGAAGTCATTTTGAGTCTCGTCTTCCATCTTATATTGAACTGCATACATAACATTAAATGACAATGAAAATGAACTGCATAGAAGTAAGATAAAGAAGGATGTTGTATCATAGCAACTCCTCTGTTATTTGCCCAAGTTCCATTTAAATAGCGAAAATGAATTCTCTGGATGGACAGAGTATGGTTTTCTCGTGAGTCCTGTAAGCTACCACATAGCTCCCAAAAATATCACTTCCTGGCATCGTTCTTGCAGCTGAGTGGCAAAAACAATCTGTGAATCATGCTCACATGCTATTTCATCAAGACTTGGTTTTGTGTTACATAGTTGTCCTCTAGAAAAAGAAAACTGGGGAAATGCTTGTTTGCTAAGATAGTAGCTGTTTTATTTACATTTTCAATCACAGGTAACATTCAAGCGTTTTTTTTTGTCAATTTTTGGCGAGTGGAGAATGGCTCAATGAATATTGGGAAGCATGTTACTGTGGCATAGAGTGTAAAAGCTTTTTCTTTGCATTTAATTTTAGCAGTCATGTCTGGCTTGTATAATGTTGTTTATTTGCAAAAGGGATCATGGAACTCTGAAAAATTTTTGGGGATTTTTTTTGCATTTAATTAGCAGTTCTTAGCTGTTTGCCATCCCTTGTTTTGCCAAAATCTCCCGAGCCCAGGTAAATCAAAGTTTATAAAGTGGGCCATTGAATGTCTTTATAATGCCAATTTAGTCTGTTTTAAACTTTTGTCCTTTCAAAATTGAGAGGATGTGAAGCTGTTTCAGGAAATAATTGTGTCTGTTTTTGTTTAGGGCTTCAAAGAGATGTCTGGTTGTTTACTCATATGCTGCTGACCCCATTACCTACAGTTATGAGAGAGCCGCAGTAAAAGAACAGCAGTGAGCTTGTTACTGTGAGCCAGCTTATTGTGGTCTCCCTTGCTCCTTGTTTCAAAGTAATAAATGGGGATGGTCGTTCTGGATCATGTCTTTCATGGTTATCCAGCTTTTCTGTCATATAAAGGAGGAATTTCCTACAGCGAGGAAACAACATCAAAGGCTACAGAGTGTTGACTGTTGGATTTTATCAGAAAGAATGTCTTGGTCTAGAATGGGCAAAATGACATGTTTGTACACCATGTGCACACCAGAGCCTAATTTGCATTGACTTGCCTTTGTTTGTATGGAAGGTGACCTTGCAATGCCCACTTGACTGTAACATGTGAGGTAAATTTTGTGCGAGTGTAAGTAATCTGAAGGCAGATTGTATCCTTGACATTGTGTGTCATCTTCCAGTTTACAGGGGCCTTGAACTTTACATAGTGGGCTTTGACCTTTTCTGTAGATCTCTGGAAAACAGTCACTCAGTGTATCCAACACAGGTGTTTATGTACTCTAAAATAACACAAGAGCTATTAAAGACATTTCTGTCTTTATGAGTGAATCATATTCTGTTTCCCAGAATTGTACTTATGCAATATAAAATATTGTGTCTTTTCTCAATGTACAAATCAGTTTCAGATCAGATAATTACCTTGCAAGAAAATGTTTCTTGAAACATTGACTTTCTTACGTGTTTGTCTTGCAACTTGATGGACTCCAAGTGAGTCCAACTGGTTACAGATTTAAAATACAAATTTTACATGGTACATGAAATCCCTTTTCCCCTATGCAGTCCTATTTTCAGAATTGCTAGCTGCATATATTAGTCTCATCTCACCAGGATGCCCACTGTACTCTTGCAGGAGTGCTGGGGTATGGCAAATGCAGACAGCAAATGTCTCAGCACGCTACAGTGAGCTAAGCACCTATAGGTGGATGGGCACAACTTTACTGACATCATGTAGACAACCTATGGACGCCTAATCATCCACAGGATGCCTGAGAGCAGTGATATGAGCAACCTTTGCTGACATACCCACCCCCATCAAAGGATTCAACCTGGCCTATACATCTCAGCTTGAGCTCAAGGCGAGTGCCAATGAGGTACTTGGGAGCCCCATGAATGGAATCCTTGAGATTTAAGAGAAATTGTTCAGATATAACAAATTTCAACTGATTAAAGAGCAAATTCATAGCTTTTCCATTGGAAACACACAAATTAATTATAAAAACTGATGATCAAATACATTGTTGAGTTCCATTCATTACCTTTAGTTAGTATTTTTCTATCTATTGTTTGCCAAGCTTAGTCAGAACTTTGGATAGTTGGTGGCCATTGGTCCTCTCTTTTACACTTTGAATACCCTCTCGTCCCATGTCAGTTAGGCTGTATGCAACTACCTAGACGTGAATTCTATCGTGCTGCAAGTATAGATGTTTTTTTTTCCAAAGATCAGATATGGGTTGTTACTGTGCTTTCGTTGTATGTTTGGAATGGTGGCATTTAAAAAGCCTAGCCCATTGTGGTTTGTTTCTTCTTGTGGACCAAGGTTGTCTGTTTTATTTTATTAATTTTCTTTGTAAGGAGAGAACATTTTCTTTTCATTTGTGGGACAAATTATTATTTATGTTGGTCACATTGTTCAGCTTCATCAAATGCTTTAACCAAAAATGTTAGGTTTTGGAATCCAATGCAATGTAATGTTCATTGTTCTGAATGAATATGCAGTGCAGAAACATTAGCAGCATTTTCATTTGCTCTCTTCTCCAGCTTGGAAATATTTGCAAGCTTTCACTGGAAAACTTCAGTAAGAGAGAGGCTGGATCTTGGCACTCCATGCAAGCATAAAATCCTCAAAAGACTGAAGCCAGTAACGTTGAGGTTATTGTATTTTGCAGTAAATGAAAGCGTTACTCCTACGCTTTAACACTCCAGATGTGAACTTTTTCTGTAACCTTTTGTTGTATACATGAAATGTGGAAAACGAGAGAAGTACGTAGGGCTGAAACAAATGTTAACGGTCGTGGGGCCGATTTGGTGACAGCAGGATCTTGCACAGATCCACGCAAGACTGAAAGCACCTGTCTCTTGTAATCAATGGTTAATTTCATCTCCATGTAGACATGTTGGAACTAATAGTGCTGAAATGTGCATTTTCTGCCTGAACAGGATTTCCCTGGACATGGACTGATTCCATCTAGCCCTTTCTTTTCCTGTTGGCCAGCTGCTTTCTTCAGTACCTGAATAAACCTCTCAGTTCTGTGTTTAGTGTTTAGTCCAGTCCCGTCCACCCCCACCCACAAGGTCTGATGACAGATTGACGGAGATTTGAAAGGGAGAAATGGTCGTCATTTTGGCATTGTATTTGATTATGAACATTTCTTTACACAATGTCTTCAATAATATTTTGTGAATTTTGCGTGACATATTTTTTGCATTACAGCTTTCTTTCTATAGTCCATGCTCACGTTTGCTACTAAAATGTGACTTGGGTCTAGACAGTAGAAACATGTCATTGTCTTTTTTGTTGTGGATGTGCCCCAGTATTGCGGCTTTTGTTATGAATCCGAAAGAGATTACCCTCAGAAGCCGTAAAGCCCACCCAAAAACAAGCAGGCTCTTATTCCTCTCCGGATTATCCAGCAAAGCATTAATAAACATGAAGCAAATGGTGTCTCCAGGCATGTATGCTGGGAGACTCAGAGGAGAGTGCCACAGACTGCCTCTCATTTGGCCAATGCCACTGCCAGTCTTCAAAGCATAGACTGTACACTACAACTGCGATTCGTATTCAGTTAGGAGATCTGGCCCTAGTAATCAGTGTGTCTTTCACCACTCGTCTATGCTCATCTCATTTCCTGTAACTCCTGACTTTCTGTGTCGTGATAGATTAATTAAACTGATTCTGGTTAAATATTAGAATCAGAATAATTAGAATATTAGAATTAATTGCAATAATATAATTTAGTGCTTTACAGCTTTACAACAGGTTCCATCCAGAGCCTTGCACCTTTTATATGGTATTTGATAGCGTAAATTCAAGTTTCACAGACAGCAACAAAGTTTGAGCTTGCAAAATTTGTCGTAAATGTTCCTGGTTTTGTGACATGTGAACCCTTATTTATATAATTCTCTAATATTCAAATATTAGAGAAAATCGATGCAGATAATAATCTGTAGGAACTCTTCACCATCCACAGCCCTACAACATCTATGTGACATTGTTACTCCAGTAACAGGTGTATGTGTCATTCCTAATATTTCCCAGAAAAAAACGCACTGCCTGGCCACCTGTTAGGGGGCGTCTTGAATGGTGACGGAGGCCAGTGGAATTCACGCCTGCATTGTGGAGAGGCAATTATGCTCTGAGAGTTATCCTGAATAGTCCCTGAGTGCTCACTCACCCGTGACGACCCATGCCCCCCCCGCCCCCATTCAGGGGGGAAGGAGTTCTCATGAACCCCACCCAGATCCCGGCACCATTCATTTTAATAACAAGGAAATGAATAACCTTCACCATGTCAGGAGCTTCCTTCTAGACTCCATCTCCTTCTGCTGCTCAACAGAGAAGCTGTACCAAGTTTTAGGGGAAGTTTACAGAGGGTACTGGGGACAGAAGAGGTTGCATGCATGGTGTTAGCAACAAGTTAAAACGTTTTAGAATTCTGTCAGCATTTCTCAAAATCATTATTTTTTCTCCCTGCAACATCAAAATGCATCATTTAATGAATGAAATTCACATTGTCTGGTCATTGATGTAGATGCACAGTACTTTTAGTGGTTGCTTCATGGCACCTAGATGCTCCCCATAGCAGTATTTCCATTACTTTCTTTCTGTGGCAGTAATATGTTTTAATATATCCATCTCGATGTGTTTGACTGCAGTGTCAGTAAAGGAGATCTGACAGGGATTCTATTCTATTCTATTCTATTCTATTCTATTCTAACTTGGTGTTCTTTAGGTCAGAGTAGGGGATCTCTGCATAGTTTTTTAGTTTTTCTGGCGCAGTGGAATTGCCGTGATGTTGACTTGATCCAGGATCTGGAAAGATTAACTGCAACATCATGTGATTTGTATAGCTTTGGGACTCTTCACGCTTTTGGAGGAGATGGAAGATAGCAGCAGGGTGAGCATAACAGGGAAAACAACATTCAAATCCCTCACATCCTGTCCCTTGCTTCCTCAATGGAGAAATTAAAGCGTGGAGACAAAACTGGGACAAAGCAGGAGAACCCACACTGCCACTGTGCGTGTGTGTTTTATAACTGTACTTGAAGCAATAGATTGACCAGATAACCCTTTTACCCCTGGATCCATACACAGCTCAGAGGAGCAACACAGATACCACGCAGTCAGTACTGCACTGAGTCAGACTAATACACTGAATGTGTGCTTCCCTTTTCTGTCCCCAGTGGTGTTTGACCACAGGAAAAGAACTTTTTCGGATATAGTTTCTGCAAGGCTTCAGTGGCACTTTGGGAGTAGGGAAAGAGGCCAGACAAACACAGTGGCAGAGTGCAGAATGCCACTCCTAGGGGACCCACCGCTGCCATGCTTCACTTCTGCACAGCTACTCTAGCAGTTACTACATCTCCAGTCAGACAGTATTAAAGTTTATACACCGCTTCCTGCCTGGGTCCCCATTGCAGGTATGGGTCTAGGCCGAATGGAGAAAGCCCAGCGGTGTTTCCCACTGGCCTAGTAATGGGACTGCTGCAACTTTGCCATTGGTGTTCCTCTCATTAAAAAAAAAAAGATGTTTGTCTCATCTCTGATCCTGTACTTGTCATGTGTTTGTAATTTTTAGTCTTTTTATGCTCTAAAAATGACTTATTGTGAGCTCAGTTCCTGGTTTCTTGGTTGCCCGCAGTAATTAGGACATGGCTTTCATCTAGTGTTCCATGTTGCCAGTAAGTAATATGTAATGCAGATAGCCATTAGTTTGAAGGGATTTGGGCTGTCATACTTTTCCCAGGTTTCCCATGATCAGAATATCACCAGAACATAAGACTGCTATTTTGTGTGAATGCCTCTTCAATCATGTTGCCTCACCATGTTGTGCAATGGTTAAAAACTACAAAAAACTACATTTTAACAATGTTATATTAACATCTGACCAAAAGTCTTCCATCAGTTGAGCTTCAGTTTCCTAATGGGTGGACCACGTTATTTACTGTAGAGCAATGACAATTTTTATGCCATTACGATTATGTGGGTCTTTTCATGTGCCTGTTGACCCATTCATCAAAATAGGAATTAAGAACTACCGTGAAGGTGATGGGAACAGTAATGATGGCTAAACCATTTAGCATGACATGTCAGTATTAGAAGTTTATAGTCAAACTCATGTGAGCTTTGTGGAACACTATTACGACTTTGCTTTTTAAAACAGACATAAATCAGCATTTTATTATGAGGCATTCAGCTTGGCAATTTCTATTGCTGTTGTAGCCAAACAGTAAAGGAAGTCATAGATAGCTATTGGAGTAGCAAAGGATTTGTTTATCTAAATGTTTTTAATGACATGCCGTCATCTGAATCAGAATGAATACCCTCCTCTTTAAGAGGATTACCTGCAGATTCCTTTGTTTTGAACCAGCGGTTGGCTTTCGAAATTTGAGTTAGAGCTTTTTTGTCTCTGTGTCCTGTCAGCACAAAATTAAATAGGTTTCTTTTTTCTTTTTTTGAGGAAACCTCTGGTTCATTGGAAAGTTCCTGTCTCGGACCCTTCAGACCCCCCCCCCCCCCCCCCCCCCCCCCCACCCCACCCCCCCACCCATTTCTTTTTTCCTTTCTGTGGTTTCAGACCCGTGAGAAGACCCCACCCCCCCCCCCCCCCCCCCCCCCCCCCCCCCCCCCCCCCCCCCCCCCCCCCCCCCCCCCCCGGCGCTGTTTCCCACTGAAACTCCACTCTCTCATTAGCATGCTGTATGATGCCTCCATCCTGATCGAGCCAAACAAATAAAGCTCAGCTTCATGTCTCCCTCTGTTTTGCTCTCTCTGTCTGCATCTCTCTCTCTCTCTCTCTGTCCCCCTTTCTCTCTTTCACTCGCTCTCTCTCTCTCTCTCTCACCATGTGACTTCACCGAAGGGCAAGATCCTCCCTTCCCCCTATGCCTTCCCCTTTTTCCTCTCCGGGGGAAGCCAGCAGATGGAGGGGGAGACGAGAGTCAGAGGCTGTTAATATATGCCGCGGGAGCAGGGGGCATATGGTGTGAATCAGACAGGGCTGCGTGTCCCCCCCTCCCCCCCCCCCAACTTGGACCTGATGGGAAAGAGGCCATTGATTGCGCGATGACATGCACTCTCCCCCCCAGCACACAGGACATAGTGGGGCTTTATCCACTCTGCCCCCAGTGAGAGGAGGGGGTCTCTTTCTTCCACACATACCCCCTCTTGTGATGTAATAACTCCATTCCTCAGTGGCAGCCCTCGATTGTTATTCATGTGGAGACTGCTTGCCAGAGAAGTCTTAGACAAGGGGTCGTAAGGGGGGGGGGGGGGGTCAAGTGAATTCTATTCTCAGTGTATCCTGTTCTATTCCCACTGCATCCCATCCTCCAGGAGGTGTAAAAAATGATAACATACAGACAATTTTGTAGCCGTATGGCTACAGTGTTAGCTGGCAGAATTGCTGGTGGACGGCTAAGCTGAGGAAAATCGGATCGGAGAAGACCTTTGCATCTTGGAAACGGATTGCTGATATTCAGAGGAGCCGCACGCCACTCAATCAGCATAGAGAGAGAGAGAGCGTGCAAGAGAGCGGGCGTGCGTGAGAGACGGAGAGAGAGGGAGTGAGAGAGAGAGAGAAAGAGAGAGAAATAGAGCACAGAGAAAAGTGTTTGTAAAAGGGAAGCATTTTTGGTGGATTGGGTCAAACCAGCCATGGAAACTACACCAGAGGAGAACCAAGACCAGAACCAAGACACAAAAGGTATCAATGAGCCCAAACAAAGAGTCAGTCTAATGCTTCTCTCTGTGCTGTTTACGGAGGGGTTTAACCTACTTGCGACTGCTTTCGTTCAACCAACACAAAGCAGTGTAGTCTTAGCTCTGTGGGGGAATTCATTCAAGCAGCGTTAGCTCAAAAAAAAAAGATTTGTGCAGAAAAATGTAAATTATCTGATGTTCCTGTTTAAGTTTCTTTTCTCTGGAGTCAGAAAAAGCATTTGCTTATTTTATGGGGCATAATTAATGTTCATTTGTTGTGGATTAATTCACAGTCGTAGCATTTAAATTCTTGTTGCTGTATTTCTTAAAACAATGGAAAAAAAATCAATGTTGAGAGATGGCTGTGCGTTTGAAGGAAATATTTCATTTAGGATGACTGTGTATTGGCTGTTAGTGGCTTTGCTTCTACATCAGGTCTGGGTCTGTGCACATGCAGGAAGATTAATGTTGCATTTTCGCCATTGATGTCGGGGAGTGTAATTGTGCAGGATATTTATGTTGCATCATTAGCAGTGGCGTTTTTTATTACTCCGGTGCATGCTTCAGGAGACCCAAATAGAAAGCCGTAGCTGATCTGTCGGATTGTCATTATGGCGTTGATATAAAAAAACAAACAACAAAAAAAAAAAACGCTGTCATTGTGGAAGAGGAGCTCAATACAAAGACAAGCGCATCATCATCTCTGATACATGGCAGCCCTGATTAATCGCGCTGCTGTGGCAGCCTCTGATCCGCGGATTGGAGCCTGACACATATTTTTTTTGTACACACACCACACCAGGTAACCATTTTCTCACAGGAACGAACCTGTGCTCTTCTATTATGTCATTATTTCTTTTTTGTGCTGCTGTTGAAGTGATGGTCGCACAATTTTGACATGAAAGCAAATGCTCGTATTTTATATCAAGGATGCTTGCTTTGTTTTCACGCTTTATAACAAAGAGGATTTATGTTTCAGAGGGCAGGAGGAGAGAATGATTTTGAGACTCATCTTGTAACAATTAGACAAAAGCAGAGCTCTTGTAAATGCATTTGTAGAAATCCCCTCATATAATTTTCAACAGATGCATTTTAAGATGGAGCCATGAATATCGTATACAATTGATCCTCTGTTGCGAGTCGTGTTCGTGCACATAAAAGCCACTGTAGCAAGAATCCAGTTTCGTCTTGGCCCTGGTGAAAATCACAGTCTTGGACATCACCTTTAGCTTTTCTTTTGATCAGGTGGATGAACTCAGTGTGTATTTGTCAGTGTGGAGCCCTGGACATGTTCCAGCGCAGACAGTCCCTTTGATATGACAGCGGTGCACTTGGTGTGGAGTGAGGCTCCGTCTGTTTATTCTCCCTGGCTCGTGTCACCCGGATCATCGCCATCACGCAGAGCGTGCTCACCTGCTCTCTCTGCTCTCTCATCCCGTCACCCCCCTCTCAGATTCCTCCGGGAGCCGTCCATCCCATTCTTTCCAAATATTAATCCTCTCTCCGTGTGTGGCGACATAAAGGGAAATGAGAGTGCATTCCACAAACACTGTTTTGGCTGTGTGCTGCAGCAGAATAATAATAATAAAAAAAACATCTGTTAATAAGCATGGAGGATAGATTGCAGATTAATTGTGAGTGCTATTTTTAGCTCTGGGAGTTTTTTTTTCTTGAGGGGGTGGGGGATGGGGGGAAGGGGCAAAGTGGTTCATGGTGGGAGTAAGTGGAAGGCCACCCCCGGTTGTGGTCATGTGTCCTCTTTGCGAAACCAGCGGGAGTCGAGGGGGAGGCCAGGGGTGTGTGTGTGTGACAGCGCCCCGGCACACACTAGCTGGAAAGATTATGTAAGAGGCAAAGCACAGCTACACCACGGATGGGGGCATCCTCAGTACTACAGAAGAGTACACAGTAAAGGAATCTCTGCTGTTAAAAAATGATGCTGCTGCATAGTATTTACTTACACTATTGATTGATATCCTGTTTTACAGTTAATTGTATAGGTTTTCCTTAGCAATAGCAGTAGTATCAGTGTCAGTAGTAGTAGCAGTAGTAATAGTAGTAATAGTGTCAGTGTCAGTACTAGTAGTAGTCCTGGCAGCAGTGGCAGTAGTAGTTATGGTAACATTAGCAGTAGTGGTACTAATAATAGCAGTTGTACTGTACCTTCCACGTCAGTGTGACACACTATAACCCAAACAGCTATCCATAATTATAGGAACCAACATAAAGTAATATATATAATTATAAGAACCAACATAAAGTAATAATTCATTTGGACATGCATTGTTGCATGAATCAGATTTGGAAACCTGTAATAATAATTAAAACCAAAATACTGACATGTTTGAGTTTTTTGTGCTCTGCCCAAATAACGAGTGTCTTAAGTAGACATTAGAATTACACCTGAACAGATCAGGATACATCAATAAGCATTCTTCACCTCTAGATAGAAACCGAGCTGAAACTGAGATTGCGGCTGTGCACTCCCCATCCCGTCATCATTCATTGGCTGATATGAGGCACTAGCACTGTATGGATAAAAAGGGAAGCATTCTCAACCCTTAATCAGCACGTAATGTTCTGTAAATGCAGTTAATGGCTGCATCTATGTGCTGACCGCTATCAGCTTTGTGTATTTGCATTGCAGCTGTGTCAGCCATGTACTTTCAAATCCCATGTAAAAGCGACATAACACGTCAGGATTCCACTTTGAACTGCTCTGAGGCACACCTTTCAGTGTATTAATACTAAAAATAACAACAGCAGTGAGCTTATGCTAAGGAAGGAGTCTGTTACGTGCTTATGAGGAACGAACGTTATTACATAACTGCCTCTTTATCACCATCTCCTGTGCCGAGTAGCTTGTAATCACACAGATTATATCTCAGGCAACTGAGAAGCAGGCAGCCCTGCCAGCGTGAAACTGCAATGGTCGCATTCGCATTGATCTCGTATCGGCGGGGTCTTAAGCCAAGCGAAGGAAACGCTGGCGAATAACCGAGGGTGGGACGGTGGAACACAGAGCTTTAGTTCTGCACCAGAGGCAACTGCCAGTCTCGCAGTGTGAGGTGTGTCAGGGAAGCTGTGAGATTTCAGGATGGTTACACCTGTCAGGTGCAGTTTAGTCAGAGATGCGCGTTCACAACCTGTGGACCTCACATCCCGGGCCTGAGATACAGTTTGAAGCATGTGGACCCCAAGGATGAAAGCCTTGCTGTGTGTACAATGCGGTCTGGTGGGCTAGTTTTGAGTAGATGTCATTTTGTGAGTTGTATGATAAGCTCACTACTGTATGTGCTAATATATCGTAGACTGTGTGTGATATCTCTGGATTTAATATTGTCGCAGGCAGCTGAGTTTGTCATGAAACTGGCTTGCCAGTTTTTACTGAATGCCAGCATGGCATTTTTATGGTATTCTCACGCTGGACTTTTACAGTGCGAGCTGTCGGATGTTCGTAGTAGATCATCATTATTTCTTTGTGCTATGAGATGCCCCCTGAGCTAGGACGGAAAATGTAATTAATAAATAAATCAACAGAGAGCCACTGGAGTGTGAAGCCTTCCACCCATCTGCGCCGCAGCTTATTGTGGAGCCGTGGTGCATGCTGGGAGACAGGATGGGGCTCTGTGGTTGGGCTGCCCTCCGGTCGGACCCAGAACAAGAGGCCGGAAGCGGCAGGCTCTGGCCTGGCGTTGGGCTGAATGGCTCTCGCCACGGAGACCTCCAGCCTGATAAACACACTGTGGCTGCACACTAGCTCTTTGTGTGCTCTGTTTGACTATGATCCATATTTACTGTTCTTATGTCTTTGCTGCTGTACTGTAGGTACTGTTTCAAGTATTTTCAGTTATTGTATTAGTCTTTTGTTGCTGAAAAAGGCTACAGCACCCTGTTCCTGCAGCTGGTCACAGGTCACAGTTGTTGTGTTCTCCAGCATGTAATGTAATGTAATGCATCTCTCTCTTTCTCTCTCTCTTCCTTCCCCCTTCCCTTTCTTGTGTTGGGGGGAGGGTGAGTTTTGAGAATTGTAGCTTGTCAGGCAGACAGGGGTTTATCAAGGAGATCTGCTGAGGCTAGTGAGCATGTGAAAGTCATCAAATAGAGAGTGGCCAATGTGATTTTCATTTGGAGAAGTTTAGTCAGAGCCTCCCGACGTCCTCCATCTTGTGCACATGTGTCATGTGTCAGGATCAGGAGAGGAAACAGCCCTCCCTGGCTCAAGATGGGCATGCTCCTTGAAAAGCTTGCGCATGAGCTCCTCGGGAAGCAGATAGCCAGCTCCTACCTGTGTTGTTGTTGGGAAGTGACTTTGCTGCCTGGAAATGCGGTGAATTAAATCGAGTGGCAGGTTGGCACAGCGGGGTTTGGGCCCATCTCATGCCCGGTCCTTGGACCTTGTCCACTTCCCACTGATGCCCAATCTGTGCATCGTGCTCGGCTCATGAAGAACGTCTCTCTCCCAGCCAGGTTTCCCTTTCATTGCTGCTACTTAGAGGTGGAATCTCAGAGGTCCACATTCTGGCTGTCTCCTTTTGTTCTCACATTATCAGTGAGATAGGCAGCGCTGAGAGTGTTTGGTGTCTGTCCCGACGCATTAATGCCAACATGTCCCCCGGTGTGGTGTTTGATTGCTAATAGAGAGACTGTGACACTTACATTTTTATTGGTAGAGACTACCCCACCTGCAGATCAGGGGTTACATTACAAGCACTCACACAAAGCTATCTTAAATCACCCAATCGATGCTGTTTGTCCGGGCGAGTGTGGAGAGTAGCACAGGTTAGATGTATGCTGCATCATGGAAAAATTAAGTACTGCCCTAGATCAAAACTACTTTCACACCAGTAGAGGAGTAAATCTAGTAGGTCCTGTACTGATGGTGACTTTCAGCATAAAATGATTGATTATTATTGAAAGGATACACGGCTGGGAGCAGGATTCTTGCTATGATGAATGGTTAAAGCACGCGTGCAGTGCAACGCCAGCGTTCGGCAGAGCAGTGTTCAGTGGAGCAACAAAGCCTTAACGCAGTGGCCCCAGCCGGCCCTCTCCAGCTGAGAAAACACACGGGGCAGATTTATAGAGTTATTCCAACAACGGCGTTACGAGCAGCAAGAGAAGGGAACACTGTTTGCTCGGGCAGTATGTCTGGAGGACATATTTGTGTGCTACACATCTGTGAGATTCAGCCAAAGTTGTGACACAAAGAAAACATGGGAGAATGTAAGGAGATTTAGAGTCCAGATGCCAGCGGGGCTGTGGAGTTTAACCCAGATTTCACAGGATGGACTGCTGATCAAAACGGACAGGCGGGCTTAGGGCAGGCTATTACTCTGTGGGACAACTAATCAGCTGGCAGAATCATTGATCAGAACAAAAGGCCTAAAAGCTGCCTTACAAATGAAAAAAAGTTCAGAATGTTGCTGCTTAATGGGCCCATTTAATTATCCCATGCAGATGCTAACACATAGACTAAAGCTCTATGCTATTTTGACAGAAGGGTGACCTGGTGATGCTAGTATTAAGAGTCTCTGAGTTAAAAATAAGACTAGCCTATGGTGTGAAAGGGTTCAGGATTTAAAGTCATAGTCCACACAAGAACTGGCAAGTGCACAGGGTACCATTTACCCATTTAATATTGTATGGAAACACATGGTAATGGAAACACAAATTCTTTTCACTTTAGCATTTTTGTTTTGAATGAGCCCAGGTATTGTGTAATATGCCCACATTTGTGTTAATTATGATTTTCATATTTCCTCTTGAAAACTGGAAAGTTCCACCATGTAGCCATTGTCAGCCATCATATAAGCCCCTAGCTGTCACCCACCCATTTTGAAAGACAGCTGACAATTTTGTATTTTAAATAATGCTACACCATGCAACACACAGTATTGTCATTATGGCTCTTAAAAGCTAAAATGCTATTTTTTTTTACTGAGAATTAAAATGCCAGTGTGCAGTGTAATGTACATTTGCGCCTGTGTTAATAAACATCAGATAGTGATGTGAGATATGGAGGAAGCCATAGACAAATATTTACATGATAAATACTGAGAAAGTCAGTGGAAAGCAATGCCATGTCAAACAATAAGCTACACATCTCATATAATTTGTGAAGTGAAATAGGGACATTTCTATCCACAACCAACTGCAAAGCAGTGCATGGTGATCAAATGATAGAGTGCATATTCTGAACTGCTCATGTGGGCGTTTTTACATATTTCTTTCATTATTCATTTGCTTAACAACTGGAGTTGAAGTACGTCCGAATCTCTCTTCGGCAGTGATATCATCGGCCACTGGGAGAAGAAACTGTGGGTCTTGACCGTGGCTGTGCTCAATGTCCTGTCAGATAGTGTCTTCCTCTCAGCTCTCCACTACGCCCTGTCTGTGTGTGAAATGTGGGACGAGTAATGCAGTCAGCCGCGGGCACACTCGCTCGGTCGTGGGTAACACGCTGCCATGGCAACTGCTGTTCGTCAGCCCTGGGACAAAAATGTTGTCTTTTTTTTTTGCTTTTTTTGTCCCTCTGTACTTCACTAAAGAGAAGGATGGACGTTCTGTCTGTGGAACTATTGGAATATTTGTCCAGTATCTGACATACAACTACTATGTATGCACAGTTTCTACTATGTCTGCACTTTTTCTGAACCGCCAAAGACCAAAGAAAATGGATGTGAAATCCCATCATTTAACCACAAGTAGAACTCAAACCAAAGATTTATGTGCGTATATGTGTGTGTGTGTGTGTGTGTGTGTGTGTGTGTGTGTGTGTGTGTGTGTGTGTTTGTGTGGATTTGTTTTTTGATACTGTGTCCTGTTAATACTAGGCTGCTAGTTCTGGAGTGCTCCCCTCATGGAAATGCAGTTCAGTTCTCAATTAGGGCACATTTGGCTGTGGAGCCTGTGAAAGGCCTGACCCCATTTTGTTGTATTCCCCCCCTTCCCAAGTCTTGTCATTTCCTGCTTGTTTGTGCGCATTTGAAAATGGCAGTCACAATATGACACCACTGACAAATTTCTCTGCACCACTTATTTTTTTGTGGGGAAAATGCAGTATGACATTTTTTTCCCTTGAAGTAACTGATCAGTACAAAGTGACCAGTCTGAGACAGAGAGGCAAACATTATTATGCCTTATGAGGCCTTATAGAAGACAAATATATAGAGGCAGCTCATCTGGGAAGCAATGCAAATATCAAAAGGAAACAAAAGAATCGAAAACAGCGTCTCAGATTATGACCATACCTGGTTTTACCAGGAAAACAGACTGTCACTAGGATTAGGATTAGGCACTAGTAGCCAATTGCTGCCTGTTCTAAGGTCTTAACCTTTTAGCAGGGTTGTTAATGTCACTGGCTGTGACACAGGTCAGATCCACATTCAGTGTTCAGCATGTCAGCGACCAATACCCAAAACCCATCTTTTATATATCAATACAGCACTAATGACTTAATTTACGCATTCAGTTTTCATTTTTTGGATATCTGCTGATCTTGGGGAGTAGTATGAACCTAGAATACTAGAAAGCAGAGCTTGAGATCCAGGTGCTTTGAGCCAATGATTTGAATATTGTTGTCATTATTTGCCCAGGACCTGTGATCTTACATGTCTTCTGGAAGCATACAGCATTCTGCACGCAAGCTGGAATATTGTGCTCATGTTCCTTGCTTAGGTTTAGAGCTCACCACTACTGCACACTACCTTCCCCAAGTCACACATTAACCATGCTCCAACTCCCGCCTTTCCCCGTAATTACTGTGAGGTTAGGATTTGGCAGGCTTCGATCTTTCTCAGTGGAAAAGACTGTTCTGTGGAAAGAATGGCTGCTCCTCAATTTCAGCACGAAAACTCATTTGTAGGAATTTCGAGGCCTCCGTTCACAGAGCAGGGAACGGAGAGAGAATGGGAGAGCTACTGAATCATCACAAACCTAGAATCGAAAGGTATTTTTTCTTCAGCAGTGAACAACAGTTTTTGGTAGCGTGTTTACTGCATAGCAACAGTCATTGTCAGTGTATGAAGCGTCCTAATAAAAATTAATTTGGGAAAGGGATAAACTGTAATGTGCATTCATATTTCATGACAAAGAGCCCTGAAATTGCTGACTGACAGCAACAGAGACAAATTGGCCCCTCTGCGTCATTTAATTCTGTCATAACTGATTGCCATCGATTTCCCCCGTGTTGGCTGGAGCTCGTTACCATGTCTGCTTCCCATTAGGAGAGTTATACTCAGCTGATGACTGGCCAGCTCAGGCATGGGAATCTGTAGGCATGGCTGCGGATGAGAGAGTTACACTGTGTGTCACATATAGAGAGTGCCGCAGACCCTAGGAATGAGGGTCTGGCTCTACCTAACGAGTCACATCAGTACAGAATCTATGAAGGTTTTCTATCATACACAACCAAAAACTTTTGTAGCAGCATTCTTACATGATGTTTAACAATGAAGTACAGTGACAGAGCAGTGGTTATTTGAATACATTAATTGTGGAAAGTAACAGCAATGATCAAAATCATATTCTTTACAAATGACATGGTTAAGCTTAAGTTAATATAAAATGAGTTATATAAAGGCAGCTGGCTGATGTCTTAGTATTATGTCTGAAGGCAGACAACTGTTTGGTTTCTTCCTAAATATGTCTTTTATTAGAGCAACAATAACAGTTAAGACTCACTGGAGGATGTGTGTGACTCAAACCCAGTGTTCACCTTTGAGTGGAGCTGCTCTCTTCTCTGTAAGTACAGTAGGACTGACATGTGAGTTCATCTTATGAAATCTGATGAATAATTCACAGTCCTCTGTGTGCCATTATGAAACAACTTATGTGAGAGCTTTGGCTCCTCGCCCGATTTAGCTGCTTCTTAACCCTTTGCATGATGGAGCCGTGTGTGCCAGTAAGCATACACTAGTTAAAAAAGAAACACTGTAAGGAAAGCTGTCTTTATCTTTTTTCATTTTTATTATTATGTAATTATTTCATATGACATTCTTCGTATTATCTCAATTAATCCCAGCGGTAATGTCTTACAGAAACATTTCTCGTCTGTCAGACTGAAAACTAAAATATGAAATATGTCATTTTGTCATTGAGAAGATTACACAGGAAAGCTTCTGTTTATAGATCCCGCTTAGTGTCTCTGGAGAAATTCACTTGAATGTAATTATCAAGTGTCACGATTGGTGAGGGTTGCCATGGACACCTTCTAATAACGTATGCTGCTGTCCTCCATTTTCCGAAGTATTTTTTTTCAAGACATCTTCAGCGTGCCGTTTATAAATTAACTTTGTAGACACATTTTTAACTTCTAGATAATATATATTTTTTGTAATTTTTTATTCACCTTTATTAAGGATTTTGATGACTAAAAGATGGTGCTGTACAATGTGTATGAACAGTACCATCTTTTTTGAATTAGTTTGAAGCAGCCTTTCCAGTAGCTAATGAGTAGTGGAAATTCATAATTCATCTAAAAACTCTCATGGGAAAAGGAAAGCTGCCCCCCCCCCCCCCCCAATCACTCAGTGGCCTGTGGGGAGGGATTGTGGTGTAATTCTTTGGGCCAGCCTGAGAAGTTCCTGGTACCGTGGCACAGATGGTCATCAGCGGCTTGACTAATTCCCCCCCTTCCCCTCTGGTTTATATGAACAGGTTGCTTTGAATGCTGCATCAAGTGTTTGGGCGGGGTCCCCTATGCCTCGCTGGTGGCCACCATCCTCTGCTTCTCGGGCGTGGCACTCTTCTGCGGGTGTGGCCACGTGGCTCTGACAGGCACGGTCACCATCCTGGAAAACCACTTCTCCAAGATCACCAGTGACCACGCCGTACTAACTGATGTGTAAGTATAGGCGAACATCTCTGCATGTGTCCAGCTTGGCTCATGCACCAACCCGTCCCTAGTGAACATTCACGTTGTATTTCTAATTTTTAGTTTAGTCCTAGTTTTTGTTCTGGGTCAGTTTTCAGTCTTTCTTTCACAAAATTCTTTGTAGAAAGTGAGAGAGACAACAGATGCGGTCAATGGTTTTTCAAGATCAGTCTGTTTCAAGCCTTTTTTGAAAAAAAAAGAGAAGAGAAGGAAACTATGCTTACATATACATGTACATCTTTAGCCATTTCTTAGTGGATCTGTCTGTGTGTCTGCTATGTGGAGCGGAAATCTTGCTGTATGGGCAGCTCCCTGGGGAATCTACCCTGATAAGAAGATTTCCTTTGTAATCCATTGAATTGTAATGCAAGTTCTTCAACAACTGTGTGGGTGTGCCAACATCATATGACTATTTTATGCATACTGTAACTCAGAAACTGTTTAAAACAAATGCTACTCAATGATTGTTTCTTATGCGCACACACACACACACACACACACATACGCACGCACACGCACACACACACACACACACACACACACACACAAATAGAGGGTTGGCATAGCATAGGCAAAATAGGTGGCTCTATAGGGCCCTTGGCCACCATGACAATTCTTTATCAGCTGCAAACCTGTTATTTTTATTTGATTTACTTTTTGTGCTCTTACTGTTTGTCATTAACACAAGATTGCGCATCGGGCCCCAGAAAACTGGAGTCATCAGCATTTTTGGAATCTTGGACTCTAGCACTGTTTCCCAGCTTGCACTGGATATAGCCCTGCTTAATAAGAAACATTCATGAATGAGCACTGTCTTTTGATTTATCTTTGCTGAAGGCCACAGCATTTTTGGTCATTAATGTTTCACAGTCTCAGAGACAGACAGCAGTTAGGCAGCTGCTGACTGATGCTTATGTTCAATTTATCTGCAATAAGCTTCCTTTTTAAGCAGGTGTTAAAAAGGGAAAAAGAAAAGATTTAAGGAGGTGTTACTCTTTTGTTTGTGACCTAATATTGCGAAGAATTCTTTTCTTGCATTATGGTTATATTAAATCTGAGGGAGTTTGTGTGCTGTATGTTTGTACAGAATACAGCTGATGCAGTATATTATCTATGGGATCGCCTCCTTCTTCTTCCTGTACGGCATCATTCTGCTGGCTGAGGGCTTCTACACCACCAGCGCCGTCAAAGAGCTGCACAGCGAGTTCAAGACCACCATCTGCGGACGCTGCATCAGTGGAATGGTGCGGCCCGTTCAGACATGCACACGTAACCACGTATTCATACAAATGCACATGCACGCGCACACATTGTGTTGGATGGGTGTATCAACCATGCCAATGACAATGACGATGATGATGATGATGATGATGAAGAAATCTGTCTGTGTGAAATCAGTTTGTGTTCCTGACCTACATCCTGGGAGTGGCCTGGCTGGGCGTGTTTGGTTTCTCTGCCGTTCCTGTCTTCCTCTTCTACAACATGTGGTCCACCTGTGCCGCCCTGAGGTCGCCTGTGGCCAACATCACCTCTCTGGACTCCATCTGCGTGGACGTCCGTCAGTATGGTGAGAGCCTGCTCCAGCCAGCAATGTTTTTCTTTTGTAAATAAAGTACCCAGTCCAAATTTATAGCAAAACGTTGCTTCGTATCGGGATTCAATGACTTGCTGTAATAATCACAATAATGTGGTAGACTGCGATCCAGATTCCATCTAAGTGCACCTTTCCTTTGAATTTAAGACACGTTTTACTATTGTTTCTACACAGCACGGTTAATTCAGTAGTAACAAATAATACACAATACCTAACACACAAAAACATTTTTGTGATACTTGAAGTCAAAACAAGTTCATCTTTCAGGTATTTTTGAGCTAAACAGACTGATAATATATGCAAATAAAGAGGTGAAAATATCTGTAAAATCTCATTTCACAGATTGCCTAAATCCCTCCATTCAACAGCATTCTATTATAATTTCACCGATTATTCGGGAGGGAGCCACAGCTACCTTGCAAAGTCTTGTGAAGAGCAGCAATTTACCTTTTCTATCATTAAGGATTTTCTTCATTATTTATATCTTTGCTGTTTACATTCACACAAGGGCAGCATTTAGGGCTTTACATGCAGGTTGTAGTCACAGAATTAACCCAGGCACCACAGCCTGTTCTAACCTTAGGTTCTTACTCCTGTAGGTATTATCCCTTGGAATGCAGTACCCGGGAAAGCCTGTGGATCCACACTGGGTGATATCTGTAACACTAGCGAGGTAAAACTCACTAGTCCGACCCCCCCCCCCACACACATACACACACACACACACACACACACATAAACACACAAACACACACACCCCATACACTTTATATTCACCTGTTTATACTGCAGACATAAGATGTTGAATGATGCTCCTTGGTTGAACTGTATCAGATAATGAAAAATACCTGCCTGTTCCCCTCCTCCAGTTCTACCTGTCTTACCATCTGTACATCGTGGCATGCGCCGGCGCAGGTGCTACTGTCATTGCACTGGTGAGTGGGCATTTCTCATTGGTTCCACGCGTTCCATCTCTGTGTGGCATTGCGCAGTGATCCTTTCTCGTTCCTTAATTCACTTCCCATGCAGTTTATGTAACCACCGTGGAAGATTACAGATTTGCAAAAAAAAATATATATTTTTTTTTCAAGATTTTCAATTCTAGTTGCAGTCAACCATCTGTTCAGAAATCCTTAGGCCTGCTTAGGCCTTTGTGAGGTGGAGGTAGTGCGGAGGTGTGCTGAAATGCAATCAGGGTATGACAAAGCAAATGACAGATTCTCCCATGAACACTAAGATGAGTGGAGATGGAGACCACAGAATTGATTACTTTAACTTTACTTTAATTTTAACTCCATCGTCAGATCCCTTTCTTTTCAGACAACTGCTATCCTAGAACCTGGATGTATGTGTTTAAGAAACGCCAGCAACAAAAAATTAGTTATATTTTATAATCTTTTTTATTTCCCCCGACCTGTGATTTTGTTAAATGCCACTTTCATTCTAGACTACATAATCCCAGTGACAATGAAATTATAATAAGGTATGGGCTGAATGTTATTGTTCAGTATCCAGTGATCTTCTGTATATTGAATAAGTATACTCATCATTTCTGTTTAAATTAATAAAATCTTGAATACAAAATGATATAATCTATGCAGCAAAAAAAAACTAGAACTGAAGACAACAGCAACACAAAGAGATTGATTGTAGGTAGAATGTTTCCCAGAAAAAAAAGATTCCCCTTAATGGAAAACACTTGATCAATGACACCGTACAGTACAGATATCTGTTGCCATGACACCTGTTGCCATGGCATCGTGGCTGTTGAGATCTTCTGGTCAGCGTAGCGTTGTCTCACCCCCTTGTGTTCTGTTCTCTTTCACCAGCTGATCTACATGATGGCTACCACTTATAACTATGCCGTTTTGAAGTTTAAGAGTCGGGAAGACTGCTGCACTAAGTTTTAACTTGCATTAAGAGCACACACTGCAGTCTATGGAGCTGAGTAGAGAGCAGCCACTGACAACATAAACTAAAAACACAAAATAGAAAAGAAAGAAAGAAAGAAAAAAAATTCCCTTTGTCTTAATTTGTAAATAGCTGATTGCATGTATCCAGGGACATGCTCAGTTGCAGGTAATCATCAAGGTATGGTACCTGGGTTGGGTTTCATTTCTGTATAGTCTGTAAAGTATGGCCTACACGTTTGTTCTTATTAAGTGATGAAAGCCTTTCCCTGTCCCGTAAGTCTATTTACATTTCACCAGAACTAAGCAATTGTGATTCACCTGTAGGCATAACAATGGTCACCAAGTGTCATTTTACGCAGTCTTAGTTTAGTTTTTTTTTTTCCAGTGCTACATTTTGTTAAATTTGCAAGACAGACATTCACTGGTGTAGTAGATTGTCAGCACTACATGTGTCTCTCAAGCCACGTTCCATACCTTCTATGACTGGGCACTGCTTGTCATCTGAGTGATGACTTAGACAGGAAGAGTTGTATTGTAGCACTTAGAGGTAATTGTACAGCAAGGCAACAAGCATTCATGAAGGATTGGTCCACAGCCGGAAGTGTATTTGTGCTTGATGTCTGTAGCTTTTTGACTCCATATACAGTATATTTTTAAAGAATTATTCCTGTTTTAGAATGTAATTTTTTAAAATGAGATGTACCTTTATAGTTTCAGCTGACAGTAGGATGATTTTTTATTATTATTGATACAGAAGTTGCCATAAAAATGCTTTAATTGCCACTATTGTTTTGTTTAACACTGAGCCTGCATGCCTATATATTTTTTTTCATTCCTTAATGGTTAATTATACGTCAAATTTCAGGATTCCATTTTTTCTTAAGGATACTGTAGCTATTTTTCCTTTCTATACAAAATAAACATGCTTTGTGTACAAACAAATCACCCATGGTCTTTTCCTTATCAAACTTGTTGAAGTGAAGTAAACCTGCTTAGAATGACCATAATTAATTCATTCTAATGTAAACGGTAAAGGGCTTACGAACTGTCTTAATGAGGAATGGTCACATTGGGTATTCATTCAGAATTGTAGTGACCCTCTCTTTGCTTTGCAAGTGTACTAACATCCATTGGTATAAAGTACTCTAAACCTCAAAGAGGACTCACTCTCCCATTTCCCTGACTCCCACCACCCTTTAGTGACCTTTAGCTCCCTTCTCTCACAATAATAATAATAATAATAATAATAATAATAATAATAATAATAATAATAGTGATGAATGTGTGCTTCTTGACAACGTAACTTTGTATGTGACGTAGCTCTACTTGTTTAGCTTGCTTTGCATCCTGACCTGCTCACCGGCCATCCACCTCACCCTTCTCTTCCAGATCCACTTCCTCATGATTCTCTCAGCCAATTGGGCCTACCTAAAGGACGCGAGTCACATGCATGCGTACCAAGACATCAAAACCAGGGAGGAGCAGGAGCTGCAAGACATCCAGTCCCGCTCAAAGGAATGTCTCAATTCCTATTCATAAGGATTAAACAGCCAGCGTCCCGTCCTCCCCGGCCAGATCTAGATGCTGGACCAAGAGAACACGCAGCTACAATAACCTGCCAACTGCTCTCACGCAGCACAGCGCTATATATAACATGGCACCTAACAAACTAATAATGCATCGTTGTTGCTTTCTGCACTAACTCTCCGGGGAGCTTGTAGGAACCTTTCTTTTTGAGCGCATGTGTGTGCGTGTATGTGTGTGTGTTTGCGTGTGTATACACACACAGACATACACACACACACATTCACAGACACACACATACACACACACACACACACACACACACACACAGACACAAACTTTTTGTTAAAATGATGCCATTGTGAATATAATTCTGTTCTTTCTTTCTGTTGCCCTTTTTTTCCAAACCAGTCTTTGCTGGTAAAGCTTGAAACATTGCACTATTCTGAGGCAAGAAAAAGAAAAGCACTATCAGATCAGTTTTAGAGTTATTTCTCATCCTTTTTTTTCTAAATCATGACAACAAACTCAGGGGAGTCTCCCGAAATAACGGAGTCCCTCTTTTTGGTTATACTTTACAGCACAAGAATAATGCGCCTTACAAAACCACAGATTAAGGAAGATGCTTAAAAATATTAGTGCAATGGATTGTCTCTACTTGCACGCTTGTTTATGTGTGTTTGGTCTTGACTTTTAACACAGAGAATGCAGTGGTGAAATGTGACGGTGCAGCATTCCATTGGAAAACAAAACATGCATGTGCTGCTGGGATATGTAGTTTATTGATCTGCTGCTTGTCATCAGCTCCAGCAACAGGGTTTTTTAGTCTGTTTGACATGTAGTTTTCCTTTGCTGGGACAGGTGGAAATGCTCATTTTTGTATTAGTACATAATGGTTCCAACTGATATGATCATATTTTCATGTAAAAAGAAGTGATGCAAAAGATTGATACCCTAAAGGAAAAGCTACCTCAGGTATTAAATTCATACATTCCTGTAATGAGATTTATTTTCAATTCAAATGTCATTAAAAAAAACTGTATTAAAATGTCTAATTTTTTTAGAACATTACTTGTCCCCTTCACCAAAACGAAAGTGTATTTTATTAAAAACCAGAGTACAATTGTCATAGATTTATAATTAGAATTATACCTCCAAATCAGAAGACTTAACAAAGGTTTTTCTCCCTTCATAATATGGCTAGTCTGAGTATTAATATATTAGTTATGGGTTAAATATGTAGCAGCATAACATTTCAAAAGACAGCATGAAAAATAGGAAAAAGGTGTTGTTGGATATAAGAGCTTGTGTTGTTTATGCTCTATGCTGGGACGCCTGTGGAAGAAAAAATGCTTGCTAATGTTTTCTGTATTGTTCTTACCCCAATCTCTCCAAAACACACATTCATAGATGGTTCTACTATAAGGAGTTGTTAATTGTCTCTCCTCGATCACTGCATACTATACATTTTTACCTAGTTATAAAGAAAATGATCTTCAGATACATTCTTATTTGAGTTTGTGTACTGTGCTTTGTTACTATGGCAGATGATATGATTATACAGATTCTATGTTTTTGAGACAGTGAGAGTAAGATGTCAGTGAGAGTGAATGTTAACCCCCTACAGCCAGACCCGAGGTCTTTCACATGACCCCAAACAGGAAGTGTAATTACAAAAAAAAAAAAAAAAATAAAAAAAAAAAAAAAGAAAAAAAAAAAAAACCTAGATGTGTACAATGTAAAGATGTTACAAGTCAGGAATATTTTTCTTGATGTTTTTGTTGTTGTTGTTTGTTTTTTTATTATTGGTTTAACCACTAAAAATGTACAAAAAACATTGTTCTTTTAAAATCTCTGAAAATGTATTTGAGTATTGTTTCCATGTGCAAAGGTTTAAATACTGACAAGAATTACTGATGTACTATCTGTTCTCTGTTCGGTAGAAGAAATGTACATGGATATCTTGGTGTATATTCATTATTGCATGGATGAGAGAGAACTGTTTCTGCAGTAATACAGGTGATGTGTAGTCATTTGTACTGACAAAATATGGTAGGCAGTGTTTGCCCATTTCCTTTATTTTCTAACAGAAAAAAATCCATGTTATGTTAATGGCATAGTAGTTGTAGTTGTTTCATAGTCCATTTTTTAAGTCAAAAGTAAAAAAAAATATGAATCCTGTATAGTACCAATTTTGTAACCTAATAGTAAATCAATATTTTCTATGAGTGCCAAGGGCTTCCTCGCAGTTTGATTCATCTAGACATTAAACATTTGTAGACAAAGCCAGTTGTCATTAGTGTAGTGGTTTCTGTGTTGACATCTATGGATTACCACAGTCTAAGAGAACATTACAGTGTCACGGGGATAGAAGTGATTTTCCCAGTCCATTGTCTAACTCAGTTCCAGCTAGGCAACAGCATGCTTTGTTCTCTGTAATAAAGTAGCTTGTGCCTTTAGAGGTCAACTTTCATTAACTACATATATAAATTAACAAGATTGAATTTTGTTTTGGTACCTCTTTTGGAACCAATGCCCTTCCTACATAAAACCGCACTATTATTTACCAAAAAAAAAGCAAAAAAAAAAAACAAATAAAACATTGGCATTCTTTGCGCAATTGGGAAGAGCCTATTGAAAAAAATCTCAAGACACTGTGGCCTTCCAGGAGATGTGTTAGACAGCTATGTACACAGGAGATTTGAGTACATCATTGATTTTCATAAGGTATGTGGTCCAGAGAATAATGAGTAGATACTTTATATGTATTTAAAAAGGAAAATAAAATAAATGTCTTGTCATATTAGGATACCCTTGGACACTCCAACAACAACCTGGTAACTGTGTTTTTATGAACATGAAAATAAATGAATTCTACTGAAAATATGAAGCTCATTTTCTCAGGTAGCAAGCATGTGCATGTTATGCAGGCTTGTTATATCTGCCACAGCACCTCACAAGCATTAAGTGCAGGCTATAAAACTAGTGAAGTATCACACCCAAATGCTCTATGGAACAGTTGGAAATTTATTAATCCTACATACAAGAGCAGGAGAATATTTCCCCATAGATTTGAATTGAAAAATTGAACAAAACAAGACCTCATGCATGGTCAGAATCATATAGGATTTGACATGGAATGCAGCATCAAGTAAAGTGCTATCTAAGGTGCTATAAAGTGCTGTATATATAGTGTGAACTGTTCTGTTACTTCTAGTAGTATTTCTGTCCTCCCTCTTTCTTTTAGACCATGTGCCTCTGCTAACCTATCCTCCTTTCTTTTCTTAGTTTGTGCAAGTTGGGTGCAATCAGAATGTAAGCCATCACAGACTGGTCTTTCGCTTTGGTTTACATTGTTTCCTCTCTGTGGTCTCCTCTCCTCTGCTGTCCTCTTCCTTGTTTTTTCGTGTCCATCTCTCACTTTATCTCCTCCTTCACCTTCTCTTTTTCTTCCCTTTCTTCCCCTTCGGTCTGGGTGACCTGTTAGGGAAGGACTAATAAGAAGGAACACGGTATGTTGGGAACATTTGTTGCGTAAACAGGATGACTAAGTAGTATCTGACCTTCAGATACCATGTTCCATGACTGTATACAGCACATGTGATATTAGTCTTGGAGGATCAAATCAAAGGTAGAGTGGGTGTGGTATCCGAGTCAGGGTTAGGCATGGGGTTAATGTTAGGGAAGGGCAAGGGCAAGGGCAGTGTGGCATAAAGGTAAGGTGCTGGGTTTCGTAACCAAAAGGTTGCTTGTTCAAGTCCTCACATTCCCCTAGTGATAACATGCAAAACTGTAACCTATGTAAGTCACTCTGGATAAGAATGTTTTCTAAATGATGAAATGTAAATGGGTATAGTGTTAGGGAATTGTCCAAGGGCAGGGTTTGATACAGATTCAGAGAAGGGCATATGAGGAGAGGATAAGGAGTGACTCATGGGTCAGCATGCAGGTATAGTTTTAGTGAAAGGGTTATGGGTATAGTGGGTATAGTTTTAAACGTGGTCCTGTGGGTAGGAGTAGGTATTGTCTTAATGTTAGCCACAGACTGCAGGTAGGGCGATGATGCATGAATTGAACAGTCACTGTGCTGCTGCTCTGGAGGGGACGCTGCAGCATATGCCACTGTGACACTGCGCCGAGACAGGGCAGAGACGGATCCCCTTGTCCTGGAGCGGCTGTGGAATGCATCGGGAGGGTCAGGAGGGACAGCGGCACAAAGGCCCCTTTATTTTGTGCCATAATGGAAGAGGGTGGGAGGACAGGGGGCGGGCCACAGAATCCATGATCAGCCAGGGCCGCATAACAAAGACGCTCAGCCATGTTCCTTGCCAGTGTCGTGACTTAGAAAGGCAGTAGGTTTAAAAGTGTTTGCCTCATAGTACCATATTTGACCGCAGTGCAGAAAAGGTCAAGTGGCATATCTAGGGATTTAGAAGGAGACAATTCAAAAAAAGTTGTAGAGATTTGGTATATCAACCCAGCTTCTACTAACTCTGTTTTACACAAAGGATTGCTACAAAATTCACTATGAAAGTGAATATATTTTGAAGCTTACTGCTGAATACATGATTGGAATATAGAAACCATGCAGTCTAAGATTCGACATGTATCATTACATTACATTATTGGCATTTTAGTGGATGATTTTATCCACAGTGACTTACATAGATTACGCTTTTTTACATTTTACCCATTTCTACAAATGGGTATTTACTGAAGTAATTCTGGGTTAGGTACCTTGCCCAAGGGTACAGCAACAGTGCCCCAACGGGGAATCAAACGAACAACCTTTCTGTTATGAGTCCTGCTCCTTACCACTGTGTTACGCTTACCACTATCAACGACACACTGTGGGCCACACTATTAGTTTGAGTTGACCTTAGCAGACCCACTGTCCTTATCTAATGAAAACGTGCTGTATCCCAGCATGCACATCAGAGAGCAGGGAAGAGGTACATGATATGGGCTATGAAGGCAAGAGAAAGAGGAAGTCACTGTGACTAATGGTGCGGTGAAAAGGGTGAGAAGCACAGAGGCCCTGGTGACGAGATGGGGACGGACGGATGACACAGCGAGGATCCCACGCTCATTGCCCCCGGAGCAGGAAGTGAGCAAGAGAGGGAGGCGGTCGGGATTAGAGTCCCCTTTTCGCTCACGGGGCCACATCGGCTGCACTGGAGTGGAGGTGACCTATCGCATTTACAAGGTCCTGCATGACTGTGGTCCTTCCACACACTCTGCCGCTCCTGAAACCGGAGCGGACACCTCATCGAAGCCATCCTCTAACATGCAGTCAAAGTCCCATCAGGGCATATTTGTGAGGAGTAGTCACTGTAACTGTAACATAATAGTAAAGGCATGACACCTCGGTTTGAAACTGTGCATTACATCACTAGCTAATTATGACACTAGCAACCAAGTTAACCTTCTTTCTGGAAAAAAAATCCCTTCTAATGCAATGTTTATTGATACAGACAATCTTTATTATTATTATTATTATTATTATTATTATATAAATGTCATACATATATGTTCACTCACAGATAATGGTGGAGGCTTTCGATGGCTCGAATTTGGTCTGTGAACTATGAATATGAAAGGATAACCATTAGACTCAGTGTGGACATGCACAATCTTCTTCAGGTGTGGTCACGGCACCATAGCCAGTTTGGGCTCTGCGCAAGTACAGAAAAGTTGCACGCAGAGAGCACAGAGCATGTGTCATCTTTGCCCTATGTCCAGCAGAGAGGACTTCTGTCATTTTCAATATGCCACTGCCACAAACAGAGACTGTTTACAAGATAAAGAGGATTAAGTTTTCAGCTCAGTCGCATTTCAGTTCAATAACACACACAATTATACACCTTTATTTTAAGCAATATGACTAAAAACATTTACATGTTTTTTTCTGGGGGGGGTGTGTGAAGGGAGAGAAAATCAAAGAGGAACAAAAAAATAATAATGTGGATTTTTGTGAGAGAGAGAGAGAAAGAGAGAGAGAGAGAGAGAGAGAGAAGTGGGATAGTATGCTGGATAATGCGTGTGTGTGTGTGTGTGTGTGTGTGAGAATCTTGATTAATAAATACAGTAGGAGTCTCTGCTTGATGCACAAAGCCCCAAAATATTTCAACAGCATTTGCTGACTGAAAGCAGAAAAACAATGTATATGCCAGTATATTTTTATGCACTTCACTATACGCTTATCTCTCTGTGTTGAAGTAACAATGTAACAGATTGACAGTGGGGAGAGGGGAGCACACTCATACCTTTTCACAAACCTAAAAGATTTAAATCAAGAAACAGAGGGATATGATAGCCTAGGAGTACACTCCTTTGGCATGTTACGTAGAGAAGTAAACTTACTGTGCTACTTGTTTACAGTGAAGAAAATGGCGTATGATGTTTCTTGTGTAATATCAGAATTCTCCTATGATGTTTTCCACAATAAAAGAGTGGTTCTCAAGCTAGTATACTGTTCTGGAATAACGGCCTACGACCGGGGAAGAGGTGTGATGTGCTGAAGTCAGAGGTTTATTCCTGACAAGAATAGTGAGTTTATTCCTGACAACAATAATAGGGCAGTTTGACCTCATTTTGGGCTTATATCTGCACAACCTGTTTCCGGGTTCCCAAAATCCAGTTTCTTGGCATGCCTTGACCTCCCCAGCTCCACCTGCACAGCCAGCAGGTGGTGACCATGTAATTCAGCACGGCCCAACAAAATGCAGTATGTATTAAGAGATAAGTGTTACAATTCAGCAAGTAGACCATTATTATTATTATTTTACTATTTACACTATTTTATACTATACACATGATGTGTTTGTATTATAGGACAGATAAAAACTATTATGCATAAAGTGACACATCCCAACATATGGACATAAAGGGACTCACCTGTTACTAATGAATAAATGAACACAACTGACAGCAATGTCTGAAGACACAGACCCAATGGCCAGGTAAACACAGATACACCAGGCACCCATAATGTGACAAACCCCACATTCATATAGAAAGGGATAACTCTGACAGCTAAGGTAAAAGGTCCTGTTTAAAGGGACATATATGACAGGAATCAATAAAAGGACATACTTGATGGCAGCTGGACATAAAGGGACATGCTTGACAGCTATGTATATTGGAATTTACCTGGCAGCTGACCTGAAAATATTAACAATAATGTAAACTGAAACTGAAAGGTAAAATGTTCTTACTACTACTACTACTACTAATAATAATAATAATAATGACTAGTAGTAGTAGTAACATTATTTTGTAGGCTGTAAAGTGGGGATTGTTTCCTAGCATCACCAGAAATCAGGAGGAGCTGATTGGTTAAATGAATCCTGATCATAATCATATTGTTGCTGGTTCCCTTAAAAAAGGATTTGAATTGGGAGGCTGCGGTCGGCACTGCGTCTTCTCTCTTTAATGAAGCTCTGCAACTGAGGATGTGAGAAGCCTACTGATCCTTGTCCTATTCACAGACAGGAAGAGCATTGTGCCCCACGCAAGGGAGGAGTGAAGCCCTGGCACTCTGCCCTCGGCAAAGAAGGGCCTCTTCAGTCCCCTGGCCCCCCGCTTCACCCCACATTCAATCCCTTTCCCAGCAACTGCCAAGACAGCTAGCATCTCAACAGGAACTCTGCACAATACTGGTCCCAGTCTGATCCCTCTACAGATCGGGGAATATACTCCAAAAAAAAAAAAAAAAAAAAAAAAAACAAGGGGTAAAGAAATAACACCATGTTGTATTAGATATTTCACTCCATTATATATGGTGTTCAAATCGTGGCAGTTTGTAAGGAAATAGATGGTTTCTCCTTACACGCCTCCCTCTAGAGCACCTTCAAAACATTGAATTGGGCCTCCTTCTCAGTGTCAGGTAGGTGCTCACCACCTCCACCAAGCCTTTTGTCAGAACCGTTTCTTGAGTGAGTGCGTATGTATGAATCCTGTGTGAAGAGTTCTCAGTGTTGGCATACTTATAACTTATTCTGTCAATCTTCTGTCAATTCTGAGATCACAGTACAATGATGCAATACATTACAGTATAACTAACTCACAACTGTGTAGAAGAGTGAGCAAGGTTTTACACTGTCTGCACTGTAGGAAATATGACAAGTGGCTAACACTAAAAGGTTAATAAACAGTTAATAATCTCCCCTTCGATACATCTGTCTCTAAGGAGCTCTGCTTTGCCTCTGCTCCTTACTGTGCTTGCCTCTATGACCAGTTGGCTCTTGTGTTATAGGAATGGTACCAACTATTGCATTTTGCCAGGTTCACTATATGATGACTGGTTGTATGATTCTGACATGGCTGGCATGCTTAGACTTACTTATTAATATGCATTTATCATACCAATATATCTGAAATCAGCCCTAAACAATGAGATGCAATTGCCAGTATGGCAACATGGTTACAATCAGCAATGACAATATTTATTTATCCTGTTATAGAGGAAATAATACCATCATCTTTAAAGAGATGTGGTCTGAATTTAAATAATTAAAAAAAAAAACAAGAAATATAAAATATTGACAGCAAGCTGTGCAATATGACTAAGCTGAAGTCACTCCATCTTAAAACCTGGATACATGCACTTGTGGCAAAAATCTTCAGAAACACCACATATTGAAGTGAGTCATAAATGCTGGCATAAGCAATTATTGTAGATTGTGACAAACTAACACACCACATGTCTACTTCTCGCTGATTTTATCCTGCCCATAGCAGATTTCAAAAACAGTTGGTGCTGAAACAAAAAGACTCAAATGAGTCCTGTATTAGAGCAGGTATTTTACAATGCATTTCCAAATTTAAAAAGAGACCACAAGGTATTGGGTATTATGCAAAACATAAATAATTCCAATGAGTAACTCCCAATATTATTGATATTGGTAAGACATAGGTTGTCAGAACTTCATCCTGCATATTGTCACTTTGAATCCAATGTGGTGGGTCAGAACTCATCACAGCTTTCACCAGGCAATATTTAAATATATATGTTTATATTTACTTCTGTTACATATTGCATCAGAGATGTGACTGAAATTTTAAAACCTGCGGGAGAGTGCAAGCGTCTGCTGTGAAGAATTTGGACTTCTGAGCAGGCAAATCTTTCAGGGAACACAAAAGTGCTATTCCAGTTAGGCTGGGAGTGCTCTATCTGCACAACAGTGGCATCTGCAGGACAAAGAAGATATTGCAATGAGGTCTCTGGGGACATGCTGACTGCAGTTTAATTAGATCTGGTTGATCTAGTATGATACATAACAACAGCAATATTTACACCAGCTCTTTACCCCCATGGATTTCACTCTGTGTAACAACATAATGTTATGTTGCGGCAAAGGTGTTAGGGAAGTGTGTGATCCCAGTAGGCCACGCAATCAAATCCCAGAATTGGCCGCTGCTGTTCTACCCTTGAGCGAGGTACGTAAGCTGGCTTTTTCTATAAATATCCTGTACAAATGGATTGCATTTAAAACATGTAAGCTATAACAGTTGCCTTGGATGAATAGTATTGTCAATAATGTCAAATAATAATGAATTGATGTTTGCATCCAGTTTAAAACACATAATTTATATGCATTGCATGTTCATTCTTTTGTGTAGTTGTAAGTTCCCCCCACCCACAAAGGTGTTCACTCCAACCTCTATGTCTCAGTGACTAACTTGTGCTACTGTACAATTTCAAGGTTCTGTAAGTCCCACACACTGTCTGTCAGTACATTGCTTAGCCACTGAAATTACTTTCATTATATCGAGGTGCGGTTATGACTCTTCACTGTTTAAACACAGCAGCATGTCATCACCAAACAATGTAGAAAAGTCTGCAAGTCTTAATCACTAGTAATTAATCTGTTTTAATAATAATAAATAACATGTTATAATGTAAATGTCAGCATGCTGCTACAGTTAACAGAGCAATGGTCATGAAAGAGAAGAGCCTACTAGACATTATGGCAGATTGCATCCTTATTCCTCAGATAGACACAACCATTTTGATATGATGTTTCTTGAACTTGAGCTTCCCATCTTTGACCCCAAAATAATGCTTCCTAATTACTTTGCTGGGTATAATAACACTTGAACAGTAGGAAATTCAACTGCAAGTGAATGAGAGAAAAATGGGAAGGAATTGATGCTGTGATGCAGTATGCAAGCTTTTGTAGATTTCTTCATTATGGAAGAGATGAATCAAGAGTGTACTTAAATTGTCCACATTCTGTACTAAATGCATGTCTTACTGTTACATATCGTAATATGACAGGTATCTTGTTTTGCCAATCAGAGCAAACTGAGTAGAATCTTTTTTTAATAGTTGTTGAAAAAGATGCCTACTGTCAGTCATTCATACCAGCACAGTGTGGGAACTTGTACATGTCCATCACTTGTGAGGTGATAACCTTTTAACCATAACATATGAATAAAGCATGTTTTCTCAACAGCTTTATATTGTTGGGTTATTATTAATATTAATATGAAGGTTTGGCATCTGCAGCTTCCATGTAATGCATCTAAATTTAAAAAGGACTAATACTTCACTTTGCATTTTGTCATTTCTTAATACTGGGAGATATGCAGGCTTTTTTAAACACAAAACAAAGTAACTATATAATCTATAGATGTTGGTTAAAAAAAAAAAAAAAAAAAAAAAACATTGTCAATGATAGTGTGTGTCACGCCCAGGCAAAGTCAAAATTAAACAAAAAGAAAAAACAAAGCACAAACACTTCATTTTAAGTGTCATTTTATTTTCATCTACCTCCTAAAATGTAAATGAGACAGATCATGGTTGCGGTAAGGCTTGTATCTTCTTTTGGTCATCATTTACATTTAAATGTTGACAAGTTATCATTAAGACACTTTCATTCTAATCACAAGAACATCATTTAACTGACAGAGACGCACACAAACTGGGATTCTGCAATCACACCCTTGCAGAGGGATTTAGCAATGGGCACTCCATCGTGCTTTTTTCCTTTAAGAGATTCATTCTGTCCTGTAATGCCAGACTTCACTAAGAAATTCATCTTCTTATAAACTGCATGATCTTTATGTTAATATGTTAGGGATTATGCTCAGAAGGTACTCTTACCAGAATCTGACTCACTCAAGATATATGGTTTCCTTCACCCAGTACTGCAGTCATATGTCAAGCTGTTTTTGCATGGCCATCTGACTACTTGCACAACAATACATTTGATACAGAATCAATGGGGAATACACATGACCCAGCTTCCAGACAGAAATTCTGGAGATTCCATGAACATTTGGACTTCCAAAGTAGAGAGACACATACCTAGGAGGAGGAACATTAGGGACAGAAAAAAGAGCACTTGTTTGTAGATGGCACAGGACTGGCAGCCATGAAGATATCATTTGGAGATTGGTGAAAGCACGCCCTTCATTACTGAATGCCAGCTGAAGTGTCTATGGCCCTGCCGACACAGTGACTGCTTCAGCTGATATGAGACAATAGTGGACAAAAGAGGTCCACTATTCCTTTCCACATATGAAGGTAATCTGTGACTGCAGGCATTGTGAGACAGTCACACCCCTAACAAACATGAGATCGATTCCCATTAATGCCCATTCCAAGAAAACACAACAGGACAGTGGTGGACTTTATTGCTTGCTTAAAATCAAGCATATTTACACCAAAATTCACTTAGATTTTCAAAAGAAACAGATGAATAGCAAATTAATTTAAAGTTATGATGACGGTAAATACTCTTAATCATGAGTGGTGATCTCTCCATGTATCTTGCTCCACGGATAGATTTCATCTTCATTGTATTGTTTTGATGAAACCATTGATGTTCACTGATTTTCAGTAACTCCATCAAAGCATCTTTTGCTCTCAAAATTAATTTCTCATTTTAACTAAGTAACAAATATTATCATTTACAAGATATAATGGAGAGCAGGCTGGAGAGTGAACATAATGTAAATAAACCTGCATCAAATTCACCCCCACCACCAAAATAATATTATATTATTAGTATACTATGCAAGAACCTTTTCACTTTAAGGCAAATAACATGAGGACACTCTGACTATGGCAATTTACATTTTGATATTTTAACCCTAGAGTCATAGATTGTGGAATTCATTCACACCCATTCATAGTTTTTGTAGCCACACACTCAGTGCTCAATGCAGAAATTCTTCACATCGCAGAAAAAGAAATCCCATCCAGAAAAAATTAAGATATATTATCTTCCATATTTAGCTTTAAGGTAGAGCACCCCCCCCACTCACGATACTATGTCACTATAACAGCAGAAGTGGTTATGCTGTGTAACAGCCACACTTTATTGCTAACATGTTTGTTATCACATCTTGCTGTAGTCTTCACATTAGTATTTTCCAAAAGATAGAATATCAAAGTTCAAAATAATAGGCTACATTGTGCATGTGTCCAACCAATCTCTTTGTTTGTACTTCAACACAGGCACTCTCACAGTTCAGTGAGACGCACCCAAGATCTGTACAGTCGCTTAACGCTGACCATTTACTATTGCCAAAGAACGGATGGGAGTCCAGAATCAGACAACTAAGTTTGCCCATAAAATTATTCTTCCTAAATGTAACTTTCCGTCCGATTTTCTTTCGCACAATAAAAGAGTGCTTTAGTGAAAGTGTGCCGTCATGCCTGAGGTGTGAGAGACAAAAACGCAAAGGCAGCATAAACTACTCTGTCAGTCAATACAATTGATAGTATTAGTATATTATAAATGATGAAAATCAATGTTGTAAGTTTGGCACCATCTATCCAATCCCCTTTAAATCTCATGTACACTGCTAGCAATTTAATTGAAAGATATCATTTCCGACATGTCCTTATTACAATTATAATCATTTGCCATTTCAATCACGTTCTAGTGTTGGATATTTGAAGACATTACTTTAGTTAAACATTACTTAATTACCTAATGAAATACCTTTATCACTGAAGAGGTCATTCACCCACAAGGTAAGACCCCTCTTCAAAAAGGTTTGCTACTTCCTGACTGGTCAGAGCTTGTGACATAAATAATGGAAAAAAATGGTTTGCGAATACAAATTAGCAGTTTGATATCCTCCTATTGCCTCATCAAAATGAGTTTAGCAACAAACCCTAATTACACAACCAAATGATGTATTATCTTCATTTTAGCATAAATAACCTAGCCAATATTCCATACATTATGAAACACATATAGTAGACCTCAAAACATCACTCAGTGTTATACTTGTTACGACCTACCCATCACGAGAACCTCCTGTACTGCCACACACCCACGGATGAGCAAGCTTTTAACCAGCACGCAGGAATGTCACCAAGCTCTACCGACCAGTGAAGGACGCGGGGCGTGTAATGGCAGCCATCTGGCCACACGCGAGGCCGCTCGAGCCGGAACGCCCCAACCTTCAGTCCCGTTTCCCGGGTGCGAGCGCCCGCGGTTACGCGCGATCAACAGCAGGTGGCGCTGGAGCGGGGCTTCCTGTGAAGGTTGACGGTGTCCGTGGGGATGAGGTGCTCCGCCCTCTCGTCCATGGCCAGGACGCGGCGCACCGCCTCCTCGAAGGCCGCCGCCACGTTGGTGGCGTCCTTGGCGCTCGTCTCGTAGTACGGGTAGTCCCCGTTCTCCCGGCACCACTGCAGCGCGTCCTCGGCCGACACCTGCCGCTCCGTCACATCCAGCTTGTTGCCCAGCACCACGAAGGGGAAGCTCTCGGGCTCCTTGACGTCGGCGTAGTAGATGAACTCCTTCTTCCAGTTGCCCAGGTTGAGGAAGCTCTGGCTGTCGTCCACGCTGAAGGTGAGCAGGCAGCAGTCCGAGCCCCGGTAGAAGGGCGTGCGCAGGCTGCGGAAGCGCTCCTGGCCCGCCGTGTCCCAGATCTGCATGGTGACCAGGTGGCCGTCCACCTCCAGGTCCTTGTTGAGGAACTCCACGCCGATGGTGTGGAAGAGGTGCGTGTCGAACTTGTTGGTGACGTAGCGGTTCATGAGGGAGCTCTTGCCCACGCCGCCGTCCCCCAGCAGGATGACTTTCAGCAGGGACGACTTCGCTGCCATGGCTGTCCGAGGGGGAGGGGGGGGGCTCTTCCTGAACGCGACGCAACCTGGAAGGCACAGCAGAGAGGGCAAAACTGCTAAACTGCAGCAGTCTGCTGTTCTTACTTGACCACAGGGCTGTCTCTCATCTACATCCTGGATAGACCTTCCTGTTTGCACTTCGCAGTAAGTCAGTTACAGCCATTACTTCCTTCTGGAAACCGAGAGCAGCCTGTCATCAACCACTGACGCAAATCAGCTTTCTTTACTGTGTCATCCTTAGCAGATCAGGGCTATCCTGATCACAGACACACACAGCAGCGGGGCTCAGCATGCCCGAAGTGATAGATGCAAGCCATCTCTAAACGCTCTTAGAAACAACAAATATGAATCTTTTATATATCAAATATGAACATTATATTTTCACAGGAATAATCTGCTTTTGAGTTTCAGGACTACATCTTTTTTTTTATCAATAAGAGGCACATGATATGGAGAAGATCACATGATTTGGCAGTTGACAGTCACGTACTAGTAACTGGCCCCTAATTATGGAGCTCTGCAGCTAAATCTATTATTATTAGTATTTTACTACTCGCATGGTGTTGAGGCAGATGTCTCAGTTTTATCAGAATCTAACCACCTCCTTACAGTATTTCTATACTAAAAAAAAAAAAAAAAACAGTATAGTAAAAAAATAAAATATTATCATTAAATCACTGAATCACATTGTGTTATCACAAACCCTAATCTAACACTGAAAATAACTGTACATATCTGCAAATTGACTATGATTAAGCAGGTATTTTGTAAATTTATATATGCTATGTCTATAAGCCTATTCTCTATGACAAATCGTCAAAGCCACAAAACTGGAAATAACTTTTTCGGGAACAAAACAATGTCATAAAAATGTTTAAAACTGTTCCCAAAGTAACAGCAAAATACTATCCAAACATTTTACTTAGCCTGATTTTCCAGCTGTCAAACCAAAATACATGAAGACAGCATGATGTTAGTTTAGAGTGATTAGGTTTTCTACGTCAGAACTTGGACGTCTCTCTGGTCAAACTCATGCCAGAGATATAATACGTATTGCGAGATGGATTTTTTCAAGTGCACCCAACACATTCTAGATCTACGGCCTAATATGCCGGGGATTTTTCCATAATTTTGACCAAATCGTTGCTCTTTTCATTACTCTGGCTTACATAATGTCACGAGTTTGGTGGTGACAAAACTATGTGCAGGCCTGAGTAAATGGGGAAAAAAGAGGCTGCTTAAACGCTAATCAAATCTGAGGTAAAACTACAAAGTGGAGGCTTTTACTAGCCCCCCAGGGCTTGTGTAATTAGTATTAAATACTAGTACCTGATTAATCATGCAAAAAGTAGTCTTTTCTACAGTATTTTCTATTGGTTTATAAAAAGGAAAATCGACACCATGTAGCTGATGACCACCTTGAGTTGTGCCACCGCTAAATAAAATGTATGGCAATAAATGAAAAATTGAGAATAGAGCCATGATAAAGAACGTTTTCTGTAATAGTTCAGATTAATTAAATGGTACCATCAAGTCTCAGAAATATTATGATAACAGTAACAACAATAATACAATAATAAAGTAATCCAGTACAAACACTACAGAAAGGCAAAAGGGCCAAAAATTTTTACCTTTATTGTTCTGTGTAGCTCATCATTCACGACCTGAAGGAAAAGTGGTTGCAGGTTAGTTTATTCACATCATGATAAGGCTTTTAAAGAATCGAGACAGATAGTGGATGAGACCTGACTGTTACTGATACCAAAGATAGGACACCAGGTCAACATGATAATTCCTGTGAGAGCAAACTCTCTGGGGTCAATTTTACTTAACCCCAAGATTGTTAATTGTAAATTCTGTCAGATTAACTATAGAAACATATGCACATGTAAAATACAGCTCACCTAAGTCAACTGACCAGTCCACAGCTGGTAAGTTATATCACTGATCTTTCAGTGAGTAAGCTATCTACTTTAAAAGGCAGCTGCTGAATGTGCTGAAAGTAGACACAAAAAACCAAATCTCACCTTCCTGTCAACCCCAATATTACCACCTAGTATCCAATCACCAGGACAGGAACTATTTTTTTAGGGCAAAAATGTTTGCATGACAGACTGAAAATCCACTGGTGTATTCAAGGTCACACAGTCCAAACATTTACCATTCAGTGTCAACTCCATGACTTATCAGTATTTGTTTTAGTATAGCCTACCACTGCAATATCATATATGAACAACCATGGTTAGCTAATAATATGAAAGCACTACATTCCTAGCTAACACAAAAGAAATAGGCTAGTAAACTACGAAGCATAAGCACAGAATTGAATGGCATCTTTCTCGTGAAATAGCGAGTATGGTTAAGTGTAAAATTAAAAACAAAACCCCAACAGGTAACCTTCAGCCCTAAAAGTAGTAACTTAGTCGACAGTGACAGAATGGGTACTATCGAGCAGCAACTGTACACCCTTTTGAAAATGAACCGCTTTAAACACAGTATCAGGACAGACTAGTTTATCATTTACTTTCTACTCATCACATACGTCTATACACATACAAGCATACAGACGGGGCAGGAAAGAGAGAATGGACTGATTTCTCAGGGAACTCTAGGTGGATTCCAGATGTCCACCCACAAAAATCTGCCTCACATTTCCAGTCTGACAGGGTGCTATGATTCACCTCCCACCTTTTTCATTTTTGGTGAAACATGAAACTATTCTGTGTTTAAGCAGGAATTAACACCAATATTCAAGGTGAGCAGTGCTTGGTACAGCAGCAGAATAAAGACCATTCACACCAGCGTTCAAGACACTAGCTCTGAACACTCACCCCCGTTACAGTATGCTGACAGCTCTGTGTGTCTCTGGAGCAGCTAACCATTCTGTTATTCCTGATTAAATTATGGTCTGGAATCTGGCAGCACCTTTTTTTACTTACTTAACCTGTGTACTATACAAACACACACATGGACACCTTATCTGAAAACAAAGCTCACTCCATGAAAACTGAATTAGTTTAAACCTGACTGTTGATTCTGTTGATCATGTCAGCTCCCTTTCGAAACCCTTTCCCAGCATGACACACATTGTACCTACAACGGACAATGTAAAGATAACCAAGCCACCACCTTCCACCATGACGCAAGAGAAAACATTTCTACCAGGTTTCTAGACAAACTGACACGTCCGTTGTTCACATTATCACATGTCTGCCAGCAACTGCTGATGCTCAAAAGATGATAGGGCAGAGGACAAATTCAAAGCAGACAGTGGGACAGAGCAATAAAACTAACTACTGCTCTGGAGAGTTAATTTGCTTAACAAATACCCTTACTATAAGATTACACACACACACTCATATGCATATATATATATATATATATATATATACACACACATACATACATATACATACATACATACATACATACATATACATATATATATATATATATATATATATATATATATATATATATATATAGAGAGAGAGAGAGAGAGAAAGAGAGATGAGTGTCTGTACATAAGATTCAACATTCAAGATTCTGAGGTTTTAATGCAAAAAAAAAAAAGACAAGAGACCAATAACCAGTTTGCATATTTTTAATCCTGTTACTCATTTAAAACTTGCCTTAATAACTTATCTGTAGACCAGGAAAACCATATATTACCTGTATTATTCTTACTCATTTATGTTTACAACAGACACAAAATAGGACTCAGTTCAGAGCATTCTTCACTACCTGTGCTATTACGTAGTCACACACATTCATTTTTGTTTGAGCAATCTGCTCTGATGTCATTGCACAGTTCCGGGTAGTCACCTCCAGAAGAGGATTAAAGGAGGTACTCAACCTGACCTGGGGGTCAAGATGCATGGGAAGCAAACGAGTGTTGCCAGTAAGACTGATGGTGCGGCTAAGCCTCACATGGGGCGTAGCACACACGCAAAAATTCTGTGGTAAAATATTTTTGCACAAATATTATTTTGATTTATTTTGGCATACTTCATAGCTCAACTTGAAAAGTACTGAAGATAACATTTACCTACACTAGGGCTGCAACTAACGACTATTTTGATAGTCGAATAATCTATTGATTATTGAAAGGAATAATCGACTATTCAGATTATGAATCACACAATTAGGCTACTCAATGGCCCTTCTTTAGCGATCGGTTTTTAAATTTAGCTTGAGGTTGTTTTAGGCAACAATAAAGATGAGAACTTCATTCAAAAATATGTTTTTTAATGAATGGTTACTAGGACTAATTTAGTGAGGGCAGCTGCTTGCTGGGGAGTACAAGTCTGCTTCGTTTGAAGAAAGCCATCCATGGTAGCATTATGAGAAACCCATAACTCGTTCGAATTCATTCCAATGCAACCCACATTGGGCATGTACGCATAGACACGAGTTGTAGAAATCTTTCGCGATTTAGAAAGTATCAAATAAATGTCGCCATGACAACAATGCAATGTTTAAGCAGAGAAATTCTAAACAGCAGACGGGCTCTGGTTTAACATTGTAAAGTTAGGGCACATTTGGAATGTGAACAGGATAGTTGTGAATAATAGGTTATTTGCTACACTGTATATTCAATGTCATTAATAATTTATTGATCAAGAGAAAATGTATGTCAAAATATAAAATGTTACAGCTCATAACGTGAAGTAACATGGCTTTTAACATTAATATTAGCTATGCTAACTAGCTAACTAACGTAACGAGACGAGTCTTCATCATCCAGAGAGCCAGTGTGCCACCTCTTCAGGTGCTCGAGCATAACTGATGTGCTCCCATGCCAGGCAGGGTCAGGTTCAGTGAAAAACACACTCGATGATGTCACAAACTTATCGACAATAAAATTCGTTGGCAATTAATTTGGTCATCGATTTTTCGTTGCACCCCTACATTATGTATTCATTTGGCTGATATCCTTACCCACACTGACTTAAAAAGAGTGCATTAAAATAGGGTTAAACAAGCAGCTCTATGAATTTTATATATCCACAATTCAATGAGAAATGTCTCTCTAATTCAGTGTGGAGATACACTATATGGCCAAAAGTATTTGAACACCCCTCCTAATTACTGAGTTCAGGTGTTTTAGCCACACCCATTGTTAACAGGTGCATAAAATCAAGCGCATAGACACAGACATAGACAAGCACATAGGAAGTAGAATGGGTCGTACTGCAGAGCTCAGTGACTTTAAACATGGTACTGTCATAGGATGCCATCTTTGCTATTCGCGAAATTTCTGCCCTGCTAGATCTGGCCCGGTCAACTGTAAGTGCTATTATTGTCAAGTGGAAGTGTCTAGGAGCAACAACAACTCAGCCACGAAGCGGCAGACCACGCAAACTTACAGAGTGCTGAAGTGCGCAACACATAAAAACCGCCTATCCTCTGCTGAATCACTCACTATAGAGTTCCAAACTGCCTCTGGCTGCAATATCAGCACAATGGATGACGGATGAATCTGGGTTTGGCGAATGCCAGGAGAGCGCTACCTACCGGAATGCACAGTGCCTACTGTAAAGGTTGGGGGAGGAGGGATAATGGTCTGGGGCTGTTTTTCAGGGTTTGGGCTAGGCCCCTTAGTTCCAGTGAACGGTAACATTAATGCTACAGCATACGAAGACATTTTACACAATTGTATGCTTCCATCTTTGTGGCAACAGTTTGGGGAAGGCCCTTTCCTGTTCCAGCATGACTGTGCCCCTGTGCACAAAGCAATGTCCATAAAGACATAGTTTGATGAGTTTGGTGTGGGGAAACTCCAGTGGCCTGCACAGAGTCCTGACCCTCAACCCCACTGAACACCTTTGGGATGAATTAGAATGCCGACTGTGAGCCAGGCCTTCTCGTCCAACATCAGTGCCTGACCTCACAAATGCTCTTTTGGCTGAATGGGCACAAATTCGCACAGACACACTCTAAAATCTTGTGGAAAGCCTTCCCAGAAGAGTGACTGTTATAGCTGCCAGGGGGGGGCAACTCCAAATTAATGCCCATGGTTTTGGAATGGGATGTCCAATAAGCTCATATACAGTAGGTGTGATGGTCAGGTGTCCACATCCTTTTGGCCATATAGTGTATGTATAATGAGCCAAAAACAATCACGGCGGTTGACATCTGTGATTCAGATGCAGTAGTTATTATCTACAATTCAATAACATACACATACAATTGGATTATGGGTATATTAACCTTTCTGTGGCCATCCAAACTCAATGTGGATGTCTAGAACTGCCAATATCCAGAAATGGATTAGATACATCTAAAAGATATGTCACTGCTTTTGCATCTGAAGTGCAATTACCAGAAATGGGACAATCTATGGCTCCTTTGGAACACAGTGATCACTGTGGTATGCTCTGTCTGTAAAATGAACCTGCATTGTAACAGTGAATGTGTGATATAAGAGTCATCATGATACCAACTTCATTGAGCTGACTGCTTCCTTGACTGACTCCTAATGTATTTTGCTAGTAGCAGAGTAGCCACTTACCTTGGAATTCCAAAAAAGGAAGGAATTGTATGTAGGCCTAAGTGACTATTACACAATTTTAGTTAATCTATGCTTTCTGTTCTGAGCTGACAAATGCACCCGTGGCTAAAGTAGTCACATTCCAATCCCCCCAAACCTCCTCATCACCTCCTCTCATTTAATGTAGGAGGGCTTCAGATTGGTGCAATTAGAAAATCAATTATCCAATTTGCCAGCTAGGTAAATTTGATGTTAAGGAAACAGGCATACATATTCAGGACCCTAGTTTAGCAAACGAATTCCAGAAATGACCTACCTAAGCAAGTAGCAATGCCTCATTTTGCTGCGCGGTTGTACAAGGTCGGGCAGCTAAACACATGACTTTCTATAATAACATTTTCTGGGAAAACAAATGTGAGGCACGCTACAAATCTAGACTGTGCGCCGTAGTAAAGTCTCTGGAAAAAGCCCCTCCTCACTCAGCGGGTCTGGGTCATGTGATGCTACCGACGGGGTTCTGGAAGTCACAAGGTTTAATATAGCTACACGCTTCATGAATTATGATACAGATGTAAGCCAGGTGTAGCTAGCCAGGAAACTAGCATGCAGTTATCAAGCTTCCTAGGAACAAAAGTTCAGGCTGTGGGCGACAGCATCCGATAACAACTGCTACAGCAATTGGCAAGCAGTCTGTATTTTATCCTCATGTCTAGGTAGTTTTTTAGCTAATTTACTATTTACTAATATATTAGCTTAACGATCGTTGCAGGACTTAGCGAGGAAGGTTGTTTGGTAACTTTTATATAGTAAGCCTACATTAGAAGTATCGCTGAGTATTGCAGGAGGAGGTTAGTTTCGTAGAGGGGGATTCTATCAGTTTATGTAGCTAGGGAACGTTAGCTAACAATAAGTTATATTGAATTTTTGAGGTATGAGCAGCGGGTCGGGATCACCATGCTGGTGGCGATGTCAAGCCAGCAGCCGAAGAATGTAGCAAATGGATTGCCAATTTTCATCTTCACGGTGTTTTACGTTTTGCGCGATCTTTCAGGAACACACCTAGCTAGCTAACGTTAGCTACTCTCTACTCACTTGATGACGTACCAGTTAGCGATCTAACCCAAAGCCAAGTAGCTAACGTTAGCTAGCTAAGTAATATTTACATAATATGAACTGGCTTGGCCTATTCTTAATACATCGTTACTTTCCCAAGTCTTCCTTGTGGCTACCTATGTTTACAATACACCTCGACTACATCTAACATTACATAATGAAATAAACACCATAAAGTGTAAACTCTAAACGCTTGCTAACTGGATGAAGCTAAAGTTTCCACTATTTAGTTAGCGTACTAGCGACTGAAAGTAAACCTCCTCAAGCTCGGAAGTTATTCGTTAAAAACCGAGGAATACAGTCAATCAAGCAATATTAGTTGGTGAAATTAAAAACAAAAATACTAGAAAACTAGAAGTATGTTCGGGACTCTCAAACCGGCCTTGCTCTAGCCAGCTAGCCATCAGCTACCATTACCTAGCAAACGTTAGCTAATGGCGATGCAGTATCTTAACGCAGCTAGCTAACTACAGTCGATAGCTAGCTAACACGCTAACCGGACATCGAGCAAGCTTGCCAGCGTTGTCAAACTACAATGTCATGCATCTGAGAGCCAAAGAAAGTGTGTCTTACCTTTGCCTTTCACTGAAATACAATTCTAAATTTTCAGTTTTATTTTAAGTCTCTAATTTGTATCGTCTTTTCCTTGTCTACGGTTAGTTCCTGCGTCTCGTTGCAGTTCATCAGTGACCTGCTGTTGTTAGGCAGGCCTAATTCGCCACTGACTCTCATGTGATCACTCTTAGTCACTCCTACTGGCGCTCCACCGGCGGGGGCATAGCTGCAGGACGGAGTTGTAGCCTGTGGCTGGAGCTGTCGTTATGGGTTCCAAGCCATGGGTATTTGCATGCGCTTCTTTTATAAACGACTTAACGTCACATTTGCATTTATATTTACATTTAATAATTTGGCAGACGCTTTTATCCAAAGCGACCCAAGTGTGGTAGAGTCCAACATAAGCAAAGAGCCATATAATAGAATAATAATATTCTAACAATATTAGAAGCAGTCAACAATATTAGAAGCGTCCTCGTTGGGTTTTTCAGGCAAGATCATATTCCCTAACCCTGAATGGACGTGTTTTGCACACTCCACGTAAACGATTATACTGATTTGCACATAATGACCAAAACTCAACAGCTTGAGGAACTGTTTCTAACCCTCAAGTAACTTCAACATTTTGAGGAAGGACAGTGCTTTATGTAGGCCTACACTTTTTAAATATCCCTCCAATGTATGTGATCAAGGAGATATGTCTGCAAATTACTTATTTACCTTTTTTTTAACAACTGTGTTGCACAGATTGACAGCAAACTGATTTCAGTCAAATCCAATTTTCCATCCACAAGTGGATAACAGTAGTGAGAACCTTGCCAAAAACATGTCTGAATTTTGTTTATGGAAGTTCATGCTGTAGCTGTCCATCTAGATATTCATGTGTGACACATTGTCTTTCACCACCTGATTCTGCCCTTGTAACATATTAAGGACATTTACGTGAATTGGACTGTTAATTGAATCCCCCCAAGGTAGTGAGATTGATTCCCAGATACTAACTGTGTAAATGTGTCTGCTCTGTCAGAGCAATGTTCAATGATAACATCACAGGACGGTGTGAAATGTGTCCACTAGCTACTGCTATCAGATGCTAGTTAGCCTTAGGGTTACTCTGCCCTAACTGAAAAACCTCATTTGAATATCCAGGTCAGGCTGTGCCGTAGGGCTGTGTACATGCAAGTATTTTTTTTTTTTTTTTGAGCACAATGAAGCACAAAGTGATCATTTTGAGACACAGACTAGATGTGTGCTTACTGAAATGCAGCAGTATGGTGATCTTATGCAGTCAGTGCCAAGTGGTGTTTTAAAATCAAGCTCAGGATTTTACCTGAAATTTTAAAAAGCAAAGCTGTGGGTAAACTCTCACCCAGCAACTATGAACCTGAAGCTGCAGAATACAAACACTCCAAGTCACTTTTGAATCGGTGCCTGTTACAGCATTGAATAATGGCAAATCTTAATCTGTTTCATTTCTTTTCTGCCCGTTGTGAATGGGAAATCCCCCACTGAGCCGAGTATGGTTTCAGAAATATTTTAGCACTGTGCATGCTTCTTATTTCACGCAGCCTTTTTTAATGCAGCTGTTTAATACATCCTACTTATTTCACAGTTCATGTTGAACAGCATACTTCTAAAGTAGGGTGTTGTCTGGAATGTACAGTGACTTTCTTCCAGGATCCAACATACATAATTATAAAATGATGGTGTCACAGAGGCTGTCCAAATCTCAGCCCTGCGCAACATCTAAGGAATGGCAACTCAACATAACATAATATACATAACATAACACATAACACATCATTTAGTTATAATAAGGGGTTCACCTTATAGACTGGACATAAACCCATTTCATGTTAATCTCCTCAGGGCTAGGTTTCTTTCCAGTATTTCAACACAGTGTGGCATTTTATATGTTTGGAAAGGGTTAATGTGGGAGCGAGTTTCTGTTTATCACAGAAACATATGATATATTTTCTGTTTGTTTCCATTTGTTTTTTTATGCTTGTTTCAAATTGTTTCAATTTAGATTTTATTCAAAATATCGTGACAGCATCAAACAGTGACTCATTATTTTCTTGGTAGAGTACAGTTTGACAGGGCGTTACTTCCACTTCAGAACACAAAGACCATACATAAGAGGCAGGGGAACTAATGTAGCAGACAAACAATGCCATGGCTTAATGAATCAATCTATTGAATGTACCTAAAATGCAGGACAAACACTGCCACCTACATATGTACACTCAGCGTGCACCACTCCCTTCAAAACAGAGCAAGGCAAAATGAACAAATCAAAAGTTTTTGACCTAATTCAGTCAAAGTTGCACTTGTAATCAAACAATACATCGTTAGTCCCTTTTAGACAGACCACTTTGATCAAATCGATCACAATAAAGTCATGTTTTTCTTTTACATATTGTTAGCGACTCTCTAAAAATGCACATTTTAACTGATCAAAAACCACATAAAGGATCATTTTAAAAGGAAATCTGTTTTGAAGGGTAAAACAGTTTCATTTTGAGAATGTTTGAGAATGGTTGTTTCAGTAGATTTTAAGAGCTTGTTTTATGAAATGTTGTATGATGAACAAATGTTGTATGAACACAGTTCTCAACTGCAAATTTAAGCACACATACTGAACCATGTTCAGAGCATCTATAAAACTCTTCTCAGACTTCAGGAATAAGTAGGTGAGACACACTCATGGGAAGCAGTGGAAAAAAGACAGCAGATTACTAAACTGATCAGTTGAAAAAGAATGTCTGTACATGTTTAGATGTGGTTTGTCATTTTCTGTATGTACTGTTGTTCATTTGGCCTTATATGTACCTTTGCTTTGAAGGTCATCCTGGGTCCCCTTTGCTAATGTATTTCACTGCATACAACCAGAAACTGTTTGCCACCAGAGGCATATACCAGGGGAGGAATGTCAGAGCATTCTTATTTTAAACTAGGACTCTATCCACTAATGAAAGGTGATAAAATAATACAGGAAGAATGCAGCTCATGGTAACTGCTTGATGGCTGGGGGACTGGCTGCAAATAGATGTTTTGTTTGGATATTAGGAAGGAGAGAAAGACAGGGGGAAAGCGAGAGGAGGACTGAATGGAACAGAATAGCAAAGCAAGTGAGTACAGAATTACAGCATCAAACAAAAAGGGTGAGAAGCAATGACAGGATCTGTGGGCATGGAGGCCATCTTAACCTGTCCCATCCCTTTAGGAGCAGGATCTGACTGAAACAGGAAACAGTTGAGATTTAGATACCCTCAAACTCAGCATCGCTATAGGATAATGTACAATTTAATATAGACTTGAAGATTAATGTTGTGTCTGATTCCCTGACAAAATGTGGTAGGCAATTCCATAGAAGAGGGGCTCTGTGTGAAAAGGCTCTACCACCAGACTCTTTTTTCTATCCTTGTAACAACCAAATAGCTAGTCTCTTGTGAACACAGTAATCTAAGGGGGATTGGAGGGGATTAGGAGATCTCATAAATAAGCAGGTGCAAAACCATTTAAGTCCTTATAGGTTAAGAGCACCAGTTCGCAACCAACCCGTTATTTTATTGGTTGCCACTGAGGTAATATTAAATGGACTGTAATATGGTCTCTTTTGTCAGAATAGTAGCATCATTTTATTGATAGTTCTGCCCAACACCCGAAAGACGGACATTGCAGGACAGTAATCTAGGTGTAAGAAAACAAAGTTTTTCTGCATATAATAGACAAAGAGAAGGTCTAATCTTGGCAATGTCTCTGAGGTGAAAACAGCCTCTCTGGGAGTGGTCAAAGCTAAACTCAGACTTTACCTCAATGATTTGAAGATTTCTATAGCTCAGGCCAATCATACCTACACTATATGGCCAAACGTATGTGGACACCTGACCATCACACCCATATGAGCTTATTGGACATCCCATTCCAAAAACATTGGCATTAATATGGAGTTGCCCCCCCTTTGCAGCTACGTGCTTCAGCACTCGGCGGCCCCGCTCTGTAAGTTTGCATGGTCTATCGCTTTGTGACTGAGCTGTTGTTGTTCCTAGACACTTTCACTTGACCATAGTAGCACTTACAGTTGACCCTGTCAGATCTAGCAGGGCAGAAATTTTGCGAACTGGCTTGTGGCAAAGATGGCATCCTATGACAGTGCCACTTTTAAAGTCACTGAGCTCTGCAGTACAACCCATTCTACTTCCAAGATTTGTCTATGGAGATTGCATGGCTATGTGCTTGATTTTATGCACCTGTTAACAATTGGTATGGCTTAAACCTGAATCAATAATTAGGAGGGGTGTCCGCATACTTTTGGCCATATAGTGTATTTTATTTAATTTTAAAGGAAATAAGATATTAGTCAAATTTTCATACCTATAAGACATTGTGCTTCAGGTTTCATTGACCCATAGAGCTGTGTCCCATCAGCTAAATCTATAACATTCATTCCTTGTTTGGACATGATATCTTGAAGTGGCAGCATATGAAACAAAAGGAGTACTGTAAATTCTGTAAGATGTTGGATCTAATTTTAAATTGGAAGAGTCACTTCATATAGCTGTATATATTGAACACCACCTGAGCCAGGATAATTCACTTTAGACCAACAGTACTTCAAAATCTCTCCAAAATGATCTGGCAATAATTGGTCCAAAGACAGGATTCAGGTCAAGAGGCATAAGTTAATCCTTCTTCATAGTTCTGTGCTATGACTTGATATAAAACCTGAGCGAAATGTCTCAATGGTGTCATTTGAATTTAAGAAAGACAAAAACTAGTGGTTACAATATTCTCAATTTTTGAAAACAAATTATATTTTTAAATATTAAAAGTGGTTGTGTGTGGGTATGTGTGTGCGTGTGTGTGTGTGTGTGTGTGTGTGTGTGTGTGTGTGTGCGTGTGTGTGTGTGTGTGTGTGTAAGTGTGTGCCTCTGTGTGTCTGTGTGTATGGATCTAACTGGACCCTCATAGGAGTTCAGCAGAGGACCCGAGTACTCCTTACAGCAGATTATGTGGTCACATGTTCTCCACACAACACTGGTCACATGCATCAAGAAATGCAATATAAGCTGTTGGTACTCCAGATAAATCTATTACTAGTACAACAATTTCTATATGATCTATGTGAGGCCATTCACACACAAAAAAATATTTCATTACGTTTCTGTATTGTGCTCCTATTCTGAAGTTGTAGAAATCTGTTTTTCATTGAATGTTCATACAATACATAAAAATGTATTATATTAATGTACAAATACAAATAACTAAATCAGCCATTCAGAATCATTTAAGCCAAAGTGTGTTTTAATGTTTCTCTTTGCTTAAGTTATCCAATGTCCTTATATGAATTATGTGTATTACAAACAAGAAACAAACATTCCACATATACTACACAGCCAAAAGTATGTGGACACCCTTCCTAATTATGTTTGGAATGGGATGTCCAATAAGTTCATATACAGTAGGCGTGATGGTCAGGTGTCCACGTACTTTTGGCCATATAGTGTATATAACAGTTGTGTGCTAAATAAACAGCTAAATGAAGTCCTCATTCATTAACAATGGCAATACAAAAACACATGTACATAGACCAAAATCTAAAACAGTTATGTGCAGTGATGTTTTCTGTCCCATTCTTGTCCCAGTCCCTCATCTTTAGGGGTGATGTTGCATGCCTACACAGGCAGAAGCATGAACTCAGTTGCCTGCAGCATTGTATGTGTCCTTGCCTTCCCCTCTTCAGTGTGGAATGTCCCACTTTTACAGCCTCTTCATTGTAGTGAATGTACACTGTTGTGTACCTTGCACCAGACACATATTTATCTGGTTTACAATAGGCTATTTTTTCACAGTGGTTAGTGGTCTATCTACCTAATGTTTCCTACACCAAGTTTCTTTCAGGATCTAATATTTTTTTCAACAAAAAGTCTAATTGTGTGGTCAGGCCCCACACCCCATCTTCAAAATTTAATTTGCTTATAGAATATAGAGTAACTAAATAACGGTGTTAAGTTTGGTCTTCAAAGTTGCCAGTGTCTTATATCTCCATCTCAGGTTAGTTTGTTGGAAAGTTGGAAAGTTAATTTATTATCAGATTAAGTCAATGAATGCAAAAACCCATAAAAAATATTTTATTGTAGTACAGTATTAAAGCTTAAATTACAACAGTTATGCATAGCTAATGTTAATATATTTAAACAGACACATAAATGAGCAATGTTTTCACATAAAGTCTTGAGAATTAATCCAATATTCAATACGTTTTTTTTGTGCTCTATGTAGCCAGACGTGATGATACACATCTGAAGCATTTTATTTATTTTATTATCATATACTACATTGCAGCATGTTACATAAAATAAACCAAATTATTCCTGCTGACAGCAAAGAAATAATGTCTAGCTACCTTTTTGTAGTTTATTCAGAAACCGAGATTTGAATTTAAGGCTCTTAGCCATTATGGAAACAACACTTTGGATTGTTCAGTGTTTAGCACTTGGTGGATGCATTTATGAGAATTCCTTACTGCTTTTATGGCTGTGAGAACAGGAAATAAGGCATGGTCACAGTTCCCTTTTTTTTTGGAAAATGTGCAGACAAAGATAATTCAGCGCCTCGCAGTGTCAGCTGTACCCGACACTTCACTCTGTGTGAAAGGTACAGATGTACTGCAGAACACTGCACATATTATTTTGAATTTATGCTTGTAGACATACACTGACAGTGAAGATTTCATATACAGTACGGTGTGGATTTTGTTCCTTAGTTAATGGCAAAATGCATGTAAACATTTACATTCCCTCTGACTATAAATTTTGTTTCTGAAGGTAGAGACAATGGTCAGTTGGGCCTGTCTCCAATGTGTGTCAAACACAATGCTCCGTATGCTAGTGAGGTGCAGTGCTGCTTAAAAGATAGCAGATTCATCCTCCTCTTGACAGGACCCAGAGGTTAGAACCACATTGTCAATTCCGATCTCTCCCCCAACTCCATTACCACGCTCCGCCTCAAAGATAATCTGTTGGACAAGAAAAGAGGAATGACACAAATAAATCCATTACTTGATATTTTAAAAAATACTGTTGACAGCCTCATCCAAAGTAGCTTGTATTGGTACAGTCTCATATGTACTGATAGAACCAGAATTAGGTACTGTGCTCACAGGTACAGCAGCAGTGCCCCACCTGGGAATTGAACTAGTGACCTCTTGGTTATGAGCCTTGCTCCAAATCACCATAGGCTATGTTCTATAATGTGTGTTTGATTGCTCACTTACCATCTGGGGAGGCTTTTGCTCCCAGGCCACTGTGATGAGCTCTGTCTGCCAGTCCTGGTTGTGGCTACTGCTCTGTTCCCACACAGGGTATCCGGTATTGTCCAGTAGTACCCTGAGTGCACCCACTTGCTGTCCCACCAGACGGTAATTAAAGGTCAGACAGAAGCCTCCCCTCTGGGCATGGTCATTGAGGAGCAGCTGAAGCCTGGCCAGGTCATTCCTGGTACCCTGGATACCACTCACAGCCATATAGTACTCTTTCCCTGACAGACAGATGCAGAGCATAAATTAACAGGGTGGAAGTCCCAGGAATTCTCTCCCCTTCTCAGGGGTGAACGCACAAAAAAGAAGTCCGGAGATCCCCCCAACCAGACTGCTGTGTTGCTCTCCCAGCTCAGCATGAAACATTCAGTGGTTGTGGTAATCCAGCTGGAACTGGATGCAGGAAGTCATGCAAACCCAGGGCTGATTATATGGCCAGACTGAGAAAGCCTGGCTGAAATATTCACACAAGATACCTATGTTACTCTTTACAAATATGAGTACCATGCGATCCCTGTTACTTGGCATTTGGTCAAGAGGAAGAGTGCCCTCTCCTGGCCCTACAATGCTTAAAGTAACGTTTTCTCTTTTCCTGCAAGGCGTATCCTTCCTTAGTCTGAGCCACAAATGGCCACACATTAGGAGTACATACTAACCTGTCCAATGGAATAAGGCACACATGTAAAGACTTTCAAAATGAAATCATGTCAGAATCCATACAAAAACAGAAACCTACCACTGTCATGGTATGCCACACTCCAGTCAAAGTTGTCTTCCTTGTCCTGCACCCACTCACAAGATCCCTGGTCAAAGGCGCAGTCCGTGATAAACTCTGAAAGGCAGAGTTAAATCTCAGAATTATTTTCATGTATAACATGGTAAAACTCTATTAATGTACACTTGAGATGGGGGTAGAAAAGAGCAAATATCAAGAAAAGTTCCATGTGCCTTAACTTATCAGACCCCTTGAAACACTTTCCATCCACCTAAACACTTTCCATGGGATTCATTTTGAATCAAACTGATTTTTTCCTGAAACATTTATTTCGGCCTCTACTTAGGTATGCCTATTGAATGAGTATTTTGAGGTAAATTCATTATCACGTGAGAAAAGTCTTAGTTTTCCTAGTTTGAAGCATTAACAGTGGTGAAGTTCCATTACCCTCTTGTCCAGGAACTACAGGAATCTTCTTCAACTCTGTCATAGGACCAAGCACAGACTGGAAGTCCCCAGGAACTGGTGAGGAGACAGGCAATCCATTGTTATTCTTCACACAATAATTTTCAAATAGATGGTGGAATTGCATCAATTTGAGATGTGAGTATGTCATGAATGTTTGAATGTTTCACATGTTAAAAAATAACATAAAAAACAGTCCCAAAAGTCCCCCCCAAACTGAGTCTCATCTAGTCTGAACAATATACCAGATGTGGCACAGAAACCAATCAACAGCTTTGACATCATATAGACCTAAAATGAGACTATTGAGATTATTAAAATATATGTCAATAGAACTTAATACAGTCACATTTGCATGTGTATGTGTATGTGTCTGTGTAGTATAAATAATGAGAAGACTTATGTTGTTTCAGTATTGCATAAATGAATTCATGATATGTAAAAATGTGAGCCACCCTCTATGTGGGCCTCTTTTAAGCACACAGTCTTCGTAACTAATGTAAAGTAACTATAGTGAAATGGCAGCTCATTCATCTGAGGTAAAATATTTGGGAGATTTTCCAAATAAAAACAAATAGACAAGAGCTTTTTTATGTACAAGCGCAGACTTGCTCAGCTGTCATTTATCTTTTAGCACTAGGAATTGCAACCACAGAATATTAGGGCTTAGACTCTTCAGGACTTTCCTTCTCTGAGTGGCCTCAGACAACCAGATGTACCCAGTCTTTGCTAATTGAACCTTAACAGCATTAGTGGATGGTTGTTTGAGGGGATTTCGGGACTGATGAAAGATCTAGCAAGACGTGGGTCTGTTTGCTCAACAGCTGTTCTCAGGGGACAATAATAAGAGGCTCAACCTGGGCCCTCTCCGCCCCTGTCTCCCTCCTCAGGCAGAGGGTGTAGGGGGAGCTGTGTCCCAGCCCTGGGGACTTGAGCGCAGTCTGGGTGAAATTCCTCCCCTAAGCTGATGGACGTCTAGGGGCCTGTCTCCGCTTGTTTCCTGAGCTGTGAGGAAACCTGAGCTGCTGTCAGACTCCATCCGATAAAGATCAGAGCCGCCGGCGAGAGCCAGGTTTCTTACTGTCTCAGGGAGACAGTCCTCCACAGGACCAGACTCTGCTCCATGCACATCTGGGGGTGTCATCTCCAGTCAGACAGCTGAGACTAGGCAAACCCCTAAATGTTCAGTGCTTTATCTGCTATTTGGGCCACAGAGAGGATGGGGCTTTCCACGGCTCCTTTGGGGGATAGCTGAATTTTCAGCTGGAATTTGCATGTGTGGCAGCAGTGTGGCACAGTAGGTCCCAAATGTTCAGTTCCCATGTGGGACAATGTTGTTTCACCCTCAGGGAGCATGAAGCAACAGGCCAGGGTCTCCCTTTCATTCACCACTCACTCAGGCACGAACGCCACAGGTTTACTCTGTCTACCAATTTTAGAGCAAACTGCAGCTTTATGTTCTTCTTGAATGTTCTGAATGTAGATGACTGAGGTCCAGAAAATTGACATCACAGTTAATTGTGCAAATAATTGAATTTTATGATTTTTATGACTCATGCTAAATTTAGTCCTGCCTCACTAGGCTTGGATAAAACTGTTGGGAACTTAAAGGAAACTGGACATTAAAGACAACAGAGCTTTGAATGGATCACATTTATAGAGTTATAACATCCCCTTGCCCTTTCAATGAAAAACCTAAAGCAAATCTTGTTCATGGAAGGAAAATCAATGAAGATTCCTCAGCCTTTATCCAGAGGGACTTACCAAGCAGTAACAAAAGTGTCTACTTAGTTCTACTTAGTTTAGTATGGATATCTGTAAACATTTATATTGACCCTGTGGCAACAAGCAAAGTTTGACAGTTTGTGAACAGCTTAAAGCAGATTCAAGAAAGGTTTTAGGATGATCACTTATTCTACCTCGATACTTTCACTGGTTTGTAAAAAGCAAAATTAATACACAGGACATAAAAAAAGAGACTCACCAAAAACATCTCCCCTTCGACTCAGCTCTTCATCGTCTACCTGGTTCTCCTGGTTGTCCTCTTCCTCTTCCTGCTCATCCTCCTCCTCCTGCTCCTCGAAGTTGTCCTGCTCCTCCTCTGCCCCGGGGTTTCCAACGTAGACCTCTCCCTCGTAGTCGAATGGCTGCAGGCGGACCCTGGGGGGTGCAGTCACTGCCGGCTCTGGGATCACGTTCTTGATCCGCTCTCTATCAAGCTTGCTGTCTCCCAAAATCCGAGGCTGCTTCAGAGGGGGGTCGGGAATGGCTATGGGATAAACATAGATTAAAGCTCTGGCACGGCCTGTTGAAACGCTGCACAATAGGTTCTTTTTGGAGTTCATGTGCATGCATATTTCTTTGGACAAGTAAAGCAGCAGGGTGTCAGGCAGTGTCACACTTGTACTTTCCCCAAGAGCACTTCTGTCCATGTTAAACATTCCTAACTGTTGTTTTTTAAAGCCTGTGAGCATGTTGTCAGTTTGCCTTCATGTGATAGGTATCAAAAGACAAGAGGAAGCCCAGAGCAATTAAACTGAAATTGATTCTCAATACTTGATAAGTAAACTTAAGTCATTTTGTCTCCTGTGCTCCAGTAAATATGAGAGTAATAGAATACCAATCTCATGAAAATTATTTTAAACTATAATAATAAATATATCACGTATAAGACTTACATGAATAAGACAGGTAGACATGATGGACCCATCAATTTGAGTAATTTACCTGCTTATTTCCCTGACATATAAGGCATTTTATTTAATCTCAATACATAATTTATTTTGCAATACACATTCAGGAATCTTTCAATTGCCACAGAAAAGCTATGAAATAAATCAATGACGAAATACATACAGTATTTTCTCTACGCTATACACTCTAAACATGGGTAAATAATCCATCTGTTGAACTCTATCCAGCTCATAGCATGCATGCATAGCCAGTCTTATCTTACAGCATACATAACTGGAATGCCAGAGCTTGCATGCTGGGGCCTACTGTACATGTTACAGTGTGGATCAGGCAGTGGAGGCTCATGGGCTTGTAATTGAAGGTTAAAACCGTTAATTGCCCTGAAACTGTGTTTGACTCTTTTGTGTATAGAAAAAGGGAGGCCAATGAGGCTTAGCTATTAGCAGCTGATTCCTTTCAACCTTCATGTAATGTGTCATCATCACCTGTAGCATATGCACAATCAATATTATCAAGTGCAACCCAATCTCTCTGTTACAATTAGAATTATATAAGTGCAGAGAACTAATGCTACTGCATTGAATGAAATCAGGTAAAACCAGAATCAGCTGCTTATGAGTGGTCCTCATTGAAATTGACTCGAAAATGAGCCACAACAGGATGATGGATGCAGGGGTGGTGAGACTCATGGCAGCGGGTAAGGTGAAAGCACAAAGAGCGGGTGCATGGGGTACGCAGGAAGGGGGACACAGGGAAAGCTGAAATCCTTTCATTCTACACACAGTCTCACCATTGTGGATCTCATCTGCACTGCCTTTGTCCCCATCCCAAGACCTTTGATAAAATGGCTTGACTACAAAACAGGAAGGACACAAAGCTCCTAAGTCTTTACTCTCTCTGTCTGCAGTGTGCACTGTGCCATCGACATCAGCAAGAGATCAGGAGTGACTTCTCTCCCGAAAGCATCCCCCTGTCTTTCAGGTTGTGGACAGTTTCATACTATGGCAGATATTTACACAGGTGTCATTTCAATCATGGCCTTTCCCTAACTAGCATCTGCAGAGTGCATAGAGGTCTGGAAACAGGAAACTGGCTTTGGCAGGGCTCGTGTTCACACACGAAATACGTGGCCAGAGCACTACTACAAAGCATGTCTGGCAGAGGGTTTTTTTTTTCTTTCTCAAACATGGATAATCTCTACTGCTTTGCTGTCTTGAAGAAAAATGAATGAATACCATGAAGTCAGTATCATAACCTGAAGCTCAGTCACCTATAGGAGAATATAAGGACCCCTGCATTTTCACATTAAATCCATTCTTAGTGTGTTCCAGATAACATCTGCGTTTTTTTCCCACAGCTTTTGCCTTACCAGAGCACTCGATTCCACTGCCTCTGAATCCTGGCTTGCATTTACACTTGTAGGACCCCTGGGTGTTGAGGCAGTCTGCATGGTGACTGCACTTGTGAGTCCCGCTTGCACATTCATTAATGTCTGAAAGCACAGTGAGTGATACTACTTTATTGCAGTCACAGGAGGATGACTCTTTTCCCAAGCAGATGATGAATGGGATAGTTTATTTTGGAGGACCTTTGTAAATACCAAAGCAGTTTTGAAAGAAAAAAAAGAAAGAAAATTGCTTACTGGGTAAATTCCTTCAAATGTGAATAACATTCCATAAATTATTTTTTGTGATCTGTTTCCAAATTGCTGCTTTGCTGCAATAACACTCATATTAGAATCATACTAATTTAAAAAGACATACAAAAATACTTTCCTTACCTGCACAGTCGTATTTGCCATTAACATACTTAAGGTCAAATCCAGACTGGCACTTGCAGAAGTAGCTGCCAAAGGTGTTGACACATCTTCTGTTGTAGGGACAGAGATTCTTTCCAGATGCACATTCATCTACATCTGGGGTATAATTATGGGGGATGGGTGAAAATGACATAGATTTATTAAGCTCCATGTGAGTGTAGGACTTCAGAGGTTAGTTTCTGAGAGATTTATTGAAATGTTCTTCTCTTATGTTACTATGTGGAACAAAGGTATCTGAGGTTTACTGGATTAAAATGATTTAGATTGTTAGGTCTAGAGATAAGATGAAAAACAGCCATAAAACTTCACACTTTTGAGGATTGATACTGACTTTCTTAATATATTCACTAGAAAACAACTCAGATGAAGAAGCATTTTTGTCATTTTTTTCCAGAAGTACCTCTACCATACAATGGGAGTAAAGGCTAAATGTACTCATTAATTCAATATACAGGAAGGGCAGATTAGCCAAGTTATCTCCTTCATGAACTGCTAAGGACTTGTGATGGAAATGGGAAAAAGCAGTGGTTCTTATGTATCATGAGTTCTGATTCATTTGTCATGTGATCAGCAATAGAGCTATGATTCTTGTGTCATGTGATCAGCAACAGAGCTCTGATTCATGTTCACTGGTCTGCTGGCCCTCATTTGGCTCCTCCAGTCTCTCTCACGCTGGCTACAGTTAATTTTACACCCCCATGTGAATTGCTGTGGGGTTGAACAGCTGAAAGCCAATGGATTCTTTATAGAGCTTTGCAAGAGAGGGGGCCCTCTAATTATGTGTAATAGCTGTCTGTCGTTCATTATTCTCCCAAAGTTTCACCTAGAATAGTCCAGATAAGATGTGCTCACCAACACAGGTCTTCTCATCTGGTCCCAGCTGGAGCCCGGAAGAGGGGCAGAGACAGCGGATTTCCCCTTGGACCTCCTCACAACCGTATTGGCAATGTGCTAGGGCACATGTCCTTGAATCTGCAGGCCCCAACATTAAAGGAGTATCCAGTAAATCAATCAGACAGCAGCTAACAGATTTACTTCAGGATATATCTGGGACCACGTTATTGGGATTAGACCTTTTTTCCACTCCTAATAAATGCTGTTTAGTAACGTTTTAACAGCTTCATCAGCTTCACGGTGTTCAACTCCAGGACCAGAGCCATACAATCCAGATAGGCATTTAAACATATCAAACTACAGAACAGCTAGGTAAGGATTAAACACACAGATTTAAATAATGTTCCAAAATCTATAGCTGAGAGAGATGAGGAAACATCAGAAACATTCCTGCCCCTGCTATACTCACTTGTGCAGGATCCAGAGGGTGTGAGCGTGTAGCCATTCAGGCAGTAGCACTTGTAGCTGCCATGGGTGTTCATGCATCGGTGTTCACATGGACGTGGCTTTAGCCCACACTCATTCAGATCTAGAGAGGTAGTCATCCTGTTACCACTTCCTCAGATTCTGTTTACAGCTTTTTGCATACTAGTCTCTAATATTACCAGTGTTATATAGATAGCTCTATTTATTTCTGGAATGTTTCTCAAATCTTCTTTGAATAACCTCTGGCCTGTCATATTACAGGAAAGATCCAAATAACATTTCTCAAGGTTAACACTTCCAGCACTTCACATGGATTTGCAGCTTAATAATCCTTTCAATAAGGCCATCAAAAATATATTTATTTCTGATTCACTCTTGCATATGGATACCTAGGGCTGAAATATGTAATGTATTTCCAGTTCTCTTTGAACCGTGTGAGGGCCTATGACTAAGTTTCATTCAGATTAGAGAAGCAGGCTCCATAAAGCAGAGGAGAGAATAATAATGATAGCTTTCTCAGAAAGGGGAACATTCTGGTCCAGCTGGTGCGTGGGGAGGGGTTTAGCATTCTAACCAGCTGGGCTGCCCTCATTGTTTTAACTTGAGAGACAGAGAGAGCCCTGCAAGAGATTGTCTTGACCACAGTTATCCTTTCATGGAGAACACTGACCTTGATTGCATGTTTTTCCCGTGTATCCAGGGAAGCATTTGCATTTGTTGGGCCCGATGCACTCTCCGTGCTTGCAGCCATGTTCACACTGAGCTGGTGAAACATTCAGCGGGAGAAAAACACATTAGCCACTGCAGCAGTGGTTGGGAGTCAGATCAACAAGTGTGCTGGCACAAAGCAGGACCCCATATTTCTCATAAGTCAAGGCCAGATTTGTCTTTTTGTTTCCATTTTTTCTTTTGGCTGGTACATCCCAAAGCATAGTTTACTGGCTGGGGGCTGATACAAAAGTCCTTCATTCACTATTTAGAAGAATTTGAGTTTATAGGTGGCATTGCTTGACATAAAAGAGATATTGTTATATATAGAAATCGCTACATATGGATTTCATATTTAGTCCAGAGCCACGAGCTGATGACATTTCCATCTTCCATGATCCAGGAAGTGTGGACTGACCTGTCAGGTTTCTTTTTCTAAATAAAGCTTGTAGTGTAGTATGTTTTGTGAGAAAGGCAACATGAGCCTCCCATGGTTTTTGGTAGGACTTTGAGTAAAGAAAGGCTGGCAGACTTGCTTCATTTTATTACAGGAGGTTCCCAGTAAATTTCATTCAACACAACAACATGACTAAAACCAACTGCTCTTCAGATCATCTCTAGCTATAATGCATAGTCCCACAATCCTTTGTATGTTTATTATTGCAAAAGTGAATGATAATGATCACAAAGACCTTGACCTAATTGTGACTGAGTATCGTCATGGTTGTATGAAGAACTGGAAAGTGACAGGGAGTCCTGGGAGTTTACCTTCACAGTGACCTTTACTATTCTTCTTCCAGCCATAGCAACACTCCAGCGTCCTGCCATAGCGACACAAACCTGGCTGGTTTCCTGCCGAGACCTGCCTGTAGTGCCTGCTGAGGTGAAGAAGAGAGACGAGGGGAGGACTATGGCAAGGAGATACTATTCACCAACAACACAGACAGTTTGCAAACACATTACCCACAATACTTCAGTAAAAAAATCCAGGTGTATAAATGGGTAAATGTGCAGAGACATAACTTATGTACAATGCTCTGGATAAAGACGTTTACTAAACAATTATATAGTATGGAATACCATTTACACTATTACACTAAATTAAATTAAACCTGGAAGTAATACAAGTGAGAAGACCACCATGTGCTTCATCAAACACAGGTCTTAATCTGCATGACGCTAATTACAGGCCTAAAGGTGCGGGAAACAAAGAGGCTAAAAGAGGAAAGCCTTGCTTGGCCCAGCCACAAGAAAGATAAACAGCGTAAAGGTAGAGTAAAGAGATAAAGAGAGTGAAGATCAGCTCTCCATAGAGTGAAATGGATGTGAGCTGTTATTAGGGAAGTGATGAACACTTTTATGAATCCCACAGTCTCCACTTGGTGATCAGTCTCCTCCAGAACATGCCCGTGTTTCTCTCCTGTAGCATATCCTCTGTAATTAACATTTGTTTCCAAGAATCTTCCACCAATATTACCCTCCCTAGTAACAGGGGAGCGTTTTTGTGCAGCGTTTTGTTTCGCTGCACAAAAACGATTTAATATTGAGGATAGAAGCACAATGGCAACTATTAAAAATAGGTGCTTCTCATTTGTTTTATAGTTTCATGTATGGATCAGGCATGGGGTAAAATCTAAATAAAAATGCTCAAAAATGTTACAAACCCCTGTCTAATCCTCAGTCAAAGCTAATGGCTAAAGAGTGGCCATTTGAAACGTGCCATCCAATAACTGTAACCTCTACCCTAGTACGCAGGGCTAAATTAAATGCCCCAGATCTTTGGCATTCTGAGACAACAGGGCCGCTTCCTAAAATGATCCCTGGCTCCAGAGGGACTGGGAGAAACTGAGAACTAAATGAAACCAACCAGAATAGAGTGCTGCCCCCGTGTGCGACAGGTGTCCCTCCAGATATTAGTGGTAGCCATCTGCCGCATTTAGATGCTGAGACCTCCCATGCCTCGCATAGCAGTGCTGCCTGGGCAGACGGCGTGAAAGTGTACACATAACAACATCTTTCCAGTGCAACGAGTGAAACCTACCCCTTTCATCTCAGGTCCACACATACAACCAAAAAGCTGCTGCATCATTCATATTACTTCAGCACAAGTTCAACATGATGCACATACATACACACAAGAACATACTCAGACATATCTAAAGCTGAGTCTCAAAATTTACATTTCAGAAACTATAAAGCAAACAAACAAAAATTCTGTCATGCCGTACAGCTGTGGAGAGTGTGCAGCTTTATGAAATAGTGGGAGATTATTTGGGTGAGGTGGCTTAGATTTCTGGTGTGGTGAGGCTGTTGATTTGACATTTCTGTGACATTTCTTGCGCAATGCCTGATTCACGCAACAGCATACAGCACCAGGTTGAACATCAGAACATAGAAAATATAGATGCAAAAAGTAAACCCAGACTAAATGATTTAAGTTGAGTAATCTGTGATACAGAGAGATGCATGCATTGGTTAACTCACCTGTACAGGTCTGCACTCCCACAGGAGATGCACAGCAGCAAGGACAGCATACTGATCCAGCTGATTGGCCACATGTCTCTGGCTGCTCACAGCAAAAGCCTGCGCTTCAATACAGAGGTTTTCCACTGGCTGGCTGATTGCTTAAATTTTGACTTGTGCTGTTTTCTCCTCCTTCTCACTCCATACACTCGGCAGGGGAGTCTGTGAAAGAGCCCCTGTAAAGCCACACTCGTTGGAGAACTTACACCCTCTCGTCTTTGTTTGTCTGTTTCTTCACTCAGACGTGCTGTGCGTTCTCTCTCTCTCTCTCTCTCTCTCTCTCTCTCTCCCCCCCCCCCCCTCTCTCTTTGAGCTGGTTCCCAGATGGATCGTCTCCTTCAGTGCGCTGAAATTCCAGAGGTGGGCTGTCATTACAATGAGTGACACAGGGGAGGGAGTGGAGAGGGAGGTTGACTGTGGCTAGGAGGAGCTGGGCTCCAGAAGTCTACTCCACGAAACCTAATATGGGAACACAAGATTGACGGAGGAAGTCCTGTTCCCGCTCTGATCTGGCTGGGCAAACTCCTGGGATCACCTAAGCTGCTCTCAAAACCTAAACGCAAATGGAATAAAATTAGTATGTTGGTGGTACTATATCACACAAAGTTGTGCATGAACCTCAAATAACTCACCAACAATTCATCAGTTTGCATCGATGCAGTTGAATGACTATTGTAAGCAAAATGGTCATCTCACATTTGATGCAGATTTTTATTAAATCAGTTTGATTAAATGTCCATACAGCTGTGTTCCATGGGGAATTCAATTCATTACACATTAAAGTCACAGTAATGGTGTGTTCAGCAGTCTACCTGACAGATAGTGGTAGAACTGAGAGATGAGATGGGCCTGTGTCTCCTTGTTTGCAATGGTATTCCTTTGAGTGTGTTTGAAATTGGCCCAGTTAGTAGCACTGAGAGACATGGTAGGTGTTTTCGCATTGTTCTCCGTTGTAATTAGCAGGAGTTCTTCAGCTAATTGAGGATCTCAGTCAAGCACAGGCATGTCTTCACCAGCTGCACTGGGCTTTGATGTGGTCCACAGAAATAGCACCCATAAAGCAGTACTCTCTCATATGCCTGCCTCAAATTCAAGAGGAGGTCACTTCTGCTATTAAAAGGCTTAATGAGCTTGCAAGGTTCTAAAGAGAGAGGCAACATCCGATGGAGTACGATAATTATTCCAGCATAGACAGAACCTGTGTGTGTGTGTATGTGTGCTTTGGAATTAGACTTTGATTCCCAGCTGAACAAAAAATGAATGCACATGAGTGTGTTCTATATTTATTTCATTAACTCATAAAAAAGTACCACTATTACTTAAAAATGAGCCCTTGAACTACAATAGAGGAATAAAGCTTTTTCCCACAAAACTGTAAAGTTAGTGCTCACTTATGAAGACAAGGAAGTCTGAGCAAATCAGTAATAGATGACAACATGTTAAATATCTAATGTGCTAAAGAGCTGTACACAAATCATAATGCTCCAAAAACACCATTAGTACAAACCATGATCCACTGCAGGGATCATCATATTTTTAGATATCCCTATACAGTGCAAGGTTTTACATTTCATTCATACCCAGAATAATATTGGTGAGGAATTGCTAGCTCCCTGTAATGTTATAGAAGTACCAGTTCCCTCTCCAGTACCCAAACAGATATCATTTATTTAACTGAGTAATATTGCAGCACAACTCAGAATTACTCTGATATCTATTAACAGTTTTCTCTAACAGTAAAGTTAACCAGCAAAGTGGTGAAGTAACTAGGGCAAAAGAATGTAAAGGCAAGCTTAGCTGTCTGTCTCTTATTCAACAGGTACTCAAAATTCTTAAAATTCTCAAGATACTCAAAGATACTCAAAAACACTGAGATTATCTGCCTTACATTCTATGCAAATGTATGGAGAGGGGAAAAGTTAAATAAATGAACTTTGGTCATCTCTGTATTTGTCTTACACCAGATTGACCCTATTTGCACATGTGCAGATTTTACACAGCTTTCCTTTGTATTCAGCAGTAGAGAGTAGCCTTGTGATACAGGGGTTGGCTGGGCTTTGCTACACATGTTAATGTGCTGGTTTGTGCAGATGTGTGGCATTTTCCACTCAGTGGCATTATAATATATCATATCGATGGATATACTTAAATTAAAGACTAATGACTACTTATCTACGGTTTGATAAAATGGAACTGAGACACACCACCCACCACAGAACACCACAGAATATTAAATATTTGTGCATGGCACAGTGAAGTTAACATGCAACGCCACAAGCACATATCTTGACAAAGGCACCTTAGCTATTTTACACATTACAGGTCATTTCTCTGGACAGGGACATAAATCATTCTCTTTAAGCAAAAAGTGACTGATAGGCTGTTGGCCTCAAAAACAAATCCTACGATCAAAACCGCCCAGTTAGTACATCAGGACACTGACTATGAAGGAAAAGGGAATCTAAAGGGAATGCTGGCATATTCAACAGTTGAAAGCTACCTGTCCTCTGAACTGCAGAGGCAAAGCTTTTCGGAATTGACCTGTAACCTGACCTAAGATGACAAACCAACAGATGTACAATATAATGGTCTAGACGATCCTCTTTGGAGGGGAAAGTGAAATGCTTTGAAATATATATCTCCCTAATATATCAAAAAGTTACAAGCAGAGCTGGCAGGTGAAGAGTCATGGCCATTCTGTGGAGCACAGCCTGATCTCCTTTCCATCATTGACTCCGTGATCCTATACTTTGACTTCATCCCAGCCGGATGGACTTAAAAATTATTATGAAAGGAAAATATTTGGGGAAAAAAGGTAAATTTAAACGCTTCAACCCAACCTACAGTCTCAGATTTGTTTTCATGCTTACAATATGACAGATCCTCTACCCTTAGCATTGTACTTGCTTATATGGTACATACATAGGGCAGAATCCATGGGCAATGCACTATGACTATAAGGTTTCAGGTTTGAGCCCTAGGCATTGGCTGGTGTAGGCATTGTTGATATATGCTTGAGAAAGTCACTGAATTTAAATAGTAAATGTTTAGCTATTTAATTGGATTACATACTAAGTAAGTAAATGTGAAATGCCTCCTATCAGGGGTTCACTATGCAAAAATAGTAATGCTTTTTGATTCCAGGATTGTTCTTGGGTGTAATTAAGAGCTCATAGACATTCTCCATTTGTGAAATGTTTGGCTAAACACCTCTCCGAAACTAAGCATTTACCTCCAAAATCTCCAATACTGTATCTAATCTCACTAAAGTCACCATATCTGACATATGCTTTTCATGTTATAAGTTGAGATTTACACACACACACACACACTCCATGCATGGACACACAGAGGGACATACATACATACATGAATGCACACAAAGACACACACTTATATACACAAGTGACTTCAAGGAAGCAAATGTATTTATGTTTGTAATTGCTAGTCATGTTACCATATCTGATTTTTTACTGTGTTTTACTGTGCTGTCCAATTTGCGAGAATGTCCTAAATTCTAAACTTCTTTTAATTAAAAAGGTTACTATCATTGCTTTACTCTCCTCAGCATTTCAAAAGATGCCCCCCCACCCACCCTTAACTGATAAGTGGTATGTATTCTGGGGAGAAATGGCTCATTTTATATGAAGCAAGAATCACTTTTGTCCTGTAGAGGAACTGGACCATTTCTTTCCAGTTATAGCTGTGATCCTATGAATATGTCAGGTGACATGCTGCAGTGTTTCACAGCAAAGGGGCTATGCTTTTCGGCAGAAGGAATAAATGTTATTGTCTATCTATCTATCTATCTATCTATCTGTACATGGTATGAAAACGGTTAATTAATTTGTTTTGGTTGATCTCTGATGAGAATAACCAGGGGGTTGCCTTCCTACCTGAGCCCCGATTTGTGTAATTATATGAATTAGTTGCTTGATTGGGTGAGTTCAACCCCTTTGCTCCTGAGCAGGTTGAGACAGAAAAAGGCCGATAAATGAAACCATTTGTGTGGCAGGCCTGAACCGAAAGAGCTGCACAGAGCGCAGACTCACCAGTTTTGCTCAGTGTTACACTCTTCTTCCACATGAGGGAGCCTTGTGCAGCGTTTTGTCTGTGCAGTGTCTTTTCAGGATTGAAAAGATAAAAAAGAAAGAAAAGAAAAGAGAAGAAAAAAAAAAAAAAGCGCCAACATGCAATTGCCAGCAATTGCAGGCAGACACATCTTTGCCCTGTGAAAATCACATTGTTGAAAAATGGATCGATATCTGAACATATTTATTTTTCAAGCCTTTATTCTGATGGTCACCTCATTCAGGAAATAAAATTTCCTCCTTTCCCACATAGTACATCAATACATTTCACTCAAGAAAGCGTATGCACCCTTCATTTGACTTGCGTGCAGTTACAGCTTCAACCCCCAGTGTTAAATAATTGCAGAAATACAACGGTGTGATCACTGCCATTATGGGGTGATGTGAGGTAATGGTTTTGGGGAAAAACATGGCGGTGACTTATCTGTGGACTTCAGACATCACAGCTTCAGTTCCGTTTTCACAGTCTCGGCATATTATGGCCTGCCCACTCTCGTCCTGCCATCTCGCCCGCATGCTGAAATCTCTTGGAATTGTGGGAGTGGAATTTTACCAGAGGCAGGCCTCACTGCAGCTGAGTCTGTCTCTCTGTCACAAGAGGTCCCTCTCTGTCCAGATTTACACACACAGACAGGAGGAAGTAGCATTATTTCACTTCCTCTTTTTTTTCTGCACTCAACAGAGTGTTTCATCACAAGAGGAAGAGACACTCATACTAGCATTATTTAAAAAAGAAGTAGTTAAAGTCAAAGATGAGTTACCGTGATGAATCCTTTGCGGAACTTGCAGCCCACTTTGTCTCATCTACACCCCTCTACAGTAATTAACACAAACACTGCCTCTACAAGGAATTCACTTGGTTTGTTTCATGCAGATGGGTGCTGCTTATATATTTTTTAATGTATATATATATATATATATATATTGTTGTTATGCTTTTTTGTTACTCGGAGGGGTGAGGTGTCAATTTTTATAGAAAGTAATTTTTATCCTGCTTTCACTTTTGCAGATTTTGAATCCACCTTTTGGATTATAAGGCCTGTGGGCACCTTCTTTCAGTCCACTTCCTGGAATGCTTTTATATTTCAAATATTATGGCTTGAAATTTCAAGTTTTGACATCTATAAAAAAAATGCTTAAGCAATTTGTGCTCCTGTAAGGGACTAAATGTGACTTTTGAAGCCAAGCAACTGATATGACTTTTGAAACCAAGCACTTGAAAGAACTGTTATGATGCCTCAGAAATGAAGCAAATGTTTAGGATGCCACACAGACTGGTTATTTAAAAGGCTATTTTACCTGAGTCATGTAGTGTGTGGCATTAATCTTCTCTAAATGCGGATATGCAGGCATTCACAGGTATCTCTTTTTGCAGAAGAAGCAGACGCGACTTTGACTATAAAAGGAAATGGGAGACTGTTGAAGGAGTTATTTTGAAAGAGTCGTCCACGCAACCACATCCTGCCCTGAGTGGGAGGTTAACAGCATGTGTCGCCATGACAATGTCTGCAGTCACACTGCCTTCAGAAGGCCCGCGCTGTGTGGGTCCCAGGCTGGCCATACGCTGTATGCCCACGCTTTAGGTATAGAAGGAACATTACACACCATTGGTGATGTACATCGATCACAGTGGCAGTGATGTATCTGTCTGTCTAATTCATAACAGTTCACTTGGATGCATGTTTGGCCATAGGCCAAGCCTTACACATTGTCCAAGCAGTTGAGTGGCGATAAGCTTTCACCCTGAATAAACCTGAGGGGAAGAAGTGGGGGAGTAAGGAGAAATGCCATTTACACTGATGTAAAACCAGAGCCCTCCAAGCGACAGTGAAGAAAAAAAAAAATCAGCTGCCTTTCTCTGTCTCACATCACAGTAACATTGTATCACTGTACATCACAATTTCACAGAATGGCCACACATGGCAGTAGCACAGTATGACCATACTGCTGGTGAAACATTGTGCAGACAGGAGCTGCAGATAACACTGATTCAGAGATCGGCTGTGGACTATGCTTTCCCGTTCTCGTTTTGTGCCTTTCTACACTGTGTCCCCTTCATGTGGGAGAGCTGGAGCTCATGTCCCTGCCGGGGGGGACGGTGCACAACCAGCTTGTACAGCTGTGACCTTGAGCACAGCCAACAAGGAGGACTGCAGCTGTGATGGGCCCGACTGGACAGCGTCTGACATCTTACATCTTACAGCTGCGGCTTCTTCCTTTCAATGGCATTACACTTAAAGTCTAAATTTAAAAACTGACTAAAATAACCCTTTTGAAAGCAGTTATTAATGCAATCTCTCTTTCATTTCTTTGTAAAAAAAAATGTTCTTTAGTCACTGTTCTTTCATTGAGACAGCGTTTACTTACAAAACCAGTAAGAATTTAATAGACCCAGTGTTTTGTTTCACATGTTCTGTGAAATCTATGTGTTACATTGATGAACTGTAGGTTGCCCTATACTCGGAAGTCCATTGAGGGGATACACCATGTTTCAATGAATTGCAGTAAAGCTTCTACCTAATAGAGCATGCTAAGTCATAGGACTGTCTCTGGCTTGAATAGTCCACACATAAAAGATATCCTTGCATCTACACTTTATATGAAAGAGAAATCTTACACACATGGAAGGTGCTTTGGCCCAACAACTCCCCTTCTTCATTTCCCCAAACTGTTTACAAACTCCACTTCCTTGTCTGTTTATCGCGGGCACATTTTGATCATGTTGATTTCCCAGTGTGCCCAGACAGTGTTCTGCAGGGAAGGGATAATTATGCTTGGCCACACCAATGCAATTCTGAAGAACTCGGACTGTGTTTATAATTGATCTAGTGGGTGAGTCACAGCATTCTTTTCCCATGATCCCGATTAAGCTTACTCTCTGAGGAGTGCGCCCTCTCTCTGGTGCATTCGAGCACGCATGACGGCAAGCTTTCGCTTTCCAGCTCTCCCACTCACCGTTTCCCGTAAAAAAAAAAAAAAAAAAAAAGTCCCTTGTTTCCTCAAGGACAACGCAGACTCATTTAATATTTAAGTGATCCTGGAACTGGTCTTGTTTATTCTGGAGGATTGTTATAGCCGCACTGCGATATTTGTGTAGGCAGACATAGGGATGAATTGTGCAGATAAAATATAACAATGGTCTCTGGTTGAAGACATAGAAGTTGCTGTGGAAGAATTGTCACTCCACAGAAAGTATCAGAGAGGTCACAGCACAGGGGAAATGGGACGCATGACGTTATTAAAGCAACAATGAAAGAGCACTGTCATAAAATAATGCACAAAATGTCCCATTCTTTCCTCTGAGTGAAGGTCTCTCCTTGGCTGGGAACAGTATGTTCACAGGGAATTCTTGAAGCTTGAAGCAAAATGGAGGTGCGATTAGATGAGTGAATTTCCTAAGGCTATATGTTTGAATATATGGAACACAGACACATGTTCTTATGTAACAAAATTATGCAAGGGTATGCTGCTTATGGTGATTTATCGATATGGGACAACACCTTCCACCCTGCATGGGCAACACCTCACTGAGCCAGGTGTTGCAACATTCCCTTTCCTGTGGGATTTTTGTCACGATCCAAACTGCATTTAAACATTATGTAATCAGAAGTTGGAATAATTTGCACAGTAAACCCAGATTATGTATTGACCTCCATAAATGTAGTTATTTATTTATCTTTGTGTATGCATTTAATTGCCAGAAACTCAAGAATGAAGATTTGGGCACAGAATGTCAAGTAACACACCAATAATAAAACAAATTGCAAAAACTAGTGCTAAGATAAGTATATGCACATTTTACACAGGTATATGCAGTGTATATATATGTATGTATGTGTATGTGTGTGTGTGTGTGTGTGTTTTCCATGGCTCTCATGGTAAGTTAAATGGGCAAGAAACATGAGTGCCAGGTCCTTTTGTTTGTGATAGGGGGTGTGTTCCTAGTAAAGTAGAGCAGGGTATGAATGAGGTTAAGTATCTGTAAAAGCCTGTTTAAACAGGTGTGTCCCTGAAAGAAACAGGAGGATAAGCTGAGATAAAATCACAGAGCTGTGTCTGTGTTTACTGTTTGTGTTAATTGCAACTATGACACATACAGACTTTTTTTTTTCCTCTGAATGAAGATTTATAAAAATAATGTATATGTACATATGCATCTGGGAGCTACTGAACACCAGTTTATAGTGCACAATGGTTTGGCTGTCTCTTCAGCTTAGCATTTGTAAACATATCAATGCATGAATATGTATTCTGTTATTCTTTTTGGTATTGAGTCATGCATGTCTCTGTTGTCTGTCTTCACTGGCATGGGTAAATTACATGTACATGGTAACTGGGGGGGAATTGTAACAGTGTTTGTTAGCCAGGGAGCCCTCTCTGCCACCCCAGCAATGGCAGAGGGGTGACGAGGTTTGGGAGGACTACGGCTCCACTAGCTTGTAAGTGGGCATTAAGGCAATAAAAGAAAGAACAAGACCCCCATGGAGCGATGGTGCACCTCAGTGTTTAAAAAAGAAATTGGTAGAATTACAGATAATGGCCCACTTGGTGGTTTCTAGCACGATTCTTGTTGTGCATGCGGGGATAAAAGAACAAGCGATGCCCCCCCCACCAAAGTACAAAGTACAACTTCTGAACATTCCATGCAGTTTTGCGTCACTCTTTTAACAAACATACAGAAACATTTACAAGAACTCTTAAATATGCAGGGTAAAATAAAAGGCAGACTGTTACAGACTCACACATGGATATTCCACAACAGTAATTACTTCGGCCTCCTGAGAAACAGGGCCTTCCTTTAGCCTTGGGACACTCCTCTCCAAGAGGCTGCATTCTGTTCCTGCTTGTATAAATTCCCCCACATTCTGAAAGCTTTGTCCCGAAACAGACCTGTCTTTTGACAAATTGATCAATTCACTGATAATCGTGTAGGAACGTGTGCTTTATGCCCTTAAGCCATGCAGCATGCAACTCTTTAATTTCAAAAAGGAAGGTGGCCATAGACTGTGAACACTAAGCTTGTGAACACTGTTACTTAAATGAGTGTAACTGTTCTCTTCAATTCGATCAAAAATCTTCATTTTAAGACAAAGGCTGTGATGTGAGCAGATTGACAGACATTCGTCTGGTGTTCATTAATTGTGCAGATTGCAATGAAGCATAAGCTAGCTAGCTTCCAAGAGTGCTGTCTCAGATGGTGAATATGGCCTAAGGCACAAAGATAGCTCTGAAGATTGCACTTTGCAAGCTGCTACCTGTCTCCTACCTGTCCTTTCTAAAATGTGCGCTGTATATGTGCACATTAGCTGTTCTGCTGAGACGGTGCCTTCCTTGTGTAGCCAAGAGAGCAGCCTTTAACTTTAATGTAAATGCAGTCTTTTGGATCTAATCCTCATAATTAATGTGTGTCTCTACTAATACAGGGGTTAACTTATGCATTGTTCTACACAAGCATCTCAATGTGGGAGACCTGAATTTGCCTCGACAACAAATAAGGAAACCAGTCTCAGCATTACAGGAGTTTTCTTACATGCCATATAATGGAATTTATTTTTCATGTTTTTTTTTTTTTCTTTTATTCATCTTAGCTTTTACAAAAACACACGCTATTGCAGAACAATGGCTGCCACAGGGGGAAATAGGTTAGAGTCTGCACAGAAGTCAGCATGACTCATTTATGGTTTAATGTTACAAGTGAACCCGAGGCAACGTAGCAATCACACAATATAATAAAAAGCAGTGCAGATTGTTTGAATGTTGGAAGATCCTTCGGAGGTTGGTGTGGTCTGACACTTTGAGCAGCAACACCAGTGACAGATTTAGCTGAGTGGAAACAAACGTTTATATTCAGGGTAAACAATATACACCCCTCCCCTGTTTAATAATGCTCCATTTCATTTGTTTGAAGTCTCCACTTGACTGCAAATGTATCACAGAGAGGCCATGCAAAGGCCAAATTGTATGCTGTATATTAAAGCAGAACACAGCAGTGGCAGTGCACAGAAGTACAAGGAAGTGAAGGCAAGGCTGTGCTGTGCAGAGCTGGTTTTGTGTACGCGAATCTGCTTCCTCTCTGTAAGTGAAGTATGTAGATGGAGGAAGCAACACATTGCAAAGGGAACAGAAATAGAGTGGACAAACAAGAGGCAAAAGTAACGGTGCAGAAGTCTCCCTACAGAACATGTTTCAATAGCTTTTGCAGGCGGCCAAGTAACAGACTGATTTATGTGGCACAGTGAGGAAGACAGCTGGCCTGTCGGCCATGTTCAAATATTAACATGTGTGCGTGACCTCACACACACTGAAGCATACACACATTGGCGCACACACATTGGCACACCCACCTTGCAGCGATACACAGAAGGACATGCATATATGCAGGCATGTATACACACAAAGGCGCTTACATACACACGAGGCCAGAAGCCTGACTCACATATTCTTTCACCCTTTCTCCTCAGATACTTCATTTCACAGTGTTTTAAACCCAGTTATTTATTCATATGTCAGGCATCTTCCATGTCTATAGTTCTTTCATCCAACGTCTGGGTCACAGTGTTTCCTGTGGTACTGTGCGTTCAATTTCACAACTGCTGAAATGTGAAGTTTGTCATGAGGGCTGAAAAGGGGGAGGAACTTTAATAAGTTTTGCGATATGCTTGAAATTGTGAAAGAGTGAAAAAAAAATGTTGATGTCATCAGCTCTGTAGTTTATATCCATATCCTAGCAGTAGAAGACATGTCTGTTACATAACACACACAAATATACAGCCCCACATGGCTTTTAGGTTACAGTATTTAACCACCTCGTATTTCAATTGATATAGCCAGACAAACCATATTTGGCGTTTGGCATTGGTGCTGTAAGGAATGACAGAGAAGCAAATTCCACAGAAGGTTCTCATCAAATGGGGCTAATCTACTAAAGGCTACAGCGTGTCTCCCTTAGTAAAACCCTCACCGAATAACTGGATGCCTGTCTGGGAACGAAACACAAATATTTCATAACTATCCAGCTTTGTGACTTATGAACAAAAGATTACTATTTGTTTTATTTTAAAACACCGTTTGTAATACAGCTCTCGGCAAACAATGCAAAGACAAGACCTTATAAAAACAGCAGTGTTCATTATGGAATGGAAATGGAATGGAACAGAATGGAATAGCAACATTGTTTGTAATAATGCAACCTGTGTGGTACTCTGTATGGGGCCATCGGCACTGAGTATTATTATTATTATTATTATTATTATTATTATTTAACAACAACAACAACAATAATAATAATAATAATAATAATAATGTATTTATTTATATATGTATTTATTTTCCATGCATAACTTATGTGTTCTCCAGTTTCTGGGATGCAGACTTAACTTATGCACCAGAATATCTCTTAAAATAGGTGGCATAAAGTTGTGCACAAGGTTGAATTTTATGGAGCCGTCTGTGAGCTGCAGCATCAGACACAGGAATTGGTGGAAGCACCTGGACAAAGATGGAGAGGAAGCTGAACATAGTTCAGCTACCTTGCAATGTGGCCCTACATACTTTCTGACTGCTTGGAAATGTCAGTGTGTGTTGGAGTTCCATGGATCTTTTGTTGTCTGGTTTATTGTTTATGTCAGAATTTTTTGTCCTGTCATGATTCAGTGCGCATGTGTTATACTCAGTGTAGTCTAGTTAGCTAACGAACTAAGTAGCTATTGTTTCAACTATAACATACCTCTTGTATGTGATAGCTAGCCAGCTAGCTACAGCATTTTCAGAAAAATTGAGCTGGCTGTATTGGTGGAAGGGTAAATCCTACCCTGCCTTCCCAGCTATGTCATATAGGACAACTTTGTGAAGATTTCAAATAAAAAAGGATTAAATGTTAAAAACTCGCAGAATATGGCTTAGCTTGTACAACATCACAAGACAACTAATACATGAGCAGGAAAATGTTTTCAAACTAATTGATTTACCTGCTACACAAAATGTTGCCACCGGCACACTACTTTTGGGGAGTGGTACATTTGGTTGTGAGTTGCTACAACGCACCCTGTCCCAAGCTGAAAGGACTATGTTGCCACGATCACAGGTTGCATGACCGGGATTGCAGTGTGGATTTATTGGTCTTCCAGGTCTTTGAAAATGATAAGGCATAAATTATATATCGCCTTTGTCCTGACGAAAATTCTGGATACTATGTCAGGTCAATGCCATCTGAAAAAGACCTAAGGATACCTCTGTGCCTCAGCCCCACCCTCTGCAAGCTGGGTGTCATCTCTGCTGACGATGACATTTCCACAGAGGACGTAGTACTATTTTGCTGTCCACATCTAGCTATCTGGCAAAGTGGTTGGAGACACTGTCCAACTCTTCTGTGCCAGGTATTTCACAATAATGTGCCCTGTTTGGAGTTGGCAGCCATTTAAATCATAAGGAAAGCTTATATAGATGACTGAATCATCATGTCAATCTCCTTTCAATGACAACATTAAAGCACAATATGTTACAATAATTTTTTTCCTTTTGTTTCTTTCTCTAGCTAGCTAGTTACTGTTTTCAGAGAAAATCTGAGATCTTACCACTGATTCACTCACCTTAGGTATGTTAAAGGGTATACAATGGGACACATGGTGAATTATTTGAACACCATATGACAGGTGACATTGTTGGCGGGTATGTATGTGCATAAATGCATGCACACATGGCCAAGGCAGGAGCATGTTAGGGTATCCAAATGAATTGTTTACACAGGTTGAGGTAATTATTAAACCCTGAATATTATGTTGTCTTTAAAGAAAGTCAACATTTCATTGATAGACTAATTATGCAGTATTATCAAATGGGGTGAACTGATTCAAATGTAAATTTTATACATGTCAATGTATATTCTCCCTGGATGTTGTCTAGTTACTTACAATACTGTTGATACACATACAGCAATACAGACTTAAACGTCAAGTTGACATATTCGTATCTTGGAATAATGAAACACACCCTAAATTGGAGCAAAATGCCCTCATTTTGAGAAAACTCCATTTCAAACATGCATCCCCCACATAGGAGCTTAAGCAGCCCATGTCTGAATTTGCTTAGTAGTACCAGAGGTGTGCAACTCTTCACGGAAGCATGTAACCAGGGTTTACATGCACGCATCTTAAGCCTGCATCAGCCCCCGTGTGCCTTCACTCATACCCATGTGTAAAGCAGAGAGTGCGTTTAACACGGCAGCCTTTGCTCCTATGCATTCAGCTAGAGCTGTAACACAAAATATGCGTGACGGGGGGTGGGGGGGAATGGTTCCTTTTTTTGTTTGGGTTGTTTTTTATTTACACTGAATTCATGGGATGCTTTTTTGGTTGGAGAAACAGCCGTGTTCACTGAATGACTGCTGCAGCCCTCTCTATCATGCAGGCTGCAGCGCCGTTTCTGCTTCTCACCACTTCCTGTCCACACAGCCTGTTTTTGTCTTGCTCACTCAGAAAGCGAAGAAGTCAGAACGAGATCCCGCTTATCGGAGACAGGGGAGCACGGGGCATCTGAACTGAGGACGGCGATTAAACGTCCGCCATGAATGAGCTGGCCACGGGTGAGGCCTCTTCTGACTTCGACACACATTAAAACAGAGGGGCTATGGTTCCAGCAGCCCAGGAGAGCTCATTGCAAGATTCTAATGAGCCCTGGAGAAAGCTGAAGCTGAAGTACTTTTTCAAGAGAAACAGGAAGTAACATTGGACCAGACTTGTCAATGAGCTTTTGTAACATTGTGACTCATCGTGCCTTCTTCTCAACACTTCTTTTTTAGGTAAAATTGGCCTTTGCAAGGGCAGAGTTGAACATATGGTGATCAGAAATAGTTCCTACAGTAAAAACTCTAAATTTCTAAGAATACATTTAAATACATTTAAAATAGAACATTTGAGTCTCACAGAATCATGGAAATCAAATTGTCATCAAGTAAAAATAATTCATTCTTTTCTTTAACAAGCCAATTATATTTCATCTTGCTTTCTGTTGTCTTTCCATGCATTGCATGATCTAGTAGGACATCTATTGCTGTTAAAAAGGTATGGACAATGACAGTCTCACTCAATAATAATAAATGATAAAAAAGACAAAATAAAGTTTTTAAAAGGCACAGTTAAACATGGATCATTTCACACAAAGCAAGTCTTAAACTTAAATGTGAGTGTACACCATAAAGTCATTATATTTACAATTTGGTGTTCAATTTGGTGTTCAATATGGTGGTCAAGATCTGATTGTTCTGGAATAATATTAAAGTGAGAAAGCAAGAGTGTGTGAACTCTGTGAAATAAGAGGCCAGTGATAACTTCATATTTTAGGCTGAATCATTGGAGAATATAAAATGCTCCAGCTGCATTGTAGATGAATACAAATACCTAGAGCCTTTTTATAAACAGTGTAACAATCTTGGGAGACGCAAACGCTGAAAGAGAAGAAGACAATGCAGGAAAGTTCTTTTGTCATCCTGTAACTCAATACTCTCAGGTGAAGTTCCCTTTGATATTTCTGTACCTCCACAGAGTGCCTTTTTTGAAAGAGCGTAGACTTACGTAGAACAGTGAGTGAGACCAACACAGGAAGTGTGTTTTTTTTTTACCAACCGCCAGGCCTCCCATGAGTGCCATCGCATCCCTTCTCTCACTCCCACAGACACACTGAGTCACAAGCCAAAGCAGCCTCAGATACTTTTAGTCTCCAGCCTGTGCTTTTGTTTAAATGGAGGAGGCACTCTAAATTGATGTTATTCTCTGCTTGATACAGTCCTTTCTGCAAAGAATATTTACAAGTGTAGTGCTGCACTTGTGTGTGTGATGCAGTTATATCAATGGAGGAGAATAGCTCGTATCCTGACGTTTTGTTCCGTAAAGAAGAGTGTTACACATTTGCATGCAATGTAAATATACAAGTGAAATTAAGAGTTGTTGGCATATAACTCCACAGTCTTTAGAGAATACATAAAAAAAGAAATAAACATAGTACATTTTGTCCAGAAAAGTACACTTTAATAATTGTGTTTTTAATAAATATTGCTCTGAAAAAGAGAGTCTGGTCTGTATTTGTCCACTGTCCCTATCTTGTATCCTGAGTTGGTTGTTGAGTTGCAGAAATACATTCATTGTGTTCAATGAACGTGAATGAAATAGCTGTGTAGTTCTGCAGCAAGGAGCTCTTGCCTCAACAGGAAGCCAGCTGATGTGTTTCTCAACAGTAGTTTAAAATGCAGAAATAATCAGTATTCAGCTCTGATGTGACTGTGGCAGAGATGTCTCCTGCCTGAATTTGTTGAATTTTATCACCACATTAAGCAGGAAATGAAATAAACATGAAAAGTAAAATGCATTTTAGTATTTCTGTTGCCACTATTTTAAATTATCCTGTAATTTAATACATAAATGATCCCTCTGTTGCCAGAGGAATAGTACATTCGGAGCATGTAACAACCAGTTTCCAAAAACAAACCATATGATAGAGGACCTTCAATAGGTCAGTGTAGCATTATTTCAAGGATTAACCAGACTTGCAAAATTCCAGCACAAAGAAGTCAAGCCAACGTTGAGTCAGAGAAGGCTAGATAGAAGGAAAAAAAAAAAAAACCTTGCCTTTTTTTCACCCGCTGTAGGCATAGTAACCAGCGTCCCCAAAAAAGGTCGGATTTTCTGGTGCATTTATTTTGGAACATTGCCCACATTTTTGAGAAGTGAGATCACCGTTTTAGTTAATAATTGTAATGTATCGCACATTGGCTTTTTTTCATGTACTGAGGCAATCTTGTTGGCTTGCGCAGAATGCTTAACATGAGATTACTACAGCTATCTGGCTGCCCCTGATTCCGGAGGGGCAACCGCATCCTAATTCTGACATAACAATGGATAATGATGAGTACGGTTTCTCAGTCTTCAGGTGTTCATGTTTTATTACATTACATTACATTACATTACATCATTTAGCAGACACTCTTACCCAAAGCGACTTAAAAATAATTTTTTTTCTTTTTGTTAAAACAGGAAGAGACTAATCCAAGGTGGAAAAAAAAACTCATCATTGTACTATGGTAAACATATATATGAAGGATCAGTAATATAACGTCTAAAACATATCCGTTCCATATTGTTTCAGTCTCGACGTTACCCTGCATTTTCTTTCAGCTATTCTGATTCTCGAGTCAGATATCTCACCGCACAATTTCCTGTATGGAGCCTCAGCCACTACCCCCCTCTGAATATGTCTGATCTTGCTTGGGGTTAGAGAGCCAAGACTAGTTGAACCCGTTCTGAAATGCATGCAACAACAGGAGGAATGCAAACAATAACAATCGGACACAGGCTGGGGAGTAACCTAGGCCTGTATTAAGTCTAATGGGAGTGAGCTTTCTCCTGACCTTTACATAGTAAAGTGGTTGTGTTCACTCGTATCCTGCACATTTTTTTTTTTTTTAACATTTCAGGGATCACTGAACTCATAATACTGTGTAAGCACCTGCTTCATTTCACACACACAGTAATTACAAAAGCAGCCCTTTTTATTATTTACTTAATTTAGTTATTGTTGTTGTTGGTGTCATTGCATTATTAATATATTGATTCCTTTGGTTGCTGGAGAATTGTCTACTGGTGCAGCTGATGGAAGTTTAAGGACAAATTTGAGTGGGGCATGTTGGAGGGCTATTTCCTCCTGAGATCACCACACCCTTTTTGTCTCCAGGGCCCTCTCATTGCCTCCAGGGCCTGAGGACTGTGATTATAGCCTAGCTCCAGTTCAGGTACTTTTCAGTTTGCTTCTGATACTTGTTTATTTCAGGTACTTTTCAGCTTGTTTCTGAGACTTGTTTGTTTCAGGTACTTTTCAGCTTGTTTCTGATTTCTCACGTTGATCGAAAGGGTGAGACAGGAAAGAGGGCCTATTCTGTTAAGATGATGCCATAATCAAGGATATATGCTTGACTCTTTAGTACTAAAGCTAACTGAAATAAAATAAATAAAATAAAATAATGATCCAGTGCAATGTTTGCATGTTAAAATGACAGACAGCTGTTATGCTTTAAGGTGAACTTTGAACATCATATTCTGACAGCACTGAAACGCTTTATCTGAAGTAGGAGTGGCTAACCCCTCTACCTGAATTAGATTTGCACTCATATTTTTGCACTCATATTTTTTTCAGCTCTGGTTACACCTGTCTGTCCTTAAAAAAAAAAAATAAAATAAATGAAAATGTACATCATAATACAGAACTGTTTCAAGCCCATTTCATAGAGCACAACCCATATAATCTATTCAAGCCATAGTGGAATATGCTGCCCCCATCAAATGTTACCAAAGAAAGAAGTGGAAATTTTCTCTTGATTCCCCCATTACCAGCAAAGAATAAATCTGAAAAGAGCAAATCTGCTTGGTCTGTACTGGTATTATAAAACTGAGGCAACTTGTGAGGACATAAAGCTGCAACAGATGCACACAATGCACAGTATTATCAGAGTTTAACAGCTAGGGAAGAGGAAGGCTGATGCAGGAACCAGTGAAGAGGTCTTAGCATCACAAAAGGAGCATAACGTCAGCATCAAGAACATGTAATTCACTCCTCATAATAATACAAGCAATTATTTTATTTGGACTTATTTAGCCAAAAGCGCATCAACATATAGCATTGTTATTGCTGTATTGTGGCTCACTTGCATCTACTGTATTAGTAGAGACATAGTAACATGTTCAGTTGGTTTTGTAAATACAATAAAATTCTAACCTTTCACACAGTAATATGGTGGCTCAGGGAATGATATCAGGATCTAATTATGCAGTATGGCTGCTTTAGGAGTTGGGCTTGTCTTCACAGCCAAAGTATGGACAGAACTTTGATCTACATTTCTGTGTTGGAGGAGGGGGAGGCATTTTTCATTTTACGAGCAGCACTTAAGCTACTCTCAGGATCACTGCACTTGTGTTTTGCAGATAGCTAGTGCAAATTTGCAGCTAGCAAATGATTTTCCAGCAACTAGCAGGTTAGCAAATGAGGGCTAAATTATATATTGTTTTTGAACAGGATACTATGAAATGTAACAAATAAAGCAGGAAGCTGATACTATGACAATCGTCAGCAAGTGTGGTGTGAAGATAGTTAACTGAGCCACAGCAGATGGTGATCTGTGGCATCAACGTCAGATGGCACTCCCTGAACCTGTAAAGTAAAGCAAATACAGATGAGGGGCAGTCTGAGTCCAGCGGAATTCCTTGTATCGAGTGTGTCTGCGTATTTGCGCACAGACACCTGCTGCGTGAGCGTGAGTGTGCGTGCGCATTTGTGGGGAATGTATATCTGCATGTGTGAGGGCATGTATGTGTTCTGTAACTGTGCATGAGTGTATGGACCATGGTGTGTGTGTGGGACAGCGCCAGCCTCCCAGCTGGAGCACCACTCTTCTCTGCGGGGAATGTTTCCTCTTGACAAAAGGTCACATGAATGCGTCATGTTGCATTTGTCTGAGTCTCTCTCGCTGAGCAGAGAAAATGTCTCTTCAACTAATCTGTGGAGAATTTGCCAAACAAAGGAAGATACCTAGGGAATGTTTCAAACACAGCGGCCCTAGTTCACTGGCCACAGTAGCACAACACGGGCAGGCCTAGTTCATTTTCCTGAGTAGCACAACTCAATATTTTTAAAGAAACAGAAACAGTTAATCGGGACAGTTTTAAGTAGATTCTAAGACACACATGTACATTCCTGAAAGAAGACATCATTTTCCTGTTGAGTACACAGTAAAAATATGATCAAATGCAAAAGGATATCTGACTGCTCTCCAGACCTGGATCAGCTCTGCTCTCTCTCTGTCTCTCTGTCTCTGTCTTTTGGCTCTTTTGTAACATTTGGCCATTCTACAAACTAGCAAAATAGCAAACTACCAAAGTCAGACTCATCAACTATTAAACGAGCTTTTTATTAGAAATATGAGGCACCATTTGTTGGATAAATCCACAGTTTAAGGCAAAATGATCGTTCTACCAGGTCCTAGTTACCCACAAGTATTCAGAAGGGTTTGTTGAAATGTTCAGCATAGGCTTTGTAAATTTGTATTCCCATGTAAATTGCATATTATTTGTTCCATTTCAGACACAAATACAAATTAGTGACTGCATTAAAAGATGTAGGGCTTGACGCATTCAGACATATTGGTGAGAGTATTCAGATATAGTGATATTCAGATATATTGTTTGGCATAAACTTGCTTGCTTTGACATGTGGTTTCTGAAAGCAACAGGAAGCTATGTGGTCAGTTTGTACACCCTACAGCACAGGAATTCACATCAGTGAATTAGAGATGATTCACATTAGTGACCCAGCACTCTGGGAATCCCACAGCTTTCAGGCTCCTACCTTTTACACTAAGAGCTTTAATAATAATATACACACACATTGATTTGCGTGGCAGCTGTTGTGGTGTGTCCCCCCATTGGCCGGTTGTCACCCTTTGCCTTTGTTGCTTTCCAATCAGACAATAGCAGGAGCGGCTTTCCCACCATGGTTATGCTAATGAGGGGAGGAAAGAATGGGTCTCTCCCCGCCAAACAGAATGAAATGAAAATTTCTCATGAACATCACACAGCTCCTCTCTGAATAGCATCAGATTCCATTCTGAATGTGCATGCAAAATATTGAGGTTTCCTTGAACTAGAACTTTGAGGGCATACAATGTATCTCAAATATGGCTCCAGCCACACATGCACTGAAGAGGGTAATGGTGCTGCTTCCTTACGTCTTTATATTTGAGGAGTACGTAGCATACAAGACCACATGTCACTTTAAAGAAACAATTTCCTCTTTTGATAACTTAATCTTCTGGAGGGAAGTACTGGGAGGAACTCTATGCTCAAGATATTGTTCTGCACCCTACAGTATTGGTTTTATCCCGGATGAATAGGCTGCAATCTCACTGAAGCAGTTATATGGGTGGATATCTCCATTATACTTTCCGTAAGAAAAAAAAAGGTTGGTCCCCAGTTGTTGGGAGATGAGAGTTTTTTTCTGACTTTCCAGTCTAGCATTTACTGACTTCACTCTGTAAAATTGCCTTAACTTTAACATTTAGGTTTACAAGTCAATTATATACTTTCCACAGATAAGCAATGAAGGTGCTTCAGAGTACAAGACAGCGTGGTTCTTTTCCATTCCATTACTACAAGTGGATATTGTATGTGGTTGATATACAGAAAACCTTTTAAAAGATTCACTGACTAAACACTAAGTAAGATCATAGCTTAGTGTTAAAAGTCATCCAGCCAAGAAAATACCCAGCTGAGCTGTGTCGTTCCATCCTGATACACTGGTGGAACATTTACAATTTACAAAAAAAGGGAAAATGAAAGAAGCGGTATGTATTACTGTTATGGCACAGTAAGTGTCGCTCATTACAATAACGCTGAGATGAAATCAAATCCGCAACGTACCAGTAACACTATTTATTAAGCAAAACTAAACAGCAAACTAAATGACATCTGGATTCGAGCGGAAAAGCAAATCAACAAAGAGAGAAAAAGAAGTCTGGGCCAGCCTGCAATAAAGTGTAAAACCCAGGATCTCCTCTGCCTAAACAAGGAGAATGAAAACAAACCCAAAAAAAAAAAAAAACATTAAAAGAGCGTCACCTGCCTGCTTTCCATATACTAAAGGGAAAAAAAAGAAAACACAACAGCTACAAATGAAACAAAATCTGTTGGAAGTGGCTGGAGCAGCAAGAGAGATTCCCCCTGCACAGATCATCACCTTTTAAAAGGTGGCTCCCGGGCGACACGGATTAGTCTGGCTGATTACAGGCAGGCTCTGAGCTGTCAGTGAGGGTGGGGCAAAAGCAAGGCAGAGACCTGACACCAAAGGGTCCATACATCACACTGCCCAGGGGGTTAAAATATGAATAGCTTAAGAATGAGTTACTGTACAAAGAACTGGCACCTATTCATTACTACCAATGACCGAGGTACTAATGATTTTTTTCCATAACTTGTAAAGACAAGAAAATCTGCTCCAGAAAATCAATTAAAAGCACTTTTGTTTTTGTTCAATGTGGTTAAGGAAAGCTCCTGAGGATTCCTAATAGATGGGTTGTTGTGAAATAAAATACCATCTGGAATCCTGCCACAGGTTACAGGAAGTTAACAGAGAATCCTGGAAGCAGATGTGCGGGCTGGAAGATGGAGTCTACATGGACGGTTTAGTTACCTAGGGGTTTGAATATTGTAATTTTTTTCTGTGAATTTGTTTTGGACGATTGAAAACTTAGTCTGCTCCTCAGAGTAACTGGCTATGGTGATATTTAAAGGAACAGTACCACAGTTTCAGCAACATACTGCCATTGTCACTTAAGGAGGAAATTTAATTCACCTGTGTCCAATTGATCTCTCACCTGCTAAATTGATGGCCATCTCAACATGATATTGTGTTGTGACATTGTGATGAAGCCATAACAATTCTTCCCGAGAAAAAGACCTACAACGTCTTTGAAAGCTCAGTAGACTGTTAAACCACCATTTTTCAATTTTCAACTTTTTCTTGCATACATTTTAAAGTGCTTGGTCATTTAAAATATTGATATATAATACATAAACAATACAACAGAATGAATCCAATGATTTCATGTATGTCTGTATACAATATAAAGCGTAACTGAATTAACTGAATTCGCAATTCCAAATTCATAATTTTCTCACTTTGCAATGTGTATGCATTAAGCACACAAACTATGAAATGTGTTTAAATACCCCAAGTGATTGAATCTTTTCTGGCGGGTGCCCATTAGTAGCTCTTTAGCAGCCTGTTTCCACAGATGAAATTAATCAAGTATGAGAACCTGACTGGCTTCCTGGTACAACTGCATTCTCCTCATGTTTAATACCCTCAGATGCCTACACATTGAGAGGAGATCTTTGCAGGATTATAAAAAAAAGACAGCTGCATTCTATTCTATCTATCTCTGATCTCACATTTTTTTTCATGGTAGGTCATTTGGTGGTTTCTAGCCTGTTTTGATTGAACTCCCTTCAGTATTCATGAACCTGCTCCCAGAAGCATCAAATAGTCTTCTGTGTTACACAGTTTTGGCATGGGCGCTTGCTGCGTCAATCATGACTAGTGCAAATGAATTGTTGCAGAATATTTAGTTTGCGTAGCTTTTATGCTATTTATATGTACCAGCAACATTGTTTACTATTGTACTTACTACTACCAGCGACACTTCTGTGAGAGCGACTTGTACAATAGACTTGGAAAAAGACTTGGAACTCTAGTGATGCAGTTTCACATCTGCTTCTGATTAAGACTGACTCCTATAAAAGGGCTGAACACATTCTGCTCAGTGTGTGATGTCACCAGGTCAAGTTCACTGAAAAAAAATGCTTTGGCAGAGTCATGAGATTTCTTTCATTCCTGACCGAAAGTACTCCTTTTTCAATGAAGTATGATCAAAATGGGAAGCACTTACCAGGAAATGAAAAAGTAGTATACTGTCCCCTCTGAATTACCTGTGAAAAATTCAATTTACTGTTAGCAACAAATAAGCATATACACACACACATACACACACACACACACACACACACACACTCACACACATACATACATACATACATACATACATCCATACACATTCCAGGCTATATAATATATATATTAAATATGATTTATTTTTAAATGTGTAAAAGATTGATAGATTGCTGTTACTGACATTTCTTAAAAGGCTGGCAGTGTAGACCAGTTTTTTGCTATTGATGCATATGCCAGTTATAAAGAATTCAGTGCATTTAAAGTCATAAAAATCAACTAATTGCACATTATAAAGCAGAAGATGATTCCAAGACATCAGTTGTGCATAAAAGCTTCACAATGAGTGAACTCAGTAACACTAAAGACATAAAGACATATGCACTTCCACTGCAATTCTCACAGTTGCCATTCATGCCTGTTCCAATACACTGTGTGGATTACAAATTGCAGTCGGAGAGCACGGTGCTTTTCTCCATTATCAGAAATGAATTACAATTTCATTAAGGCGTGACACGATCCAGACCAACAATCAGCGGAATGCTATTGGGGCGGATTAGAACTCCTATCCCTAAATCCGGAATAACAATCTAACCGAATGAATCAGCCCTGAAAAATGGATATCAGGGCCGCGTAAGAGCGCCGCTGTTGTAAAGGAGTTCTGATCCGACCTCATTCTGTGCAGGAAGAAGGGGCCCCAGGGAATGTTTTGGAAGGCAAGCTTTTATTCTGGCTATCCTTCTCAACTTAATTTGCTGGCATTTCCTTTCAAATTATTCTTTAGACTTAGAGAACCTTTTCCCCACAAGTTACAACTCAGATGATTCTCTGGTGTCTTCAATTTTTAATAAAAAAGCAATAATGGAGGTAAATATAAAAGCGTAGCTCACAAACTCAGTTGCCAAACATTTTAATAAAACCTTTAACTGTTTACTCTTCTTGGGGTATTGCACATCATTGGGTAGAAGCTGTTTTAGTGAACATTACTATGTCAATGAGGTTTGAATTTTCTCTCATTTTATTGCCATTACTCAATGCCTGAATTAGTTCAAACATCTATCTCTCCCTTTATCCAAACGTACCGATTTCTATACAATTTACAAATATGTCTTTCTTCTAAGCTTCTTTCTATTTAAAAAAGTGTTCCAAAGTGAGTCTAGCATTGCAATTACTCACCACTGCATTTGGCAATATAGCAGCTCAATATCAAATTAGTCCATGAGGAGAATTACTATGGATAATGGAACACTATTCTCTGATCAGTTCTACACACAGCAGGAGGAAAATCCCATGTTATGTCATTCAGCATAACAGGTTATTCTCACAGATGGGGAAATCTGCTCCATAAACCAATCCTCTCTTGCTTTACATTAGCAAGGACAGGCTATTGCTGCTTAACCCAACAGTTAATAATAATGATCCAAACCTCTATATCAACAAAAAGAATAACGTTTTGCAAGTAAATGAAAGTGAAGTAACCATCAATCGTTATAAAATCTGTGTTTAATCATCATTAAAACAAAGAATGAATCATTTTAGTGAATTGAATGATAAGCCATGTTTTCTCACTGGATTTACAGTTTACATAATGAAAATACCTGCTGAAAACTACCAATGTGCCTCAGTATTTGTATGGAGAATACCAGCATATTGCTGGATGTGAAGTATGAGTGTGAAATCTGGGAGAAGGCAAAATTGCTGCAAAATGACTATAGGTCAGGTTAATGCTGCTTCCAATGGGGGTCTCTGTTTAATAGAGCCCTATATTTCCTGGTGTTTCCCTCCACTATTTGGTGATAAGGTGGGATATGGTGTCCCTGCCTTCACCAGATCTAAATCTCTAATGTGATATTCTGGGTCACTGGCATCTATGGCCACCTTTTCAACCAGATGACAACTCAGCCTGTGAGGATCACCAGCAGGTCAGCCCCCTCCCCACAAAAGGGATAAGATTGACATGTACTGATTGGAAAGACAGACCACAAAAATTCCAGTTCTGCTGTAACAGAGCTGGAAAGCAGGTGTGCAATGTGAAAAGGCTTGTCTACATGGGCGGGTATTTGATAATGGCATTTCCCTCGAAATTCCCCTTGGAGGAGTTCTCAAGTGCTGACATGCTTCACATACTGTGAACGGCTCAGGGGAAATATTCAAACTGTGGCCCTGCAAGTGTTAGGTTCCATATCCATTCTCTGAAACATAGCTATTACCGTCACTGTTCACTAAAAAAAAATTCTACGAACCGCCTGACTTGATCATCTTGTACTGTTTGAACAGGAAAAGGGAAACAATACATCCCAACAACCTGTGGTCATGATGGCCTTGCTTTGGCAAAATAGTCTTTCATAGCTGCGTGCTGTGTGTGTGTGTGTGTGTGTGTGTGTGCGTGCGTGCGTGCGTGTGCATGTGTGTGCGTGTGTGAACTTGTATGTAAGTGCTCATGTGTTTATGTGTGACTATGCAGACCTAAGAGCAGTGCAGTAATATAGCAATTTACACAAAAAAAAAACACTGAACTAAAAGTGCATTTAAGTGCATGCTTCATACATTCTCTAAACAAGCCCTGAAACAACACTGAAAACTGACAGCATTTTTTAAAATCTACATTTTGTGAGAATGGGCAGTGAGGTTGTTCTCTAGGTACTTTTTATTTTCAATGTAGTATACTTTATGCACTGTGGATGGATTTTTCAGGAGGGTGCTGGGATAGGGTCTGGAAGACTGGGTGCCAGGATGGATCATGTGCTTGGTGTTGGATACAAAATAAGTAAGTTCACAAATTACCTGGCGAGTGCCCAGCCAGACTGGCAGCTGGCTTCTATTTCTTTCTGCCTAAAAGATGCCCTTTGGGTCAAAATAACATCAAAGTACTTAAACAATTTCCTCCAGAAAGAGTCAGATAGTTTGTGTGGCCCTTGTCTAAAAAATTTCTTGTAGTTGGTCTTTGTTAGGAACATGGAGACTTTCACAAAATGTTAAGAATGAGCATATCTTTTATCTCTACATACCACGAAGGCCCAGAAATCTGGTGAGAGGCCAGCATATCAGATGATGTAGACAGTAACACTACAGAATTAGAAAAAAAATGTATGAAAATTATGTCTGGTCTGTTCTGTATGTCACCTAAGTAAACCCACCTTCTCTTACCGCACTGAATTATCTGGTCGGCCTCTAGAATTCATGTTACGAATTTTCTAAAAACAGGAGAGTAGATTATGTCTGCCTCCTGACAGACTGCCAGAATGCAAACAGGAAGTGTGATCAGCTCTGTGGAACCAACTTCCTGATATTGAAACAAATGAACACCCATCATGTGGCTTACAAAACAGATGTGCCTCTGTTTTCGACATACGGCTGTCGGTTTCTGCAAGTGACCTTTTTCAGGAAGTGTTGAATGGTATAGCTAACTAGTGTCACAAACCTGCTGACAGTTTCACAAAGATATTGGTGGGTTACATTTTGTGCATAAAGGACCATGAGGCAAAGATGGATGCAGTTAGCTACAGAGTGTTACGCACATGAACATATTCATCATTTTCAAGGGATTTACACACCCCTGAAACTGTGCAAAAGCAGCAGCTGTATGTTTAGAGGAAATCCCTTTACAATCCAACACATTCACTAACAACAATCATTTTGAAGTTTTATGTGCAACTTTTGTGCATGTCTGTGTCAATCAATAATTGCGGTACATCAGCCATTATTAATGTGCACCTCATTTTCATGACACTTTCTGGTCTTATCAGCTCTTAATGGCACATTCTGTGCAAAGGTCAATGCACTTCCTGATGCATTCTTTAGTTCTTGTGATGCTACATGGGCTGACATAATGCCATGTTTTTCAAGTTTTTTTTTTTTTTTTCCCAAGAATCATACACATATGTTCTAGAGCTGTGCAATAACTGTGTTTTGGAACAAACTCTATGAGCATCTTATATGAATTTAGTATGCATAAAAGAGTTACATTCCCAAGACCCTGGAAAAGGACCTATCCAGAATTTGTCAGGCACACAGTGTGGCCCTTTGACTTGGAGCATTTGAAGGGCAAGAGTCATAAACAGGGAGAAAGGGCTGGACTTGGCAGGAAGTTCTGTCCACAGTGTAGAGCGTAGACAGAGAGAACCAAAGTGCACCCCATACACAGAGAAGAAGTTATTCTGGGAAGTCTTGCAACTTCCTTTTTCACCCCCTGCCCCCTTCCCACCCCACCCCTTGGCAATAACCTCATTGAGAGGACTATATATTTTACCTGTTTCATCATTCAAATGAGATAAAGTAATGGCTGTTATTGTTATTTTTTTATTGGACTCAGTGCACACTTTGGTTTGATTTTACATTAGTAACAATTCAGCACAGTCCAAAGATCATAACTTCTCAATGTAAAATATATTTCCTTATACTGTCTGTTCTATCTTGTTGCTGTGTCTGTTTGTATACATGAAGAATTCCCTAGTTCTATTAAAAATGGTAGATGGGATGAACCAGTCTGGAATTTATATTCTAGGAGTCAGCATCTCCTCACAGATAGAAATTAAATAAATACATAAATAAATAAGCAAACTGAAATCAAGATTATTGAAGCAATGCCACTTCTTAAACTGATATACAGTGTGCAACAACAACAAAGTGGTAATGAACAACCCGCATTTCTGAAAGCAAAGCAACGGACATAAATATGAACACTCCATAAAAACAGAAAGCTCCATTAAAAGGTTAAGCAGTACGAGCAAGCAACTGTACCACTTTATAATGCTATATCGCACAATATAGAAGGCCAGGGCCTGGCCTACAACAGTATAACAGACGTGATGGGGCAATGAGATTTTGGCAGACCACACTTCACACTTGTCAAAGGCAAGTTCCCCATCTTACTGATGGGGACACTGTATGGCAGGAGTTGGTGTCTTATACAATACAAATTTGCTTCCCTACTGCAGCTGGTACCTGATGAACATTCTGACACAGCATGGTGAGCTCCCAGATTAGTGCTATGTGTTAGTGATGGAAGTGAGCTTCTCCCTTTCATAATAATACTTTGAGGTGAGTGTATGACAAGTACTACATTAATGCAAGTCATCATCAGCAACTGCAGTTCAGCAACTATAACACTGATACTGTACAGTGTACACTGTGTTCTAGATGGGCAATTTAACAATAATGTTTTGTTCTTTGCATTCATAATGTCTTCATATCTATTGTGCTGACAGAGAAAGCAATGCATGTGTGTATTTACATTTCTATCTACAGTTATGTGCACAAAATTAAAAAATTTGCTGTTTTTTCTGCAACTTTTTTGATTTTGTCAAATTATCTGTGTTTAAACCTACACATGAAAGTCCCATGTATTTAAAAGTGCAACAAAAATTTATTGAAAACATGTAAAAATGTCAAATTATAACAATTAAATCATATTTAACAAGGAATGATGTGTGTGTGTGTGTGTGTGTGTACTGTGTAGTCAAGGACACCTTCTAGCAAGTCCTTTGTAGGATTCACGCTTTTCCCTTTATAAAGCCTTTTCTGAAAGGCATTTGTGTGTATGTGTGTGTTTTTTTCTTTCTGAGAGCTGCTGTCCACAGCCGGACCGGCCACTCGCCACTCCTCCGGCAGATGGACGGCTGCTGGCCAAATTCCTCACAATCAGCCTCTCAGTCTGCCAATCGCTTGCATCTCTTTCGCTCAGACCAGGCCCTTCCTCCCATTTGCAGGCACAATAATGGAATTACGCTCTATAGACGCACATGAAAACATCAGCGTCTCACAGATTACATCTAAAAGATCGCATTATCCAAACCGCTTAACAGCCATGGCGGTTAGACAAATAACGGATAAGTCATTAGTGGGCATGGTTTATAAAGAGGAGCAACAATGCATTGCCTGGTGGCTTCAGAATCAAAAGTTCTCTTCCAGAGCATTTGCTCGAATGAATGGAAATATTCCTGATACTGCAGTTGCTTCAGATTATTCTTGTCCAGATGCCTTCAGACAAGTAACTCTAACTGAAAAGTGCAGAGAGAAAACCAGTATGACATCAGTTATTGAAAAGCTCCCTATTGAAAAAAACTTAATGTTCTTTGAGTAGAACAGCCTTGGGACCTGAAATATAAAACTACAATGAAATTCAACATTTAATAAATCCTGTTCACTCCTTTCAAGCAAAAGCAAGCCTTGGGCCTTAAAAATTCAAATAACCAAACAACAACAAAAAGAAGAGATACAATGAAGCAGGTGAATGAATAAATAATTGTTAGTTTTGCTGTAGTGTCAACCTAAGGCCCTCAGATTAAATACGTCCAAAGTATGCTTCTGGTACAAGCTGTGAATATTGGTATTCTCTTGGCATGAGAAATGTTTTATTTATGTCAGCCCCATCCCCAAGAACAGCACAGTGACACTCTTGAGAGAGCATACATTCAGAGCAATGGCCATGCTGTAGTAATCGTGTTCCCATCTGGTGGTGCCTAACATTGATCTTCACAGACACTGTTTTGAGAAGCTGTGGTGAGCACAGTGGCGACCACAGAAGAAGTCAGCTTTGTACTGAATCCGTGCAGAAATTAGAGCTTGTACATAATAATACTGCCAAAGTACAACAAATATACCCATTTTACCTCTGCGTTAGCATTCCAGCACTGGACTCCAGTTTCAGATTCAGAATTGTTGTAATAGTTTTTTTCCTGTTGACTTGCTTCTTACAAATGCATTAGATGGAACCGGTTTCATCTATCTTGAAAAGCTGTTATTCCCAAACATTCTCAGCACAGGAAATGCCCGTCCTCACTCAGTACCACATATTCGATAACACGCTTATTGTTTCCTTGATCCTCATCTCTGAAATACTTTTGCAATGGTGTAAATTGCTGGTTTTAAATCCACCCCTAAATCCCTTCTCATCTGGCTCTACTTAAACCTACCTATTGCTTTCACTGTTTGATTTTAATTGTTCTCTGTTCTTCATTCATGTCATTTACTACAGTATGTTCTTACAAAGTCTTGTATTTTGGTAATACATAGAAATACATTACAACAAAGTAGCGAGAAAAATAAACAGGGCAAATACAAGTAGGTGTTCCTTGTATACATTTTTATATAATTTCGAGCCTGGAGCAAATCTGCGTGTTAAAGTATCCTGTGTGGATGAGATAAAGCTCCCTTCTGTTTGGTATAGTCCTGTTGTGTTTTACTTTGACTGCATAGTCTTCTGACATAAAGCTGCTTTTCTACGTAGCATGACTAGCATTAGCAAGCCAACAAACTTAGCTTGCCCAGTTCCATCTCAGAGCTGGCACTGGCTGTTTTAGCTAAGACAGAAACTGATGCACAACCTAACCATGAATGTGCTTATAAGTGTTTTTTTTTTTCTTACATTTCTCCCTTTAAGCAACTGTGTTTTGGAATCAGCAATTGCACATTAGGTCTAACTTACAGTCATGCAGGAGCACACAATACACCTGCAAAGGTTCCAAAGAGCTGCTTGTCGCACCACAACTTACACAGTGCTCTATAGTGAAGTGGGTGCCAATTGGAGGATGGGTAATTTGCAGGGTGTGTGAACACTGTGAGAGAAGAAAATTCTGGCTGATGTATCCACCCCTAGCCCTGATGGAACAAACCCAATTTGTAATACTGCTGCTGGCTCCCAGTCATTGGTATTAATGAATGTGTTAACACTTTCAGAACATTTTGCTCAGAGAAAACTGTTAACATAAATCCAGAATGTGCACTGAATTTCCAGATTTTATTTTCTCCAAGTTTCATTTTACATCCAGAAATATACACACACAATGCTGTAGTGACATTGTTGTAACATTCAAACCACAACCATATCACAGCATTAGCTGGGTCCTATGCTTACAAGTAAATGATTTATGTACAAAATCACTAATTAAAAATAGGTGTTTCTATATTGCAGCTTTCAGTACCTTGTGGTTGCCATAGAAATTGCTCCTTTAGTAACAGTGAGGGAACTGGCTGACACCCATGTTTCCTGATGCTGATTATTTATGATGACCATGTCATTACAGTCCAGATTTCTTCAACATAACAGGAACAAAAAAGATGACACTTTACCAAAGTAATAGGGCAACGGGGCTTCATAAATGTGTGGAAATAAGATATTCTGAAATGATAGCAATCAATAAACTATGAGTCCAGATAAAAAAAAAAATTACTTATAGCAGAGTTAGGATGTATAAAGTCTTATCACTTTGTCATCACTGTTCACTGGATACAGAAGCTGTGTTGTGGTAGGAGCTTTTATACAGTGCTTTTGAATCAGTCATCCACAGAACATCCCCATAGACCTTGAAGACCATATTATATCTACATGCTGTTTTATAATATAAAATCCCCATTCTAGAAGGGAACACTCTACTGTGTGGTTACAATATGGGATTTCATAGATTACCACACAAACCAGCTACAATTTGCAGTAGCTAATTTGTAAGCACTGCGGTAGCATCTTTCTTTACAGTGTTCACACACTGTGGAACCAAAGCTCCATAGATGCCTGATGTAAAAGGAATGTCTGAACATAGCTTACCATTGTAACACAAATCCCCCAACAACTCTTCACCTGTGTTTACAGATACTAAACACATCATGGATTTCATTGTTATTGTTTACAAATTGGGTGGCAAAGTCAAGATGTGAATAATGGGTTGCGATAAGTCATTATTATTCCTCCATTTGTCAACAACTGCTTTATAACTTTGACCTTCTAAAAGAGGTGCATGCCCCAGAATCATAAAATGTCAGTAAAAATATTTCCTTAAGATTACAGTCAGTGTGTGACTGTGGTTAAAGTACAGATATAGTAATAAAGTTGAGGAATAAAGTAATGAAGTTTATAATATATTAATGACAGCACAATGATCACTATAAACTGTACTGAACATGAAATCATGAAACTGTGGTGATTCTATGTTTGCTCAAAATTTAATTTGAAATGACAATACTTGTTAGTATTTGGCGGTATGCACCAGTCATAAATTTTGATTAGTTCATCTTTTGTGTACAGTACTAAACATTGATATTCCCGTATTGTGGGAGTCTGCAATATGTATTGTGCATGACAGTAAATGTGAAAGCACCAGTTTATGCACAATACAACAAAAATTATCTGAAAGTATACATTTTGCATTCAAATTGTGCCTATCAATTACAGTGAAACCTCCGTGCAAATGCAAACAAAGTTTGTTTATTATGTCTCTTTATGACACACTATTGGCTGCTGGCTTTGGACCAATGTATCTTTTGGACCCACAACTCTGGAAGAGTGCCAGTAAATGATAAAGATGTTGTTGTGCCATGGTACTTTCGTTTATGTCAGTGATGCCTGCTGTACAGCTGGAACCTCAATGACTTGCTTAATTCAACTTCTGGGTGTCTTTCCATAGCATCTCTTACTGGTGGAGACCTTTTAAATAACCTTTTTAGGTTGGAGGTACATGTAGAGCCAAGCAAAGGGTAGCCATATTACTTTAAAAAAGTGTGCATACTCCTTGCAATACGGGGCAGGGTCATTCTAGCAATGTCATGGTTAAGGTCATTGGCCTCCACAATGTGGACATAGGCTGTACAGATTTCACAAAAATATGAATCTATCCCTTTCCACTATAGTTTCTTTTATTTAAAAAATAGGCTACTGGTACAGCTAATACAGTTTGCCAAAAGTCAGATTCTCCCTTCTTAGAACCTCAAACGTGGCTAAAAATGTTGTTCAAGCATGACAATGATCCTTTCTTTCCAAATATGGGAAGAATTGGTTAAGTGAGCATAAAATAAATGTTCTTATCTAATCTTTCCAATCTCCAGATCTCAATACCACTGAACATTTGTGATTCAAAGTTAACAAAGCAGTTCACAAATGGTAACCAAAAGATCTGAAGGACCTAGAGCAATTCTGCTAAAGGAAATTGTCAAAAGTCCCACTCAGAAGTGGCAGAACCTCATAACATACAGTTAGGAAGCATCTTGTCACTGTAATCTATGCCAGAAGAGGATTTATACTAATTAGAGGGTTGTGAATGCAATTTCAAGCAGATCATGTGAACCTACTGTATATGTACTTAGCTCCTTTTTATGGGAAGTTGTTTGTTCCTGTTTAGACAGGATATGAATAAATATGTGTAAGTGCATGGATATTGTTTGTTGCATTATGACTACACATGCATATACAACATATACCGTTTGATTGAATGGTACAGGATGAAAGGATTGACGTTCATCATGAATAAACACAGCAAGCATACCCTTATACAAGCATAACTTTGTAAAGTGTGCTGTGGCATAATGGTCCCATAATTAAGCCTGGTTTGTCATACTTAATTTATCTTGAAGACTGTACTATTGAATTTTTAAGCAACGCAGCAGAAGTTTGGTGCAGTCATTAGGGAAGTGGACTTAAACATGTGGCACTGAAACTGCATCTTTGAGTGAGGTGCTTAAGTAGCTTAACTTCTTTGGAAATACCAAGCATTGTAGATCTACAATATGACGAAGAGCAGCTGCTAGGCTAGTAAATAATAAGGTCTTTGTTCAGAATAAATAAAAATTGATTCACTTATAGAAGAAAAGAATGGATTTTATTACATAGATAAATCAGTAGTAGACAAGTTGGGTGCTCTTGTCCTATACTCCTTGTGACACAAAGAGCTAAATATACAGTATCTTCATAATTAACACTTCTATACACAAGAGACAAAGCACTTATGAAGTTATTGGGTGGCTTGTAATAAAATAGCTGTTAGACATTGACAGAGATCGTAATGCTGTAATCACAATGCATTCAGAATAACATTACTCCTTGATAACAAATCTATTCTGATATTCTTGTACATATTCAGAACTGGTCCTTCCTTTGCCAATGTGAGGTAACACTCTGATACTTTGAAGTGATACATTTTCAGAAAGTCATCCTCAAATAATTGTTTTGCAATCTATCTCTAGATGACAGAATGACATTGCTTCTCATCTGCATGCCCCCAATATAACCATTTGGCATTCGCCTGAGCCTCCACATTGCTGTCATTTTTACATTTTTTTGTAACTGCCTTTTTCCATTTTTAGAAGTTAGAAACATAGCCTGTTTCACCATTCTAAACAGGATTTCCTTGGAGACATTAGAAGAGTGCATTTTTTCACTGAACTGTCTTCAACAAGAATAATAATTGGTTGGCCACTTGATGCGATCCACATGGGACTGATGCACTGACGCTTTCACAACCCCACACATAAGCAGAGGGATGCTGAAGAAAGCTGTTTGTTTTCATGCCAAAACAGTGGTGTTGGTGGAAGCTTCCTCATTTTTCTGCAATGTGTAACTAGTCTTAGAATTGTGTTGCATGTGTACTCCTATTGGTCTTGTTTCCTTTCCTGTCTAATTTGAAGCCAGAACTGGAATTCAGGTTTTCCTTGCCGCTAACAAACTTGTTGGCTTGTTTCTCTGAAAGTGGATGACTTTTTTCAATATTCCTTTTTCTATGGATTTATTGCTGGTGAATTATATTTACACACACCTGCTGCATTCCAACCACAGGCTGCTGACAGTAACAAATAAGTTAGCCCAATTCTTGAAGTATGCAAAGTTGCATGTAGGATTTAATATTGTATATGTGTGTGTGTACCTGTGTGTGTGCGTGTACCTGTATGTGTGTGTGTGTGCCTGTGCCTGTATGAGTGTATGTGTGTCTGTGTGTGTGTGTGTGTGTGTGTGTGTGTGTGTGTGTGTGTGCCTGTGTCCGCTTGCCTAACTTGCTAGCAGACTACTATCACCTCAAAATGATTAGAATGAGCAGAATCAACAGAACTCAGAGCTTTGTCTTGGCTACCTTATGCAGCTAGCTACAATCTTTGACAGAAATAGTAACAGTTTGTGTTTTGAAAATGGGCAAGTTATGCAACTGCATAAAGCAGAATTTTAAACATTCTTACACATACAGTGTGTGCAAAAAAAAAAAAAAAAAAAAAGAAATACGAGCTCATGGCAGTCATGGCATTTTTTTAGATACAGGTATTCAAAGGTCAAACCAAATCAATTTTAATCAGCTATCAACTAAAATGTCTATCAACTAAAATGTCTGTTGATAATGAATCAATATTTATTCACATCATTATTAAAGTTGTCATTAAAGGTAAAAATTGGTTCATAATTTCTGCAAAATTCAATTTTCAAAATCAGTTTGAAGGATTACATTGTATTTTCTATTAAATATTTGTTTTAAATTATAAATGACACATTTTTATTTTGACAAATATTAACTTCTGAATATTTATCTTGAAAACATTGTAAAACAATATTCATACATGTCATCTTTATTTATTTAGTGCTATTGCAATTTATTTATTTTTTTGTCCTTAAAGAATGTGTACTTAAAACGGGCATCAGAAAGCTTTGCATAATTATGTTATATGCATGGAGCTGACACTGAGGTGACCCTAAACCTGTGCTTCCACTGCAGGTGGCGTGGTCTGTGTTTGTGTGGTGCAAGCATGTCCTGTCAGGTTATTACGTAACATCCACACAATGAGGGTATCTGCAGCTGCAGTGACAGTACCGGGGGGAAGGAAATAATCTCGTCATCAAATGCAAAGGGCCTTGATTTTCCTGACTGCAGCTAAAGGCAGCTTTCATAATGAATTTTTACCTTCACACCTCCCTGCTGGCTGATAGCCAAGACAAACGTTCCGCCCCCTCTCAGCTAAGCAATCTCAAATGTGCCTGCGGTCGAGTGCACTAGATTCTAGTCTTATACTCTCCGGGTTGGAAAAAAATGAATAAATAAAATGAGCACACGCTCCTTCACCAGTTTAATTACACAAAAGGAGGGAGGGGATCAAGGTACAAATGAGATAGCTCAACAAAAGGATAAGTACTATGATGACAATACATAAAGCGTGTTTAGGTAATGTGTTGTCTGCTCACAGTCGGTAACATGCACACCCCACCGCATCCCCCTCCCTTCCCCAACAGCTACACAATCTCTGGCATCAGCCTGTGGGCCGGCCCTCTCTGGGCTTGGCTGTCGTCTGTACATTACAACATGTGACCTGGAGGCTGCTTGCCACCTCCTGTCACTGTTAGTTAGATTCTGGAGCAGCAACCGTGCACCTGTCGCCCTGCATTACTGAGCCAGCCATCAGGAGTACGCAAGAAAGGCAACTCTGCTTGCCTGCCAGTTTCCTTTGCTTTTACCAAACAGATCCTCGGGCAGGTAACACCCTGCTTGTGTGTGTGCCTTGCCAACACAAAGGAGCACTTACAAATCTCAGCTGCTGTACCCTCTGAAGGTTGAGAGTCAGTCTATTCGGCATCTTAAAGACAGAAGAAGAATGGGGACTGAAAAAAAAAACAATAACTGGGGACTAGGAAAGAGGACAGACAGGGGAGGAAGACAGGGGAGGAAGCGGGGTGCTGATCATCTTAAAAATAGTGACAATAGTACTGGAAGGGGAAAACATCATATGTGCTTATTTATATGGGAACCTGTGAAATAGCTGTGGAAGTCCTAAATGGAAAAGCATGGTCTCATGGATGCCTATAAATTCAGCTCCTCCAAGCACTGAGACAGGGGTTCACAGCAGCTGGCTGGGAGAGAGCGTGAGGCAGCTTAGACAGTGGCAGGCAGTGTATAATTGTGTCTGAAATAGCTGCAGCACAGCTGGAGGTAGCGTGGTGAGGAAGGTCTCCTGTACTGAGTGTACTGAACAATAGCCATACGCAGCTGAGAGGAAGGAAGCCTTGCTGTGCCGAGAGTGAGGCAGGCTGAGGGGGAAGGGCACAGGCAGCCTTTGGACTTGCCTTACTTATCCAAAGAGGATATCAGCTTGTGCCTTTGCACGGGTCAGCCTAGGACACACCCAATTATAATCATGACCCATGTTATGATTCTAAGTAAATGAAAGCTTGGATAAAAAATGGTTCCTTTCTGAATCCTTGGGTTATGTTGTCACAGGCGACAGAGTTTTTTAGCTACTGTAGGGAAAATGACACCGTATGTGTTTAACATAGCTTTTAACACAAATCACTGTTGTTATTGCCTGCTGAGTGAGAGATGCGATACATACAGTACCATCTGTTTCTAACCTTCAAAATCACTAGAAACCCTAAAAGGAACAAAATGAGAAGTGATTTTACTTTGTCAGAGGTAATGTCTCTATTATATATTTTGAAATATGATAGGCAACTTATCAAAATGTCAACAGTTTAGTTGGTGAATTTTGACAGAAGAACAAAAGCGTTAAACAGGTGGACAAGGCTGAATCAGAATTTAACACCGATCTGACACATGGAGCAATAGTGTACAAGACCTAGCAGGACCCACAGAAGAGGCCAACTAGTCTCGTTGTCCGTGGCTGGAAAACTTGTCGGCACTTGAACGGATTAATGCGTCAATGTAGAGTAACTGGCTTAACAGCAATCCACTTATCCTGACATGTACGATTATCTCTGTGTTAGTTATGTGGAAATCAAACATAGACATAAAGAATGAAATAAAATAGAAATTAAACATGCAAAAATATGAATGGAGGTTATCTACAGTGGTATAAATGTAAGGCCAAAACTTGGACAGTACACACACTACATAGATATGGGAAATGGAATCCACATTCGGGGAAACCAGCCCTAATTGATGTTTGGACTTCACTGGGGGAAAAAACATTGCATTTCATTTGGAATGTTTATAAGGTAGCAATTTAAAACAGGAAAGCAGGTGCAAACATTATTTTCCCACCCTGGAGTCAAACCTTTAATCCTCTGTTAATTTTTCCCTCTAGACCAAGTTATCAAGTAACTGAATAACTTCATGGAATTCACAAAACACAATTATTATTGAAAAAGGCAGGACAATGAATACCAACACGTGCTACCGGTATTAAGCAGGTACTAATGGTCAGACAAGTCGGAACATCCAGATGCTGTGACTGATCTTCATTTTGTTTGTTTTCAGTGAACTGCCCTACCTGCACTATAACAGGAAGATGAGTATGTGGTTAAATGATAATACCATTAAGCTCTGTATTTGCATGCTAATTACGTAATGCTGGTTTCTAATAGAGGCCCAACCCATGACATCGAAATAATGCGTAAAAATGATGAAAAAAACTGCAAGCTACAGGTACCATTCAACAACATGTAACAGTGGATCATGTGAAAACTGAGGTGGGAGGAATGTTCCTCTGTGTACAAATGGTCTCAAAGGTCAACAGGTGTGCAAGGATCAAGGATAGCAATTTTCCTGGCTCTTGTAGCATCTGAATTGATTCTATTTGTGTAATGGTGACTTCCTTATTAAAGACACGAGACCTCTGAAACCATGGGTGCTATTGCAAATGGCTGCAGTGTTTTGCAGAAATGCTGTGATAAGCCTTTAAACTGTCCACCGCTATCACTGGTTTTCTAGGTCAGCTAGCAAGAGCCAAAAAAAAAAAAAAAACAGTAGCACACGCTGTAGGCTGGGCCTGCGAGTGTCAGATGATTGGACCTCTTCCACCACAATCAGGCACTCTGCACCCTCAATTCAAAGTGACGTTGGCTTGCCCTGTCTCCTTGTTCTGTGGATTAATTAGTAGGTTGAGTGAAACACAGGGAGACCTGTGTCATTGGAATGACAGTCTGTAGACTATTTGTCAGCGGCTGGGTAGATGCCATACCTTGTAAAGAGACAGTATTCTCCTGAATGTGTGCATTTTCAAAGCAACAGTTTTACCTGTAAAAACAGAAGTTGATATTCAAACATATCTTCTCACTGGTTCTAGTTCACTAAATTAACAGACAAGTTCCCTTTCCCAATCAAACACATTAATAATTGCCCACCTCTCTCTATACAGTACGGCAGTGGTGCTTCTGTTTAACGCCATATTGAATTAACTATCACAGAAGAGCTTACTTGATATTTTGTTTTCTGATTTTCTTTTTTGTAATGTAATGTAAATATTTTAATTAGATCATTCAGATATTCTTTCCACTATTTTCACATTAATGCTTTTCCCCAAATGAATTATCAAGTGACACACCGTAGGGCAATGTAGGTCAAAAATAATCTGAAAATATGACACCACTTAAAATGAGACTTATCTGTTATCATTTGCATTCTGCAATGATGCAACATTTAATGCATGTTGTACTTGTGCGTTAGTCTCAAAATATTAATGCTAAGTGTTTCCAGTACTGATCAGTAAAACTAACAACTATTTTAAATTAAAAGAATGCTACTACAAAGGTGTATAATAATGAAAAATGTTTATTACCTTTTGGGGTTTACAATATTCTTCAAAAGAATATTTTTTTTACAGTAAACTCCAGAAAACAATGTGATCTATTTTTTTAGATGAATTCCAATAAATTCCCAGTACTCTCTTCACACACTGAAACAATTCTCCGACATTATCCGAAATCATACATTGTAAAAAATGGTTCAAAGCAATTTAAAAGTGCGGATGAAAATACACATGCCCACTCCTCATGGGTGTGGCCCAGATGGCTCCAGTCTTCCTCCTCTTTCCATTCTCGGGGCATAAAGGATACATATATAAAATCCATAAATGGAACCACAGATGGTAATGGGTTTTAACTTTTTATTTGCATATCAAAACAAAATGTGCATTCCAAGAATTGAAATAATGCAAACAAAACGCTGCCCAATTTGAAAAGCATTTTACAGGTTGCCAGAAGCCACACTATTCATAGGTGGAGAACGTGAGTTCTTGGATTTGTCAGCCACGCCCTATCTCTTCCTCTTTTTGCCATGCGGAGGTGTTCGAAGCAGGCAAGATGTCTGGAGATACGAACAGGAACTGAGGCCAGCTGCGCCGTGATTCGTGGACGGGCGGCAGGTTCTCTGTACAGACCGCCGGTCAGTAGTTTTCTTTCAACGTTGCTGTAAAAAGGGGCTCAGGGCTAGGTAGAGGTGGGTGGGGGTGTGGGGGTAGGGGGTGGGGGGCTGCACAGTCATCTGCTTTCGTCCAATCACAATGCAACTTAGGTTTTCGGTTACAAAGTTATACAGCTAAAAGAAGTGAAAAAAGAAGGCAATGCTCGTGGAATGTACAGTGCATGGTGGAGGTTCCATCTTCACGATGCTGAGGCTTGCTTCTCCTGTTCAATGGCTGCAAGGAGAGGAAGAACGCCTTAGTTTTTTCCCCCCCAAGAATGTAACTGCTGTATGGTTCCCTTAAAAAGTAGCCACATATGTAAAAGTACTAATATAGTAATGTATGCACAGTATGGTATGCTAGTTTTTGCCACATAATATTATATAGAAACTACTAGTACACACATATTAATATGTGCAACTGTATTTTATCATTACTATAATCTGCAATCTTACTTTCTTTTGATGGTAGGGGATTCTTCTCCTGAGTCTCGGTCTTCTTCAGCTTGGTCTTGTCGAAGCTGGTGACCTCCTCCAGATTTGGCTTATCAGACATGTTTGCTGGGTATCTGGTCAGAATAAAATACAAAAGAGCATTTGGCATAAAATGTCCGATCATTCAGACAGCATGAGGCAGACAACCTGCCCCTCGCTGAGGTCTGAAATGCGGCACTTGCTTTATTGTTCTTCTTTTTAATTTTTCCGCACCGAGTTCTGCCTTGTACAATCTGCATTTTAACGGCTCATTAATTTCAGAGCATGATAGAAGATGGAACAAAAAGGGACTCGCTTCTAAATAGCTTCTCATACAGTAATACTACAAAATAACATTACAATTCAAGTTCACGTGCAGTAGACGCGAAAAACAGCGAGTCAGACAATCGTGAAATATGATCTTTTCTCCTCCACTTTAACCAAAAATATGATAAAAACTATGATGACCACATTAATCAAAATCCATTAGATATTCCCTTAATCTGCGTGCACGTGTCTTTTTTTTTAATGTTCGCAAATGGTTTACGCAATCCAGCTTTGTTCTGTTCACACACACAAACTCGGTCTCCAATCTGAGGAACCACCGCCCTGTTTGGCATCATCTCAGCAGATTGAACGTTTCTAACGGCAATTCTATTGTACCCCAAATCGTTTCCGAAAAGACCCCACGGGCATGACTTTTGCTTTTTAAATACGACATGGAACCGTCGGATTCATCAAAAGCACCATACCTCAGCTCTGTCACAATTTTAAATCCATGTATATATGAAAATAATACTTTAAACTAAACAATGAAAGCTAGCTGCTATTATACTAGACTAAATCTCTTATGGGTGTAGCCATATGCCTTTTTTGTTTTTCACCCAAGGATGCACGTAGTCTTTTCTCTTAGCATTTGTATTTTTTGATCCTGAGACAGTCGCACCTTTTGTCCGTTTGTTTCCATCGAAAAAGTCGACCGCTAGAGATTTATGACACAATGTATTCTTGGGGCAATTATTTCTGTGTTGTGTATTCCTATAAATCACATGTGGCGCAGCATACGACTTCGCATCTGATACAAAATGAATATATAGACTGGAGGCTAAAGGCAAAAGTCTTTTTACACTCACCAGAGTTTGACTGACTTGCGACGAATATTTCAGCTTGGTGCAGTGGTGGACTGAGGCAGAAGTGCACAACCGAAGGATATATACCGTGAAATATGCAAATAGCAGCCCGTGACGTCACGTTGAATGCTCTTCGAAAAAGACGCATTGAAGTAGTATCTGCATGTTAATTTGAACTCTTTCACAAACAATGTCGATATGGATATTTTTTATATTTTCAAATAATTATTAAATCCAAATTAGATATTTTTCTGAAAGTCGTCATAGCTAGTTTTCGCACCATTGTCGACTCCAAGATGACACCTTGTGGCTAGTTGTAGAAACGTGTTAAATTCATTATGTTTCCAGTCATATACAAGATGTTCAGTATAATGTTCATCTAGTACACTAAATTATTCACAGACATGATCATTTAAGCTCCCAAAATTAGTCCCGTTTTAGATACAGCCCCCAGTTCATCCCCACAGTATTGTGAATTTAGGTGTTTTTGTAAAAACCAGCAGAAATCCAATATTACCAGAGAAGCAGCAGTCCGTTTCCATAACAGGAATGCGGCAGAATGCATTCATAGGCTGTGAAAATGTTGTGTAGCTCAGTTCTTTTATAATTCCTTGTAATGTGTGAATGTTTGTGGCTGCAAAGATTCAGTTGGCTCTATTCCTTGCACAGTCATAGCAAACAAGCAGACTTTATTCCAGTCCACATGACTCTTTTGTCTTTTCAGCACATTTTTTTTAAATTGCAGATGCAGCTTCAGTTGTCTAGGCCGTGACTACCATCTGGGCACTATGGTGGCACTATGGTGGTCAACGTCCTGTCTGCTGGACAGTGGAGCAGCACACTGGCTTTATTGTCGTCATTTTCCCACTTTTCATCTCACTTAATAGACCCAATGTCCTCCAGTGTCGGGGGAACTAACCGGGGCTTTCAGACCGAGGTCCTGCAGAGTTGCAGTCCAGCCACATTCATTGGCATAAACACAGGCAATGCACATCACACAGGAAACAACTAGTCCAGAATATTATGTGGACAGTTAATTTACTGCAGTGTCACAATAGCATTTGAACTCCATGAACTCAATTACACCCGCTCATCGAGTAAGTTCTTATAAAGATGCAAAAGTTTTTCATGTCTTTTGCAGTACATAGGGATAAATCATGGCTAAACACATTTCTATGGGTCTAAAATTCAAGGGCTTCTGCAGACAAATCAGTTGCTGGCCAACAGTAACAGACCAAATTATTCCCGTGTTTCCAATGTGCTTATTTATCTTACATTCCAAACTTCAATTAATGATTAATGAACTGCACTCAATTAGCTGAAAAATTAAAATATTCAATCCTGTTTAGTAATTCATGAAATATACCCTTGGGTCTTATACATTTCATTAAAAATGAATAAAAATCAACAATAAATGATTCAAATTTCATTTTATAAAACTGAACATATTTTTATACCTAATATTATATGATTTCCCCCCTGCAGACATTATTCATTAATTTGTTCATGCAATGTTTCTATGGGGTACTCATGCCATGTCATGCATTCTAATTTGCCATTAAAAAGCATCTCCGTTAACAACAATAATAACAACATATATATTTTTTTTTATTTTACAATTTAATTTATGTAATATTTTAAATAATAATAATATAATTAAAAATAACAGCAACAACAATACTCCAGAACTTTCTGCAACATTCAGTAGCAAATACAGCATGTCCTTTGTTCTATATCAACCCCTCATAGTCTTTCAGCAGGAGTATCCCAGGGTTCTGTGCTTGGCCCCCTTCTATTATTGCTGCGCACAAGATTATTTGGCTCCATTAATTCTTTCTGTGGTTTCTCACTGTCATATATCAATCCCTTTGGGTGATGCTCGACAGTTGACTGACCTACATGAACCACATAGCAGTGGCTAGTAGGGCCTGCAGCTTCTTTATATGCAACACCGTATACAATATCTGAAAAATCCTACCCTTCTTTACCACATACTCAACCCAGCTGCTGGTCAGGCCCTGATGACTCTGATCTGTGCTACTATAACACCGTCCTTGCTGGCTTCCCTGCATATACAATCAGACCATTGGAAGTTCATCCAGAATGTTGCTGCTTCGCTGGTTCAAAATATCCCCATATTTTACATTTCACCCCTCCTGATCCCCCATCACTGGCTACCTGTTACAGCTTGCAGCCATTTCAGAACACTGGTCCTCCCCCTTTCAGGTCTGTCTAGCGGCACCCCCTTTTCTGAGGTAGATTATTGGACAGGCCTGATCACTCCATCCAGAAACTTCCCATTTAAAGTCACATGTCCTGGTTGCATCCTCAGGTTTATCTGGACCCAATGTCATGTAACATGTTTCCCACAGTGGTTAGGGCAGCGGAATTGTAGGCCATCTTCTGTTGCAGTCTGAGGACCCACTTCTGCAGTTTGCACATTGTCTCCACAGAAAAACTCAGCTTCCCTTATCTGCGTGGTTTTACTGGAGGGTATGTTGTATTGCACGTATGTGTCAAAACATTTTTGCACTAGTTATCACAGTACTGTGTAGGGGGCTGACAGATGTTGGCACATGATCAGCTCTGCTCTGCATACATTGGCTTTGCACTTTGTTCTCTTACTTTGAACCATAAGTCACTCTGGATATCAGCCTCTGCTAAAGGATAAAATGTACATATATGTAATGTAATAATAATCATCTTGTTTTAAAGATGCCCACTTGAGCCTCTTATCATGTTCCCCTTTCTGTCAAATTTGCTTATTTTTAGTTTGGCACTGGCATTGCTTTTAAATGGAAGACTGTTAGTAATCTCTAATTTAAGGTTTTACTGACACCTTGTGGATATAATTGAGTATAACACATAATAAACATTGTTATGTAGGATGCATGTATTATAAAATATTTATTTTAAAAAGCAATGACTGCATGCTGCAGTGGTGATAAGATAGGGCATTAAACAAGCAGGATATTACAACATCATAACTTTATATATAGAGAAAGTGGACAAAATAATGGAAACCTAACAATACATGAATATTTATTAACAAATAAGGAGCTGGGCCATCCTCTGCCCTCAGAAGAGTTTCAGTCCTTCATGGAATGCTGTTATATTAATTTTTGGACTGTTTCTAGGGGGATATTGGACCGCCCCTCAACAAGGAAAGTCTCCAGTTCTTTTAGAGATTAAGGAGTTGGAAATCTACTCTGCACTCTGTGCTCCAGAATGTCCCATAGATGTTTAATGCTGTATAGATCTTTTGACTGGGGAGGCAATGGACGGTGTTTGACTTCAGTCAGGTTAGCTGTTTGTCTGGGGAATTATCATCTTTAGTAAACAACATTTGCACCATGGGGTCTCAGTAATTGTGAGACATAGAGTAAGTGAGAGTCAGTGCTGGTAGGAGGGGCTAAGGTAAGCTACTTACCTTAATTCAGTGTCAATAAACAAAGTTTTTCTCATTTTCACACACACACACACAAAGTAAATTCACAACAGTAAATTTAGGTTCCATTTTTGGACTACTCCACTCCTAAGACTCTAACCAGGTTCTTTCCCTTTCCAAGTATCCACCCAGCACCCCCTGGCAGACCCAGGACATAGTGAATAGGATTCAATTTGTATTTCTTTTTCAGTAATCCATAAGACACAGAAACAGGCATGACTTCCCATTGCCAGTTCTGCCTTCCTTCTGTCTCACCAACATTTTATTCATTTGAAAATTTAATGTGTTAAACCCAATTTTACACTACTAATGCATGAATGATTAAAGGGTGGATTCCAGGTTTGTTTGCAAGCTCAAATGTTTCACATATTTATTTTTTTTTATTTTTTTTTTCTTTTTTTTTTTTTTTTTTTTCTTTTTTTTTTTTTTCTTTTATTAAAGGAGAAGGGGAGAAGAAGGAAGAAGGGGGAGAGAGAGGAAGAAAAAGAGAAAAAAAAAAAAAGGGGGGGGGGGGTCAATTTGTTGGAAAGTTCAGAGCTACAAGGATGGGTTCCCAGGTGTTACTGAATAATTTGGTCTGTTTATTGTTTTTAGCTGTGATTCGTTCCATTGAGAGGTAGTCTGTTAACAGATTAAGCCATTGTGATATTGAAAGTTTGTGCCTGTATTTCCAGTTTAGGAGTATTGTTTTTTTGGCTATTGTTAAGGTGACAAGTATGATCTTGTGGTATTTGTGAATATGACTGATGGGTGTGAGATCTCCTAGAAGGCAAAGGGACGGGGACAGTGGAATGCTGTGACCCAGAAATTTGGAGAGTTCAAATATTATGGCTTGCCAGAAATTTTTGGTTGGTGTGCATTGCCAGAAAGAGTGATAATAACAATCTATTGTGTTGAGGGTGCATTGTGGACAGATATCTGTATTGGTGAAGCCCATGAGGCGCATTCTACGGGTGGTGATGTGTGTTCTGTGCATGACCTTATACTGGATTAGCTGTAGTTGGGAGTTGTTTGTCATGGAGAAGATGTTGCTACATATTTGTTTCCAGAAACTGAGATCAGTCTTAATTTTTAAATCTTTTTCCCAGTTTGTTATTGGTATAGGTAGTGCTTCTTCTTTTGGTGATGATATGTGTTTGTATATTTTAGATAAAGGTTTCTCAGATGTTGAAATGGATGCTATCTTTTCTATTAATGGTGGTGGTTGTAGATCAATGTTGGAAAGTTGTATTTTATTTTTTAGTGCATTTTTAAGCTGGAGGTACTGTAAAAAGTTTGGTTGGGTCATGTTATATTTCTGTGTTAGTTCATGGATGGTTAAGAATTTATCATTTGCAAACAGGTGTTGTAAGTGGGTGATTCCCTTACTTTTCCAGGTATTAAATGTGAAGGCGGTCTTATTGATTAAGAAATCGGGGTTGTTCCAAATTGGTGTGAGTTTACATGGTTTAAGTGGGTGATTTGTGATCTTATTGGTTTTCCACCAAGCTTCCAGGGTTGTTGAAATGGTGATGACCTTATAGCAGTTATGTTTTTTGATTGATTGGGGTAAGAATGGCAAGTCTTTAATAGAGAATTCTTCACAAGCTGACTGTTCAGTTTCAAGCCAAGGATCTTGTTGCATGTCTGAATATGTCCATTTCATTATGTACTGTAACTGATGAGCTAAGAAGTAATGGAGAAAGTTTGGGGCATTTAAGCCACCAAACTGTTTGCTTTCCTGGAGTGTTGAGAGTTTAATTCTTGGTTGTTTATTTTTCCAGTAAAATTTTGTGATTATTGAGTTTAGAGTAGAAAACCAGTTGGGTGTTGGGAAGACGGGAGTCATTGAAAAGAGATAGTTGATTCTTGGTAGGATTGACATTTTCACTGCAGCTATGCGGCCAGCAAGTGAGAGTGGTAAGTTATTCCAACAACTTAAACACTTTTCAGTGGTTTTAAGAATTGGTGTGAAGTTCAATTCAAACAAATCTGAAAGGTTGGAGGAAATATCAATGCCAAGATATCGAATGTTACCTGTAGGGATGTTTAGTGAGAGCCTGGGTGTCACAGCATTCCACTGGTCCTGGTTAACTGGGAGAATAATGGATTTTGACCAGTTGATTGAATATTCTGAGATGGCAGAAAATGTCCCAATCAGATTGAAAATGGCTGGGAGTGATGTAAGAGGGTTTTGTGCATATAGTAATAGGTCATCTGCATATAGACTGACTTTGTGGGTTGTGTTCAGAGTGGTGATACCAGTGATTTGGGTGTTTTGGCGGATGGCAGCTGCTAGGGGTTCAATAAACAGGGCAAATAGTAGGGGTGAGAGTGGGCATCCTTGTCTTGTACCTCTGTGAAGTGTGAAACGTTGTGAAATTATGCCATTTGTGATTACTGATGCTGTGGGTGAGTTGTACAAAATTTTAATCCATTGGATAAATGAATTCCCAAAACCAAATCTTTCTAATGTGGAGAATAAGAATGTCCAGTTAACACGGTCAAATGCTTTTTCTGCATCTAATGACAGGATGACTGTATTGTTTGTTTGGGTTTTGGCTATACTGATTAGATTGAATAGACGGCGCATGTTATTTGATGAATGCCTACCTTTAATGAAGCCTGTTTGATCAGGGTGTATTATAGAAGAGATGACTGTTTCTAATCTCATAGCTAGTGCTTTACTGATGATTTTAATGTCTGTGTTAATGAGAGATAATGGGCGATAGCTTGAGCAGAGAGTTGGGTCTTTATTAGGCTTAAGGAGGAGTGATATAAGTGCTGTATTCATATGGGGTGGAATGACAGAGGAATGTTGAATTTCAGCGGTCATTTTTATGAATAATGGTGATATTGTTGGCCAGAAATGTTTGTAAAATTCTGCTGGGAAACCATCGGCTCCAGGTGCTTTGTTATTTGGCATTGAAAACAGTGCTTTTTTAAAATCGTCTGATGAAAGTGGTCGATCTAGATTTATTACTTGAGTTTTATTTAGCCTGGGGAGTTTGATATTGTCAAGAAAAGTTTGAATTGCAGAGGGATCACATGTACAGTTGGATTTGTAAAGGTTGTAATAAAAGGACTGAAAGGTTGCTGAGATATCATTTGGAGTGGACACGGTTTTCCCTTCAGAGTTTTTAATGACTGGTATGATTGTTTTTTCTTGTTGTCTTTTTAGTTGATTTGCCAGATACTGTCCAGATTTGTCATTTTGTTCAAAATGGTTATGCCGGAGTCTCTGTATAAGGAATTGGGTTTTCTTATTTATGATGGTATCAAGTTCGTATTTTGTTTCAATGAGTTCTTTACGAAGGTCATCAGATGGATTTTCAGCTACTGACAGAGTAAGCTCACCAATTCTCTGCTCAAGCTTTTTTTCCAAGTCTTGTTCTTTCTTTTTTCTGTGAGTGGAGTATGAAATGATTTTTCCTCTTAATACTGCCTTAGCTGTTTCCCATAATAATGTAGATGAGGTGAATGGGGAGTCATTCAGTTCAATAAAGGATGTCCACTCTTGTATCAGGTATGTGTTGAATTCTGAATCTTGCAGTAATGATGTGTTGAAGCGCCATCTAGTCTGTGGTTTTATGGAGATTTTGTTTATGAGATTGAAGCTAACTGGGGCATGGTCAGAAATGATAATTGGGTGAATCTTTGCATTTCCTGTTTTAGATATAATAGAATTACTTATTAAGAAGTAATCGATCCGGGAAAGTGAATTGTGGTGTGGAGAGTAATAAGTATATTCTCTGCTGGTGGGGTTATGTAGTCGCCAATTGTCACTGAGACCAAAGTCATTTATGTATTGTTGCAGTGTTTCTGATGATTTCATTGGTCTGGAGAATTTTGTAGTGTTTGAGCGGTCGAGGTTAAAGTCCATAATTGTATTGAAGTCACCTCCAAGAATGATGGTCGTGTCAGAGAAGTTCATAAGCTGAGCAAAGAAGTTGTGAAAAAATGTGGGGTTGTCCTCATTGGGTGCATATATGTTTGCTACTGTTAATTTGATATTGCCAATGGAACCACTGATTATTAGGTAACGTCCCTCAGGATCTGCTGTGACTGAATTGCTGGTGTAAGGTGTATTTTTGCTGATTAATATTGCCACTCCTCTTTTTTTAGAGGTGTAAGATGCTGCAAAAACTTGGTTAACCCATTGATTTTTTAATTTTTCATGGTCTGAATTAATGAGGTGTGTTTCTTGTAATAGACAGATGTCTCCTTTAAGGTTTTGCAGGTGAGTGAGTATTTTGACTCTCTTTGCCAACAAGTTAAGACCCCTGACATTCCAACTTATAAATTTTGTTGAAGACATTACATGTGTTTACTGTGTGTCATTGGTAGTAGAATCAATTGGAGTCAACAAAGAAAAAGTAAAAGTAAAATAAGATAAATAATAATAAAATAAAATTGGGGAGGGAAAAAAAAAAAAAAAAAAAAAAGGGATAGATAGGAGAAAATAGAATAGAATAAAAATGGTGGGAGGTGAACTCCACATGAACTCCAAATATGTGTGATGTTACCATATAACAAAGAAAAGAGACACTCAGTTTATATACAGACACAGACTCAGACAGAAGGACATTTGAACACAGACCACAGAAACAGACAGTGCAGAAGGGTATTACAGAAACATAAGTCTGGATAAGATGTGACAGTGTATTAGAAGGAGAGCAGGTAGGGAAAACAGAGTGAGGAAAGGGGTGAATGGTTGGAGTCATTGGAATAGGAAAAAATAAGGTGAGAGATAGAGTAAAGAATCAAACAAATAAATTTAAATAAACAAAACAGAAAAAACAGGGGGTATGTGGGTAATGTTTAAGTTAAGGAAAAAAGAGAGATGGAGAGAGAACACTGGTTTGAACAGATAAATCGCATTTGGGGTGTGATTTTTTTTTTCCCATTTAGAAAAGCCACGGTGTAATCTTGAGATCGCGAAATAGTTGGCCGTCGATGTACAGTTTGTCTACGGTGATTGAAGCTCTTTTTCCTTCTGCTCGATGTTGTTTAAGAATGGGGTAGAGCTTCTTGCGGCGTTCATTTATTTCACGAGGGAACTGATCATTGAGGCCGTAGTGAGTTCCTTTTAGTTCTCTGCCTCTGCTTTTCACTAGCTCCTTTTGTTGGAAGTGTTCAAACTTTGCAATGATGGGCCGAGGCCCCCTCTTTGCTGTGATTCCAAGGCGATGAACCCGATGGAAAGTTATATTGTCAACAATGTCGGAGGGCAGTTTTAGTTCGGTTCGTATGAAATCTTTAATCGTGTTTATTGGGTTTTCGGTTTTATTTTCTGGAATCCCGGAGAAAATTAAGTTATCGCGCATGCTGCGTGATTGTATATCCAATATGTTTTCTTTTATGGTCTTGTTTTCTTTGACAATGTTGTCCAGTTCCTTGGTCAATGTTTCAACAGTAATTTTCAAGCACTCGTTGTCTCTTTTTAGATCCTCGATTTCCTTGTGATTAAATTCAAGGCTCGCTCGCATTTCTTTCAGTTCAGCAGACAGTGATTCTAAAATGCTGAGTCTTGCATTAATTGAGTGAAGCACACTAACCTCTTGTGTCGGCGTGTTTAAGTCCTCGGTGTCGGTGGAGGATTCCCGGTAGCGTTTCTTTGCTGAGCCCTCTGTGCGCTGGTTGGGCTTTTGAGCCGGCATTTCGCACAGATTACTGTGGAACTCGTCGATGAATTTTTCTATTTCCTCCACGGTTGATTTCAGTGAGGAGAAGACCGCCGTTGTTTGTAAGTGTGACAAAAGCAGGGGTTTGTATCCGCTGTATTTTTGAAATTGAAAAACAAAAAAACGCGCCTCAGTGAGCGACCGGGAACACCGTCATGACTGATCTCACCCGCGCCTGCACGTGACTCTCAGAGTTTGCGCATTCCTCCTGACCCACGGCAATTTTCAAAACCTTGCACTACTTGGCATTCAGCATCACAGCATCAGTTTCACATATTTATTGATAATTACAACACATGCACAAGTCCATCCAAGGGCGGAGAACATAACACAATATATACCCAAAAATATACAAGCAACGCTGAAAGCATTCCCAAACATTAAAAAATGGGCAAGCAACAGTAATGGTAAGAATTACAGCAAATGTTAGTGGTAAAATGAAGATACATTTTGTTACAAGTAAAGCAGCAATCACTGAACAAAGCACAGCGAAGGAAATGTTTGAATTCGTTCTTAGGGTAGTGCCAGCTCGCTACTTGGAGGTGAAGTAGCTGGAGTACAGCTTGCTGTACATCACCTGATTGTCCACTCTGATGGCGTTCCTCAGGCACTGCCAGAACCAGTGCTCCGCGGAGGGGTTCCTGGGCCACTCCAGGATGCTCCTCCCGCACAGACGCCTACGGAGGCGGAGCAGGCGGGAGTGCCTCAGGACAGGCTGCAGCAGCAGCAGCACCATCACGTCCATGTTGTCATCCAGCAGCCTCTGGTGGGCCAGGTACACGGCCATCTTGAAGATCCCGCTCCGTACATAGGCCTCCGTCAGCACAAAGACGGTCTTGCGGCTCTGTCTGATGCTCTGCGAGAGGTTTTCGATCACAGGCGCCCCCGGGGTCCAGTCCCGCTCCTCCAGACAGATCGGGAATAGCTTGTCCCCGTTCTCCTCTAGCTCTTGCCGCAGATGATTCAGGACCCAGTCTGAGACAAGAGGGTCTTTGGTGTCGTACGTAACAAAGGCATCGTAGATAGTGTCTGTTGACCTGAGATAATGGTAGCCCTTTATTTTTGCCCTCCATAAGTGGAAAATATAGGAAGCGTCCCAATAAAACAGATGCAGTGTCACAGATACAGCCATGGTGCAAAAAACAAAAGAAAAAGAAATTAAGTAAAACATAAATGCCTTGCTGTCATTTATGCACGCGTCTGTTTCTAAATATATTACCCCTTTGCCTTTTTTATTGGCTGGCATGTTACAGGTCACTTCAGTCGCCAGTCGTGGGATCTTAACATCATTATGATCAATCCACAAGATGAAATCAAAAAGATCACATGTACAGAGGAATGGATTTCCCTTCAGGGACAACTCCTTAATGTAGTTGTCTGGTCCTGAAAGGAAAGTGGAATGGTTTAAGAGAGTTAGTCGGTTGAAACTGAGATCAAGTGACTGCAGACTTTTGGCACCCCCCAGAAAGCCATCAGAAAGATGAGCAATTCTGTTGTAACTGAGATCCAACACCCTTAACGTCTTTGTACACAATAATAAATTTTCAGTCATGTTGCGCAATTTATTTTCACTTAAATCTAATTCTTCAAGTTGGTGAAAATACTGCAATGTCTGCCAGTCGAAAAATCTAAGCTTATTTTTACTTAAAATCAGGCTTTTCAGTGATGTTGGGAAATGGGCATAAACACCAGGTGGAATGTGATGAAGCTTATTGTAGGACAGATCCAGGTGGGTTAAATTTTTCAGTTGTTTAAAAAGGCCAAAATAATGTTGGTCATGTTTCCACATTATGTCTAACCGATTCCCCTGAAACTGTAACTCTTCTAAAGAACTGCTCACCATGCCCTTGTATGTGAGAGTACTGATTTCATTCCAACTCAGATTTAATACTTTCAAAAACTGAAGGTGTTTGAGGAAAGCTAAATTATGAGTTACACCTGTCACCACAAAATAATGTTTGTTGTGACTTAAATCCAGGACTTTTAGGTTTTTTAATTCAGAAAATGCATAGTCATGGCTCATATACATTTTATTATAAGACAAATCCAAATAGTTGAGATTTGGAAAATGTATAAATTCAGTACCATTGAAAGAATCTACAATGGAATTAGCAGAGAGATTGAGACAAGTAGTATTTTCCACACCTTTGAAACGTTTTGGATTAATGTAGAATATGTTGTTTTTACTAAGGTCCAGCACTGGTCCATAAATAAGGCATTCCTGCTTGACTGAGGCAGGATAAAAACGATTTTCTTCATCTTTGTGAATGTAGGGGCCATATCTTTTTTCAGGGTATATATCCTGGTCTGAATCGCCTTCACTTTCAGATTGAGTCATACATGCACTACATCCTCTCTGGAATGAGAACGTCAGTTTATTTTCTGCCATGTAAATAAAGGAAAGGTTGAAGAAGTTGTGGAAAAGGGGGAGATTTATAATCTCAAGAAAGTTTGTCCCCAAATTAAGTACAGAGAGATTTGTTAAACTGTAGAGGGGTCTCAAATCATTTTCATTAAGTTTTTGGAAGTCATAACCCTCCATATGCAATGTTTTTAATGATTTTAGTTTGGAAAATGTTTTGGAAAGCTGTATTCTGACTGGATATGATTTAATATTGCGATTGAAAGAAAAGTCAATAATTTCCACATGTGGTAAAACAGAAAGAAATTCTCCTGTGGCAATTTCACTAACCAGAAAATTGAAAGACAAGTACAAATACTTCAACTGGGTTAAATTTTGAAACCACAAGGAAGGGACTTTTTTGAGGGAATTTCCTGAAAGACGTAATTCTTCAAGGTTTGAAAGGTCACTGAAAGCATTGGCATCTATGTCCATGGAGCCACTTTCTGTCTGGCAGGGTTTGCATGGAAAAGGGGCATTTAAGCATTGAGGACAGTTACCTGACAAATCAAGAACCTTCAGCTGTGTTAGGCTTTGTAATTCAGATTTGCCAACATGCTGGATTGTATTTAAATGGAGTTTAAGTTCAACAAGGGATTCTGGGAGATTCGGAGGTATATTTCTCAGTCTATTATGTGTTAATGACAGGTTTTTGAGATTGGTTAAGACAGCGAAGGTTGCGTTTTCAATACGTAAGGGGTCTTTACAGTTGCTTCCAAAATAACAATTCTTATTTAATCTCAGAACTGCAATTTTTGGGATGTGTCTGAAGTTTTTTGATGCAATGTACTCAATTTTGTTTGAACTTAAACTGAGAATTGTTAACCCATGGGGGAGATCTTCAGGGACCCTGGAAAGCGAATTACCATCGAGGAGCAATGTTCTTAATTGAACTAATCCTGAAAAAGTTTTTTTTCCACTGCCCTTGCCATCTTCAATCCTATTCAAGTTGAGGTTTAAAAAGGTCAGATTGCTTAGATTCCAGAAAGAATCATTGGAGATTGTAGATATTCGATTTTCAGAAAGGTCCAGCTTGGTTGCATTTGCACTGATGTGAAGAGGCACTTCGGAGAGCTTCCTTCCTTTACAGTCAAAAATGACTGAAGAGTTGGCAGATGTCACATCACATGGTAGTCGCCTTGGATTCCAGAAACACACAGAGGTGTGTGCAAGGCAGGTGAAGCACAAGAAAACCAACATCTTTTTCTGAGAACCTGAGTAAGTGAAGTACCTGCATGACCAAAAAAAAAAAAAAAAACTTGATTGAGTTCAATGATATGGCCACTCACATTTTCAGTTTCATATTTTCTTATACTGACCACTTATACATTTGTGATAAAATCTCTACAGTAGAATGTAGAAATCAAATTTAGCATCCAAAGACCAACAAAACTGTAGTGTGTTGGGTATGTTAACCTCAAAGCAAAAAAGCACAAATCATTAATCAATAATCAATTATTTTTTTCAAAACATGTATTACTTTATAATACACTGATGGGTGAAAGTTCATTTTTATACTACTATTCCTTTAATTTTTCTCATACCAATCTATTTTTTACAGCATTCAAAAACTTCCTCATTTGATATTCTTTCAAGACAAAGCCTGTTGATATGTTTGTTTGCCTGTTTTTGAGTGTCATCATGCAGGCACACTACAGAAACATTTACATAAATTTTACTTTATATCTTAAAATTTATTTTTTCAGAATTTCACCCTTCAAGTACTTTACATCCATCATATTTTATGTTACTTTCTCCAGGGGTCCATCTCTAGAACCCTGTCAGATACTGTATTTACGCTATGTGTTACCGTCCAAAAGGCACTACATGAGCATGTGTATAAATATGTTGTTACTGTGACAAAAAACAGCACAAACAGCACCAACCCTACATGACGAACAGCTAAATTGCTGCAAATTAAAATAATGCATATATACATGTGATTTTGTGTCGCTTACCAGCACTGAGCTTCAATCCTGACTGCACTGAATGAGACACTTCCGTATTTTAAAACGTAATCACAGGATATGTTCAATATAGCTCGCTGTTCCACTTCCCCCACTCATTCAAATGATGTCCTTTTCAAATGATGAATGCCGCTGAAATGGTTTAAAGAAATACCCACCACAAGACATAGTGTGACTACCAAACGACATTGTGAATAGGTTTATGTCATGAGTTATGTGTGTGCGTAACTTAAGATTTGTAGTTAACTACAGGTAATTTGTGGCTTTTCCCTTCAGTAATAATGAAAAAAATATCCATATATGTTTATTGATGAGAATGTATATCATTCACTTGGTGCTATGGGGGGCTCTGTTACTGAATCACCATCCAGGGACCCAGTGTTTTTCGTTCAAACATAGTATTGTATGGAGAATAATTCTTTAGTCCTTCTAGTAGACTTGCCACTTCTGCAACACCCACTCAGACAGACAGGTCCAGTTAACTATAAAAACATAGATTGTGCTTTGTAAGACCTGATGGAAGAGTGGTTGGAAGAAACAGGAGTGGAAGATGTATCTTGAGATGGAGAAGATAAGGAGTAGCTGGTCAATCGAGAGAACATTTAGAATAATGGACTTGGAGCTGAAGGGACTACAGTTCCAACATAATGACAGTATAGCTTTTCTGGGCACCAGGGGCTGGACATGTGACATTGTTCAGCAATTCAAGGATGCTCATACTTATCAATTTATCCAAATGCAGAACCAAATGGCACTGCAATCGTGTAAGCTGCTGTTGGCATGTAGGACAACACTGTCCATGCATTTTATAGCATTTTCTGGGAAGCTGCACTTCACATTGTGTTGAATTTGATTGAAACCGAGGTCCAAATGCCTGGAACTACAGGCATATTTCATATCATTCATGGTAGGATTTGATATTTATTTTTGTGAAAGAGCAGCTTCCCTGGAGATTAAGCACCTCCCAGAGGACAGGAAAATGGCCATTGAGATTTATGTTTTCTCTTGTAATTCTCCTATACAAGAAGAGATCACCAAGGTTCCGCTGAGATTTACGGGCATCTCATAATTCTCATACTCATACTACTTAAACTACAGTTCACTTAGCTACTACATTTTTTGACAAAAATTCAGACCAGTGTTATCAAATTAAGCATGAAGACATTTCAACAGAAACATTTTTCTCCTATTAAATTACATTTACATTTACATTTACATTTACATTTCTAGTAGCCTTCTTGAACTCTAGTACAACTCACACCAGACAGACTATTTTATTTTTTTGTAATACGGGAATATATACCATCCACAGAAAAACTGAAGCCAAAATGGCTTGTTGCATTCTAATGCCCATGGTTCCTTTTTAGAACAGGTTCCTAGGTTTTAGAAACTAGAAACTGAGTCTGAATTAGCTGACAAATTTCCTGTTTTTGTTCAGTTGTGCAAGGGTTCATGGAAGTGTGTTTGTTTTCCAGTAGATCACTTTGCAGCTGCTTACTCCTCTCACAATAATAATAGGTATTGGATATTTTATGAACTAAAAGTGAGTGTTATATTTAGAATGAACTAAGTCTTCAATAGTAAATACAGTCAGATGACTCTCTGTTGACTTTTACTGAGAAAGCAAGGTTTAAGTTGTGACTATACTTACATTTAGTGCACTAAGGCACTCACAGACAGTATGGTAAAAAGCACTGAAAATGCTAAATTTATAGTTGAACTAAACTCTTTTTTTTTCAGAAATAGATGTTTCTAAGTGAACTGCTGAATACACTGACTTTGCAATATTTCATTCACAAAACCCATTCGACTCACCTCAACATACAGTACATACACAGATGTAGAATTTTGGTGACGATGGATGAAAATATAAAACATTCTCTCTTTTGAGTTTGTAAAGACAGGAATGGGTTTGTTCATGACTGGGAGGATTGAAAACCTTGGCAAAACATTTGGTATCCACTAGACAACAGCTTTACATCTACAATTGCACTGACAACAATAAGCACTTAAGTCCATTGTTACCATCTGATTATCTATGGTTGGATTTCCTGAATATAGTGATGCATGAAACAATGTGCGGCCACTGGAGGGCATACACATTTGCTTGGATTGTGTTACCGACTAATGATTAAGAGAGTGAGAAATAACATCAAATTTAACACAAGTAGACAAAGCAAACCATTGTTGTCAAACTTTAAACGGAGACCTCTGTACTTACCCTGGGAAAACATACAGTTCAGAATGCCATAATTAATTCCTGAAATGTCAGGGGACTTCAGACTTTGTGAACATACAGTCATGGTAATATATGCCTTTCTTTTTTGGCAACTTAAAGTTTCAAAGTTATCAACTGCTGTACAGAAAATGCTTAAAAGTCAGTTTAAACTGGTGTACTGCCATTGTTAACTGATAGAAATTGAGATTCAAGTGCAAATGCAGGGACAAGCTCTGTTGTGAGATCTATTTGCATTTTAATGTAGCCAGTGCAGATGGTACAATTGGTAAGATGGTTGGAGGGTAAATTTTTAATGATCTGAAAGGTGTGTCAGTAACTGGCCATTCAGAAGGTGTGCCATGTTTTTAAATCAGCATGTGCCCCAGGCATACCTTATTATGTTTGTTACAATGGGAATTTGTGAAATAATGCATTATTTAAACTAGTCATTGAAAATAATAATATTGAAGGAGGAAGGAAGCAGAGGCAGGTTATTAACCTGGGCACCAATATGAATGGGGAAGCCTCTTTAATGGAAGACATTGATGTGTGCAAATAACAACCACAGAGAAATTCATCTATTTCACAAATTAATGGCAAATCACCAGTGAACAGTCACAGAACATAATTACTCAGTGAAATGACGTATTCATTTGAAAGCACTCCCGTACATCAGATTTAAGAATGCAATAGTGGATCTGCTGTTGATAATGGTTTCACATTTTTTAAGTGACACAAGCATTAAGGAGAGTTGAGTGTGGTGTATGACTAAATCACTTTTAAGAACAAAAAATATTCCATTCATAAAATGTGTTTGTAGGTAACACTAAAAACTACAGAGATGCCAAAAAACAAATAATTTAAAAAAAAAAACAGATCATCCAAGAGCCTTAGAAATCATTCATGAATAGAACTTAATAAGCATATCACACAAATATGTGGTTCTCCTGCCTCACTGTCCCATACAATGTTCCAACTCCCATCCAACCTCAGCAATAAATACATACATAAAATAATTAAATAAAATGTCAGTTTGACACAGACATAATGAAATATTTCATATATTTGCTTTCACAACTTAAAACAGAGACAATGGCATAGCAAGATGCAGTCAATCAATCAAAATCGATAATATATTTCACTGACTTTTCTTGGTATCACTGTCACAAAAACATGCTCAAAGATGTTATTGGAAATGAGATACTGATGCATTCATTACACTTACATTCTGATCATTCTAAAGCAGTGAAGTGAGAAGATATTTAAAATCCTCTAGCAGCAAAACATGAGTCAATCTTTATAATGTAGGAAACAAATGAATTAAATCAAGAGTCACATAAATTAAACAAATCCGTAATATTAAAACACTCGCACAATCTATTGCATTTCTTCCCAGACATTCAGCTTCCAAATGAGAAGACTGAAGACATATTTGATATGCTCATTAAGTTCATATCTGTGAATAAATTAATTTCTTGCTGCAGTTAACACCTCAGCGGTCCAGAAGTGCTGTACTGCATAATAGTTTCAAAACAATTTTCAAACTGAATTCAACTCTAAAAGGTTGGTTTTGGATGGCCATTTACTATATTACTCTGCTAGACAACACCGTGAACTTCCAAAGTCACACTTTTTAAATACTTTGTGATTCAGTGGTAGTGAAGAAGCAAAACATTGCGATCTAGTGCAAGATACTTATAAAGTGATGAGGGATTTAATAGTATGATCTGTGAAAATGTTTTGAAAAATCTGCTGTCAAATACTTTAAAATGAAATTATTGAAATGAAATTAGTCTATAATTGTTGTAGATGATTAGAAAACAATATAAAATAACATGAACATACCTTTCATTATCAATTACTGACTGGTCATTTAACGTAATTGCCATATGCATACATTAGTATATATGTATATATAATTTATCTCTTTTGAAGTTGTTTAAAAACCATTATTTTCATTTTTAAATCAAAGTAAAATATACTATACAAAGCAATATTTTATGCAGAATTGTGCAAGAGTATCTGCTCAATAGTATACATATTTTTTTCTGTCTATTTTGCATTGCATTGGATAAAAGCATTGTAATGAGGCAACATACAAGAGGATACACGAGGAAAAAACTATGTTTTGCGTTCTTAACTTACTCTCTAAAGAAGGGTAAATATTTCCTTTTTTTCTTTTTACATATCGATTGTGTTGTATATAATTCATTTTTGTTTACATATAAAACAAAATTTACATGGGGCAATGTTTATTACAGCAGTTCACATAGTGGGGATAAAGTAGCCCCACATTTCTGTGTATGGCTTTGCAAAAAGTACTTAGAAAGAGCACAGCTTTTACTTGTTGAGGAGTGTTTTGAGTGAGCGTGTGAGTGTGTTTACAATGGCGGACATGGTGGTGGAGTGCCTCGCCAGGGCCGAAACGCTGTGGTCGCTGGGGCTGCCGGCCGAGGCCGCCTCAGCGGCTCTCAGCAGGCAGATGTAGTTCATGACGACCTCGTCCACTTTGGCAACCACTTCGCGCTGCTGCGCCTCTGCCTTCATTCCCCTCACTAGGCACATGCAAGCTTCGGTCAGGCAGCAGAGCACCTGGAAGCTGCAGGTTATGGCCAAGAGCATTTCTTCAGGGCTTTTGTGTGCCAAGGCCATTTTCCTGCAGGCGTCGCCCAGCTCCTTGGACTCGAGAGAAAGCAGCTGCTTGTACTGGGTGAGGTTGTCCTCGTGGGCCTCGATGAACGCGGTCTCTTTCTTCCCCACGCTGGACCGCACCAGAGCGATGAGCTCGCTGGCGTCCTTCTGCGCGGCTGAGAAGCCGGCGGGGAAGGTGTACATCCTGTCTTTGAGCGCGTCAATGCGCGCCAGCCTGGCGCTGAAGCTCATGTCGTTCAGGTCGACGTCACCCCAGCGCCGCTGCTGGCTGGCGGGGTCGGTAAAGAAGCCGCCCGGTGAGGCCGCCTCCTCCGAGTCGCCGCGGGACCCCCCGGACGACAGCCGCGGGGACCTTGGACCCCCTGGGGGCGAACGCAGGGAGGAGTGGTACGAAAGCCCTTCCCTGTCGTCTTCATTGTCGTCGTCGTCATCCTCAACAACGCTGCTGTTTTTGTGGAAGCAGTGGCTGAAGGGGCCGTGGCACCTCCAAGCGCCGGCGTCCCGTTTTGGCAAAGCTCTGAGCTGCTTGGAATCCTTTGGCACCGGGAGCATGACCGAGGCTCTCCTGCGGTCCCTGCCGCTTGCGGACTGGGAGGAGACAGAGCCCTGGGAGTAGCTCTTAAACAACCTCTTCCCCGCAGGCCTCTTTAGCAGCTTGGAGTCGGGCGACTGCGGAAACTGTAAACACTTGCCACCTATTGTGGCTTTGGTTTTCTCGATTAGCGCTTCGAAGCTCCCGGAGCCAGCGGAAATGCTGCTGGAGCTGCGTGTCAGCTTCCGGCCTCTGGGGGGGCGCCTCAGGCTGCCGCTGCTGGGGTCACGGGGGTGCGAGGGGAGGGGTGGCAGGGCATGGTTCTGTTTGGGGAGGTCGGCTGGTTCCTGCTTTGGCACATTGGAATCTGCGCTAATGTCAGATGGTGGCGGGGGCGGCATGGCGTCGGCATTGACCTGTTGGGAAAAGGCTGAAGGCGCGTCTCCTCTTCGTGCCTTCCTGAGCTCTGTGAAAGCTACACTAGGGGTAGTAGAAAAAGAGAGAGAATCATTAAGCACCTCCCTGACAACATGCTTCGCTCTGCAGGCAGCTCTGAGCCGGTCCTCCTCACCGGGGGGCTGACCGCCGCGCGGTACCGTGATGGCGGGCGGCCCGGCAGCCTCACGCGCGCTCCTCCTACACAGATACAGAAACTGCTCCCGATCGACATCTCGCTCTAATTCACCTTCGAGACCTGAAAACGACCTTCTCCTCTCATTACCGCACTTCACTTCGAGACTGTTTACGGATCTCAGAGCATGCAGATCCGAGCTTCTCTTCAATTTAGTGGGCATGGTGGCAGAGTGGTACATTTTAGGCCCTTTACTTACTCTCGAGGCTGCTGCAGCTGGGCTCTCAGGGGATGCAGGGGGCGGCATGCAGGGGTATCTTGCAATGGTGTTACCTTTACCTCTAATCAGATCTAGCAACAGCGGGTTAGAAACGACATGCTTCTTATAGTCTTTCTTGTTGTTCCTCCAGCTGCCTCCTAGGCCCGCGCTTTGAAGCTTGCCACCCTGATGCATCTGACTCACGGTTAAATAGTTTATCAACTGTCTATACGCCTCACTCCCCTCCTTTGAGTTATTCTTAACACAAGCATGCTTCACACAGACATCAGGACAAAGATTACTCCTTGTGGCTGTACCTGTAGTTTCTTTAATCTTAGGCATCCGGTGACACCCCTCTCGCACAGTACTGAGCACGGGATCAGAGATATTCGTGTTGTGTAAGTTAGGGAGCATTTTCCTCAGGAGGGCGGGATCCGCATTGGGGTGAAGATCCTTGCCCTGAGGCGTATGGCTCGCGGTGCTGTGGGCTTTCTCCTCACCCCCGATGTGGCCCAGGCCTTTCAGGGACGCCTCGGAGAGGAGGAGCTTGTTTTCAGAGGAGCAGAGAGGTGAATCCATGGGCGTGGCACAGCTGCTGCTCCCTGTGCTGCAGCCGGCATCCAGGGAGGAGCACTGGGAGCTCTGCAGGGAGTGGTGGCCCTCGCTCTGCAAGGACGAGATGCGCTTGGCCAGGTGGTACTCGCACAGACGGGGGACAGGCTGCGCGGCCGGGCTTGGCTTCGCCTGCTGTTGCTCCTCGCTGGCGAAGCTAGCTTGCTCGGAGCTGATCGGTTCTTTGGCTGAGGAGATGAGAGGCGCGTCTGCGTGGACGCTTTCTTCCTTACCCGTCCTGGAAGCGGAGCAGTGACCCCCCGCCAGCTGCTCGGCCTCCTTGAGGTCTGGCCTACCCACGCGAGGCTCACGCAATGGACTGGGAGCGCTCAGCTGCCCTAAGGTCTGACTCTCTGCCGCGGCGTTTTCCGACAGCGCTTGCCACCTTTGGCTCTTTTCTCGGAAAGAGGTGCGCTCCTGGTCAAAGTGGCTCATGCGGTGGGCGTCTCTCGCCGTGAAGGTGTTGTATTTCCCCGCTAGGTGCTGGTCCTCGCCGTTGGGATTGGCCATCTTTATCTGCCGCTTACCGGTGGTGTTGGTGTCAAAGGGCCCTCTGGGCTCAGCCTCTCCTGCCTTCTCCCTCCTCTTTCCATTGCAAGTCATCAGGGTGCCCATCTGCATTTTGCTGAAGTAGTCGGTCACAGATTTGGTCTCCATGGTTTCGGGCTCCATCTCGATGTCGTCCGAGTGAAGGATCTGCTTAGAAGGTACGGCCGCCGACTGCGCCTCTGCTTCCTGGCGACCTGGGAGGTTATGGGGCATCTTCAGGACAGAGTCTCCCTCACAAGGAGAAACAGGAAACTCTGTCTTCTCTTCTAGAAGTGGCTGGTATCCCTCGGTGGTGGCGACTAACAAGCGCATGGAGCTTTCTGAAAGTTTCTGGGCAGCGGCCAGCTCCGAGTTCTCTGTCATTTCAGAGGAGTTTGTCTCATTTCCAGAATCTGAGGATGACTCTGGGCTGAAAGCTCGAGATAGTGCTACACCTGTATGCCACAGAGAGACAAACAACTTCATTAATAAACATCTGAGGCACACTTAATTCGTTCACATTTTATTCAAACATAGTTAATACGAGTTGTGAAGTGCAATATTAGAAATGTCTTTGTACACAAAAGGACCAACAAAAACATCAAATATGCAAAGACTGAGTAAAATTCTGAACACAACATAAAACAAAATGAAATACAGTATGTGTATATGAATAAGGAAAACATATGTGGAAAAAAGTAAAAAAACACAATATAGGACAACAGGGGTGGTAGGATTTAACCATAAACAAAACAAATAAAATGAGTGGGACATCGCATGTTATTAATGAATAAATGTTATAATAGTGTAAGAACCTGAACTATTGTTTGACTGAGGGTGGGAGGGTTCCTCTGATGCTGCAAGGGCCTCCAGTGCCTGTAATGTAGAGACCACAGCATCATCAAGGGTTGTTTCACTGCTGCCTTCCCCTTGTGTGGGAACAGCATCAATCAGGGATACAGGAATGCTGCTGTTTGTGCCTGGGCCATTCCCTTCTGTTCCCCTCGAGCCGTGGTGTTCTTCCTCATCTGAGCTGTCCCTGAACCCGGGCGGGGGAGCAGCAATGGCCAGATTAAGAGAGTGCAGGAGGATGTCATTGTCCTCCTCGTCGTCGCCCTCTGGTGGCGGGAGGGAGGTCAGGTCGATGATGTCGTCGCTAGAGCCCGAGAGCTTGAGGAGCGTGGTCTTCTCCACCTCCCCGACCACCATGTCCTCCTCGCAGCTGGCGTCATCCTCGTCCTCGGCATCGTCCGTGGTTTCCGCGTAGCAGATGTCGTGCAGTAGGGGCTCCTCGATGCCCTCCGTATTCCCGATGTTGCTGTAGACTGCGTGGGAGGCGTACTGAAAGCCTTCACCATCCACTGATGGATCCACATTTTTAAAGTCCTCATTGTTTTGCAGAAACATGGCTCTGTGATCATCTAAAATCTCAGGGGTTTCATCCAGTAACCTCTCATATCCCAGGTTTTGGGGGTTAACACTGTCTAAAGGGGGGTCTCCAAATATAAAGGACACCTTAGCGCTTCTGGGAGAGTCCTGGGCTTTGTGTCTTGGCACAGACAGAAACGGCTGAGAGTGCACACTTCTATCCCCCCTGTTTGCCCTCTCACCCATTTGCACAGCATGCTGGGATGACTGGACCTCTGTGAAATATATTGGAGTGACTTCATTTTCACTCCCCGTATAATCTGGGAAGTCAGAGTCCTTGCTATAGGGCTCTCTCATGCCAATTTGAGTATTAGGGTCTTCACATCCACTAAAGGAGGTGCTGTACGTCCATTCAATAGCTTGGTAGTTTAGCTTCCCCCTGGGATCCTGGCCTGCAACGGGAAAATAGGTAAGATGTCAATTGTGACTCATAGAAGCAGAACCTTCCACTTGGTAAACAGTTCATTCCAGTAGCATAAGGCAACCTCAATCTGCTATTCTAAAAACCACACACACACACACACAAATATTGGTTGATACACTCAGCCATAGATGAAATACCATCAAAGTTTATACGTCAACATTATGTAACACTAGAGAAGCTGGGGCACAACAGAAAATTTACAATATAATGCCATAAAGCAGATTTAAGAGTAATTTGAAATAAGTGAGCACACACAAACGTTTACCCACCTGCATCCACACTGCCTGCGTTACTGCTGTTGGCCATGTTGAAGATGGAACGGCGAGAGTCCACCAGCAGTCTGTAGTACCCAGCAGTCAGGCACGCTAGATTCATGGCATCACTGGATTCCATTATCAGGGTGATGGGCTGTGAAACACAATGGTGAGACGATCATGCATTAGAAAGCTTTTCACCTAGGGCACATGAGGTTATAAAAACTGCATTGCAGAGATGCAGTCGATCGGAATCCTGAAGCGCTGAAGAAGCCTGTGCTCCCTCTGTATAAGCTGCTCAAAATAGTCTGAGAACCTAAAGAAAAATAACTAAAAAGTACAGCTTAAGCATTCCTTTGTGTGCTTCATATAGGCTTGCTGAGGCTCTACACCACTAAGATACCCAGTAACTCTTCAAGATAAAGGAAGTTGTGTCCTTCATCCATTTAGTACTACTATCACTAATGACATACACAAGGATGCTATCATATTAATGTAATGTAGTCATATGATGTCTTCGTTCCACCATTTCTTGGATAAGAGTGCCTCCAAATAAATATACATGTGCAAATTCAACATTTGCAAGTGGGGCTACTTCACTAGTTCTTGTGTTGGACTACATCAAAACATTCACCTCCCTGCAAAAGTTATAAACCTAGTCCAAACCATGGCTTATGTTTTCGGTAAGTGCCATGAAACATAATTCAGTGGCTAATATTAAGATCTTTGTGGTGAGAGATTAATAGATGAGTGAATGCTTTGATCTCAGACCGAGCTCTGGCCCTTGGACTTCGCCTCACCTTGACGTCCAGGACGTGCAGTTCCACTCTGATGTTCTTCTCGTCCTCTGTGTACATTTCGATGCGGTTGACGTGGCTGAAGTCAGCCAGCAGGGCTACCAGGTTGGTCTTGGTGTTGATCACGTGGCTGATGCCGTACCGGGGCCCCACGAGCAAAGTCACCTCCGTGTGCTTTTCCCCCTGCTGTGGAAGGAGGCACAGAACATTCCCTCCATTATATGCCCCAACGTCTACAGCAGCAGCATGGTGGGAGTGGTCTTTTTTGTGTTATTAATTACGTAAGCTATGACATTTACCAGAAGTGTTGATTTGAACACTCGGCCCCCGTACAATCTCAGATCACTGAGATACTTCAGGTAGTGCACCTTTGCTTGTAAAGCAGTTAGCTGAAAGAAAAGTGGGATACATCATTATATGTAAATATAATTTAACAATAATAATTCAAAATAACTGTAAAACCATCCAGTCAAAACTATCAGATGATACAACAGAATACAGTGATTCTCAACCTTTTATGTTTAAAATGTGCATTGGATTTACATGACATGTTTCATGACGTTTTATACAGTATCCCTGAAATGAATTTAACAAACATGACTTTAGAAAATATTTATTTAAAAGTTATGCAAAACTATTATACAGTTATTAATATTATACATATGAATCAACACACTGAATCAGACAGAGGTTTCAAAATGTTGCCATAATCCAAAGGCTGTTTATATTTTAAGGTTATTGTCAAAAAATGAGGTGACATAAGGACGATACCACCAACAGGACAAGCAACACTCAAAACATTTGAAAAGTCTCCAATAGGGGGCAGCCCTGTCAAAAATACTGTGCAATTCATGCACAGACTATGATATGGACATTTTGGCATCTGGAGACAGAATATAAGAGTACTAGTTAGTATCATAAGGGAGGAGGATGGAAAACAAAACAAACCAAGCAAAAAAATATGCCAGCTGTCAGCTGTTTTTTGAATCTGGGTTTGCTGAGGTGAATCTTCAGTTTTCAAAACATAATTCACATGATTTAAAAATAATTATTGTAATGCATCCTTTTCACAATGCAAATCTTCAAATCTCTTGAAATTTTTCAGAATGGCAGAGGTGTATGAACCTCATATATTGTGTACATGCATACATCCATGCCGCCAGAGAGAGAGAGAGAGAGAGAGAGAGAGAGAGAGAGAGAGAGAGAGAGAGAGAGAATAAAAATAACAGCTGTACCTTCTTGCCTGGTGGCACAAGGTTCTGGTTGGTTTTGAGAATGTGGGTCAGGGCTTTCTTGATGTTCTTTTCCTTCATGCTGGACAGCACATTTGGGGGGAGGAAAAGAGCCAGGCCCCACTCTTTCCTATAGAGACACACTCCCATTACTGATTGGTGCCCGGTCTTCAAGTACCACAGACACTGACTTGACTCGTTTCACTGTTGAGCAATATCGCTCATAGATTTTCAGGACCATAAATCTCATGCTGTTGTATACACATTGAACAAAAGTGTAACCTCTGCATTAATTTGTCAGTGTTTAGGACAAATGGAACCGCAGGTACTGTAGATTGAACAGAGGACCTTATTTCACATATTGACCATGTAAGATTCGACAAGACAGGCAGCACCATCATGAAGGACAACAATCCACAGCCGTTCCCATTCATACATTTTAGAACACTTACTAATTGCTGATTAATGGCTGGTATTGAGCACAGGATGGACTTTCCCAAGGATTCCTACCTAACAACGCTTGGCTGCATTTAACTGATTTCATGCTTTATAAAAACTGGGCTCATTGCAGTTGCTTTTGTCTTTCTGTTGCTCATTGCATCTGCAGCTTTTAAAAATGGAGAAGTGGTGTGCTTGCATTCGTGGAGAAAACTGAATTTCAGTGAGGCGGAGGGACTCACTCAATGTATTTGAGGGAGACCTTCTGAGTCTGCTTGGTGGTGACGGTAAGGATGTACATCTGCAGAGCGGCCAGGCGGAGGGCCATGTCATACTTCAGCTCAGACCCAAAGCGCTCCAGCACCACATCATTACAGCTCTGGAGAGAGAGAGAGACAGAGAGGGGGTCAGAGACCTTCCACTCCCGCATCTACTCTGCTACTCTTGTTTTACTTACGGTTGTTAGAATGTTTTATTTCTATGCTGACTGTCACTCAAAACAAGACATTTACATTTACATTTCTTCATTTGGCAGCACTTTTATCCAAAGAGACTTACAAGTGAGGCAGAGTACAACACAAGCAAAAAGCCACATGAGGAGTCAACAATATTAGAAGCGCTGCATGACCAAGTTTCAATAGATGGCCAGACAAGGTACGAGCTAGATGGTAGAGATCCGAGTGCATAAAACTATAGATTTAAATTATTCTTAAAGGAAAACAAGTTTAAGACATGAAAAATTGTTTTAGATGGCAGTGTTTCAGATGTTCAGATGTTCAAGACATTCAACAATATTAATCTGGTATCCAGTTCTCACAGGTATTCGGCATATCATGAATCAGGATAGGATATATCTGCAGTCATTACAACTCTAGTGTCATGACGAAAGCTGGAAATAACAAAATCCAATAAACACAGTATATTCATGTTCAGTGTACCTGCACATAGAGGTATTCAAAAGCCATCGCATCTCTCCTGAGCAGGTCAACAGGGTCCTTTGGAACGAAGGTTATTCGGAAAAAGCACTTCATCTTGTGCAACCCTGGCCTTTGTGTCACCTGGTTGAGAGAACAGAAGATGAGGATTAATGCGACTCAAAGACACTACCCTCAGAACAAAGCTCACGGATATAAGGTTTCAGAAATATTTCATTGTTGTGAATGTGCAGAAAAGTGCAAATATATGCAGAACATCCCAGACCAAAGACAAAAAAGGAAAATATGTTTTTTAGATTTCATTTGAACAAAACAGTTTCTCAAATATTAGACATCAAGCATGTAATGATATAGCAGCGCGTGGTATTTACACTGGCTTTGTGTCAAAATCACTTGCTGCAAAGCAAGAGTTATAGTTCAATCATAACCCATCTCCAAATCACACTGAAAAAAAAAAACATGGATGGTAGAGCACAAGAGCAGGAGAGTCGAGATAGATCTACGCAGTAACAGAACCCCCAGATTTGGGCAGCAATTTATTATCGATTTAGTTAAAGTAGGGGCTTTCAGGGCCTTTTTATTAGTAGCAGAAGCCAGTCATGCACATATACTGTCGGGAGAGTCTCAGGACATCTTCTGTGTAAAATCTCACCTGAGATAGCATCTCCTGTTCGTGGAGGAGCAGCAGCTTGCTCGTAGTCCCTTCTGAGCGTTGTTCCAACATCAGGGAGAAGTGCTCAATGCTCTTGATGGACAGCTTCTCTTGCAGAGTCAAGATAACGTCCTTTCACACAGAAACATGCAAATATCACTTTCGATGCAAACTTTCAAGCGCTTCAAGAGGCATTGCATGACAATTCACACAAGCAAGAGATGCATGTATGCCAGGATTATTATTGACAGTGCATAAAATTTTTTTTGTCAAGCTCAACGACATGAAAACATCATGTCGTTGAGCTTGACAAACGTGTATTCACTGTCATTCTGTGATGGGTAAATACATTGTGTCAGCTAGAAAGTGGATACTTTATTGCTTAAAAAAGGACTTTCTGTGCATACGTAATACTCAATTAGTGTATGATTTTCTTTTTGGATGATCTGAAAGCCATTACATAACTGGAAGGGATGAATTACATCTTGTGTAGTCAAATCTCTTTGAAAAGGCAAAAGATGAAGTTCAGTCTTACACACTCTGGCCAACATCCCATCTCACTGATGTATAATTAGGATGAAACCACTATATTCACAGGGTTTTAGTTCTATATTTTGGCTTTCACTTGATTTTATCACTAATTAATAAAACCATAAAAAGAGACATTTCTGTCAAAAGAAGAAGGCCAGTCTTGTATGAAATGTGCCTAGTGTGTATACAATGTCGTCTCAACTGATTTATGAAAACAATACTGCTGTAATTCAATGTTTTTCTGAGGGCTCTCACCTTGATCGAAGTACTGCTGTCAAAACGAAAAGACTTTGTCTGTCCATTTTCCAGGTATACTTTCAAAACGTTTGGCATGAAAAGAAGTGAGTTATCCTTCACAGTGTCCTGAAAATGGAGGAACATCAGCCATTAATATACCAAAAGGGTTTTAATGAAATCGCATTTAATCACTATTCATTAATGTTTCCCCACATGCAATGTCAAACACAAACACACACAAACACACACTAACAAATGCTGTATATAAATGCAGATGCACCCATTCCTATAGTTATGTGCACTATGTGATCAAATGAGAGGTCTGGGTGTGAGATGTAAATGAAAGTGAACTCTCCAAGAATTATTTGTGAGGAGACCCTTAAAAATTATGTAAAATCAAAAAAATCATATACCCTTTCACTGGCCATCACTTTCATACATTTATACCATTATATTGCAAATTTTCCACTTTAATGCACTCTGTAGACATTGTTCTCATATTTGCCATTATTATTTTGATGTCATACAGATGACAGTGATTTATAATAAGGACATTACATGGATGCCCAGACATGTCATGTAGTGTGACTTCTATACTGAAAATACAAATTATTGTGTCAGAAATGGAAATTTTGCTCTTTGTAAAGTATTTGAAATTTTCCACAAAAATATTTACCTTTGAATGGCCACTTGAAATAATTTTGAAGAGCTATGAGAACTGTGTACCTGTGCCTTTAATTTGTTACTTGTCAGTGGTGCTTTTTCATGCTCACTAAAAGGGTGCTTAGGCACACTTCAGTATGCAAACTACACTTCGGTTCCCTGAGTTGGGTATGCACTCTGAATTAGAAATACATTCATTAGATGAGGTGGAAGAGAAGTGGTATAAATAACTTGCCTCTCCAAGTTACGTCAATTAGATTTTCTTTTCAGTTTTACATGCAATATGCAGGCAAGCATTTCAAGGGTTGTGCAATGACAGAGCATGCTTTGGGACTGTGTAGAATATAAACATGGCTTTATTCAAAACACTTCCATGCAAGACACCTGATAAAGTGTGATTGGCTACTTACTGGAACCTGACCATTTATAATGACCTCTTCAGCGAAGCGCACTTTGACTGGGTTTGACTTTAACTTGGCCTTTTTTGCAGCGCTGATGAATGCAGATTTGGGAGACTGAAAAAACACAGAGAACCAGTTTGCAGCTGGTCTACCCTGTCAGAGAAGCCATGACCATTTCCTCTGGTTTCTGGAACAAAAAGCCCCTTACTCGCCGAGGGCGAAATGTGTCACAGTCCTCTGGTTCCGTCCAGGTCAGTATAAAATGTACGTGTTTTCAGTAATGACACATGACAGCCAGTAGCAGTCCACCATGGGAAGAGTGTTATATGATGGACACTCAGGGCCCTTCTTGCATGTCTGCTCCACTTGACTGAGCTATCATGACATTTAACGAAGTAGCCTGCAGAAAGAGGAGCCCTCCTCCCCAGACACATATGAAAGATAAATATCCATTTGTACATTTGCCCTTTAACCTTTCCCCCTTTGGAGTGGCCAATTGATTGGCCCACTGTTGTTAGGCACTTTCATACATCTAAAAAGAGATGTACAGTTTTCAGTAGGTGGCTGTCGATGTGAATGGGGGACCTTTCAGTGTGGTCTTTCACTGGCCTGGCTGTGTGGTACGATGGTTTGGAAACTAGATGAGACTATTTGCTGTGCCCTGAGCAAGATAATTAGCCTGAAGTCCCTGAGGAACAATCCCGATGCGTAAATGGATTGACTACACCATCTACGAAGCAGATATACAAAACTAAGCATAACTTGGGTTTGATTCCTTCAACACAAAAAAGAAGTGTAATTATTTTAAATGATAAACAGACAGACTTTTTCTAGTGAAAATACTGGAAGATGGCACATCTGCCATAAAATGATTCCAAACATGATTTTAATTATTTTAAAACATAAAATGAGAGTATATGTGTGTGGGTGGGTTCCTGCTTCCAAAACCCATTCCATGCAGGTTCCTCATTACAACACATTTAACACAATATCGCCTTTCAGAGCCTGTAATTAATGTGATTACAATGCTATATGCACATGAGGAGGAGGACACTCCCACTGCTGCTGCTCGCAGCCAATCACATTGCGTCAGTGCTGCTTTGTCTGATAAATGGGAACAATTACAGTCTTAATTAAGAAACCGGAGCTCATGCGCCTGTGTCTTGTGGGATTCTGAGGCTCTGTTTCTGTAAGCTAGCTCTGGAGCAGAGGCACTTTCTAAAGATCAGACACACTCAGCTCTCCCGACATTCTGAGGAAGCCGGGAAACATCATTAGAGCAAATGAATGTTAATAAAAGCAGCTAATTTCGGGAGCCGCTATCCAAAGTAGCATAAATGAAAAGATTTCATTTACAAGTCCAGGCCGGTCTCCTGAGTGGTAATTAATGTTACCGTTGTGTACGCAGACAATGCTCCCCTCCTTGAGCAAGTCAGCATAATGTGGTACCTTTCCATTACATTCCATCTTCAGCTGACTTCAGACTTAAACAGGAATTTGACCGATGCTCTAAACTCAATTTGATATATCATATCAGCATCACATTATAAGAAATTGATTCTCTTATTGTTGGTTTTATTCTAAGGTCACTGCCCTGCCTTCAGCCTGGCACTGCCCGTGGGGGCTGAGGCGAAGGGTCAATTTGGGTCTCATGGTGGGGGGGAGGGATGTTACGACAGTGACTTCTCTAATGTGGAAGGGACACACTTGGAGAGATTTCACTGTTTGGATTGAAGTCCTTTCGAGTTGGCCGAGGCTAGGCCTCACTCCGTGTCATCCAAACAAATGGAAATTGTCAGGGAATAAGGGCGCCAATGGAGACAAGTGGACACTACTCAGCCTCTTAGCTTCAGACACGTACAATGCGGCAGGCAGCAGAGATCAAGCTGACATTGATACTGTACTGCCTTAGGGTCTACTCTCAAGCTGTGTGAATAAAACCCTTTGAAGTAGGTGTACTTACCGGGTAAGGCTGAATAACTGTCAACACGATGGATTCCTTACAGCTTCTACAGAGGGAGAACACATGAATACATTTTATTCAAGGTTAAAACTAAAATACATGCATTAAACAGGCACTTGGTACCATGCATAGCTGCAGCAGAAATCACCTGCATGAGATCCAATTCTTTCAAAACCGACATTGGCCTCGGAGCCCACAGACACATACCTACAGAATGTGCAATGACATCTTTATAGAAAAGAAAAGTTGATTTATCTGAACTGCCATGTGTTTCAGGCATCTGACAAGTAAAAGGAAAAAACATTTTATTTCTGTAGAAATCTTCTTCTCATGAATAGCATCACAAGTTGACAAAAGCTTCATTCCCAAGGGTGTGGGGGCTTTCTCTCATTCGTGCGGTCACATGTCACTTGGCTCAGTGATGGAGAGTGTGGGTCAGCTGGGGACTTTGCATGCAGAGAAATTGCTTGCTATCACAGATGAACTCACAGCACATTAATCTGGAGGAGCATCTTGCCTGCGTGTTTCCTGTTGCTCACCAAAACCGCAGTAACACTTGATTGCTGCTGTCATATATTTACTGTTTACTCAATTCTTAATTGTTAATTGTGTTTTTTAGGGAGAAAGGAGGAAAGCTGTGACATATACAAAACCATTCCCACGGTACACAAAATTACATTTAGGAATAACGAATCAAGTCAAGGTAGAGGATACAATCGATTATAACTAACAGGCATCTAAATCTTTAGAGTAAATTGGATGTTGTGCTCAGCTTTCACAATCAAGATGAAGAAGTATTCTTAAACCCTTCAGAGGATCTTATGACAGAAAGATTAATTTTTAGTACACTGCGAGAGAGAATTAGAATTCATCCATCGGGCACATTTCCCTGATCTCAACATATTGCTTGAGCATGAGATGAAGAAAGCAAATACCCATATTATTTCTGTCACATCACTTTAATGCATTTCATGCCTTTTTGTTTTTTTTTTACAAAATGTTTTAAAATGTCATCCATCGCATTGGGACAGACATAAATAATTCAGAGCATGTTTCCTGTGACATTTATAATGAATAAATGTTTGTTGTATTCCCATTCTCATTTTATTATTTCATATCACAGTGAATGCATCTTGGTCCACCCAAAAACAAGTATCAATCAGATTACTTACATATGATGATACTATTTAAAAACACTATTAAAAATGTTAACATATTATAAGAAATAAATGTGAAAATATTTACAAATTTTTAGAATGATTCCTTGTAATCAAAGGTTTAAAAATACAGAAAGCATTCCCTCCTTTCTTTCCATGTACTGAAAAGGAAATACTTTAATGCAATATGCAAGTGCATTTAGCATTTCTTCAGATAACTGTGCACCTGTGATGATGAAAAATATGACATGTTGTGTGTTACAAATGCCAGCTCTTTGCACTTTTGTATCTCACTGCTTAAGTGATTTTTTTTAGATTTTAACATGGTTTTCTGCAGGGGGGATCTGTTGAGTCACATCAAATGGAAATCACTGAGCCTAAGGGGTATTGCTGGGGACAGTTTTGTTAACAAACATGTCATCAATGAGGAAAGCTTTGTGCGTATTTAACTCCACACATTTCTGCAAATGTTTGAAGGTGTGGGTGGGTGGAGGATGTCATGGGTCTACAGAACACAGCCTAAATTCTGTTATTGATATAATTATTTCAAATCAGTTGTTTCAGGACAGTTCTCTGCCACTCTAAGGTTGAAAGGAATGCTTCAAATGTGTAGGCGAGCAGACCCAGACACAATTACCCCCCAAAATCAAAACAGGTTTGCTGGTTTAATTTGGACACGCAGGTACATTACCTTACAAGGTCAATGACTCGCTCCCTGGGTGCTGCACTGACCGGCTCGTCGTTTATCATGACGATCTGATCCCCTGGAATGAGCTTGCCCTCAGAAGGACCACCTACAACATGCACAGGATCAGAGAATCAGACCACTCTGAACCAATAAAGTCAAAAAAAGGTAAACTTGACTCATAAGCAAAACACAACTGGTGATGTAAATTAATATGATTTGCCTGTCTTGTACACATGAATAGAGGGTCATTTCATGCGATGTAATGATATGTCAAAAAGCGAGTTTTTCCTGTAAACACAAAAACAGTGAAATAATCACTGCAATAGATGCTTATGTGAAGGTATGACTGACAGAGAAAAAAAAACAATTATCTTTCATTCATACTGCAGTGTTTTGTCTTTATCTTTTGTGTACTGTATCACTTTGAGTCCCATAAAATTCAAGATGTGCTCAAATGCTATTTTTTGATTCCTTCTTTTTATTGCTGAACACAAGGGAAATGAAGGCATTCTGTTCTGAATATGCGCATGGATTTTTGAATGCAGTAATTATTTGCAGTGAGTCTGTTTGACTGTGATAATGTAATCCTCAGACTAACTATCTCTTTCTGGAGAGGAGAGGTGGAGGCCATGCGAGTGATTCAAACACTGGTTATTTCTATATGGAGAAGAAAAAAAAAAACAAAAAACAAAACCAAACACTGTATCCTTCCATTTACTTTGCAGCCTCGTCCTGTGAAATGCCCCAAGGTGGTCTCACTGTGGTGTGAGCCTTTATCCAGTATGCTCTATACTGGCTCCCTCCAGACCGTCTCTGCGATTCCGCTGACTCATTACTATGATGCCTTTTTATGCTTTGGCCACATGCTTCAATTAGACCTTATTTGGTCTCAGATTGGGAAAAACATTAATGAGTATGTTCTGTCTTAATATGAGCCTGCGAATAATGGTAAAAAACATCATTGAGCTTCCGTTTCAAAAAAGCTCTTTGGTGTTTCAGTGGACAGCATTGCCACAGACAAAGGGTTCTGGCCTTTGATCCAGCTGTTCTTATTTACCCAATGGGAACCTGAATGACTTGTTCTTAGAGCTTTCAAACAGCTGCTGGTGTAACTTTAATAAATGTGTATCACCAGAACTAAGAATGGACACTTCTAAATGATGATTTCCAGCAAGCAGTTTTTTTTTTTAAATTATTATGATGTTTTTTTTTATTACACTCACTGACGATTGATCTTGCTTTTGGCCAAATCGTGGTGTAGTTTTATTAATGCTTGAACGAAAAGTATTCACGCTGAGTACCAATCAAATTCCTGCAGCTGTGTTAGGCCAAATAATCAGGAGGAAACAAAATGATATTTGCACACTGCACACTTTGGTTATGTTGATAAAAGCTGAAATCCACAGTCACCTTACTGCCAATGTACTGATTGCCTGTGATTTAAAAGAATGTCAATGATATGTCTAAGGTATTTGCAGTATGATGTTGAAAGACAACAATCACCCAGTTACCTGGGGTGACGGAGCGGACCACCACCGGTTTCTCACTGCCTGCCACAAAGCCGAATCCCAGGACTGGGTCCCGTCTCATCTCCACCTTGCGGGGCGCTGGGGGTACAAACTGTCCCCCATCCAAACGGACCTCCTCCAGCGAGCTGCTTTTGGATACGTGACTGTGGGAGAGGAAACATATGTCACTTTATTTAACACTGGCATTCTGAGTGACACTGCATACATCCATACAACATTACATCAATCAGGCCCCATCTCTGATTAATACACACTGATTAGTGCTCGCGCACACACACACACATACACACACACACACACACACACACATGCACACACATCTGCATATTTATAGACTCACTAGTATGCTGAATACTGTTTTTACCATTTTTTATATTAGATGGATGGCAGAGATCCATACAGTGTTCTTAAGAAAGTGGGCAGATGACTCATACAGCATTTAGGGTTTAGCATAAACTACAAGACTTAATCTGTGGTGACAAACCACTCCCTGAGAAGGAAACTGTGCTGCCCATGACCATCATATCCAAGTATATGCCTACAAAAGTCACACTGGGAAGGAGATAAGTCATTGCACAGGCTCTCATGAGCTGGAAAATGATGGTTTTCAAGAGAGATACTTGGGCTGTTAATTTTTTTAAGGCAGAAAACTTATAGAAAGAATGTTTAATGATAAACATGTCAGAAATATGAAGAGGACAGAGGAAAAACTTTCAAACGTATTGAATTTGATTAATACCAGGTACATTTCAGGGTTTGAGTTTGTGTCCACTTAAAACGAGACACTTCACTGTTCAATCACTTTCTCACATGGCATATTCAATTGAAGACTGATATTGATTTTAAGGTCCTTGTACCAATTAAAGTCAATGACATAAATCCCAGGGTAGCTTTTTGTTGGAGGCATCAAACATATTGAATGTAACATACAATAGAAGCCTGACTGATAAATATATTGTATGTCCAATCATTTACTTCTCTGGGTTTAATTTGTTCAGAGAACAGCCCTGGGCAGCCTTTAAAACACCCTTAGCACAATTATACCAGCAGTATGCATGTGTTCTATTGATAAAAAGCCACACTCATTTAAAAAAAGCAGTGTCTCTGGAGGAAAATCAATAATTGTTTTAATCCAGTATTACCTTTTGTTATAAATAGCACAGCAATTTTGTGATTTATTTCTACCTAAAGGAATTAAGATTTAATGTAAGTTATGGCAGCAGGGTTAATCAGCCCCTAAGTCAATCACTGGGTCCAGTCAAAATGGTTTACATGGTAAATTGTTAAATGAACATTGCATATGCAAATTCTGAGATTAATTCACCTGGCAAACAAATGCAGCAACCTTGTATTTTTTTAAAAAAGCAAGAGAATGCATGTCTGTGTTTCCATAATGAATATTTTACCTGTTTCTCACAAATATGACCATAACAAAGCACTCACTGCAATTCAGATGAATAAGAGTAGTTATGAAAGGGTACTGTGTAAACATAACCAAATGAAAAAAAAAGACTTGCTTTTTGTCATTCACCCACTAAGTCCCAGAATGCACTGCTATCGCACAGCATGTCCAACTTACGTGAGAATCCTTATTCAGGTTTACACCTATGGGGAAAGTGATGCCAGAGTTTGAGCGTGAAATTGCTCCTTTTATCATCTCCGTTCCTCGGTATCGAATATTGGTGAGAGGCTGTCTTTCATTTCCTCGCCCCTATTCTCCCATCGCGCCTCTGTGCTTCCACTCAAATAAATGGCTGGAAATACAATCCATCCCCTATGAAAGTGCTCTCGCGACGTTCCTTTCCACGGTCTTTTTCTCCTCTCCCCTTTTGCCTCTTCTTCCTTTCAGCTGCAGATCTCCCTGTCTTGCCCACACTGTTGGCTAATTAAAGCTGTGGGCCAGGAAGGCAGTGTGCAATTCACCATCACTCCTGACACTTGTTCCACCTCGCGATGAAAAGGCACAATTAATCTTTCAAACCACTGCGAGGGAGCGCGGGGTGCAGGAGGTTGGGTAGACATTTACACAGCAAGCCAGAAGGCAGACATGTTTGATAACAGACATCTACATAAAACTCTCAGAGGTGGGGAGGTAAATAAATCACGAGAATAAGAACATATAACAAAATACACTGCCATGAGCGGGCTGTTTGGCCTATTTCACGTTACCATAACAATATGAAAGCAAATGATTTTGCATCTAGTGAGCGGTAACTAACACAGTTCTGACATTGGGCTTTTGACAGAATGTGAAACACGTGGAACACAACTTTGCGATGCTCAAAGATTCACCGAATGCTCCACAGATTGCCTCATGCTTTGGTTTAGGTTTGGTCTCAACGGCACCACAACAGATTGCACGCAGTGAAAAACATATGGCCCTCTGCATTCAGGAAGTGAGCTGTCTCATCTCCAGTGCTGGCCACCTGCTATAGATGGCCACCCTCCCAATGTGATGACAGCCCTGCCTCTGATGCTTCCTAATCATCACCATTAGGTGTTAATGGCTCCCCAATTTGAAGTAATTTCCCACAGCCACAGATACATTTACAGTGGCTGTTATCAAAATACATCAGCCCCAATGGGAATGCATTCTAAGCCAGGATGGACTAATTTTGTGGCCATTATTTAAAACAGGATACAGTTGTTCGGCAGAACCATGGCCACCGTTGCCATGGCTGTGGCAGTTCTGCACATCTGATGATTATGATAATGTAGCCGTACCTGCAAGGATGGGGTTCCCGATTGCACAAACGATAATAGAGTCTAATGAGGCATGATTAATTATTGTTTGACAGCAGGAGCCCTGTTTACTAACTACCCGTCAATCATCTGTTGTAGGGTTCTGGTCCACGTTCCACACAGTCGTACGTACAAAACAACAATGTTAACAATGATCAAAGATTAGAATGGTTATGATTGTGATAAATATATAATAGAATTTGTATTGTATCACTTAAATGTCATAATCATTAATTAGCCATGGTATGCTACACTTATACTAAACCATCCATGTATATTACACACATGCAATTCTATATAGTCAGAAATTCGTATAATTCTGTACTTGGTTTATATTTTTTGTTGGGGTGGAAGTTTAGGTCCCTTCTGTTAACTGTAATAACTTATCTGTAATAATCATCTTAGATACACTTTGTCAAGGTGACAGGTTCTTCTATTTTCCCAACCTCATGGAGAAAATAAATGGATAAATATGGCCCCTTTTCTGTCCTTATCGCCTCCGGCTGACCAGGGGATCTCTGGATGTCTGAGAAGTACTGAGCATTCCTATTAGCCAGTGGATTCACACTGATCACTGTCGTGGTGAGACTAAGCCTTCTACCACTCCCATTCACTGCTGTTTGTACGCATTTCAGAACCCTTGTTCCAGCCTACTCCTACTGCAAATGTTCTGCTCCCATCCGGATTCAATGATTTATGACATCCACATCACTTCTCAATTAATCAGTCTTGCACTGGCAGACTGTAAATGTTTTTGTTTGAACTGACATTCCCAGAATTCAGTCTTTTTCTACCGAAGGTACTGTGTGGTTTAGTGAATGTCCCGCCTTTTGAAGTCTTGGTTGAGTCATGATTCATTTCAATCCCACACAACCTTTCCTTAGTGCATAATGGCACATTGTTCTGGTCTTTAAGCAGTCTAGTACCGGTAAAAGAAAGCCCTACCTTGTTTACTCACATGTGAATCTTCATTCTTCATGTGTCCTCCAATATAGAGTGACCCAGTGATGACCCACTGGGTATATCATTTAATAATACTGTTTAAATTATTTTCCATGTAAAGTCCACTAAGGCTATTCTTTCAGAATGTGTTAGATTCCCCTGTCATTTAGGGAAATGCATGATGAACATACTGATGTCATGGTATTAATAGATGGATAATGGTTTAGATAATGCAGCTCATGCAATTCTCCCACTGCCAGCTTTCGGTTTCAATATTTCGGTTTCAACCACTCTGATAAGCAGATGCACTAAACCGACCCAGCACCTCTGACTACCTATATAACTTTTCTTAATCACTCCTTGGTGCTCCAGTAATTCCACTGATTCATATCCAGCCACAATTTTAACAAATATTCATCCATTATTCCTTCAGTTGACTAACAATAATTGCAACAACAGGAAATTACAACAAGAAATGGCAACAATGGTGATGTGGATGTCAAACTATGATTTCAGATAAAATATATATATATATATATAATGCCATAATTAGTGGCTGTTGTTTTCGTCACCTTTTCACCAAAGATAAATTTCTCTATCGATAATCAAGGCATCTGCTCATCTCCACTGCCTCAGGATCTCTCAGAGACATATTTTCCATAGACTTCTAACAGTGTTGAAAACAACATAAAACAACATTTGCAATGGTTGGTGAACATTTCCCAGAAAAAGAAAAAAGTAATATGCATGCTAATACATGTCGAATGCTACTTTTGTTCATTCCCAGATTTTCAGCACAGCCTGGTTGTATTGCATCATACCATGCAACAGTTAGGCACGACAGTATACATATTATTCACATATGCTTGATAAACCATGGAAATACTTCAATAAAATGCATCACAAACTGGAACCATGAGCATAAGCAGTAGTGTTTGATAAAAAGAATTATTTTACAATTTCCACATGTATTTGACATTTTCTGGAGCTTCTCAACACTGTGTCATGAGGATGTCCCATCTGACATTATTTATGGGGTGCCATGCTCCTCAAAACAAGCCTCTGCCATCACACACTATTGATCATTTGCAAACACACATGCCATATAAGACTTCTTGAAAATAACAATGCAAACACAGCACATAATCACAGCACTGCAACCATTTATATTGGACATTCAAAATCAAACTGCATCCTCTATTCACTAGAGACTAAGAATAGAAGAGAAATAAGCCTGTGAAGATTGTTCATGCTGACTGATACATTTCTAGAATGTAAAAGGAATATGCTAGCATAGCGTCGCTAGATGAATGAGCAAAAAAAAAAAACAAAAAAAGCAGAGAAGCAACACTTCCCCCTCCTGCAGCACCAAAAATTATAGCTGAAGCAGCAGTGGACCAAGAGCTCACTTGTTACGAAGGGAATTCCTTTTAAACAAGATGCTGAATGAAAATAACAGCATTTACAAAATCATTTGGTTAGAGAGTGAGATTTCTTCACCTGCTCTTCTTTTTCTCTTCAGATATCCAGTCCTACCAAATGGCCGATTATGCTGATATGTCCTCTCCCTCTGACTCTGACATCTCCAGCGCAATGCCGATTTCATTTAGATCAAAGCCGTTTCTATACTGGTGATTTTAAAGCAGCAACTCCACAGTCTCCTCCATGTCTGTGCTGTCTAGAACAGCACTGCAAGTGCACACTCTCCTGTTCATCTGTGCTCTCAAGAACAGGATTTGGTGTGTGTGCATGCACGTATCTGTATGTGTGTGTGTGTGTTTGCGTGTGTGTGTGTGTGTGTGTGTGTGTGTGCATGAACACGTGTTTTTCTTAGTGTGTCCTTTTCTGTGTGTTGTGTTTTCTTTATGTGTGTCCATGTCTCTGTGTTGTGTGTGTGTGTGTGTGTGTGGTTGTGTGTGTGCGTGCGTTCACATGTATATATGCCTTTATGTGTGTCTGTTTGTGTCCATATTTGTGTCTGGCTGTTAGTGCATTAATATGTGTGTAAGTGTGTGTTTTCAGGGGAAGAAGATCTGGTTTCCAAGGATAAGGATTCTCAAGATCTGGTCTGATTTTGGAAGCTGAAAGACAGAGAATCAGTATTCTGTATGCACAGTGGAGGAATCTGGGAGCTGCGGCATGTCCAGTATAATAACATACTCTGCAGAAGACCCAGAATATCTAATCACTCTGGCCATGCACTTACTTGATGAAACAGTCTCTCCCCTCCCTGTTGGAGGCCATGTCCCATCCATACGGGGGTCCCTGTGATGCACTCCAGGTCCCAGAAGGGGATGGCCAGCCAGACGATTTGGTCTTGTGGCTGAAACGGAAGAGAGGCGAGAACTCAAGCACAGGACACATTACATTTTCCCTCAAGGTGGCACTCACAGAGTGACACCTATGTGGGAAAGGGACCACGCAATACCATTTTTGAATGGGGAAAATGACAATATCATGAGCAGACCCTACATTTAAAATAACTTATCCAAATATTAAAGACATCTTTGGATGAGGAACATGTCCTCTCATGTTAATTCACAGGACAATGAATCTGCATCCCAGAAGAGGTAGCTTGGACTGGTTCATAAGATAACATAGTTGGGTTATGAGGTAGATTTGAGCTTTGGTTTAGTGAATGAGGCACTCCGAATAAGGAAGGATGTATTAAGTACTGCATATTTCCATTAATTTCCCTGGAAATCACATGCCAGGATATACATGAGTTATAACATTCAACTATATAAAGAATCTTGCAAAAAAAAAAAAAAAAAAAAAAAATATATATATATATATATATATATATATATATATATATATATAGATAGATATATATATATATATATATATATATATATATATATATATATATATATATATATATATATATATAGATAGATATATAAATATATATAAATATATAGATTTTTGTTATACCGCACACAATTAGCACAAACATGCTGCTGTAGTCAAATGTGTAGGTTGAAACATGCCATCCATATTAGAAATGCTATGGGAGTCCCACTGTCGTAAAAATGTTACATTGCCCAGAGTCGTGACATGAAGTTACATTGCACATAGTCACGACACAAAGTTAATAAATGTTTTGATAAAAGAAGCCATATGACAAATTTCTGAACCATAGCCTTATCACTCAAGGTAAATCCAATTAATTATGTAATCTGGACTCTAAGGCATAATTGTCATGCTTCACTCCAGTGCTTTTAGACCCATGAAATTGGTTTTACGCTCAGATGTCCCCACTGTTGCTTCGAAAGCCTGATAACACGAGAAAGCTGTGATTACAACAATTTCAAGATGAGTGCACACCATAGATGCCAGTGAAACATAAAAAGTTATTTTTATTTATGTAAAAATGATTGATTGTGTCCAAAACTCTGCCCATTTTTTGAAAAGCTACAATTTCTAATCAAAATGGTTACACACTCCAGATGCGGAATTTGTAATACGTGAAAGCTGATACATGTTTATTCGTAGCACTTTGAGATGAAACCGCTCACATTAAGGTGCACATTCCGGGTAATATTGGATAACAGGAACGACCAAATAAATCCACAACTCTGGTGTGCAATAGCATGAAATCCATTTAACATGTTCCAGCAGACTTCAATCACTGAGATTACCTGTTGAGTGTGCCACAAAATAACACTTTTTATATTTTATTTTATTTTTTTTATTATTTGTTTATTTTTTCTTCCTGGGGTACGAGAACAATTTTCCTTTTTTCCAATAGGCCCATCATATTTCTTGCCTCAACTGCTCGTATACATTTTGTGAAATACCATTCATTTTTTCGACACTGTTATCACAACCTTCAGGACTACTTCCTTTTGTGAAATGACAAATTTCAGTGACAAATTATTCTAAGACTCTCAGAATGTGAAACACATGTCAGAAAATAAAGCCCATCAAAACAGGATAATGTGACATCTAATTAGAATCCCTCTTTCTGACTATTGTATTTCATAAAGGTGCAGGAAATATTAACTCTAACTGTCAACGTGTCATGGCCACGCCTAAGTTCAGTGTTCTTTTCTCTTTGGTCCAACTTATTCTTATACAGGAAGGACTGACACAGTAATCAGACATTTCACTGCTGCAAGTAAACATGTTACCATAACAAGAGACATTTATTTTCACTCAGCTGGCTTCTCACCAAAAGATGAAAGCAGTAACAATACCTCTGAGGAGCTGAAAATGCTTTTACGTCATTTCAACAAAGAGGTATTTATGTACACCTTTCCTATTTTGTGTTCTTTTATAAAAATGCAAATATAATAATACTGTTATAAATTCTGCAAACATAAATCAATCAAGAATTAACAGAATATCCAAAAACACAATGATTCACTGGGCACAGCAATTAGAAAGCAAAAATGAAACAAACAGATCTCAAACTCCAACTTTCCAGAACATTCATCAAGTGGTGTCCGTCCAGCCACATATTTTAATCAATGTCACACCTTATGCAACACAGGAAGGGAAAAATTTTGTGGCAGGAGAAAACCATCTTTGGCAATCCTCAGCTGTGATTGCCCATCTGCATTCATAGAATTCAGTGGGAACATTAAGCCATCTAAATGATGGTCATAGACCTTCCCTCATTTTCATAGGCATTACTTTATAATCAGCTGGTTTCTCTTTGAGACCCAGTTGATGGTGGGAATGCTTACAGCATTTTACATTGTGAAAGGTGTCATTGCTTTGTAGGTTGACACTTTGCATTTCCCTCAAACGGACCGCATGGTTGATGATAACCATTTCCACAGTAACTGCCTCCTGTTCAGCAGTGAACACCTTTCCTTTGCCACCGGTGTGGAATCCTTAATCAATTTTATATATAGTAATCTATATTGATGATATAGATCCCCCCTACCTTCTTTGGGATTCAGGTTCCTCTGGTTCAGGGCCCATAATTGTCTGAACGGTGAAACAATTAAGAGTTGTATCTGTTGTATCTGTATCTGTGTATATGAATACTTTGGGCAACATTTGCTTAATTCAGAGAATAAAATTGATACTTGATTGAGTTTTGTATGAATTGCAGAGACTAGTAGTTATTGTTTTTAAAAAAAAGTTTTACATTTGATTTTGTGTGAAAGCAATCATAAATGTTTAGAAAAAAAAAAAAAGTTCTGGGGGTTCTGCTAATTGCAGAAATTAAGCCAAGTGATTCAAGAACTGTGTACACAATCGTTTTATCTCCCTTTGATACTTTATTTGATGAATTATTTACTTATGAAAATGATGAAAAATTTTGTCAAGATGAACCATTTTTAATTTGTTCAGTTTCCAAATAACTAATCATACATACATGTCAGTTTTACACCCTCAGGAAAGACCGGAAAAATCTTCTGTATTCCTTAAAATGACTGAGCAGTGGATGGCTGGACAGGGACTACCATGTAAATACTGGTCCTTTGGTTCCATTTTTAAGACAAAGGAAACACAATTTTTTTACAGACACTTCTCCACATTAGCAGCTATTATTCCACAATCACATTCAATTGTTATCACATCATTTTAGAATATTTAGACTGTCACATTATGTCAAAATGAGGCATTGTTGAATAGTGTCCCCTCAAATTGTTTCTTTTACTCATAATGAAAGACTATGGCAGCAGAAAACTGCCCGGCAGATTCGGACCAAATCCGTCTACTTCATCCCTTAATCCTTCTCATCATGGAGCAAACAAATCGACACAGTTTGTGGAATAAGAGGATTTGACAGCAGAATGCATAAAAATGCAGCTTGGGCTAGATTTGATGCCATTGAACTAGGCATACAGGGATATTCCTCAAAACTGTGCACATGTCATGAACCACAGGGACTTGTTCTCATAGAGGAGTTTAGCTTAACAAGCTGGAATTGATGGCTTTGCAACCATAATCATTTTGTTTGAGGCTTATGCTTCATTAATAATTTAGCACTATATAATAGTACAGTAAGTGCATATTAATATAACTAATAAAGAACCTGTGCTCTGTGAGACATTTGTTGTGTGGTCTGATTGATGTTTCATTGTGGACATCAATTGAGTTGCTTGCTGTACTTAACTTAACTGTACACTACTTAACTGGCTAGCTTGTTGTAGCATGGCCTACACAAAGAGGGAATATGAATATTCCAAACTGCATTTGAATTGTTAGTAGTGGGGTATTGGACCATTCTTCAAGAAGAAAAGTCTCCATTTCTTTAAGAGATGAAGGAGGTGGAAATTTTCTCGGCACTCTGTGTTCCAGAACTTCTCATCTTCAGTGATCTATTAATCTGTTGATTGTGGAGGCCATGTAACATGTTTGACTTCATCGTAGTGTTCATGAAATCTCTGTTAAGTTCGTTTAGCAGTGCGGAAAGGGGGGTGGCGTGTTGTTTTGGGATATGGAGGCATCTTCTGAAAACAATGTTTGGATCACAGGATGCACCTGGTTACCAAAAATGGCTTCATATTCTATACTGAAACTCTTCACTTGTGCAGAACAATAATCAGATTCAGTGACTCCCACAAGATGGTTGCCTATGCAATAACAGATACACCACCATGTTTAACAGCTGGGAACAGGCAGTGTGGGTAGAATGCTTCCTTTGGCTTATTCCAAACATAAACCTGTCCAGATGTAGGAGAAGAGTAAAAGACGACTCATCAGGGCATATTAATTTCTCCCACTTCTCAGGTTTCGTGCTTCTTACACCATGATAACTGTTGTTGCATATTGGTTTTGATTACAAATGGCTTCCAAATGGCAGTCTTATCTTAAACATTAGCTTTACAAAGCTGCCAATGTATAGTTTTTGTTGAGGCTAGGTCATAGAAGTGTAAATTAAGATCTGTGGTAATTTCTGAAGCCGTTGTTTTGTATTTTTTGGCAGCTGTCTTGTTAATTGTTCATCCATCCCTGCCAGTGAGATTTGACTTGTGACTACTGTTCCTCTTTTCTGATGTGTCATGATTTTTTAAATTTTACAATGTATTTTATATCGTAAACATATTGTTAATTAGAATTGACATTAATATGAAACGTATAGACTCCTTTTATCACCATTTAGTTACTTCAAAATACACACAAAGTACACACAAAACACACACACATACAAACAAGCAGTGCCCTCCATATATATTGTATACGCTGATAAACCACTAACCACTCGTGATGGACATTTCAGCTCATTTTTACATCTTAATTCTAATTCTGGTTCCCCTCAACTTCTGCCTGACCATTCACCACTCATTTCTACTGTGTTTTGTTTTAGAGATGCCACTAGTGCAAAATAAATTAAATCTCCCTTTGTGCAGAGTACCCAGCAGATAGTGTTGTACTCTTTGCCATGGGCATTCTTAAAATTCCTTCCATGGTTTCTTTACTTTCCTTCTACCCGCAGGCCAAATGATTTTTTTGAAGAAAGTCATAATTAGCCACTAATTCTACAATTAGTCAGGTGACTGTGGTGATTGTTTAAACACTGTGCCTACGACACCTGGAGGATAATGATTGAAATTAAGGTTTAAATCCCTGTTAGTCACGTGGTTGTGAAAAACAGAGAGTCATACTTATATTGCTCTATAATACCTATTAACTAGCACTCATTCCACACCACAGTTCTTTCAGTACGTGACTGAAAAGATTTGTTCAGTACAGTTCAGAGACATGTATTGAATTATCATAAAAAAATTCACACAGTCATATACCGAAACTGATTTGATCAGTGTTTGGGGGCATTTACATTCAGTGATTCAGCAGCTCTAATATGCTACCTGTATAGCTGCCCGTCCCAACGTAACCTTCTCTGCCACTCACTTGTCATTTTTGGTCTTCCAGTTTTCCATAGGCTGCCATAGTGTTTGCTCAAAGCCTGCAGGGTTGATTCAGATTAAGTGGTTATTCAGTGCATACAGCCTTTTACAAGTCTGTCACAAGTCAGTGTTTGCGTTGCTTCTTTCCAACAGTACTGTGTAATCAAACATAAATCATCTTGAACTCACTCAGAGTCTTACTAAACAGATAATTTCACATTTCTCATCATTTTTTCACTAGCTAACTCCATTTCTAGGGAAAAATGTCATTAGTAATGTTTTCAGAATAGCACGAACTAATAAAAATAATTTGCTACCATAAGCACTCACAAGCAAAGTTCAACATATGCAGTGGGAGATCACACAGCTCTTTTGAGTTGCGTTCATTTTTTATCTCTGAGTGGGTAGTATGCAGTATTAACCTGCCATTTATTACTCTTAGTTTTTAGGCAATGATACTGAAATGCTCTGTGATCATTATCTTTCACAGGTAAGAAGAGTAGCAGTAACCCTGGGTAAGAATCGTAAAGAGGCCTCTAGTCTGTTCCATTGACATTTTGATGTATCACATTGTGATGACATCTACTGTGATCATATTTACTTACTACAGTGTCAAAATGTACAAGGATTTGATGTTATTTTCTGCAGTATTTTATGAGAGGACTTTATTCCTTCTTTACCTACTCAAGTTGAAAGCCAAATATAATTTCAGTAATATAATCAATCTGCTCCAATGTCTGGGTGGCCTTTTGAAGGGCTTGCCAACAGTCCAGTTAATTTTGTAGCCCAGCTACCCATCGTGTACATTCATGTACAGGTTAATGTAAACTCCATTCAGCATAAGCCCACAAGCAAATGCATCATTACAGGAATATGTGACCTAGTTTGTCCAAAATTTATAAAGTCTAAAATAAACAGGGGCTTTTCTTAGAATTTCTTCTCACAAGGAAACTTAAAGATCATCTGACCTTCATCTTATCTCATCACTAAGCTTATGTCCTTCTATAAAGGCTTGCAGCATCTTCTGGTGAAGTGGTGCGAAACCTCTGGCCAAACAATCAGAGAGGTGGAGCCAATATCACATACCACTATGACTGCATATGGCTGGCAAGTGTAGCAAAATTATCTCTGTCTGTAATATGAGTATGTTATGTAATTTGAGTATATACTGTACATCCTAAGGTAATTAACATCACTATGAATAAGTGGTAAGAGGTATTGGTCTTCCTCGCTCATTGAATTCTGAACTACACATAGAGGCAAAATAGTAGTTAAAATACTAGGAGTGTCCTGTCTACATCCTATCAATCTGTGGATGCCTCTTACCAGCAAACTGGCTCAGGGATATATAGCTGCCATGCTAAAAATTACAGTTGAGCCATGTAGAATAGTAATTAGAGGAATTAACTTTAAACGAGAAGGTTGTAGGTGGGAGTTCCAGATATGGTTATACTCTTGACCAAGGTGCTTAACTTTACTTAATATCACTGTAAAAACAGATTATATGTAAAATCCAAGCTATACAAGTTGGTGTGGATAAGAGCATTTTAAGAGAGCTTGATAGTGTAATCCAGCATAAGAAAGGATGGATCATGAGTTAAAAGCCTAAGTTTGTCACTGAATGACTCTATGCACAATTATTTTAATTGATCCAGTAAATGCGTATCTGTGATGTGCATGTTTCAGAGTATGTCTTCCAAAGTTAATCCTTGATTTTTATCATCCAATAAACATAAAATTCTTTTAGTTCTCCCATATGAATTGTTGTGAGAGATATGCCTCACCAGCACAGACGCTTCACTGACGCAGACCTACACTGACAGTGAACAGCAGACCACAGAATTTCCAACAGCAAAAGCAGCTGTTCTCTTTGTGTTGCTCAGAGGCTGGGCCAAAACTCAACATGTCACTGTCTCTTTCAGTCAGTCATTCAAATCAAACAAAGTGTGACCACATTCGCACATGGCGGGTTAAGAAACAGGGAAGCTGAATTACAGACTTTCTCATCAGGAGTCTCACTACAGTAGAATCTCATCTTTGGACATGAGTCATGTCCATTTGCGACTTACAAATGAGTTCAGGATGATAAGCATTAGGCAAGTGAATAATTGCTTAAGCAGTTGAACTTGCGTTTTCACGTAGCTTTACAACGTCATGAAACATATATATATATATATATATATTCTAATATTATCTAACATTGTTGACTCATTGTATGGCTTTTTCCTTCTTTTGTACTCTGCCTCACATTGGATGAAAGTGTCTGCCAAATGAATAAATGTAAATGTTAATGTAGAAAGACTCTGGTATTGTTTTTTTCAGGTGATTAACAGTGTGTACAACCCTAGCCTTCCTACATAAGAGAGTATTTCACTCCTCTGATCTACTGTTAAAATAATTGACAGTCAACATGAGAGAAGGCTGTGTACTATTGCTAAATTAAACTTGGCTCGACGGTAATATTTTCACCACTTTCAGTTCTGAAATTAAATGGGCACACTGGCAATAGTGCATTCTCAGCATTATTGACAGCCATTTTCAGTGTGTGCTTCAAACATCTGCACGCAGTTGCTGCTCATAGACCATGTAATAGCCAAAACCTGCATGGTTAACAGGGGTCGAAGTTGGCCTGATTTTTCTGGCGTGAAGCAGCTTGACATTGCTATGACTCAGCTAGCAACTGAACCCACACCCTACAGTGAAGGATGGATATTGCCTTTAAGCCCTGAGCAATTTTTGTGTGTCCTTGTGCTGAAAGGTCTAACACTGGGAAATCTGAACTAGTGCTTAGATCCGATAAATCCATCAGGACAGGTAAATAGAGGCTGCCTAATTCTTGAATGCTACACACATGAATAATTATTAGCTTTCATTGCAATATTATTTTGTTTTCCTTGCAGTTTACCCATGTCGATATGCAATGCATGATTACAACTAAGAGTCTGTGCAGCATAAACAAAATGTGTCCTGAGAAGGGTGCACTGACCAGCTCGGACAGCATAAACATTGGTTTGAAGCACAATTTATTGTGAAGGTACATCCTTGTAGAAAAGGCCCGTCATTGTTCAGTTCACTCCCCCCCACCCCTGCAATGCTACACACTACTCTTATTGGCCTTACAGCTGGCTTTGCAGTGTATAGTAAATAAATAAATAAATCCATTTGGGATATTGATGAATTTCCAGTTTTCACCTTGAGGAGAGAGGACCTTTCAAAATGTGTTGAATCAAAGCTATTTTATTAGAACACCTTGTCCAACATCAGTGTGACCCACACACAGTTAGAAGCACGCATATTTCTGATTTTAGCACACTGTGAGAAATGCAGATGCACTCAGCACTGACCTCGTGCCTCTGTACCATCTACCAGAGCAGAAATGTTCCACTGAGAAACAAGCAGTAGTAGAAGTGATGAGTGGCGTCTGTTGTCCTATGTCTGAAAAGCATCTAACATCCCTGGCAGACAAGCTAAGCTCCAAAATCAACAATTTTCCAGCTATTTCAAATGGGTGGTTCAAAAGATGGCAGGGGACACAGGACATGCACAGCAGGAAAACAGCTACACAAACTTGACTGTTGGCATTGGCTTCCATTTCAGTTGAAAAGGAGATTATCATTTAGCTGAGAAAAAAAAAAACTGCACTAGGGGACCAATTGGTGTTATAAATTAAATGAGCATATCTCGAGAAACAAAAATAACAGATGCTTTTTCAGAAACTGTACTACAAAATCTTTAACAGAATATTAGGTGGGGCAGTGCTTGAACTTTTGGGAACCAATTAGATAGCTTGTTACAACTCAGATGTCTAATAGACCTTAGTAATGGAAAGGATTTGAGCAACATTTCAGTGTAAAATTTCTCTGTATTCATTAGCAGTTAAATGTAGGTTATAGCAGCCTGGTCTCACCAGTGAATGAAAACAAAGGACATTATTCCATCTCACTGAAAGGAATGAGGAGGCGTGCTTGCAACATCAAGCCTGTAAACAGATATTTTTATCAAAATATCAGCTAGAAGTGTGAAGCATTTTACATCTGACCTCTGTCTGCCATTGCTAATGCCAGAACACTCAGAGTCCCTGTTTCTGAGCATTGATTCCCAGGATAGAATGAATGAGCCATGAAAATAAACCTCTTCAGCTCTGTGAAGAACAACTGACAGTTACCATATGTGGAACATGAAACATGACCATGAAAACTGAAAACTATTTACATGGTCTCTTCTGGCAAATCATGCTCATGGTGACCATTTTGTTAATTATGCAGAATTTGTGATGAATACACACATATATCCACTACAAAAACACATCCTATCTGTGCAACAGATGGATGTTATATATGCTGACTGACACAGTTTATGTTTGATGCTGTCTGATGGAAATAACAAATGTGCTGCATTTTCTCGAGCTAGAGAAGATGCGAGGAAGAATGGAAATCAAGGAGCCTGCATTTTTTCTGTTCTATTTGAGCGTTGAGTAGTCTCCATGGGTTGTGTGCTCTGTGGAATTCCAAAACATTAGCACTTATTGAATTTCCTAATTAGGATACCAGCACTATTGAATTACAGTGCAGCTACTATAGATCGTGAAATATCAGTGCTGACCCCTCATGAAATTCATGGCTCAAACTACCCTTGACAAAGACTACTTTACAAAAATCTCTACAAAAGCTATTCATAACTACCAGTGGTCAATTTAGTCAGGTCCCTAGCAAATTGTGATGGGATAGTCTAATAATGAAAACTGTGCCAATTTTTTTTCCCATCACTGACAATTTTTGTCTCCACAAATCATCTCAATGCAGCCATCTTAAGGAAACTTAATTATTTTATGTTGTGTCATACAGTAATGCAGTAGTCAAATGCATGTGAGAACAGAGTATCCAATATTGCATTATACAATACAGATAATGTACACCTTTAAAGGCTATCCATATAGTACTTTTCAAAATTTATAATGTGAGATAAGAGGCACATTATTAACATTAATGTTCTTTCATGCACACAGACATATATACACACACAGCCTTAAAACCCTTACAACCCTGACAAACAAAGACAACATGATTGAGAGTGCAGCAAGTACTGGCCAACTGAAATCAAACATATTTTATGACCTCTCTGGCCTTCCATAAGGAAGTTTATTGCATGGCCTAGCACATTCCACATGCAGATGTGAACCTGGAACTTCTCACATGAACGTCAGCCTAATACTCATAGAATGTTCAATAAGCTTTTTTTTTTTTTTACCAAAAATAGCCTACCTAAATTATTCCTGAATGTGATGTAGCAGGAAACTGGTTTAGTATTATAGCATCTTACTTTCTTTCTCTAACAAACATTCAAGACAGTTTATAACCACAGAATTTATGCCACAGAATTCTTCACAGAAGTAGGGCAAGATTTTTCCTATTGAACACACCTCAGTTAATGCCAAAGGTGCCGCATGGTCACATGGTTTTCATTCTGGTATACTGACACAAATTTTGCGTTCCCACACTGTCAGACAGAATGCAAGAGCAAAAAACTATACTCATTTTGCTTACTGTCTATGTCAACCCTTCTAGAATTTACCATTATAAGCCTCCACAAAGTCCTTCCTTTTTCTTCATACTGCATTTTTCTGAATTGCCTTCGTGACAGGGAGGAGAGTGTCAGTCATTCAGCACAGCGGAGGTGTCCTCCACATTAAAGATCTTGTGTCCTGTGTGATTAAGTGCTGTTCAGACCCTACTGGCTTTGTCCTTCTTCTACCTGCCATTCACTATTGAGATCTGGTGTGCAATAGGATGGGACATTATCAAACGCACATCACCCTGCTGAGAGTAAACCACTCACCACCGCCTCACTATCATGACTGGGCATCACTGCAGTCACAGTTTACCAGCACCATGAAAACACAAATAAGCAGAGTGCAAAGCTTTTATTGCACCATCAGCTGATCACAATCATCCAGTCGGGCCATACCCAATCACAACCCGATTGGGATTGATAATTCAAGCATGTAGATCAATGTAACCTTACCCTTATGGTGGCATTGATCACAATCCATCAATAGTCAGACTTTACAGACAATAACCACTGCAGCGGTCACCATTTTCCAAACACCATGATTAACTGGTTGATGAGAAAAGCATTGCTGTTTGTCTGCACTCTCTTAATGTTTCTTTTTTTACATTCAATGACGTTTTCAGTTACACTGCAGACTCATTGTGGAACTGCATGACACTATTACCAAAATTCTCAATTCCCCATTTTCAAAATTGTGAGTAATGAATGCATCTTGTTTATTTCAGTGTTTCGAGCCAGGAAAAAAAAAAAGAAGAAAATCCAAAACCGGGCAGTACAACTCTCCACAAACACAGACACAGAAACACAAATATCTGATGCTATATAAAAGGGGCATGTGACTCTCTCTTTCCACACATTCACAATGCTGCATCTGCCCTGGAGGAGGAATGTTCCTGCCTGATGACCGCCAACAAAAGCCTTTATATACAAGAGACCCAAGGATGAGCCTGACCCACTTGCAGCATAACACTACAGAGGAATTCTGAGGGCATTAAGATGGGTCCATGAACTTATTCTACATGCCCATACAGAATACATTTTTACTTTCTCTGTAACTCTGAGTTACAAATTTAAGCAAGTGTTACATTTAGCTTTCATATCTAACACAATGCAATAAACCTGGCTGCTGCTACCACCCAAGGCATTTTCTCATGTCTTAAACTTTCCATAATATTAATAATAAAAAATTGAAATGTATGGTTTTATGCACTCATATCTCCACCAGCTAGCTTGTACCTTGTCTGGCCAACTATTGAAACTTGGTCATGCTGTGCATATTATATTTTCACCTTATATGGCTTTTTGCTTGCGTTGCCTCACTTGTAAGTCACTTTGGATAAAATTGTCTACCAAATGAATAAGTGTAAATGTAAATGAAATTAATTTGAAATAAATAACAGTAACAACACAACAAAAATTTGGTTAAATGTGTTCCCTTGTCTTGTATGTTAAATATAAGAGATACCTAAGTTTGCATCCACGAGGGGGACCACACAAGGGGGGGGGGGGGGGGCGTTGTGTATCTGAAAGAGGGAGAGAATGTTATGTCTCTAAGATGGGGAGCCACACTGTACATTGTGCAAAGCCGGGTGATGGAGGCTGAGTTGAGCAGAAGGCATTCATCTGTTCCCTCAGTGCACGTGGTGAACATTAATCAAACCCTGCTGCAGAGTTGTCCTCCGGGCACTCTGCTTGCAAAGGAACGCTCAGGGATTTCCATATGCTTAAGTAATGTTACGTAAAGGCTGAAAACAGTAAGGCTTTCTGTCTTTGCATTAAAAAAAAACAAGACCTGCTAAGGCTGAAAATGTGAATATAAGGCTGAGGAGTCTCTACCCATGTCTAAGGCCCCATCACTAGGATTTCCTTAAATGCACACCATGCAGCAGCCACAGTAGAACCACATTACCCTGCTTTCATACACATAAGCTTTACATCTGCATGTATTTTTCAGTGGGCAGAAATGAACTTTACAAGAAAGATGGACATTTCCTTAATGGCCTTCCTTCAGTCTGGCAGCTTCTGAGTTTCTTTTCAATGGGCATTGTTTATTTATTAAATAGCCAACCTGATTTAGGGGAAAAAAAAAAAAAAACATACACGGTTTCTCGTTTTAAAGTCTCAGGAGCAATGACATTTTGCTGGTATCTTAGTACTTTACTTAAAAGCCAAGGCTCCATGATGAGCTTTGCCTTCTTATCTCAATCACAATGCTTGTTTTATGTATTTCTCTATGTCTGAGCAGGATACAGAAGAGCTCTGTAGCTGTTCTTGTGGTCTGGACCCTTGTGTGCCAAACTTGCTTCGGTCCCAGGGGCTGATGCTAACAGTATCTGTCAGAAATCCAATTGTAACCCTCTGCTTTGGCATGCCATAACTTCCAGCTGAGGCCATTGATCAAGGTTGACAATAGGGCTTCTATAATGTCAAACCTTTGTCTTGCTATGTCATCAGAATCTATTTAAAATAGAATTTTCTCCTTTAGCCTAGGCTTAGAATTATGAATTAAATGTTATTCTGTAATTTCTTTCCAAGGTGCTGGCTGTTTTATCAAGCGTTCTCACCAAGGTTGATTAAGCTTTTAACTGTAAAGTGTCATCCAACAGTAACAGTTTTTTTTTTTCCCTACAGTGAATTATGTGCATAAACTATAGTCTCAAGCTCTTAAACTAATATGAGCGTTCAGGGTGCATGATGGATGGCAATTTTACATTGCATTCCACATGTTTGCAGGCTTTCAATCTGAAGCCAACTGTGTAATTATAGTTACTCCAAATAGTTTGCTTAGTAGACATCCAGGGTTCATTTTACACATTCTTCTGAAACTGCGTTATACTGCTGAGTTTCATTTGCATTAAGCTGAATGACTTGCAATGGCCACTGATCAGCCACTAAAGAGAGATGTCCACCGTGCAACTCCAGTTCACATTCCTTAGTGTTTGTACTGGGTGGAAACAGAGCTTGGCAATTTTTATGAAAAGGAAAAAAAAATCTGCACTGTATATTGTCCTTGCTTGATATGCCAACTTTTTGATTCTCTAAAGTACATATATATGTATATGGAAATATAAGTGTGAGAGAGCAATTCTTCTCAGAGTCCAGCAATCTCCTGACAAAGATATTAGTGTGGATAAATACAGGCCTGTAATGAACATCATAACCAATGAGCATCACTGTAAGTGAGAATTAAAATGTTTGAAGATTGTAATGCACATGATAAGCTAAGAAGATTAATTGGAAAATATCCACCATATTCTAGCATATTATAGGATAAAGTGCAGATATTTTGTATATATTGTACAACATACATTCATTATAGAATTTTGATATTACATTAAAAAACAGTGGTCCTTATCTTACATCAGTGCACCCGATGGCATTTTTGCATGTTTTAGGTTACATTGAATTGAATTGTTCATAGTACGCTTAATTAAACAATTACATTCAGTGCCACACTTGAGATCATTTGAATTGGGGCTCATTTAGAAGTACAGTTCTAATGAGTCTGTGTCAGTGACATAACCTTCTCCACTAACTAAATGATTCATTTCCTCATCAGCGTGCAAGCTTTGTCACTCCGGGTTTATCAGACTGCGATGGCAGGACTGTCGTCAGTGTTGATTTAATTATGTCCAATAGCCGAGATGGACATGTTTCCTTATGCCTGAGCTGAGAGAAATGGTGAGTTTGAATGAGGACAGAGTCCAATTAAAGCATTCATATGTGGCATACTGGAGTGTTTCATGTGTTTGGAAGGGTCAAGGCAAAAGATAAATTGAAGATTCCTTTAGAATAAAATAAGGATTGTAGAGGGAGAATGTCAAAAGAATAACTATGCATACAGTAAACTCCAAAATTATTGTAACCATTCATACAGATGTGCAAAAAAGGTTGTATGAACCAGTAAACAACACAGGCAATTAGGTGTATTTTAAGCTCAAAATATTGGTAAACTATATGCTTTTACCATAAAAAAATGATCAGAGAGAGAAAAAAAGATAGGTGTCAGATTTTTTTTGGCACCCAGAAAGATTATTTAAAATAAAATCAAGCAAGATTAAGTCTACATTCACATTATACATTTTAAAGTTCATTTCATTCTTACAAAACTGTATTGCGGCCTTCTATAGCTTCCTGTTCTACAGGTTTACAAAAATGTCATAACACACATGTAAAATCCATTTATCCACCATCACCAGCAGAAAGAATTCAGAAACTCACAGAGAGACAAACGCTTCTTGATCTCCTTAAATCAGGGCAATGGGTACAAAAAAAAAAAGAATAAAAATGCAATATGCTACTTACCACTTTTAGGGCAATAATTAGGAAGTTTAAAACTACTAAAGCACTGGTAAACTTGCCTGGTATGGAATGCAAGGGTATCCACATCATAGTGTCTTTATTGAGAGCAAACAACAAACAGAAGACCCTGGAGGTTGCTAAATGGCATTAGCACTTAGATTCGAACAGGTTGCTATGGTCAGATATGTAAAATATAGCTCTTTGGCCATGCACCCGAGTGGTGGGTTTAGTACTGAAAGAAGGATGTGTATGCAGAAAATAACCTTATGCTTGTTGTAAAATATAGTGGGGGATCTTCAATGTTATTGGCTGTTTTGCTCCCATTGGTCCTGGGGCCCTTGTTAAGGTCAATGGCATCATGAACTCTTCTGAGTACCAGGATATTTTAGCTAAAACATAGCTGTCTCTGCCAGGAGACAGAAACATGGGCTCAAGTGCATCTTCCAATATGAAAATGACCCCAACACATGCCAAAATCTACAAAGAAATGTTTGGCTTTGGGATCTCTACAACCATAGCAAAACGGAGGCAATTAGATCATTCTAGATTGCATCTGCTTAATCTGTATTCTGCCCAGCAGACTTAATCAAGCACCTTCTCATACTTTTTCAAATTCTTATGCCTTTTTCTAGCTCTGTCAACTATGGAGATTAAATCTCTTTCTTGACATTTCAGCAGACTTAGCCAGCAGTATATTAGCTTTGCAACCACACTACCAGTAAACCACTCTACCTTCTTATACCAGAGGGACTGAAAAGATCAATTTCTACATGCAGGCTTTTGAACCAGATACGTAGCAGGTGTTCGTCTGCACACTGATGTAGTGTGATTTTTTTCTTCAGTAACTAATGGGTTCAAACAATTCACATAAAATCTCATGCATGATGTTCTCCATTTACAGCCATGTGGGAAATCTGCAAACTGTTATTAGTCTGATAGCCCAAATAGCTAGACTAACATTAAGATTAAGATTTCACTTTATTGTTAGATTGTTCTGAAATTTGTCTTGCATCCCGTGGCATCACATAGATAACAGACATATATAACAAAAACATAACATTTAAACACAACAACAACAACAGATATTGCCACATTAAACATTCTAAAGTGGCTGTAGTGCATCACTTGGTCAATTTCATGAAATTTCACCTTCAATACTCCGTGCTAGCTACAGTAGGTAAAAGTAAGCAGAGCACAGTTATGCTAGTTACATAAGTACAAATGTAATTGCAAAAAAAAAAAAAAAACCCACAAAATATCAAGCCCTAGACAGCACACATCAATTTGTTGATCCTCCAATTTAACAAGGATAAAACAATTTATACAATTTTCATGTACCTACTTTGAGTAGCCACCTCAATTCACTATGCATGTACAAGGCACTAGGTATTAGGTAATGGAGGAAATATTCTTAAAAAAGATATGACTGGTTGTCTACAGACTGGCTGAACTTTAGCTATCATCCACTGGTCATCATACGATCCTGTTTTAAGACCCCTGCAGGGCGAGCTCTGTATAAATGGACATGAGCCAAGCTTCTGGATGGGCCTGTTATTGTCCAGTTAGAGCCAGACAAAGCATCTCATTGATCTTGATTGAAATATTTTTCTCTAATAGATGTCAATGGCATCATTTAGATATCTGATAGTTGGTGCTATTTCACCTAATAATTCAAGTCAAAGTGACATCTGTAAGAGCATGTGATGTTCTTGTATATGTGTCAAGAAGACACAGATTAGACAAGTCATAATGCTAATTCATAACATCAAAAGGAACTTCCGTGTCATCACACATTAAGATGGAGATCATTTACAAACCAGTATTTGCGTGTCAAGGTGACACACAATGATTCACTTGAATGGGATTCATTTCAACAGCATTCTGGTGGATTGCAGTCCCAGCAGAGAGTATCTTTCACAGGGCACGCAGCCAGAGACAGCTTTTGATACCCCGGACTCACTGAATAAGTGGAAGCAGATTAAAATTTTGGTGCAGCAGAACAAAATGCTTCATGTGTGTTACCATTGGGAAGGACACAGCAAATTAAACATCTGTTGACTCTTGGCGAGCTGGAGATGTGCTGCTTTTGACCTGCCACCTTTAAGTTCCAGACTGATGTAATTTGGCAGTAAGCATTTAGATTTTTCCAAGAATAATATGGTACCAGAGAGCAGAGGTGCCCAGCTTGTCTAGTTACTTAATTTGGTTCTCTTTGACACCGCCATTGCAATGCTACCGATCCTGACTCATTGTAGGTCTGTCCCTACACGTGTATGAAACACCATGATTCACTGATTGGGAACACTGTGTCACTCTTCACATGGACTGTCCTCTCTCCCCTGCACTCATTGTAAATTATACAGCCTACACTGTTGGTAAGTCAACCCCCCCCAAATTATCACAGGAGGAAAAGGTTCATGACAAAGCATTAATCTAGTTCAGCAGTCTGGCAGCACACGCTAATTAAGGAAAATATATTCCCATTGGGGAGCTTCATCATCTCAAGCTGTATGTTTGTTATGCCGTAAACCTTTTTGTGTCTTCTGGAGTACAGCAGAAACACTCACCACAATTGGTTCCTTTCTGAAGACTCACTTTTTTAGACTGCACCTGGGTTGATTCCACTCATCATTCAACATTTGTTCTTATTTGCCATTTGAACTCATAGTCATATGTGAATCACAACTGTGTGTTTTTTTTTTTTAAAGTGAGTCTTCAACAAGTTATTAAGCTTGTGAAAATTGCTTTTGGTATAAACTATCCCAGGTTGTATTGTACTTGCTTATTTGTAAAATATGGTGTATTTTGCTAATGCTCTGCAAATCGCTTCGGGCAAGGCTACGTGCCAAATAGTTACATAAATGGTAAAAGCAAAATGCTCAGATATCCCTTCTACTTTTCTCTGTTTTGTATTCAGTCCAAAATGAACTAATGCTTATTTTATAAGCAAAACCACTAATGATGAAAATAATCCATGTGATTCTGTTTTTACTGTATTTTTACTGATGCTTAGCAGCAAAAGGTCTTCACAGTTTTGCAGATGCCTGGAAGCAGAATGCTGTAGGTGTTTGAGTTCCTTGAGCAATGCACTTGCAAAGGCATTACCCCCAGTATGAGATAATACTGGTATGCAAGTATTTTGAGACTGTAATGCTGCACTGTAGCTCCAGTTTGTCTCGTCATGTTATCTCTGAGGACAGGATTAAAACATCACATCACAATGAAAAACAACGCAGAATTTGTTAACTGAACACACGGCAGGAAAAACATCATTGTTACACTGAAATGCCATAGTGAAGATGAACAGCAGAACTGATATTCCTAAAAAGTAATGAAAAAAGTTCTCTCTTCAGACAGGTTATGATCAGAAATGTACCAGCTTAACCAGAGCTGAGCAGCTGTATGCAAGCCATTCCCATTTCACTCTTTTACGTAAGCCAGCTTCCAGTAATGCAGACTGTGATCACGACCAGAGAACAGCAATGCCACATTGTCACACTGGGGGCATGGTTCCCTGTCATTCCATTCTGACATGTCTGACTCAATGAATGATATGCCAGGCCATAATGATAGTTTCTGTCAATTCTCAGATAAGGCTATGTCGGTTTGACATGGAAAATGCCATACTGTCCCACCATGATGGTTAATGTCAATTGACACCCATGTCATTTGGCATAAATGTTAATGTCACTTTGACATGGAAAGTGACATGCTGAACCAGGTTGTATGCCTCTATATACATCTATACTGAAAGAAATGCTAATTTATGTCTATGATTATTTATGCTACTTGCATTTAATATTGCTCATTTGAGTAGTATGCATATCCCTTCGTAGTGTTCCTATAATGCTATACTGTATTGGATATACCCTGCATTACAGTGACAATGATGGACAGCATTTAATCATAGAAATGAGACCATTCTACCTTTCCAAGAGCACATCCAACTCTTTCCTTTACTGTAATCTGATAAATATGCATCCACAGGGATGTGCAGCATACACAGCAAGAAGGAAAATGGCACACGCACAGCAGAGTCATGTTTAGTAATGTGATGTCAGCACAGCTGTAGTGACTTTGCTACTTTCATATATATTTTCATACATTTGTCAAGTATTAACTGCCTAGTGCCTTCTATGCCTCCAGGTCATTCCACCATACTGTAGGGTATTTTTCAATAATGCTGTCAGGGGTCCATCCATTTAAGGTGAAGTTAAAATGAAATGCCAAATATCTAACAGTGACAGCATGCCTTTTCTTGAAAAAAAAAAAAAAAAATCAAAAACATAAGAATTACATGGAAAAAATACACCAATTATGATACAAGGATCAAGTTTAAAAAGAGGAGAATTTCATAACATTCTATCCCCAGGCGCACAAATGGAAATTTACAGTTAAGAGTTTACATTTCCCAATGACAGCAGTACAATACAGCGGTTTACATCACTTTTATTTTAACAATCCGGATAGAATGCTTAATATGTTGGACAGACATAACTGATAATTTAAAGCACACTTTGTAATCAAAATACAATTCTTCAGTTTGTTATGTGTACTGGGGTCTGACTGAGAGAATGCTGGATGCATAGTCTTAAAACAGCATAAAGCTCGAATTCTTGAATTCAGCTTGCACTTTATCATTGCACACTGTGTTACAGAATTGTGATTATGCTGTAGAAATTGGGCCCAAGATCTAAAGAGTTTGACAGCAATGCCCCACCCACTCTGAATCTGCAACTCACTTGGGAACTACCCAAAGCCATACACTGGAAATATGCTGGTATTATCAATTAGCATGTTTTAAGTTAATGTTTACATAGGTGTTTTCAAAGCTATCAATTTGCTGTGTGGCTGCATTCATTTACACCTAATTAATTAACACTTGTTAATGTTAATATTAAACACCATAATACATGTTTATGGAGAAACAGTAGGTCCTGTCATATATATTTAAAGATGTAAGAACATCCATTTGCTGCTGGTGTTGTTTGCCTTTTACCATTCTTCCATATTTTGTGCCCCAATGTAAGCTGTATAGATGTTCAGGAATAAAGAATAAGGGTAGAACAGCCCTTCACATATCAAACGCAGCAGCTTGCTTGATGCTCTGCACTTCTAGATATTATAAGGTACATACAGATATTTGTTTTCTGTGATATACAGCATGTTGAGCTAAAGTGCATCAACAATGAAACAATGTAAAAAAAAAAACAAAACAACATTACCTGACTGTGTGCCTCTATCATTTCTGCTCAGGGTTCAGCTTGAACAGAAGCCCATCACCAAGTCATTTAATCTCAGTTTTTTTTTTTTTTTTTTTCTTTAGTATTAGGTTCTATCTTCTCTATTGGTTGTGTCTATATTGTTTTTTTTTTTTTTTTTTTCAGACATGAAGTACAGAGATTGTAGTCACTGAATACACTTCTGTGAGAGCTTCTGTGATCCGAGACTAAATCCCTTAGGAAGATTATCTTGGGCCCAAATCAAGAAAACTGTGCAACTTAAAGGTTTCATGGAGTGATGTGTCAGTGAGTGAAATGATTTACCTCACTGTGTTTCTTTTTTGTGAACATATGTTTACATCTCACACTTTTGGCTGACAGCAAATCCTTGGACAAAATATGAAGTAACATCACAAAGTCAATGAGCCAATATCAGCAATAGCCAATGTCTGTGATATGCAGACTGATTCACAACAGTGACTGGCTTCATAAATAGCGTGTTCCTTGAATGCCCTCTCGTTTAGTCAGTAGTTGTGGGAGGAAAGGCATAGTCACTATCTGGGGCCTAATATTATTATACTTTATTGTGGCTTATAGACTGGAAGGCATTACCAATTTGAAGTAAATCTATAAACATACTGAATACTTTGTGCAAAAGTGTTCCTTTTCCCATTTTAACATGGTTTTATTTGGTCACCTTCTGGATAACGTATATGGTTGAGGATAAAATCTCATGATCTCAAGAGATCGTGTCAAATACTTTACATTCAAATCATAGTCAGAAACAATGGCAAGCAGAAAAGACTTCTTACCCACACAGGAGAATGTCTGGAGAAGGATGATACAATTGTTTTTACAATACAAATACAGACATACACTTAAACATGCTAAAATTCTGCTGCTCCAGAATAACAAAAATGGATACATACAGATATAAAATATAGTAATCGATAGTAATTGTTTTGAAATGTGAAAATAAAAGAAAAAAAAAAACTTACAGCATGCAATTGCATGTAAATAATGCATGTATGTACATGAGAAATGCACAAAAGGCACTGGACACACACAGCATTGCGGAACAGGGGAGAGACTTCAAGACATGATTCCATGGACAAAACTTGACCATGGGGGTTCATTTGCATTCGAATTGGTGTCAAAGAACCCCAAGCCTGGGAAAGGCCCTTCCAGTCACTATAGGTCCAATAGGAAGACCTCAACTGAACGACTAGTGGAAGAGCAAAACCAGGGGCTACAAAGCCCTGGTTGACACCATATGTAAAACAAGCCCAATAAGAGACCCACAGCATGATGCAATGATACTCATCCAGCTGGATCACTGTGACCCCAACCATAGCATAAATGTTGGTCTCAGAATAAGCATGGCAAAGAGATACAATAGCAACGGTTTAAAAAAAAAAGAAAAAAAAAAACAGGTTTACCTTTACCTTTTTTACACAAAAAAGCAAAACTTAACGATAAACTCATATGTAACTGCACCTTCCAAGCAACTCCCACTTAAATGAAAATCATGTAATGCAAAATACTGCCAAAATTTGGTATTGGAAAACTTCATGACTACATGTCCTAAGGGTATGCTTGTACTAGATACTGAAAAGCCCTCTGATTATAAGGTCTCAATTATGTGGCTTCATCATGTCTGTTGAGCAAACTCTTCAAGATTACAGCAGATTTTGTGATTGTACTTCATAATTATTGCCTCTCATAAGTACAGTAAATGTTTTCTGGCAATGGAGTTCCACAGAGAACTCTTCTCAGAATCTGACCATCTTAATGAGCACATTGAGAGTCGTGTTATTTAGAATATTTAAGAATCCTCTAGTCAAGAGGATCCTGTAATCACCAATGCAATGCAATATTGCAAAGTGATATGACGTGATACACAATGACATGTAACGATTCTAAATAAGAAGACAGAAATTGGATAATATGGCAAATAATGCGCAACACTTAACAGCCTAAAGCTATATGTTGTCAGCTTTACATTTAGCTAGCTTGTGACAATTATTTATGATTGTTATTAATTTTTCAAAAAATGGTTGTAACGAATTCACATATGTTTCATATCATAGGGGACATAGGTGATCAGTGCGTGTTACAAATCCTCATTTTCAAGCTATCTTTATTATATTCTTCTTACTGCTTTAAAGGAGGTGACATCAATATGTGTTTCAAAGGTCTGATTTGTATTATAACAGAAATGGTTTGCACTCCAGTAAAAACACATTGATGCACTACATTCTTCCTATTATATAGCTGCAAACTCCAGCTTATTAAAAACCTGCTTAATCCTGTTTTCCTCAACATAAATCTGCCTGTGACCTGAAATCATGACTGATAAATTTAACTCCAGATGTACCCTAACAGCTTCAGATAGTCATCATTGTCAAGTGTTTTGAATACTGTGTTCATGTAAATATAGTCTATGAGAACCATGTTTATCTGTGATAGTAACTCAAAGGGGGTTCTCTACGGGAGTTGTCATATAGAATGCAACACTTGTATGTGTTACCAATGTATGTGGTCATGCCAATACAGGTGTTGTTTGAAGACCTACTTCGCCAGTATTTTGTTTTCTCACGGAGTACTTTTTTGTATACCTGATGTCAAGTGTGGCCAATGCATTTTTGTTTAATTGAATAGTAAAATTGTTTTATGACTATGGCTTCATTTTTTTCTTTCATTTTTATTAATATCATATCGGGGGTGTTTTTTCATTGCACATTACCAGTTGAGCAATTTGGTTATCACTGATTGATTCCAATTTGTCCATTTTTGATTTTAAAGCAAAACAATGTTTAACAGACAAACATTTCACATTTCAAATTTTGCTAGAATTTATCACAAAGCAAAGCTAGGAACCAATCAGAGACTCTACCAAATTTATGATAATGATCCACTTTGTTAAATTAGCATACTCACATAGTATACTTATTGTGTATGATTGATTGTATATGAATGATTTAAATGTTCTGCCATGCATTGCACATCAATGTTAAACAGACTGGGTGAAAAAAACATAGTAACAGCATTTACAATGAAGTATGATATAACTAAACATGAAATTGCAAATTAGATCACCGTTATCATGTGTATTCATCAAAAATCAGGTAAGAGAAATTTCCATTTACAGCCCTTGGCCATTTGACATCTGAATTGTTCCCCAGCTATTTACAAATGAATGAAAATTGCCTCTCAGCAGCAACAACACCTACATTTATACAAAAGAGGATAAACATCAGAATTCCTCTTTTGTACTGAGGTGGGAAATGAGTAGTGACAAAATTCTTTGGCATCAAATTGATAAAATGCTAGCGATATGTCATTTTCATATTGAATTTATAATCAGTGGTAAATGATGAGAATTGCAAGCTAGTTATATAGTTCTGTTTGCGCATCTTATTAATTGTTGATTAATATGAAAAGTAATTGACAATATACTGGCAAAATGTCTAGCAATTACTTACTTTTTCTGACCAAAACACATAATTTAACAGTAGCACACTGTACATGTATAAATTGCTGGAGAAAATGGAATTGTGGGAGTTTGTTCCTGTAGCATGTATTTCCTCTTCTTTGCTGGATTTAGAACTTCCTTCCCAGAATGTATTTGATATGACTTTGGCTGCAAATCCCCCTTCCTGAGAGAGGGGTAGCAATCGAGTGGCTCTGATCTGTTCGGCTTTCACGTTAACCCCCAGTATCCACGAAGTAAGCACAAATGGATGAGCACTTGACTGCTTAAGGTGTGTGTGTGTGTGTGTGTGTGACAGACCACTTACATAGTGGTGTTCACCAGCAGAGCCTGTATAACTACCTGACAGAAACTGGACTGTACCCAAGGTTGGAGGTTCCAACGTAAGGCAGGCACATCATTGGCCAGCCCTGAACATTAACCCCACTCCCCTTCAGCCAGTAGCCTGTCAGTCTGTACAGTATGTAGCTGAGCATGTATACCAAAAGTGAGCAAGGGGCTTTCAGAGTGAATGTCAGAATTTCCACACATTTTTGAATTTGAAATGGTGTACCACTTGTTGGTCTAATTTGGCATTTCTGTTGAAAAGAAAATAATTATTATTATTGTTAATATTATTAGTTGACTGAAAATATAGGCCCTTTTTATGACTAAATTGTTTACCAAGAGTATTTCTTAAGAGGCAAAAATGTGTTCTGTATTAAATTATGTTCTTTTAAAAAAGACATTCATTCTGTCACAGAAATAGAATAATTGTAAGATCATCAATTCACATGTCCTTGCTTTACCATGGTTACATGTGGAAAAGGTTAAGAGGAGGTGATTTCTTGTTGTGGATAATGTACCTTTCCAAGTTTCAAAGGTGATGCATACACATGTTAGGTGATATGTTACATTTTTTCCCTGGAAGAACTACACAACTAATGGGCTTTAGTAGTAAACATGCCATGACACAATTTGGTTCTCTGCCTTCAGGGGCTGTGTTGAACAAGAAGAACGAATTCAAGGAGGCCCCCACAATGAACAAATGAATGAAAATTGCCGTTCAGCAAAAAAAAAAAAAAAAAAAAACCATTCATACTAGATAGAATATGTATCAGAACCTATAAATAAGAGCTGGTCCTGGCCATACTGTGGTCATGATTCTAAAGTGAAAATATTATCTAAAATTTAAAGATTTTTTAAGATCTTTACATATGCATCACCATATATATGCATATTAGAGTTTCAAGCATGCTGGAGATGCATATGAAACATCAGACAAAACCTACTTCAAAGTCAATTTAATTATCTCACATCAACAATTTGCATAGGATGCTATGCAGTATAATTGTATTCTCAAATCATTATAGCTATTTTTCAGACAATAGCCTTGTGGTTAAGCAAAGACACACGGAACTGCAATGTTGTATATCTAAGGTGAGAAATCAGCATTAACAGTGCATTGCACTGATACAGATCCTGCAAATGAACCAAACACTTCAATAAATTGGGTGTCAAGGACTGCGCCTTCCTCTGTTGCTGGACTCCTCTCTTGCACCAAGTCCCTCTTTCTTTCTCTCCTTCTTTTTATCTTTCCATCCCCCCCTCACAGCATCTCAAAGCACACGTAAGTACATGAACACTGTTCCCTGTACCAGAACTCCCACTATAACAAAGACCAAGCGCAAGTCATACATTATTTGTAACACCCTGTACGTAATTCTTACAGCTGCGGTTGCTGCTGATCCTAACGTTACACCAGCTCCTTCTTAATTTATCATCTTGCATGCCCCCCCCCACCCCCCTCCCCCCACCCCCCTGATAATCGTGCTTCTGCCAGACGGAACGCCAACCAACATGCAAACGGCATGCGAGCGCAAACGGCCGTTCGCGGCACAGAGCTCACTCACCCTGACAGCTTTGCCATCTTCACAAAGCTGAACACATCCATGCGTGCGGGCGGATGCGGCTCGGTGCTGGGGTCGCGGAATTCGCTTTACTCCAGCTCCATGGCGCACATCTCTTTTACGAGCAGGAAGAATAACTGGTTCAGAAAAAAAAAAAAAGAGGGGAGCAGCCAGAGGTCCGGCGGAGAGATCAAACCCCCTCGTCAGGGCTTGCGCATGGCTCAGCGATCGGCTGTGTCCGCACCTCGATGGAAGGAATCCACAGCCTCCCCGAGACAAGGATATGGGAGAGTGGCTTCGCGGGCTACATCCTTCAAACGCGTGCCTCCGTCAGCTGCATTAAGCCACCTTCATTTGATTTCCATTGCAGTGGAATGATGTGCAGAGGCCACGCAGGCACAACAGCTTTGAAAAGAGAGAGAGAGCAAGAGAGAAGTGGGGGGGAGGGAGGGAGGAGCACGGAGAGTAGGGGGGGGGGATGCAAATCACTGCTGATGGATGCTCCCAGCTCCCAGGATTTCTCTTCCCCTGCTGTAGAGGACAGCCTCATCAATTCCCTCTCCCTCTTCAGCCTTTTCAGAAAGAAAGGTGGAAAAGCAGAGCTGTCCACAAAAGGGACGGTGGTGGGGGTGGTGTGGTGAAGGGAAAGAGAGAGCGTGCATAATGCACAGTGTGGGTGAATCTTGAGGCTGCAGTGTAGGACTGAGGCAATCTGTGAGCTGGAAAAGGACCCTGTCATTGTTTTCATTGGTGTTGCTAAGTAAGCAGTGGAGTCGTTCGCCCGGCAGCTTTTTCAAAACACTCCCAAATGATACTGGCTCAATTAAAGAGGCATGCTGGCTCGGAATAGTGAGACTAGCAGTAAAGTCATGCCAATGAGCTGTCAAAGTGATGGAAACGTGATACTGCAAAAGATCTGGTGGGGCTTGACGTGCTTGTCCACTTCTGAGTGGTTGGGGTGCTGGAGAGAGGCTGTCATGAGAAAAGATAAGGGGAGATCTAAGAGATCTGAATGTTTTCGCCGTGCAGTTTCACCGCATCACCACCTCCACTTTGCAGTCTGTTCATTCAATGCAGAAACATCCCAGCTGTCTTCTCATTGGGCTGTGGTCTGTGATCCGGCTGCATCCGAGGCAACTCCTCCAAAAGAGAATCAAGCGGTGCGTAATGCAAATTCGCAGAGCCAGATAATAAGGATGCATGATTAATCAATGTCCCAGAGATTACACAACTGCACGGAGGGTGGGGGGTGGGGCAACTTGGTGTCCACAGTGAAAAAGAGACGACCCCGTGGCAGGCAGGCAGCCGAATTTTGAAGTGGATGATCTCATTATTACAATTACTTATTAGCCCTGTATCTTCCTGCTTGGCGTGACACACACACACACACACACACACACACACGCACGCACACACACACACACACACACACACACACACAGCAAGCCTAGTACCATCTCTGGAGGATAGAATAAGCCCTAAGAAAAATAACTGCATCAAAGTCATAGTCTGGTCTAGATACCTTGTAAAATATTCTATAGTGGCTGATTGCAAAAAAGTTTATTAATCCTGTTGAGGGAGAGCTATTTTCTGTGTGCTATGAATCAGGACATGAAACGAAGAAGCCCTGCCGAAACTCGTGAATGAAAGAGAAAAAACACTTTCAGGTCACAGTGGTCCCTTTGATCCACATCAACCCTATTTTATCCAGCTTTTTACGGTGACAGAAACTCCCCGCGGAATCTATCCAGAGAACTGTGCTCACATAATAAAGATGGAAATATGTTTCAGAGACATGTCCTAGAGTTAGATAAATTGATCGTATATTTTGCCCCCCTTAGTTATATAAAGCAATCAATTTTGTCCTTGACTCAAATGTGCTTTCGTCACATTAGACAGTGAAAAATCATAACACTAAAATGATAAATGATTAAGACACAGAAATTACAAAATTCACCTACATTAATGGGTTTTTTTTTTTTGTAATTACAGTGGTCAATTTATGAATGCATACGCAGCTTTATATTTTGTTCATATAAACCTGACTGAGGAGGGAAAAGCAATCTATGAAAGGTCACTGCGTATTTATGCAGTACATTTGCATTTGTTTTGTATTCCCCTTGTAATGCGATGTTTAAGAGGGCACAATCTGAAGGTTAAGTTGGCTATAGACATTTAGAATCTTCTGGGTTTCCAGTGGATCTAAGCTCTGATTCAATATAAATATGTTTTTTTTTTTTTTTTTAAATGAATGGTTATCATCATATTAAAATGCTGTTAATATGGTGTATTTTACTACAGTAAAATATTTGTCTGGGTATGTTGATATCATTACTATGAAAGATGCTATGCATACAAAGGCAGTCCAAACTGTTCTTTTGCCGTTGTCCAGGTAGTCTAGAATGTTGTGGTAAGGACTACAACAAAAACATACCATGTATCACCTTTTCTGCAGTAATGATACTAGAAAAGTCTGTCTCATAGGCTTGATATTGCAATGGTTTATAATATTTACCATTTTGTACTATAATTTCTGCCTGTAAAATGATGCAGTATTGAACTAGGAATGATTGGCAGTGAGACCCCACAGCAATCTGTCAATAGAGGCCGCTATTTAGAACTTTACAACTGTATTATACAGAGGAAGTTTTTTGATATGCTGTGCAATTGTATAGAATTCCTCAGGGACATGGAGATAACATAAATAAATAGTGTGAGGGAACAATTTAATATCTCATGTGCAAAACACTGCAATAGAGTACCTTGTGGGCAAGGATTGGGCTCCCACAAGGTTCTGGGCCATTCTCTCAAGATATGACTTTATTCCTTCCAAATAATAGGCATTTCCCTCTGAATATTGGGTTTTAAGAAGATAAGGATGTAATTCCCTGGAGACATTAATATGTGCCTACAAGATTTCAAGTTGTTCCCTTGAGATATCAAGTCTTTCCTTTGAGATAAATAATGTGCTGTCCATAGGTGCCTCATGCAATTGTGATGAACTGTGCAAGTACAGGTAGATTTCTTTTCATTTCTCTATTAGAGTATCAGCACAGAGGAAGATGGCTTAATGCCTCAGATGCCTGCCTTGGCCAGGCAGGGAGTCTTGTAAAGGTTTCAGGCAGTTGGTTACCAAAATTTTAAGAAATTAAAACTGGAATTCTGGGAAGAGAAATATTGATTTAAAACACAATTTTAAGACTTACAGTTCAAAAAATCTGCACTGTCATAGATGATGTCATAGATGAACTTCATTGCATTACCTTGATGTGGACTGAAAAAAAAAAAAAATCTGTAAAGCAATCACCCCTCTTCAGTCAATCATTTCCTACTCTTCCTATATCCTTATCGTCTATCTTTTATCATTGCTCAGCATCTCTATTCAGATCTCACAGTCACCACACTGGACAAGGCCACTCAACCCCTTATCAGCACCAAGGCCATGTCCCAAATCATTGCAAGACAACACTTAAACAATGTTCAATGGATGATGGACAGACGGTGTTGAGGAAACTAACTCTCCCACATCTGATACAGCTTAGTTTCTGTTTTAGTTTCACTTAATTCTCCAATGTGCCAGAAAGACATGGCAGACTTGGCCTCACAGTTTCATTTTCATTACTATTAGGGCACTGAAGTATGTATTTTTTCTATCACTACTATTACTTATTCCTTTATTTGAGGGAGAGTGGATTTTCAAGAGCAAATCTTATAAACAATGAATTACTGTAAATGATACTCCTTGATATCTGTGAATGATATCTGTTTATCCACAGATCACCAGACCACCTATGTAATTAGTGATGTCTTTCCTTCCACTTCATGTTGTACATGAAATTACTAATGAAAGTAGTACCTAGGATATTACGATACTATTGTAACTTCCGTAACATTATCTAGACGATGCTGGCAGATTTGCTAGCTAGCGTGTGAATGAGCTTGCTAACAAGCTGACTTTTAAGATGTCTTTATTTCATATTGAAGTTCAGTTGCTGGCTTGCAACAATAACTACTTACTTCTAGAAAGAGATGGTAAAATTTTCCATCTTCAATAACTTAACAGCTTTTGGTGATGTGGAATTGATCAGTTACTATATTTTTGTTTGTCAATGCGCATTTATATTAAAATGAAGCATGGAAATTTCATTAACCAGTTGTGTATCTGTGAATATTTTCACAGCTGGAATGGAAACTGACCAATAGGAACAATGGATCAGAACTGAGTAATGGACAGAACTATTAAAACAAGTGGACATTCCAAAGACATGATATATTGCATTCTAGCCAATTAAAAGTCACATGGTAATTTGATTTGGCAATAAGTTCTCTGTCCCATTTCGATGAATATATTTTTATCTCAACCAATGTATTGAAAGTATGTACATTATTGCTGTTTTGGTATATTGTAGCATATGTCTATTGTAGCATGAATTTCTTGGGGTGAACAACATTTTCTTCAATATATTTCAATTTCATATGGGAAGTGCTTCAGGTAACTCATGAATCCTAATGTCAGGTCCATTTACATCCCTTTCATAAATTACAATAGAAGAATAATGGCTGTGATGAGCCAATCACATTGTTAACATGGGGTAATTGGCATTAATATGGAATGTTGATCTGAAATGTCTGTTCAGTGGTCACGTGGGTTGACAGCCATATCTTTGATCCCAGGAATTGCCATTTGCAGCAATATTTGTCATTCATTTAAATGAGTGGTATTGGATGCCTTTTGAATGTACATTTTTTGGATGAAAGCTAGCAGAGGCATGGTGCAATGGTGTGTTTCATAACCTTTGAACAAATCTCAAAATAATTACTGAAGGATAGAAGCACACAAAAATTCTATTTCCTGCCTAAACAATAATATGCCGAGTTTGAATTCTTCACCTTTAATAAGCCTAATGTCAATTTCCCTCTTCTCCACAGCATATGGTCTCCCAATAAATGAAGCCCTTGCCAAGCTGTCAGCTCTTGGACATTCACTAGCAATACATACATAACAATAGCACTTTGTGTACACAATGTAACTATGGGTATCATACAGGGGTCAAAATTAAAATGTTAACTACTGGAAATCAAATGGATAATGAGGGGCAACAGGAAGGAGTCTTTGGCTGGTTGACAGAGAAAAGACCTTCTGGTAATAGTTCTGAGGTCATTCCTATCCACTACCCAGATCCCAGACGAAGGAATGTCAATGACATTGCGTGAGGCTGTCAGAATATTAAACAACCTCATCAATAATATAAGTCCGCATGGCACCATTAAATAAAGAATAGTATTAGGAAGCTCAGACAAATATGTTTAAAATGATGATTTATAACCATTTCTCCAGACACGCAGCAACAATTCTATATTAAAGTGCCAGGGCTTATTAGAGTTTTAATAATGAATCAAAGTGCCTTTGTTCAGTGTGAAGAAAAGTGAACAAGGCTGACTCTTTGCATTCTGACCCAGCAACTTTTATTTGGCATGCTGCAGCTGTAGTAAGAAAATTATGAGTTCTGATCCCAGGTTCACCTTAATATCTTGAACATCTGATTAAAAACCATGGAATAACTTGTACTTTAGATTTCCAGTTCTACAGTATTTTTACAGTTAACTGCGATGATTTGACCAGTAATCATCGTCAGTCACCTTAATGTGTTCTTGGTAACCTGCTGCAAAGTTCTGTTGTTCTTCTTGTAAAAAAAAAAAAACTGCATAGGAAACAAACATTGGCCTGTATGTTAAAGGGAACATATATCTACATTTTCATTTTACATTTTTGCATTCTTTCATTTGGCAGATGCTTTTATCCAAAGTGAGGCAGAGAACAACACAAGCAAATAGTCATATAAGGAGTCAACAATACTGGAAGCACTGCATGATGAAGTTTTAACAGTTGGCAAGGTAGTTAATGAAGATAAAAACCTATCTGTATTTAAGGGGAAAAAAAACGTATAATTAAGTTATATTTCTTTTAAGTTTTAGACATTTTATAACATTTAGTTAGACATGTTATAACTGTGGACCTGATATTTTTAAATATCTCCTCCTTGTGTCAAACCATGTTAGAGTCAGAAGATGTGTTCAGTCCTATAGCGTTAATCACTGCTTGTTTTGAGAGTACAACAATTTTACTGGAAGGGACTGAATGCCAAAAACAAAATGGATGGAAGCATGCCATTTCAATTTGAAAATGCATATTTTGCCATTGGGCAAAGAACTGATGTTGAGCTGTTTGAAGAGGCTGAGAGCCCCCTGTGATAATTATGACCTGGTTACCTCCTGTTGACTTGAGTAGTTAGACGTTTTCTCATCTCTGGTTACACGTGTGACCTTTTTATTTTTTATTGTTATTATTATTATTTTGTCCAAGTTGGTACTGAAGCATGAAAATTTAGTAAAGACATAAGTTACAGTGGGTAGAAACTAAAACCGTTTCTAGGTACAATGTAATGTTTCTAGGTTCACTCTCTAAGTACAATTGTATCCATTAAAAAATGTAGCTACATTTTAAGATTTGTCATTTGCAATTTTTGCACAATTCAGGCAATTCACCATCAGTAGTACTTCAAAAGGCATATTTGTTTTACTGTGGGTAGCATTTGACAGAATGAAACGCATTTCACAGTACCAGTCAAAGGTTTGGACCTACTCATAGAAGGGTTTTTCTTTATTTTTTACTATCTTCCACAGGTTAGGATAATAGGAAAAACCTCAAAACTATGAAATGAATGGAAATACACACTGACTAAAAAAGTGTCAAACAAATCAAAACTGTTTCATTTTAGATTCTTCAAAGTGGCCATAACTATTTTTTAAACTTATCTTTTTTTGGAAAGAAATTCATACATAGACATCAACTTTATTAATTAAATTTGTCTAAGAAACAAATTTCAGGCATGTACACATAAGTCTTCAGATCAAAATGTCTTTGAAAGCATTTTTCCCATTATCTTAATCAGGTGTGTCCAAATTTTTGACTGGTACTGTATATGGTAGAATGTTCCGAGGACACTGTACTGAGGAGAAAAATCTTTTAGGATGAATCCATTAGGTTGAATCCAACCTTGGCTGACACATGATTCAGATTGACTGTGAGTACAAGGATGAAGAAGATTACAGTGATTGGAGAAGGCCTGGGGTCATGACACAATCAAACTGTGTGGTGGTGAAGCATGCTACATGCTAGGAATACTGGGATTGACTCCTAATGAGAAATGTTAATACTGGCATTCATTGTGACTGAATCTCTTAAATCTAGGCTTATAATTGTGTTTTTTTTTTACATACACACATAATATGAAAACACTGTACACTAGGGTTGTACTTTCTTAATTGAATTACTGAATTTCCTGTATTGAAAAGTCACCTCTGTGTGAACTACTTTTTTTCATGAACACAGCCTAATGTCTGCTTAATTGAATAATGTTATTTAAGCCTGAGATCAGTCCAGTGCAAAACCTCCTACAGAAATGAAATGTTTCCTTATGGTTATATCTGACAGTATCTGTATCAAACATTTATCTGTTCATGAATTCTGGGACCAACTGTGGCTTGGATCATAGCTTTGTATCAGCAAAACTCTTCACTTAAAATTTGTTCAGACAGAATACAAAGACAAGAATTTAAGAATTTGTGTCAGATAAACTAGCAGCAATGCTGTGGTCACATGTGTAAGTGTGTTCTAAAATATTTATCAGTCTGTAATCCTGAGCTACAGGCAGGAATCAGTGAAGTCCAGGTGGGGGTGTATCTGTAGTAACTGTGGCTAAGACTCTGTCCAAATGTGTCTTTTGTCTCTGGATCTCATCACACTCTGTTGTGGCCACCATCTCCCAAAAAAAGAGCTGACAGATAGCAGAAACAGCTGATCTCACACATTCTCACGCACTGACCGCAGTGTGTGCAGAAAACATCTATAACTAAATCAATCATCCTGGCTAAGAAATTCTGCAAGTTCTGATGTGAATCATAATTAATGTTCTTCATGGCTGTGGATGCTGGAGTATGTTGGGTTATTGTGTGCTTATGTGCATATTTTAAAACTGGTTCAAAGCCAAGCTAAAAGATGACAGAGGTAGCAGGTAATGAGGGTGTTGTGATCAAAGACTTGTCTTTCCTTATTTCGATGCAGGCAGCTGTGTTCAGACTGTTTGTTAAGACACACAGACAAACTGTTGAAAGCTTAACAGAAAAGTGTATGTCTGTTTACACATTTGTTCACTGAGATCTACGTACCTGAATGTACTGTAATGAAATGCAAATTATGCCAGTATACAGTGGTGCCAAGGACAGTAAATGTAAGCTCTTACTCATGCTTTTTTTACCTGTATATTGGACAATTTTCTGCTGATGTTATTTTAACCTTACTATTCACCTTGAGCACATCAGCTGCTGGAGGAATTCTATGTCACCATTGCTCTATAATCCATGAACATCACATCCCATGGTGTTTCCTTGTACCAAGGAATGAGGTAGGTTGTGATGTGTGTGTTTTAACTTCTGCTAAGCAGGTCTGAAAACTGTGAAAATTGTGAGGAGCCTATTAGCATTAATGTGAGGCATTCAAGCCCTCACACAGGTGAACTCGGGCTGGTATCCCATTAACGGCAGTCATAGCGAGTGGTTGTCTGCCGTACCTAGATTATATACACAGCCCACAAACATCGTAAACCTGATAATAAATGCAGTCTGTCTCCTGTGATAGTACAGTACACATGAGATGAGCCATTTATAATGGTTGTTGTAATGCTAAATAATTAATGACGTAAAGGCAAGATGCCAGCATTACTGTAGAAAATAATGCAATATGCTGGAGGGAGCGAGGCATGTTTTTTATTTGTCCTTTTGTTTTGTATATCCATATTTGGTTGCTTATTTGCATTTCCTGCGTAGATCATATGTGTATGTATTCAATGTTAAATGTTTCTATATTCAGCATAAAAACAAATAAAGGCAAGATCATATTACATTAACCTGGAGTGAGGGATTAGAGCATGAAAATTTGTATTTTCATGTCAGACTTCAATCTTTAATAAACCAGATAACAAAATACTAGCAGGCAGTGGTAGAGAAAATAAATCTATTTTTGAGTCCCCTCCTGTTTGGAAGGTTGATCTAATTTATCAATATTTTCAGCCTACAATGGTGCTGAGGGATAGTGTGATGCCAGATGTAATTAGCATCACAAAGCTGCCCTTCCCAACGCACATAACCAAGTTATTGAAACCCGAAAAACTGGCATTTTCTCACACAGATTTTAAACAACTCCAAATGGGTGAACATACTGTAAGTTATCCAAACACATCTATAATTTAAAAGATACCCAACAATATATTTTTAGGGAACACTTTTGTATTGCTGTAGTATAGCTAATGTACTTACAGTAAGATTCCTGTTCACTAAGTGACCCATTCATTAATAACAAGTGATATGATTTGTGCACGTCAAAAGTTTAATCTGGAATACAGCTGAGACATGTAAGGCTTATATCTGTTCTGGTTTAAGGTATGTAATGTGAGCCAAGGTTTTAACTTAATTCCTTCCTTAATCAAGTGCAGTGCAGGATAGAAGCTTTGATTTAAGAATTTATTTCAATAAATTGACAATCTTTACAAATATATATTTTCTCTCACAATTGAGCCATGTATTCTCAGTAAAATATGGTAGACGCATCCATTGTTCAATCTACAAATCAAAGACCCACTGATCTATAGGACATGACTGCTTTAGTGTGTGTGTGTGTGTGTATTTATTTTTACATTTATTTTTACATGTAAGTATGTGTATCATTACAATGAAATGCATCTCCAATATGAGGAAGTTTTTGTCAAATTCAGTGCTGCAGTAATACTGTCTAATACTGTCTGGTCCTATTAAATGCCGTAAATATCATACATAATAATTTTCTGTCATCCATAAATAAATATACTTCCTATAATATGTACGGATTATTATTTAGGAATGAGGGATGTTCGCAACAAGTGTTCACCCAATATTCCACCCTAATATGGCTGCAATGACAAATTGAATTCACTTCTCTCTCAGCACCATACTGCATTGTGTCTCTGAGGACAGAGAGTTACAGTACCAAATACATCCGCATATAGGACCACTGCAATTTATACACCCAGTTGTAATTCCTCTTCAAAAGCATCACCAGTACAGGGGAGTAATGCCAAGGTCAGGCATACATGGAAACCCCAAATGAAATCTGCCCAGGTGGCTTGAGGGATATTTAAAAGAGAATATTTTTCAGCCATTTGTAATGGGGTTGATAGAATATATCATATAAACAGCATCACAGCTTCACATGCAATGTATGAGGAAGATCTATTATCCCAGTAACAATCAAGCATCAATACAAAACATCAAAAATGTGTGGTCAGTAAGAGCTCAAACTAAGCAGAACGCTTTAACAAAAATCAAAGCCCACAGCATGGCAGCTGTGCTCCACTCACTGAATAACTGTGAATACTCCGAGCTCGCTGTCACAGTCCATGGCTCAACTCCGGGTTTAAGTGCTGCTGTCTGCCCCCTTGAAACAGGTTCCAGCTTCTTCGTTTTTTTGTTTTTTGTTTTTTTTTTTGCCTCCCGTTCGTACCGGAGCCAAAGGTCTCAGTTTAGGGCTCTCCGTGCGAATTTGGTCCCGCGTTTATCCTGCACATCTGGGCCGGCCTGGACGGACTGCCCAGCTATTAGCATACGCGGTCTGTCACAGCGCAACTCGGCGGCTGCCGCCCTCCAGGAGAGAGAGCTAGCAGATCCCTTCTGCCTCTGTAATGAAATGGCATGACATTCCAAGCCAGTGCATCGGCAGACGAGAGAAGGATCAATGCTGAACAGCTGTGCCCTGACACGTGGCAAAGCCGAGAGAGCAACAACAAGCTCAACAAGCTCACTGGGGGCGGGGGGGCATTACAAAAAAAAAAAAAAATAGAGTAACTTCCCATCGTCCTGCTGCACAAGTGTACTGTTGAAAAAGTCAGGGGTGGCACTATATTCCTGTTAGTTAATTCCTATTAAGTCAGACTTAGGTTAGGGTTTCATATACTCTCATTACAGGAAATTTAATTCATAACCCAATTTATGTCCTCAGTAGAAAAGGCCTTCTGTGTGGAACTCACTGTGTAATTTAAGTAAATGTCTATAATTACAGAGACGTCATCCTAATGCCTTTTGCAGGCATGACTGCTGAGGTGAGTTGTGCTTCACCTCTTTTGCCATATAGCCAGTGGAACAGCAGAAAGTGCTTTTGACTACAAAATGCAATATTTTTTACCATTGCAAATACAAAGAGTTTGTCTTACATAATAGACATTTTTAAATGAAACATTCTTTTTGGTCATCATTTGGAGCATTGAAACATAATAACACATAAAGTCACACATGCCAAATGCGTGAGCTCTTCTCACTGGCCCTCCTAGTGGTGGGATTAACTACCTGCAGCTGCCAGGACTGTAAAATCTCTCAACATCGTCCAACAAAAATCCCACCAGTCCAGACTTCCACCTTTCAAACCCTGGACACCTCTTCCACTCTCCTAGTGCCTGATTACCCCAAACCCTAAGTGGAACCTAATAGGTTAATATTTACTTACACTCATAGGCACAATCAATGGAATGCATTGATTGGTATTTTTTCTTATTGCATGCATTGTCCAACAAAACATATGTACAATGGATTTGTCTGGATGCATAGCATTTCAGAAATTCAGCATGACAGTTAATTAAACCTATAGTTTTATTTTTTGTTTCATCATTGTACTTAATGCCCTCATGTTTTCATGAATATCAGTTTATGTGTTTGTGCTTTGTAATTATAAAAAGAGATGTAATGACAGATGTTTCAAAACTCTAAATTCCATAATTGTGTCATTGCATGCCTAACCTAGTCTTAACAGCAGAAAGTGGAGGCGTCTTATGTAAATTTATTCAAGCCGTGATATTTCAACGGCCATTGTAAGTAAAGGCACGTTTATCTAAAAGTATGATTTTCTTACATAGTTGCATTATCTAAATAGTCACAGCATATTTTCTAGATGCAAGTAGGTTGATTTTCTTGCAGAATCCACTGACATTGGCACTTCCTGTAGTGCTGTATATAGTGTGAGTATTTAATCAGAATGCACCCAGCCTTATGTCATGACACAAGCCCCAGGGTCAGAATGCCTCTGCCATGGCCTGCTTTTCCATGACACACAGAAAGGAGGACACATTGGAGGGGGGTGGTGAAATGTTTCCACCAAAGCAATGCGATGCAAACATGGCTGCATTCAACGCTGCTTCTGAAGTCACGAGTCAAATGAAATTAACTGACTTAATGAATACATTACAGGAAGCAAACTAGGCGAATGAGCGTGTGAACAAAATGTTGCCCGTAACATACGGACATTTTTCCTTCAGGAAAGCACTTAAATGGTACGAGATATTTCTGGATATGCCAGGACTGAAGCTTGAGAGTGAATTATTGAAAACCACATTCAGTGAATGTGGCCAGTAAATGCTCTGAAAAGACATGGGACGTGACCTGTGAAATATCAAGACTCAGAACAGCTGATATTACGTAAAAGGCGGAGGGCTCACGTTGACGGTACTGAGCATGTCGGCTCCAGAGTGCCTCTTAAATCCTGAGGGCAGCTCCACAGTGCATTGGAAGACAACTACTGCAGACTGCTGTGGCAATTTGTTCAGGTATCTCTCTGTCCCTTTTCCATTGAACACTGGAATATATTTGCTATGTAGAGGCAAATGAGTAATGTAATATCCAGCTGAAAAAAAGTCATCCTATAAATTAGTCTTACTATAAAATAATCTCCAAAAACAAACACTTTTTATCAGACCTAGTACACCTCTGAGATTTTCCTTGGCATAACATCATTATGCCCCATATTTCTTTCCATTTTCCAAGACAAATGCATGGTCTGCTGATGATGAATAATTTGTTGAAACATTTCACTGCTTAAACGAAGGATGCTGGAGAACTTTAAATGTTATAATGCACAAAATTACCCAAATTAGGGGAGGTAGGATATTTCAACACACAAATTCATTAGCTTTTCTCTATTTCTCAAATATATAAGCAACAATAATACAGCCAAGACAGGGTCAAATGACCTGACAGAACTGGATTGTTAAAGTCGTATACCAGTGCGGCACCTCAATTGCAAATCAAAAACCAGGTGTCGGTGTGGGTATGAGAAAATAAGAACTAATCAAGATATTATACCATGCAATACTATGTACCTTAGTACTGCTTATGCATACAGTGTATGTAATTCACTGCAATCAAAATATTCACTGGCTAATAGTCTGATTCAAAGTCGTAAAGTAAATCCTATCAGCCTATCATGGGACATCTAGTCTCTGTAAATGAAAACACATTGGAACAAATTGGTTGTGGTTGTACTTATCGCAGATCAAATTTCCAAGATTCTTTCAATGGTGTGCATCATACCTAAATGCATTTTCAGTAATATTATACTGTTAAAAACCGCAGGCTTCTTAGAGGAATGTCTCTTGTCCATAGTCATTTCTCAAGCATTGCACAGCATCCTCAGTTCTGCCCTAATGCCCACCCAGTGGAACCAGCAAAATGAAAGGGAACCATATTACCTCCTAACTCAAGGAACCATTCCAAATTCCCTCAGGATGAAAAGATCTTGAAGTCCAACTGTTGGATGGCATTTAAAATGACAAGTATTTGCTAGAAATGTGGAAAAATCCTTAATGGTAGAAAAAAAAACAGATAAAACAATATAATTATTTAAGATTTATCTGTAACAATAAAGGATGTGTTGATGCTTGAGAAGCAAGGATAGAGAGGATATATCTGGAGAGTTGGGCTGGCTTTAATATTTGAGACTGCAGGTGACCTCCTGCATCCGACACAAGCCTGCTCCAGATGGCACAATCAGATTTAAATGCACTCCTGATCGCTGTAACCTCTGACATTGAAATACAATACAAAAACATTAACTGTTGCATTGCACTGGTTTCTTCTTACTGCATCCCCTTAATGCTATTTCTTCGTCTTCTTTATCTTCTTCTTCATCTTCTCATTATTATTATTATTATTATTATTATTATTATTATTATTATACAGTTGTTGTTCACAGTACTGGTACATACTATTACAGTGTAATACTATCTTCAGCCTCACCAATAAAATCATTTTGTCTTATGAGTCAGTTTGAAGTAGTTGTCATATAAATTGTAATAAATAAATAACAAAACCATACGACAAGTTTAAATCAGTAAAAGTTAAAGTTTCATAATGAATAATGTGCATCATCTTTGTTTTATACCTTGTTAAACAGAAGAAGGCAAAAAATGTGGGACAGCATCGGTTCATGTAAAAACCAGTATACAAACGAATGAACGAAAATGAATCAGGAAAATGACATTTTCCAGTTGCAATAACATTCAAATCACACTTTAATTGAATCCATTGTGTATTATTATCCAACTGATTGATAAAGTAGAGAGTGGATTTGTCGGACTTTATGAAACAGAGCAAATGGTGGGTGCAGTCATTTGCATACAGTGATGAGGGGAGCAGCCTGCAGAACTGGAGGAAGCACTTCTTTGTAAATAAATGACAGGAAAAGAGACAGGCTGTGCTGAAATATGTATCATTATTTCATGCAGAAAAAAATAAACGTTGAATTTTGATTTTTGCTGCATATGATGCTCTATGCCTCATATAACTATAGAGATATGATATCAGTATAATTTTTGGTAATTAATGTAACATTTTCATGGCTGGGTGATTGAAAGATCTGATGCATACTGACAATGCAGTTATGATGAGAATGAGTTTTAATATGCATTTTGCAGCAAGATTAATTTGATTCATTATACAATAGACACAATGCATAATCTTTGATAATGAGGGGGGATATTCAGTTAGACCCGAGTGCAGTTGCACAGTTGATATAAGATCACGACTAATCAAATTATGTCAGTAAAAACTCAAATATTTAAAAATGAATCAGTGATTTTTGTTTTGTTCTTTATGTTTGTCAATAGTATTGAATGGGTTAAGGTAGCAATTACAGATCAGTTCTGTAAAATCTGAAGCAGTCACAATATGTTCCCTTATCTGCTTTAACCCACAGAAATGATCTGAATGAGCTGATTTTTAGTGGGATGGCCATCTGGCCACTGGTTTCCAGTGCGTGGGTCAGTGCATGATGGGAAAAGCTAATGTCCTAGACAGCACTAAGTAACAGACAATGAGGTTTCTGGGTACCCCAGACTGATATCTAATATCAGCACTTATGCCACAGACTACTCTCTCCCGACAGCTCCGGGAGATCGGATTTAGTCTAATCAGCATTTATCTGTAATGTAGGAGAAAAATCAATATTTACGCAAGGCTGTGAAGGTCAGGATGCACAGACTGTAAAATAAAATTCAGCTCAGCATGCTGCCTTGCAGACTGCACGGCAGACATGGTAACTGCTTTTTCTAAAACAAGGTTCTAAAATGCAGTCAGAGGAGCTTGCCTTTGTTTGCCTTGATGAGATATGAGGTGCTTCGGCACCGACTTCATTTTAATTCTTATGTCTGTCAACATAAACTAATGTTCTAGAGAAATCACGTCGATGAGACATAATGAACCTGACCCTTCCAACAGTGACAATTCATGAGATAGTATAAGCGTACCAGGGTGGAATGTATTTATTGGACATTGTTATTGCCGAGTGAAGTCTTATGAAGCAGTTTAACCTTTATCACACCAGTTACATTGGATGTACATTGGATATTTGATCCCTTTGTTAGGATAACTGTGTTCCCTGAGTTGGAATGGCTGTAATCTGTGTGTTGGAATTGCTGTCACCCTACCCTCTGAATAAATTGGGCCCCTTTGTTGGGATGGATGTGGCCCTTATGTAAGAGAAATTGTAAGCCGTGTGTTGCATTGACTGTGATCCTTTCATGGCAATGAATGTGATCTGGAAATTACATCCATGGTAAAATTCAAATACAGACAGAGAAAGCAAATGCAAGGAAGAGCCTCATATGTTTTAATTATTGTTCAATCCAAATAAATCAACACAGGAGTACTTTCAGACTAATACAGACTACAGTAAACATCACAAAAATAGCTGTTTATGAACACAGAAGCAGAAAGATATGTGCCTCAAGGGTAATAGTGTCAAAATAGACAGCTGGTAAAATGGTAATCTGTTTTTTTTTTTCTAAATCATAGCTTTGCCACAGCTACTGACCAAGTAATATAATCTGAATCACACTAATCAACAAAAAGATGACACAATAGTTGCCAGTAGTGTTTAAAAATTCAACCTACTCAGAATCTGATATTTTGAAGGTTGAATTTATAAGTGAGGTCTTCTCTGACATTGACACCGCATTAAGTCTCTCTGTCCCATCAGAGATGTTCTGATAGGCATGGTCTTACACAATCAATATTAATGGCTTATAGTCAACTCTGGCTATTGAATAGAGAGGAGATGCTATCTCAGAAACGGATGTACAATTGGTAAATTACATTAGGCAGGAGTGAAGAGTATTTCCATGCATTTGACTTAATCATATTGTAGTTTCTGATGATTTGAGTTTCTGATGACATTGAGTTTTTGGCACACCTTAAATGCGTTAAAATGTACTTCATGGGAGCATTAAATTCAACAGGAATTAATGTCACAAGCACTCAATCTTTAGCACTCAATCTTTTTGACCAAAGATTTTTCCAGGGCTTAATAGCCATGTTCGCTGGAAGTGGGCTATGTGAAGGAAAAGGACCAAAGCAAAAAAATACAAAAGAGTGAAATAATAAACATCATAAAATAAATGACTACATCCTATTCTGTTTCCTGCTATGTAAAGCTACATATGATCACATTACACCAAGAAGGTAATACACTGCAATTACACAAGCCTTACATAAGTGCTCAGTTGTGTACTTATGTAAAGGTTCGGATAGAGTTCAGTCTGAGAGAAGGTTTTGGAGCTGTATTAAGGTTAGGGCTAAGAATCAGGGATTATGTATGAGATTTTGTTATAATACAAGACAGAACATTGTGTGGGTCAGGTCTGTGAGTGGTTAACTTCAATTCTTTAATTCTTAAACATTATTAACTTCCATAGTTAATGCAAAACAATGTTTGTATTCATGGATGTTACTTAGATGTTACACACAGTACTTCTAATTGAGGAGTAACTTGTAATCATGTATATTACTCACTTGATATGGCATTGATAACAACTGGTACACATTGTGCTAACATTTAGACTGGCCAGTTGATGTCAGGGGCCTATCCAGTAGGCCTGTCTCACTCCTCCTTAAGTTATTCCCATGAGCGAACACACCTCTCAGCTGTTTTAACGTTTAGTTGTTCATCCATCTCCAAAGACTGGAGTGCTTTTCTGTTCTCCACCACAGTTAGACATAGACAAATGACCGCAGAGGAAATGCATTTCCGCAAGGAACATGCGTCTCGGGAAAAGACAATTTATTAACCAAACTGATGTGAGATGGGAAAACACCGAGTTCGCAACTTCACAGCCAATATACTGTTAGTGAATTAAATGGACTGCAGCAAAGATGGAACAAGACAAGGATACTATTATACGGAACAAGAGAAGGGAAAGTTCTCCACCATGTGAAGGTCTCAAACACAGGTCATGATCTTCTACAAAACAACACCCTGAATCAGTGAGACAATCGTGTCATTCAAAGAAATATAAAAGGTTAAAAAAAAAACAGACATGACCCAACAGCAGGCTGACTGCAAGGATGCACTGACCTTCATGTGAAGCTACTGTGTAATGAGAGGTCCAGTAGTCAATGAATCGGTAGCAATTTGTCACATGAGAACAGATGACATACAGGTGAAGTGAAGAGAATAGTTGAAGTGCTTCAGCCACACTCCAGTGACAAACTGTTCCAGAAAGAGAGCATAAATGGGTTTGGAATGGAGCCTCTAGGACCATGGAAAATGAAAAAAAGGAAAGAAAGAAAGAAAAGCTGAAGCCATTCTCTGTATGTTGTATGGTGTTTGGTTTGAGCAGTCTCACTAAATCCTGGTCCTTCGGAGCATATTATTTATGCCCGTTTTCAATGAAAATCCTTTTAATTAATTAGGCTTCATTTAACTAGTAATTATAAACTGATCTGGACTTGATGTCTCAGAAATGATAAACAGCATGGGCCCTTTATGAAACTGATGTGTTTTAGGGGGTGTTTTTTGTAACGCAATGATAAACATGCAACAATAAACATACTGTATTTCTTACACAATGAATAATTAATTGTTATATTTCTTTTAATCCGTGCTTCTTACTGTTTTGCTTAATCATTTATGCAGCTTATTGTTTTTGGTAACAATTAATTGAACAATCAATGAGTCTTCACAAAGCATCATAATACTCTATACTGCATAAGTGGCAAGAATAACAAATAATAAAGAGTTGAAAAATACTTACCTGAATCTTAATTATTAGTACAAACTTTCTCCAACAATACTTAATGTTCAAACAGCTTTTAGCAGACAGCTTGCTACCAGTTGCAAAATCCCATTATTCAAATTAACAGCAGAATTATGTGGTAAACATCAGGAGAGTGAAATAGCAGGTTAGACCAAAATTCCAGACCTATGAGTTTGAATGTTAGATTGATCACTGATGCTGTCCCTTAGATCAGGGTTCTCACCTTGCATGGCTTTAATCAGGTAAATGATTTTAAAATGTTTATCCAGCCCAAGATCAAAATGCGATCTTGTGAACTCAGCTGAGAGGCCTAAAAAATTGCATTTTAATTTATATGCAGCCTAGAATCCTGAATACAAAGCTGAAACAGAAAGGAACTAAATGAGAAAAATAATGCCATAGTGACAAGGAGCCCTAGGCTACAAGCCACATTTGAAACACAGCAAAGTAATATCTTGAAATGTCCTCATAAAGAACAAGACAACAGCTGTTGTATTTGGTCTCAAATTCATCTACATACACACAGACATGCGTGTGTGGGCACATACATACATATGTGAAAAGCTTCATTCGGATTCATCTAAAAAGCACAGCATTTTGCCAAACTGAACAACAAAACCTCCACCATTCTGAAACCTCCACCAGCAATCCACCAATCATTTTACACAATAATTACTTACAAATGTCTGTGAGTCCACTGCACTACTACCCTTGATAGACTCGGCACTTTTGTCTACATTAATAAAATCTCTGAGACCAAAGATATAACAAATTCACTATTTTTAACGATTTAAAACATACTGTACTTCATCACATCCCTCTCTTTGATGTTAGCTCTTTTTTGACATAGTCACCATATAGTACTATTACTATTATTATGATTAACCACAACAGTACGATATTAAATTTAACATCAAAGCAAATTTCCGTGCAAAGGAAAAGACTGCAAAGTACAGTAAAATACAATAATGTTCCCTTCAAAACCTGAAACTGAAAGTTTGGGGCTTCATGATGTAAACTTTAAAAAAACAATGACAATCCTTCCCACAATGAAGGTATGTTTTTCATAGCGTCTCAGACTTTCTTAAGTCAGATTCAAGTAGAATTGTGAAATTGTTCATTTTGCACAATTTGAATAAATAATATAATCATGTGGTGTGTGTATGTGTGTGTGTGTGTGGGGGGGGGGGGGGGGGGGGGGGTGCATAATGTTTGGCTCGGAGGCTTTACAGTACTGTTATGTAGTAGTTACAATATGTTCAAGAACAGCGAGGAATCTGCCCCCTTTACTTCAAGCGCCTCTGGCTACACATTCACCTCCTTGGGCACAGAAAGGTGGTCTCCCTCATGGGTCTCTCCAGCAGCTTCATTGTGATAGTTCATTATCTAAAGAGAGAGAATTTCACTCTGAAGATTATGTTGAACCTGGCAGTTTCTGACATCTTGTCCCTCGTTGCACTCCCAGTGTGGATCTTAACTGAGCTCTGTAGGTGGAGACTCATCCCTGCAAGCTATAAGTTCACCTCTTACATGTCTGTTGCAGCACACAGTATATATCCCAGCTTGCTGAGGGTTGCTCTGATAAGTATATACAAGAAAACACATGTAACAGTAGCAAAAGGACAGCTGACTTGGACATGAGTCTCGAGGTGATGTCATCCTCACATTTCCTGCCCTCTTCATTAATATCCTGTGTGTCTCTGCCTCTTCCTCAGATCAGATTTTGGAAGTGTCCAGGATATTTCAATTTTCATCAACAGCTGTGTAAATCCCTTCTTCTATGCCCTTGTTAAAAATAATAATAATAATAATAATAATAATAAAATAAAAAACTGTTGTGTACATGATATGTTTATTTTTTTTTTTTTGCAAGAACATTTGCATTTTGTGATTTGAATGCATTTTGTGTGTGTGTGTGTGTGTGTGTGTGTGTGTGTTTATTAGCTGTCTGCCATCCTTTGGTAAAAATTTATGTCTTGATAAATAAAAATACTGTATCTCAGATTGTTGTATAATTATGGATCATTATGAGAATCATGGCTACATGGCTACCACCACAGGCATGGCCGCTATGACCAAAGCTAGACTACTTTTCATGTAGGTGTGGCATGACCAAACCATATTTATTTGGTCATGTAGCAACAACCCTTTTACATAACAGGTAATATCTGCAAAATCTACAAAAACTCTCAGATTACAAGCATGTAGCTAATAACATGACATGCATCAGTGTGTGAGCAACACAGTCTCTCTGTATATGCAGATTTGTGTGAGGTGGAGTAATCAAGATTCAAGAGGAGAGCAACATTTTAGCATTGAATATGATGTGACCCTTGTTGAACTTTGGCTTCTTCTCTTTGAGCTAACAATACTTGAAGCATAAAATAAAAATATTCAATCATCTCAAAGCTTGTATATTTTTTTTTCCTGAAGCTCAAATATCTTACTTACAACAGACTGCAAATGAAGGTCACAAGGGGACAATTGCCTATGGCATTAAGACCTGAGAATGCTGAATTTCTTACCTGTTAGCCTACATGAGTGTGAAAACACAACATAATCGTAAATGTATTACATAAGAGCTTTCCCTGTCAGAGACAATATTTGACTCTAACTAACTTCATAAATATGTACTTGTGTTTCTCAAATATTAACACCTAAAGCATTTTTGCAAGAGTGGAAAGCTAGTCAACGCAAAATGATTGTCAGAACTCCTTGCATGGTGCTATTTGGTTGTTCCAGCAATTGTGAATGCTCGTTTACTAGTGGAATTTACTTTGCCCTGTAAGCTGACATTAGATGTGTGTTATCATTTGCTGCACTTCACAGGATGGATATGATACCCCCCTTTTGGCTGGATAACATATGGCAGTGCATTTACACCAAAATGAAGTGTACCGCAGGTCAAATGATGCTGATGTCATTCCTGAAACAGTTTTTCAACATGGCAGCACAGTCAGATGTTGTTATGTTTGTAAACTACCTGGTCATCTAAAGATGTTTCTCTCCTGTAATTTTAGCAAGTTATTAATAACAATGAGCTATGGCTGTTTCTGTGGGCTTAACACAAGCATGTAAAAAAGATAAGAATAGTGGAATGATGTTTTTTTTTTTTCTTGCTGACACAATGACTGACAAAATAGCACATGCAGTTTATGAAAACAAAGCCAGGTGATATGGATACTTCATTTGTAAGAATCTGAATCAATTTTCTTATTGTATGACACAACCCAGTGATTGAAAGCGTGTTTCAGTAATGTTAAATGGATGTATTTTGTCTAATAGAGAAAGACAGCTCAGTGATAGAGAAAAGCCCCATCAGTGATGATGGACGACCAGGAGTCTGATGATCAGATGATTACGTTAGTCGAAGATAACACAGTGGTTTTCATCTGTCCAGCTGAATTGGCATCAGATCTCTAGTTAAGAAGTTCTGTGCATATCTTAAACACAAGCTATCATATCCAGATAGATGATTATTTCATGCAAAGAGTATACAAGCTGATGAGAGCAAATCAGTAAGAGATTTGTTTTGCCTTTGGATTGTGGTTTTAGATTCATTGTGCCATGGTAATTACCTGTACCATAGCAGTTTCAAAGCTGTCATTGCTGTCTGAATAACTGAGAGTTAAAATAACCATCTGAAATCAAAATGGCTGACTTAGCCAAATCTAATTTGTGGATATATACAACCTTTTAAACATTTGTACAAAAAGAAAGAGACATTTCATCTCAGGCTGGGTTCAAATCACATGGATTTAGACATTACATAAATACACCAACTGTTCAACTTCTCATGGCTTCATGCTATCTTATTCTCCCACCTACTTTGTAGGTTTTTTTTTTGATGGTTAGGAAGTCAGCATAGTATACCATGTTATTAAATCAGCGTTAGCATTTCCATGCTGTCTGATTTGCATTGGAACTGTGACTTTCTGTGTTGGATTGGGTTGGGTTACTAGGTTGTGATACTGCTTTCTGCCACATCACTTTAAGACTTTAATGATGCTACTACTTACACTACTTCTGTATTCATGCAACATATCTAGGGAGCAGTAAGGCTAGCTTTAACCCGATCCCAATAATTCACAAGCAGTCTGTTTACTGTTTCAAGATTCCCTCAGACCTGCTTCCTGGTAGAAATCAATACTGCTCTTTGTCACCAATCTTTACAGCAAAGAGTTGACCAAAAAAAACATCTAGCACTCCATAAGCAACTGCTGTCAGTACACACCATGTAGTTTTATGCTGGCTGTCTCTTTTGGCATGGATATTATGCAGCACAGAGCATCATTGTGCTGCAATCTGTGCTTGTCATTGTGATTCAATTTGAATAAAAGCAAATGACTAACGCAGAATAGTGAATTAACCACTGAATGTTAAATAGATTCAAAATGGATGTCGGTGTTTAATATGTCATAACATAACTTAAAGTGTTTTAAGTTAATTAATTTATATTTGGACCTCTGGTTACTACAATGTATATGAAAAGAAAGACACAAAAGAAAAAGACTGGTTCTTTAAAAAATGGAGGAGAAAATTGTGTGTGGATAAATTATTATTTTTCTTTCAATCTGCACATGGATTGATAGATGATTGAAATTTTGGATGAAAAAATCCAAATACTCAGCTGTTATTTTATGTAATTGTCCAAAAGCATGGAAATAATGGAATGGAAGCTTGGCATAAATGTTTGGAAGATGTGTATATGAATAATAAATGACTTGTTGAGACAGGGACCCTAGAGAGCATGCCCAGTGCAGACAGCTCGAGTAGCCACATGGTATCAATCACTCCCAGATGGTGTAGGGAGGTAGTGGGGAGCCAAGCAGCCCCACTTCTCTGAGATTTCCAAACAAACAGCTTTGTCTCACTTTCTCCTCATTTGCCAGAGGAGACAAAATTGTAAGATACAAGATCGACACTGCGTGACGGGAGTGTGTTCAATGGCTAAAACCCAGAGGGCAAGTGGATATTTTGTTTTAGCCACTCCAATGATGTGCGCAGTGGCTACAGTCTGAGGCTCGCTCCACCCTGACGTCTTTGGAGGTCCTTGATGAGGTATATGTATATATAACACAGTTCTCCAGGTCTGTACAAGCCTGTTTGTAACCAGGTCAGCACTAGGTTATGCGGGCAGACTTATTCAGTTGCTTCTATATCAGTGCAGCAAATAAATAAATAAATATAGAACACAAACCAGACTTAGCTAGTCCTGAACTAGCAAGCTTTGCCCCAGACGAAACGATGGAAGAGGATGTTGCCAGCCACACGGACATCATTATGAAGTCACTGCTCTCAAATGCATCACCCAATAGCCACGGGGCAGGACGGGCGATGGCACGTCATCGAACATGCGAGGTGATCAATTACATCAGAGCGCCACTCTCTCCAGCCATGCCTCCGTGGAGAGACCGTGGGTGATTCATGCTGTAGCCAGCTTTGGAGGCGGATTCGTAGGCAGGCTCTGGAAAGAAATCCTTTTAAAAAACACTCTGCCAAGAGCTTGTTGGACAGAACAAAAAAGACTGAAGTCTAAAATACACTAATTTGAGAATTATCTCTTCTTTTTTGTCTGTGGCCCTGCAAAAAACATGACTGTAGCACTCAGAACATGTGTGCCATTCCATGTGTACAATGTAGGAAGGTAACAGGCAAGTGACCTGACATGGCATGCTACAGGATTTATATACAAATGCTATATGCACATTATCTATCAATGTATGTTGGCTAAAGTACAAATTGATCATGCAAATGCAATTTTTTTTTTTTCAGAAACACGTGTATACAGACACCCACACTCATTTATTTAAAAAACACAGTACTAAGTGTAACATGTTGATTATATAATGAGTGAGATGGAAGAAAAAATGGAAACAAATGTGCCCACTTTCTCCCTTGTTGTACAGTCGAATAACCTGCCAAGAAGTAGCACACATCCAAAACCAGAGTATGTGGGATTTAAGTCACTTTCCCTCAATACACATATTTTTATCATGTATTTTAACATCCCTTACTTCAAAATCTCAACGCAAAGCAATGTATCCCAGCACTTGTATCTTGACCATTTTCACCTTGTGAGAAAATCATAAATCATCATGGCACCAGCATGACATCCGGCCCATGTATAACACTGATTTACCCACTGTGCCCTAACCTGTGCACCAACTATGTAATGTGCAATGCATGAAGTGTTGCTTGTGATTGGTTTTAATTGATGAAACAGTAATGCTTCTAATGGTGGTATTTTAAAATATGATAACTGATTAATTCACAATTGACTTAGTTGAATTAATTGCAACAATTTGTTGTGGAGAATAAAGCATGTCAGTTGGTTTGGAGAAAGGAGTTGTCAATCAATTAGTACTTTACCAGTCATAATGACAAAAGCAAACATCGTACTCCAAAGAGGCCAGAATGTTCTGTAGTATGTATTTCACATCACAATACTGCACACTCAAATCCAACTCATCAGCCAGCCATGGGGGATGGGTTTGTCTGAGAGCTCTTACAAATTGTGCTGTGCACAGAATTTGGTTTACATTGTTGCCTAGCAACACAGACAGGAGCCTGAAATGCAGCTCCTCCGCTCATGCTGTGCCAATACACAGCTCGAAACAGAGTCCAGGGACACACTTCGGGACTTGCTCTCTGATGTCACCTGGCAAAATGACAGAAAGACTCAGCATAAAAGTCACCTGAGTCACACAGGCCAGTCATCATGGGTGACGCTTGCCTTCTCTGTCCGAGGCATTGTGCAGACTTCAGCTGGCTGCGTCTGACTACAGGAGACTTTCCCCCGGGGGGGAGTGATCGGACAGGCATCTCCTGCAGGACACTCACTTGCCTTAAATAACCCAATTCGAAGTTGGAGGGAAAATCTCCAGTCTAATCAGAAATAATCCTGAATGTTCTTAGTATTTGCCGGTCGGCCAAATCCCCCAAATCTTGCCATCTCGTCTTAGTCTCCCAAGTTAATCTTACAGCAACAATTATCCTCATCACTGGAGAAATTATTATTAAACACAAGCTGAGGTGGGTCCCATTATGCTTCCATTATTGCCATCCAGACACATGAAGCCTCACTGGAGCACCATTAGGAAACAGGATAATGTCCAGAGGTAATGGGTTAACCTACGAATTGTTTTCTGTGGAAGTGATGGAGGGGTTCAGTAGGGCAGGGGGTACATATGCAAACACACAGACACAGACACACACACACACACACACACACACACACACAGCTATCAATTGGGATTAACCTCAGACATTCCTACACAACTCTGTATGCTCAATCCCAACAAGCATTCATCCACTCAGCATCATTAGAGTATCTGTTGGAAAACCAGCTGTGTAGTGTGCATATCAGCGCATATAAAGTCCTGGTTCAATGTTACATTGAACATTAGCCATCTTTGCCCAAGTTTCAAACAAAAAAAAAATCTGTAATTTGTCATTATCCAGTAAAAACTGTGTGAGCCAAACGTTTGAGTTAATTATCCTTAATGTAAGTCATTAATTAAAATTAACATGTTCAGTCACTTCCATATGTCTGCCTTAGGCTGTGTGTGCAAATCAAAATCTCTGACCAACTGGCAAACTCATTCAACCAATAAAAAGAGAGCTTAACAGTAACCATCATGTGTACTGTGGTGACATGAGGGCTTTCGATCCAAAGGCCATTTTGACTTGTGGAGTTTATACTGAGGGATTGCAGTATTGCCCATGAAAGCAAAAACACCATTTTAATTCTGAGGGTGGGAACTGAGGGAGCTCTATTCAAAAACAGAAGCTGAAGTTTGGTGACATTCAATACAGTATTGACTGAAGGATGAAAAGTGACACTTTTTTTGTGCAATACCAGAAGGCGAGGTTGGGCAAGACCCACCAAGACGTCTGTCGAACACATGAACGCGAAGTCCGCTGACACTCAAGCGAGAATCGAGCAAGGACTGAAGATGCCTTATTATGCATTCTGTGATGCTAGGAACATTGCAACATCTTGAAAGATACTGCAAAGAGGAGGGATTTAAAGCTCCTCTGTGCTTCAGCACATCCCCGTGTCTGGAGAGGGAACTACACTTTTTTGATTAGTGAGGAAAAAGAAATAAATCCCCTTGGCTGGGGCCAGCTGATCATTCAGCAGGATTTAAAGATTAGTTCTCAGAATGGTGCTTGCATAACCCACGCTGATCTTCCTCACTTCTAATGTGTATACAGAAAAAGAGATGGGGGTGGGGGTCAAAATGCATTTCCCTGACAGGAAAACAACACTGTATAAACAATACCTCAAACTACTATATGCCTTCTTCCTTTCCAAAGCAAGGAACAATCTTAGTTCCCTTTGTCAGTCCTTTTTTAAGATAAATTGGATAGACACACTGACTAATGGCAATTTAGCCCCTCCCTCTGGTGATCATATAAATCAGGAAGGCATCACTGGGCACTAGATATATCTAAAACAGAAAAAAAAAAACATTCACAGTCATTCAGTTCAGTTCTTTGCAAAATGCCCACTTTTCATAATATTTCATGCACTGCATATATGAAAAGTTCTGCTTCTTTTCTGTGCTGTTCAGGCCCTGAATTGGCTCCATGCTGACCACCACTCCATAGTCTACTCCGCCACAGTAAAATGTGTACATGAGAGTGATGCGCTGTTCATGCACCAATTCAACTTAAACATGCAACCTGCGAAGTTAGCTGATTTTACATAACATGTGTTTGCTGCTGTTTGGCATTGTAGCATTTGTTTTATGGAGAATCCTACAATGGTGTTCCTTCAACAGTGTTGAAAACAAATTACCAGACGTTCATTAGATCTGCATCATACAGTTGGAGATGTAGCAAGGCCAGATATTCTTTCCCTGTGTTTTTTGCTGATGACACAGAAGGGCATTTGCCTTAGTTGCTCCCTTCACATTTGCTTGAGTTCCTGCTTATTCCTCTATAATTATCCATGGTTGCTGTATCAGGGAATATCATAAATGACCTCAATGTACCCCTCCATCCCATAGGGATTACACATAATCTTGCACCACAAGGAAGCAACAGTCAAACATCACATTGTGACCTGAGATTTTATGACATTTTTTTTTTTCAAGAAACCTTGACGAAATGTACAAACAATCATTGGCCCTTTTAAAATGTACATTATTCCCAGGGAGCTTCTAGATTTGAATTTTGTACTCAGCTAGCAGTGTCTATTCATTGTTCCTTTGACATTGTATCAAATCAACCAGTACATTTCAATAAGAATGCTTACTGCTGTTTGTTCATTTGCTATTGTCGTACTGGTCACATTCTGTCAATGACAGGAAAAACAAGAAAAATGAAAGAAAGAAAAATGCAATTGATTGTGTGGCAGCATGGAGCAGTAGACCTACACATCTACAGTATATGTGAACATGCATCTAAGTAGCTTGCACTGTTTTGATGTACAATATTTATGAAATTATATTACTCCAGAAAAAATCTGATGTGTTTGGAGTAAGTAAAATAGAAAAATGTTGTGCTCCCTCCTGTAAAAGAAAAATTTAATTATTAAGAATATTTAATTTAGGAAATGAGTCCACTAACTGCTATCTTGAGATGTGACTTAGCACAGACACACATGTGGTTGTGCTACACTGGGAACCAATGTGCCATGATAAGTGCAGAACTGATACAGCATGGTGATCACACCGATCACAATGATAATCTTTTCACTGTTTCACCCAGTCAGAGGGTTACCATTTACGGATAGCACCATGTAGGAAGATTCACTTCATGTAGCTCAATAAGTCGTGCATTCTTTTACGCAATGTACAGATCACAGCATCTTCATTATGCCTCAGTCTTATGATTGAATAAAGTCACCCCAATCTCTCTGGCCAGGACTGGGTCTTCCTGTGGAAAGCTTGACTGATTTAATGCGGCAAGACTGTGGGACAGGGCTGGGTTGGAGAGGTAGGTTTTTCTTTTCCAATGCAGGGCCTAGATAGAGACTCTAATCTTAGGATGTCCTCATATGTACAGTATTTCAGTCTAAAACCTTTGTAAACTAAACCTTTTGTGATGCAGATCTGCAATATAATTTGTCAGATTTTGAAAAGGATGCTCTTAATAGCACCATACCCATCATCCTGCGGTTTACATCAGGGGAATCATGAGACAAATTTAAAACTCACATCTATTTCTTAGGTGTGAATTGGTAACAGTGCCATTGAGGTGTCAGTCTTGTTTCTCAATGTCTTAATCATCCACAATTGCATATTCAAGGAAAATATCTAAGATCGTTTGTACAAGCCCACAGTCTAGAGATAGTCATGACAGCATCCCTGAAGTTTGACAATGTTTTCCGTGTCATCTGAAACACTACACCACAGCCCAGCTGCCCATATTATGATGGCTACTGCTCTCCTAACACCTCTTTCAGGGTTCTGTCTGACTATTAGTGGTCAAATTCTGGCACCTAGTGGTCATTTCTGTGTATTTCAAATATTTATAAAATAGAGGCAGCTGGCTACAACCATAGGGTGCAATTGAATGAGATTATATCTTTAGGATCTGTGTGAATCTTTTTGTCTCCACAGTCACACAAAAGGCCTGTATACATTAAAACATGGAACAACACTGATAATGACACTTAAATATGAGATGGAAATATCCTAGTTAGCTCTCATAATACAACACATTAATTTGGATTTCCTAAGAAAAAGAATTTGCTTATTAAATTCACAAACATTTTATTATTAGTCCTGGCTAAGAAATGCTGAAATCTAATTAAACGAGTACTTTTCCTTTCCTAATAGCATGACATTTGTTCTACCATATATGCCTGTTGACATCATCTAACAGGTTAACTAACACAGAATCCAACAGCAGTCCCAGCCCTGAAGAAGTCTCAGCCTTCCCTCCTTTTTTTCACGTCTTCCCTTCATCTTCCTCACTTTTTCAACACTTCCCAGCCGTATTGCATTCCAATCAGATCATGCAACGTAAGTACTACTCTTTGCCAATATTTTATTAGCAAACTCAGTGTGTATGTTGTGTTCAAATAATATATTGTTTTCCATATGGGATAGAGGGCCCTTTCAAACATTTGTCAGTTACACTGTACCAAGATCACATCCTGGTATCAAGCGCAATCAAAAGCTGCAAGCCATCTGATGTTTGTGCCCCAGCTGACAGAGGAGTGACATGTGGCAGGATTGGTCTCATCATAGACAGTATGATCAGAATCAGACCGATTATGTGATTGAGAGGTTGAAAATGTCCACTTCAAATGTCAGCTTATGTGTGAATGAGATGAGTATTACAAGAGTGGAGAGACCAGGAGTCACATATGATGTCACAGCCCTTGATTCTGGAGCATATGGGCAATGTGAACTCCCTATACCACAGGCCTCAGAGGGAGGAGAGAAACTCTGGCTATTCTGCAATGAAATAATGACACTCCATGTTCGAGAAACTGTTTCAACTTGCTGTCAGTTTTTTTTTTTTTTTTTTTTTTAATTTTCCTGCTCTTCCTGTTCTTTCATGCTGTCTGTCCTTCAAATGACATAGTTGTTACTGGAGTTACTGTTAATCTGATTACTGTGAAGAAAAAAAAAACTGTCCTTTGTTACTAGGTTACTGCAGAAAACAATGTATTTTTTTCACTGGTGCCATTTTTAGGAATGAAGCCTTCATCTACACTCTACAGGAAGGAGAGAAAGGACTTGGTGTGAGCACACAGAGAGCTGATTGGCTGGGTTCCTGGAATCGAGGCCTAGGAAATTAATGGGCTGTTTCCTGTTTAACTTGACCGTGCACGTCACAGCACATTGGTACTTTAAACCAGCTCCGGTATCATGTCTCAGCCTTTGCCTCTCCATTTAACTGAAAGTATCCAGGGGCACCCTGGGAGAAAAAAAAAAAATAAAATCTGTTTGCTCCTCAGATCTTGTTTGCTCCTACTCAGGTCATGTTTCTGGCCAGAGTTCACTTTTTTAACCTGTCAAAGCAACTCACAGTAAATATCAATTAGCTACATCTGTCCCAAAAACATCCCCCAGAATTATCCCCTAGCCATCCATCTAGAACATTCTGTAGTAGTAAACTGGCTATTGTACTTGTTCTCAGATGTAAAAGTGCTATTGAGTAATTTCAGAGGAATAGTGGCTCAATACTTAAATATGGGGATACTCAGGTTCTCCCCAAAGGGAACATGACCAAAGTACTACAATCACAGAAGACAAACAATCAAGGTCCTCAGAGTGTTGTCCTGCTCTACCACGTATCCAAATAGTACATTTAACAGAATGAGTTACTGTATTTACTTTTTTTTTCCTGGAATTTTAATCGGGTCTATACCAGCTCTGCAACATGAAGCCTGTGGCTAACTTGAGGCTTATTAGCAAAGTCTTTATTTATAAAAAGGCCGTCTCACATGACAAATTTTTAACGAATCTCTACCCCTAACTTTGCACAGCAGCTTGGTTGGAGGGTTTTGTTTTCCTTGCCTTCCTGTGCAGACGCCCATGGATCTGTTTAGCTCACAAGCAGCTGGACTGAATTAGTCGGGTTGACCTGACTGTCTGACCTTTAGTCTAGTGCACTTTTCCCAGGGCATTCAACCTCAGGAACATTCTTAACACAAAGCGGTGGGGAGTACCATCTTATAAATTAACTGAGGAATGAATGCAAATTCTCAAATATCACCAACTCTGCAGATAGAGACCTCAGGTTGTGCTCGAACTGACCGCTATACGAATGTAGAGGATAAACTGCTGAAAGCTATACTGCAGCATTGAGATTTTATGATTCTATGGTAGATTATTGTACAAGCCTGAACAGCTTCTTTTGTAGAGTGGTATTTGGGTGTTTCCTAAATACTCCCATTTACATGTAAATAATGGATAATTAGATTAAAAAAAAAAAAAAAAAACTGGAAAGATGAAGGGTCAGAGGCCCAGAGTAACGTTGCAAACTGGCTGCTGTTCCCTGTCATGCCCCACCACTTTCACTCAGGTGAAGTTGCTAGCTACAGCCGTAGGAACTGTTCTGCATCATTATTACACATCTCCTAATGTCCATGTCTCTAAGGACATGAAGGATGAAATCCATATTTTGTTCACTCCAAAATTGTTGGAGTGAATTCTTTTGCCATTCACTTTCTTGTTGTTTCTCCTCTTCTCTTAGACATGTACAGTTCTAATACAAACCAAGAAAGGTGATTAAGCTGTATACATGTTCCAGTAGTCCTACATGTTCCAGCAGTGCTAATGCGAATAAGATCAGAGTGCTCCACATATATTACTGCAATTAGGTTTACTCAAAGTATTGTCTTAATCATTTTAAAATTGTATTTTCAACATACATACATGTTGCCATGGATATCTAGTACTTCTTCTTCTTGCTCCTCTCTTCTCACATTTAAGAGCTAGAAACAGCTGTTCCCTTGTGAATGTCTCAGAACTCTAAACAGTGCAAGTTGTACCATGTATCAAACTTGGTGTTGAATAAACACTGAAAGCCTTGCTTTGCCTGATTTGCACTGTTGGATAGGTTTGGACAACTTTCACTATTCTCTCAGTTAAAGTGATAACAACAAAACATAGATTTAACACTGTAACATTAAAATGTTCTTATTATATTAACTGTGAGAGGAGGTTAATATTATATTCTAATATGGCTTTGTGTATGCTGGATTATTCTGCAAAATGGCCGCAAGTGGAATGTTCATATTTCCAGTGCGTTGTACAATGAGCTTTGGAGAGAATCTTGTATGGATAGCAGAAGGATATATGAAATGTGTCTCGACAAACACAGTCTATATAATGCCCATCTGAAAGAAAGTGGTTGCCACTGAAGTACCATGATCATTTGATAGAAGTATTTGCAAGGAATGCAGACAATATGCTGAGAGATGTAGGGCAGTACTGGGTGGGGCCCTGGGCAGATCCTCAAGTGTTTTGCTGGAATGTCAGTTGCATTCTGAAGGGCTCTAGAACAGGCATGGGCAACTCCATCTCTCAGGGCAATAGGGCCTGCTGAATTCCAATGTACTTGGTGACTGGAATCACTTTTTAGACATGAAGCTCAGCCACCTGGTGTCCAAGGTGTAAATGTAAAAGAAACAAAGGTTGTGGTTTTCGTCTTTAAGGCCTGGGGTTTTCCATCTCCTTCCTAATGAGTGGAGATAAACCCCACTGGGGAAACATATGAGAGTCATGGACATATGTTTGGCTGTAAAACTGGACATTTACCAGTGTTTTCAAAGCACCTTTCATTTAAAACTTGAAAAGATACAAATTACAGAAAAATACTGTCCTCCTAGCAATAATCATAAATACATTTTTGTCATCCATGTTACCTCATCAGTATATATGTAAGTGGTGAACATACAGAAAACATTATAATCATTCATTCCTGTGGGATTTAAGAAGACCAACTCAATGTGCAAGCATGTGTGTGTTTAAGAAAGAGGGAGAGAGAGGCTTTTGGCTGTAAATGCTGTGTTTGTGTTGAAAATGGACCTCCTTGAGTTCAGCTGACCTTTAAAGCTGCTCGAGTAATGGCTGGCTTCTTGTCTGGAATGCATTACTTCCATTGCCATGTTTGACAAAAGCTGCAGGCTTGTGTATGCGAGAAAATAACTGATTTTAAGATGTGGGATTAATATAAACAATCCAATACATACAAATAGTTTGGGAGAAAGAGGGCTGCATTAAAAAAATAAGATGATAAGGAATGCAATTTATCCACTTAAGGATTGGAAAGAAGATAACTGCCCTGAAACTGATTACCAAATAGGTCCTCCTCTTGATACCGAGTAGATTGTATTCCAGGAGAACTCTCTCGCTGATGGGTACACTCACTGAGAGAGTCCTGGACTGCAGAGAAAATCAGAGTATGGGAAAGCAGAGGAATGTTCACAGAGACCATGTCTAGATTTAGTTTCTGAGCAGACCTAGCCAGGGTCCTAAATGGTAATTCCACCAATGCTGGGCAGACGTTCTTTTTCCAGCATTGGACCCATGCTGGAATTTTCTTTTTTTTTTTTTTGTCTCTCTGTCATGCACTGCACTCTCCCCACCCGCCAATACACACACATCCCCTGTGGGGATAGGACTCACCCAGGGACGGTCTGTTCTTTCCATCCCAAGCACTCGCAATACCGTCTGTATCTGAGAATGTTTTTTGGGGTCAAAGACTCTTGGTAGCTTCCATGTTAGAACAATTGAACAATATGGCCTTGTAGCACTGTACGTACGGCAGACCAGAAATTCATCTTCTCAACTTGTAGCGCGCTAGGAATTGAGCTTAAGGAACACATTTGATAATTATACACAGAGCTCATTGAAAGCGTCATCTTCTAACTTGTAAAAACTAAGTAATGGGAGCCAAACTGTGAGCCCAGGCTGATTTGATGGAAGTTTCTGCATTTTTCACCTTTTGAAAGCAGGGGAAAAAAAAGAGATGTTTTGTGTGCTGAAAAAGAGTCACTTGATAAACATGAGCTGGACTCAGCCGTTGGCTTTCTCCAGCAGAGCCACCTTTGGTTCTTCTGAAAAGGCCACTGTAAGCAGGTCAAAGCCTGAAGAACCTCCCGGGAATGAGCTCATCTGCAGTGGTATGAAAACACGCCACTATGCGACTGACATGCATGAGCACTCAGCAGGGAGTGGCCATACATTGTGTCAATCCAACAGCTCTGCCTGCTGGAAACGATTATCAGCTGGAACGGGCCAGTGCAAGAATTAGAAATAACTTGTTCTTCCCCAAACATCGGGGTTTTGTCTTACATCGCTGTTTGCCAACTCTGCATACCTTATTGTTTTTCATAGCTTCTTGTTGCATTGTTAGGCGGTTGCAGCTTCTGAATGTATTGCTCTAGCTGTACTGTACTTGTTAAATTGCTATCGATTTTGTACTGGGCTATTGATTCACCCTCTATATGGGCGTCTGTCCAATAAGTACATTCTGTAATTAAAAATTTAAACATATAACTGAGCCCATGGCTCTGGTACAGACATCCATGACTACATATTTTTACAAAAATATCGTTATTTAAAACAGTATTTTTATCATTGTGGATTTTAGTACAATAAATACAACACTCACTTATTGCACCCCTTCCAAAATATGTAAGTGTAACTATGTATTTGAGTCAACCTTCTCTCTCTGCCTGAAACACCATGAAAAGAACCTTTCCTCTTGAATTTCAGAAAGTGGATTTTTGTCTTGCTAAGAATACTTAAATTTAATGAGCTCTTGATTCAATTTTCCAGCCTTTTTCATGGAGCAGTGAAGAACGCTCTATGCAGCACAAACAAAATGTTCAGATTGAGCTAAAGAATGTGGTCCTATGGTGAAGAGCGCAATTGAGAAGCATGGTGCAAAAATAAAGTGTCACGTAGGAGGTGTGTTTCTTACTTGACTGCATATGCCAGTTTACCTCCTTTGAACTTTGCCTATCATGATGGCCACAGTGCTTGAAAATGTCATTGAAAATACAAAAATAATGTATGATTCCCCCCCCTTCCACTGTTTACTGCAGGGAAATCATTTATACTGTACATTATCATCTGCATTTTTCCCTTAACTTTGACCCCACCTTATTTCATCACTTAAAATGTATAAGCCCCTCAAATGTTTGAAGACTGAAAGAAGAAGTAGAAAAAAAGTTTTTAAAACAGTGCACAAAGCCAACCTTGAACTAATTCAGATGGCAAAATTTGTTTGGAACAAAATATAAAATAAATGATAAATAATAATAGAAAGAAATAAAATAAACAAATAAAATTAAATGCAACAGAAGTAAGGTAAATAATATGAAGACTGACCATACATTTTAGGATAGCAAATTAAGTCTCTGTGTACCCTAATCTTGTGTCTTGGTCTCTTTTGCTCTTTTGTTCCCTCTAAGGAAATATTCAGTACCTTCCTCCTCTTTGTAGAATGATAGGGTAATGAGGGCGGAGTGCTGGGATGTGGAAATTATAACCTTTACAGCTCAATTAAAATCAAATCAACTTAACATCCATCATTCTCTCCAACACAATGCGTTACTGTAAGTACGGCCAGAAATATTACTGTCATTACAATACGATTGTGATAGGAACATGGTTCTATGGGGATTGCACTCGTATTACATTGTTTTGAACTTTCAGAAACATTCTTATTAAGATACATGTATCACATTAATGAGTCATCCTCTGTTTACTGCAGTATCCCCTGGTAGCCTACTGTAAAAACTTCAGAGAAGATACTGTAAACTGCAACAGTGCAATTATTGTGGGTCAAAGGTAATGTGCCTTTTTAAAGCATCAAGGACACTTACTGCCAACCCCAGATGGGTTAAAACGTCATTAACTGATGTTTAAGCGTTAACTCGTTCGAAATTACACTAGAAAGAAAAAAAGATAGTCATACGTTTGAAACGTGAATTATTAAACGCCTCACATTTACAAACATATTTATCTACTAATACAATTAGAAGAGGTACTGCTCTATAACAGATTAGAATGTTGTACACAGAACTGCTATTGAACTGTTTGACGCCTTTACCAAAGTTGGACAGTTTAAGAGTTTGGTTATATTTTTGTTTTTTTCTACGACGGCTACTATAAGCCATGTACAGCATGGCAATTACTATAATAATGCATTTTCCGCTACTAATCTGTTTATCTTTCTCTCGGCGATAGCGGATCGAGAGCGCCCTTTGTGCTGCCCCGCCTTTGCACGTCTGCTAGTTTCCTCTGGTTCTGGGGAGAGCTGTGGATCTCCAGACAGCACCTCGCCCTCAGTAGCAGTCCCAACCGATCGATGCAAACTGTAACGCCAGACTGTGTAATGGTTTTGTTTATAATTTGTGACGAACAATGGGTGAGCCGCAGCGTTTCTTGCAGCATGAAGTGGATTTGTATTTGCATTTTCGGTAACTCCTTCTCATCGGATATGTGTGTTGATATTATTGCTAGCATTATGGATTAGTGTTTCTTTTTTTTCATTCCGATACATCTGCTGGAGTTTTATTTCCAACGTTTGTTTGATCCTGCCGGGCCGTTCTATGTGGATACTTACAAAAGTCATGGGGGACTCCGTATTCTTCGATAGGCAAATTTCTTACCTTGTAAGTACCTCTTAGTCCTTCTTTGTCAATGCCAAGCCATTTACTTCTCAGCTTCGTTTTCCTTCTGTGTTCTGAATATATCTAATTGTTTCTATAGTTGACAAGAAGTTTTTTTTTTTTTTTCCCTCTTTTTGAACAAAGAAAATGGGTATTGCTATTGATGATGGTGAGGAAGAAGCGGAAAAAAGTACTCGTGGAACTTAGTAAAATCAGTAGTCGGTGAAACTGTAGCCAAATGTATTTGTTAATATATGCTTACGATTAATACGACAGAAATAGGGAAGTGCAAGTGGTGGAACAACGTTGTGCTGTATTTTTGGCGTTACAGCTTGCACTGTTCTCTTACATAACTGTTAACTTAGTGCTTGATAATGGAAGATAAGGCAAACGTTTGCCAAAAAAAGTAGCAGATACGACGGAGTGGTACTTGGTGCACGTATTATAACGTGTAACGCAGGGTTGTGACTGCAACGTGACTAACACAAATCCGTTACCTGGCTGGCCACTGCAGCCAAGTATCTCTCTCTCAAATAGATGTTGCTATTACGGACAATTGTCCATGTGAGTACGAGTATTGAGTATATAGATGCCAAGGTTATCTACAACTATGAGTATGTAGATGCCAAGGTTATCTGCAGCAAGGGCTACAGAAAACTTTGCGTTAGCAATCAATAGCAATATGGCAAAACATTTTACTTTGTGAACCAGGTAGTGTGTGCATTGTTTGTGTGTGTGTGTTGTGTGCAGGTTGAATCCTGACCAGTTGTGTGGGGTATCATGTTCACTCCCATCTACATGGCTGTCCCCCTGCCATGTCCAGTTTGTGTCTAAACTTGTGTCTAACAGGGCTACACAAGCCTACCCCAAACAGCATTATTATCGAGGTCCACTGCATAAATTAACAAAGTATTCACAGCTCTCCATAAACCCAAATCTGGGGTGTACGAAAGAACAGGTGGCCTCACTTTGAAAGCCCCCTCCAAGTGTACATCCAATGACATCATGCTTCATGGAATGTGTCCATCTGGTGCCATGCCAAGGTACTCCTCCATCAATATTCTTGTGCTCCTGGGACAAGCATTCTATAACACAGTACGCAAGCACACATCTGGTCATACTGCAGAAAGATTTATTGGCATGCATACAGTTTTCATACATGTACACTGAAAAAGAGGGAGCCAGTCTTGGATTGTTGAGGCATGGTTAGCTTTTTTGGAACATACTGCTCGTTGAGGTCAGTGTTCGTGTTTTGTGATGAAGTGATGTGGGAGAAGCCTTGGCTGAGGCCATCATGGGGTGCTTGCTGTGAATTTTCTTTTCCTGTTGTTGTTGTGGTCCTTTTAAAAATCTACTCATTGCAAATAGAGTGGTGAGCTTCACACTTTCCTGGCAGGGCATTATACCAGTTCATAAGTGTATCCTATGGAAAGCAGCACAAGGGTTATTTGACTAATAAGGACTGTGGTTAGTAAGTGTATGCATACATCCAAACAGTTCTGGGTAGCCATGCATGCTTACCTGCTGAATGGAATAGGTCTATACCAAAGTGACTGTTTGTCAAGATACCAAGCACATAAACTGGTGTCTAAATGATGATGCAAGTTTTAACTTAAGTCACAGCTTTGGAATAAACACTTCATATAAGTGTGTGTCATTGTTGGTAATGGTACCAAAGCATGTGCTGAAGTGTGTTTCTGCTCTGTGACAGCTGTGAGGTGATGGAATTAGGCTGTTAACCATCAGATAATTAGGTATAATCTGTCAATATATGCATATTGTAGTTTAGTGTGCTTAAAACTTGGCAAGTATATTGGTTACATGACACAGATAGCAGTTAGTTATAACTCCAAGTCAAATTACCCATAAACTAATGACAAAAACCCATAAACACCCTCACATACGCCTGAGTTACAGTGCTTTTAGTCTAATCCATTAGAAAACTTGTTATAAATGGAGATTTATTTGTTGTTTAGAGGTGGCACAATATTAGTATTTCTTTCACAGTTACAGTATCTTCACCTAATTTAAAATATTTCTAAGGCATTCCTGACTTTGCAATATAAGCTATGATTGTGCACTTACAACATACACGCACACACACACACAAACACACACACACACACACACACACTCACTGACACACAAACACACACACACACACACGTATGTATATTGTGGGGGATCATAACAAATGCTGGTGCTTGAGTTCAGCTTCATGACGACCAATCTGTGTAACCTATGACAGCTCATTTTCAATAATATGAGTTTATGAGCTGTCTGCTTCTGAACTGGCCTTTAATGTAGCTTATTACATTCTTCTTTGAAGCTAATCGTATTCTTTTCTATTTTTGGAAATAAATAAAAAAAAAAAAACAGCATTTCCTTAGAAAAACACAGTTATATGGATAGAACATGTAAACTGAATATGAACAGACTGGGAGTGGTACAGAGCAACACTAAAACAAAGGAGATAAGGGATATTCTATATATGTACACATATATTCATACATGCAGATACATACAAATTATGCACACATACAAATACACAAATGCAAGTATTGACAAATGTCTTGTGTATACATTTAGTTAGTTATTAGTAACATTTCTTACATCTTCCAAGCTTATAGACTACAACAGAATTGTTTGAGACTTTCAATTTTTCTACAGTTTTTAGTAGACCTTTATGACATAATTGTGGACCACAGCTCTAATCATATTCCATAATGTCGGTAAGTACATTTTTTCATGTACCTTGTCACTTTTTTAAATGTGGCTGATAGAGGCATTTTTCTCATAAGTAGCTGCTCTTTGATTGCAGGTTTGCTTAAAATTGTAAAACACCGAGACATAAAGAATTTTGTTCGTGGCGATTCCATAATCGCGTCATCACTTACGAGCAGCTTTAAGCGATGAGTCTTAAGTACCACATGTACAAAAAAGAAAGAAAATCCACTTTTTTTAATGGTTGCAAAGCTTGGGATAAAGTGCCGGATTCATGTGATCTCATTCTGAATTCCAGCTAGTTAAGTACTTGTCTGTTGCGCTGAAGTGCAGGCAGAGGTTCCCTCAGGACAGCGAGTCAAGACTTCCTGGTCATTAGGATGCAGAGTATGCATTCATTTATGTTGTCAGACCTGTAGCAAAATTCTGGCAGTAATGACCTTCGCAGTGTACAGATACTGTCAATTCAGTACTTCCCAGAATTACCAGTCACTTAAGTAACGAGTTCTTACAGTTGCTATTTGTGCTCATATAGCTGTTAGAGGGGAGCAAAGGATTCAGTGTTTTCAGCTCTTGTTCTAACCTAAGCATGTTCATCAGAGCAAGTGTGTATGGCTCTGCTCCTTGTCCGGGCCAGGCAGCCATGTGACAGACAGAAGAAGCACTCTTCTCATCTCATCTGTCTTTTCTTCTAAGAGTAGACCACCCACATCTGCGTGACTGGCTTTCAGAGTACTGGTGTGTCAGTGTGGGTGTGTGGCAAGTTCTGGGAAAGCCCACTGACTGATTCAGCAGTTCATAAGAAGGTCATCAGCTGACTGGGAACTTGTATGCCAGTGGTGGCTCACCTTGCATATATGATGTATGTGTCCTGCTGTGTGGGCACACTAAGGCTTTGAAGTTACCCTAATCTCTGTCTCTGATGTCTCTGTTTCAGTTTTATCAGAGATTCATTGAGAATCCCTGCCATTGTTGAAGGCAGATACAGAGGCTTTAAATGTTTAAAAGTTCCTAAGCCTTCCGTTGTCTTACTAGTTTATGAAGGCCTTAGGTATGTGTATGGATGACTATATTTATTTCTTTCATTTTGTCTTTTTTTCTTTATTTCTTTCCCTCATTCTTTTTCACTGTTGGCAGTCTTTTCCATTATTTCTCATTAAAATGTAGTATCGCGTCAGTGATAACTTGGAAGTGAAATGCTGAGTTGTAGCATGTATTCAAGCCCTGAATCAGTAATGTCTTTTTTTGTGAAGGTATAAACTGCATTCCCCTTCAGTGAGACAGCTGAGTTTGTGTGTCTCCTTGCCACATTCTGTACAGCACATCAAGGAATACTGGTAGACTGACTATCTTGCCAGATGACACCACCTGGGGATGCATCTGCAGAATGTCACTTCAGCCTCTCATACTCCCTCAGATATGAGACACAGTTGCATGGAGGCCAGCCTGCTGTGTGAGGCCTGTGTCACAGAGGGATGAGATGTAACTGTAAAAGTGGAGTTCAAAAGGGAAGATTCAATCCAATTACATTATTTTACAAATGATGGCACAAAAGCTGGGCATTTATTTTAGTTGTGAAGATAAGACTTCATTGGGCAGACATCTGCTTACTGTGGATGAAATGAACAGATCCAACGTAGTCACTGGGGACCTTTTAACATGTAACACAAGAGAAGTGGATTTATTAATTTATTTTAATTATTGGGTTTATTTGTGTTACATATTGGCTAGGGGACTATAACTGTGAATACAAGGCTATAGATTCAGATCTCAGATGGGCCACTGCCTTTGTATTTTGGTACAAGGATGGATGCAAAATATGTGAACTATACTGTCAGCCATCCCAGAAAGGGAATCTACTAAGCTAGTACATCCATAATGCATTTCTCTCTTAGAAATTAAAACGTACGGTGTCATAATAACTGCTGATATCAACAGTCACTTCACTTCCCATACACTTTCTTACAGTAGGTGATTGGAACCAGCTTACTGTACACTGTAGTGCTCTGTAAATAATTTGTGGCGCTTGTCTTGCTTTGCTATTGGCAGAATTAGAATTGTGTGAAAAATAACAGGCTGTCAACACCCCTTAGATGCCTGACCCCCAAATGTATGTGCAATCTGTAATATATTGAGTAATATTTTCATAACATATAGACTCTCAGCCACACAGATGGCAGACCAGGGCCCTCAATCCTATATTTTAGATTTACTGTTACTACAGATGGATGCATTTTTAAGGAAATTAACACAGAGTTCTATAAGAGTTAGTCTCTTTAGGCTTACCTAAGGACTCTTGATATTTCAAAAGGAAAAAAAAAGAAAAACAAAGTGTTCCTCTCTTCCCCATTTGTTTGAGAAAGTTTTCTTTGTAAAGTCTGAAATTGGCCATTTTCGGTACGACAGGAAGAGCATCGTTTGATTTGGAGGCACTCTGTCTGCAGAGACAAAAAAAAAAAAAAAAGGGCTGTAACGACTCGACACTTCATTTTTACTTTTGCCAAGTTCAATACAAGTTAAAAGCCTGGATTGTGTTTAGTGACAGAGTGCAGATAATTCAAGTGATGGCCAGCGCTTCCTCTGCCTGACCTCTCTGGTGAGTCAGCTGGCTGTAGAGAAGAGTGATGTCCGGAGCGTTTGAAAGGATGGCTGAAGGAACCCAACCAAACCCTAAGTGATAAACATAGATGTGTTTATTTGTCTCAATGCTCATTTAACAGTGGAGTACGTACTTATTGGAGTATACCAAAGCCTCAAAAGCGTTTGCTGTCATGTCACGTTTGTCCTGTTTTATATCAGTATGACGTAGTTACACTGTAGCTGATTCATGTGAAAATGTATGTTGGCAAGGATTACAGTAGGCCTCATGGTTGGCTTCAAGATGAATGCAAGCAAATACAGGGTATTGATGTTTTACTGGTATGTAGCTAGTGTGTAGGGCTGTCCCGAATACCATTTTTTGGGCTCTGGAGCTTCGGTAGTAATCAACAGCAAATATTCAAAGCTTTGGCCATGGGGGGAGTTGCTGGGCATGACTTGGAAAGACTCAGCCAGACATTTCTCCGTTCTTGGCTGAGAAGGACGGCATAGCACTGCATGGCATAGCACTGCAACACGTGTTGTTTAATTAAAGGCATTCATTTTTTAGGATTCTGTTATTGTACAGTATTGCTATTTGTTGACAAAAAACATTTTACAAAAGGTTTGGTGTGTTTTACGCATGTTTGTAATCCCAAGGGGTTTGGTTGAACGAGGTCCTATCTATGCACTTTTTGTGACATAATAAGAGCTTGTGACAAATTTTCTTATCATGGATAAATTATAGACCTACATAAATGCTCATAATAATAGGCTCCGAATCCTGACAAAATGCTGTGAAACAGAAGCGCAGAAACAGCATACTAGCTCCAGAAAATTTAAGATTTGAGATTTATATTTATAAGATTTATATTTATTTATTATTTCTTTATTGTCATTTCTCAGTACTCGCAAACACTGAAACGAAATTTGTCCTCTGCATTTAACCCATCCTATACACTCATCGACATCACTGCTTACGGAGCCACGGTATTTAAAAATGGTCTCATGCTCCACTGGAAGCAGAGAGAAGCATGGCATCGCTGTCGCTAGCATCCTCCTAGGGTGACAAACGTAGCTAGGGGTCAGTCGAAACCATTTCATCCATATATTTATAGTACATTCTTACTTTTACCAACAGTGCCAGCATTTAAGCTCCATGTTCGAGCTAAGTGTGCCAAATGTGTTTTATCCTGTTAAGAAATAGCAAGATGAAGTGCCCAAACAAAACATACAGAAGAAAATGGCGAGCTAGGGCCCTAGGGAGGGTCACTTTTGCAGTTATATGTATACTCTCCATCTGTTTATCCCAAATGAGTTTTCACTCAGTTGGTTTGTTAAGGTGCAGTGTAGGATGGAAAAAAGTACAGCAGCACAACAAAATGCTGCCCTCTGGTGCCAATGGCATATTTTTACCTAAAACACTCAAACCAGGTACAGAACACCACCAAATTCTTGCTCATTTAGAGTACCCCACAAAGTTGTACAGATCCACAGCTTGCACTCATGTACACTTTACTTCATGTTCATTGTGAAGTAGCTGTTCACATATACCTCATTCATTCCATCCTTATTCCATATATGCGTCCTGCGCTACTGTTCTCGTTTGTTGTATTACTACTGTTGTTGGGTATTTGTTGTTGTCACTTTGATGTTGCACAAAAGCACTATGAGAGACACTGGAACCAGAGCCAAATTCTTTCCATGTGTAAAAGCATACTTGGCCCATAAAATCTGATTCTGAATCCCCACAAAGTTTGTCCGCAATCAGTTCTGCATAATCATTGCTTCGTATGCTGGTACAAGTAATGGCTGGCAGAGTTCAATCGCTGGCTTACCACAAGAACTCCTTACTTCTCAAAAGAGGTGGTAAACTTTTCTATCTTTGGTAATCTAATTTGTATGTAAGTGATATGGAATGGATCCATTACAATATTTATATATTACATTAATTATAATAACCTGTGGTACTGTAGTGAATGTTGTCACAGCTGGAATTCAACCTAACTAGAAAAATCATGCTTCGGAAAGTGAAATAACTCCTGTCTGTCTGTCTGTACTGTGTCTAAGCCTGTGCGTAATGTCTATATTATGTATATAAATAGCTGTAGGTGTGTACGTGCTATCCACAAAAAATAAAAGAATGTGTATGAGCAAAAATGCTAAAACAAATCAAATTTAAATTCAGCGCAGTAAAACCTGTCAAGTCCCATCTCACAACACATTCGCAGATCTGAACAGGCCAAGATTAGGTCAAATGAAGAGAAAAGGAATGGGATGAGCGCAGTTAATTAGCCCCTGCAGCTGTTAGGAAGTCAATAAATAGTTATCTAACCAGTATCTGCCAGCGCCGCCGAAGCTGAGCACTATAAAGAGCGTCATTATTAATGCCCGTTGCCTGCAGCGGGGTTGATCATGGGCTTTTTGGGCTTTCTCATGGGAGTCACACTGAAATGTTTCTGTGATAATGCTGTTTGCTTAACAGGCAGTTCGGACACACACACAGATTTCGTCCCGGGGACAGGGTCAAACTGTATGTGCTTTTTTCTTAGGACTTTGCTGTAGACCGCTTTATGGAATCAGCAAATCACAGCATTGCATCCATAGTGGCTCCAAAAACACTTACAGCAAAATCTATATGTGACTGCAGTAATTAATTTAGGACATGCCTTTACCACAACCCAGGAGGTATCTGGGATGACGTTGGGCGTTTCCAGCCCTGACAGTTTACGACTAAATAGATTCACAGAACACATATAGTGCTTATGCTGGGTATATGTGGCATAATCCTTTGGTTAGGATGCACCTATATTATCCTATGCAGTTGTCTTATTTTCTTATGTTTCTTTTTTGGAATATGTTTGTGAAGAAGTCGGCTGAATTACTTCCTTATAAAAAGGCTCCTTTAGTAAACACTGGAATGGATATGTCAAAAAATGCATAATTTATTATAAACAAATAGGGCAGGACAAAACAGGCAAAAGCTATGAAACTTTTAGAACAAGGACTACAAAATAAATAAACCAAGGGGTAACACACATAATACTGCCTAGGTATGTCCCAGCCTTTTTCCCTCCTCTTCACAACCCATCTCTCATTTGTATTACCTGGTGGGCATAACCAATCAATTAAGCATTTAAACAATTATCCAATGCCTGTACAGCATTCTCATGAATAGAAACCGCTGTAAGTGAACCTGATGACATAAAACACCCTTAGTTATTTCAAGGTCTGTAATCCTTCCAAAGTCTGGAAACCCAGGGCTCTTAATACACACAAATACACATTCATATACAACATGGGAAGGAAAATATGTGTTCATACTTGTGAAGATTCCTCTATCTTCAGAGTCTTGCAGTGTAAAACAAAAACAAAACTGAAGAATTGACTCTACACAGCTGAATATAATGTCTTTCAACTCAGTTATACCATAGAGAACACTTTACATAATTTATGATGTTTCTGACAAAAAAGTAATGTACAACACAAATGATCCTATTCAAAAAAGCCCTGTAGCAGAAAGTTTTCTAGCAAGATTTATATTGTTGTGGAAGATTAATCCAGTAGAAATGGCTTTAAGGCAACATCATCTGTAAGATGTTTTGTTTTCAATATTTTTTATACATTTTTTTTCCTACAAGATCTCTTTTTTATACTTGTTTAAATATTACAGAGGATTGTAAAAGGCAGATTGGAAAAACACTTAAAGCTGCACCTACTCATGAATGTACCATAAACACAAAGGGCAAGATCAAACTGTAGATCTAACTAATGCCTTAGACACCGTGAGAGTGAAATACTAGTGACCTGTCAACTGGATTGATACGATTTCATCTGTGTCATGTTGAGTCAGAATGAATGAGTATGCAGCTAATGATTGTGTGTGTGTGTGTGTCTGTGTGTGTCTGTGTGTGTCTGTGTGGTTAGAGTTAGCAGTGGGAGGATGTTTACTGTTGATAACAGATGATTGCATCATGATTGCATCATAGCAGCACAACATGAGTTTGTGACTTTTAAAGTTTGTTGCTGTTACAGAATGCAGTGAGACTACTCCTCCGTTTTAGGCGAAGGATGGCTGCTGACCCTAGACTCCAGTCTAACACTGAGAAAATATCTCTGTCTAATGGGCTCACTCCTGAAGAATGCCATGATCCGTTTAAACTGGGAGGAAATCTCACATGGCACGCACAAATACACATATTTTCAGTTTCTGTATTTCTAATGGGTAGAATACAGCTATGGGTATTACGCAGCTACATTAAAATCTACTTGAATGCAATTCCAGTTCATTTCATTTCCAGTTGTCTAAAGACAGAATTAAGAGTATTTTGGGACAGCATTACATAGTTATTCCCGTGGTATGTGTAGTAAATGGATTTTAAAGATTCTGTGGGAAATAAATGCCCAGAAGGGTAGTTACAGGATTGCTGACTGAAGGCCATACTAGAGCCTTTGGGAAAAACTAGTCTAGGTTTATTTGCCAGTTGCCAAGTAACCTGATGTAATCAACCATGTAAAAAAAAGACGAGGGCTGGTATTTTGGAAGAGATTTAATATATATTCTGCTTATCGTTGGGCATATCAACACTGAGAGCACAAAGATATCTTACAGAAATGTGCTCAGAGAAGGACATAAAGGCACCTCATACAGAAGAGAAACTGAGAGGGAGACAGCACAGATATAGTATTGTACATAGAGTGCACATCCCGATCTGTTCTACATTAACTAATTGGCTATAATTAGCAATTTCAGATAATAAATTATTCTGAAACCAGAGACACCTTTCAAATGCTAATGCTCTTCAGATATGAGAAATTTGCAATTGTTCCATGCAAGGAGTTTAGTGTAGTACACATTAAAAGCAACCAATGGCAGATTGTTTTGAGGAGAAAGTGAAATCTGATGAAAGACTGTGCATGTGTATTGTTGGAATTTATACCACTACTGGGTGCCTAGAGGAAGAAAAACAAAAATGTCAGCTGAAGAAGAGGTTCTCCACCAGAACATCTAGAACAGAGTGGATGCCATACAGTTATACCCTGAAGATAAATAACTCTACTTGAGTTACAATCAAAACGATGGCTGGCAGTGAGATACAGCTTCTGCCAGCTTCTTTGGGTTTGGAATGTGTTCAAAACTCTTGGCATTACATAGGACTTGGCATTTTATTCCTGCAGTGCTTGGAGCATCAACATAAATGAAACATTATTTTTAAAGCAGAATAAATGTTTCTGCATATGCTTCAGCTTAATAAAGACATATATTGACAGATCATTGATATTGACCATGATGCCCACAATGAAAAGTGTATTTGTCAAGTTAGTTGGACATCTCGCTGACACATTCTGCCTTTGTATTTAAGGAGCTTATGTTAACCAAGGTGATTGTTTTTGGTACAGTACTTTTTTTCTTTGCATGTGTAATAACACTTTTCATACATTAATTAACAGGTATATACTGTACCTTGCCTGAGTATTAGTTTCTACAGCTCCAGAAAGCACACGGCAGTGTGTATGTGGATTATTGATTAACAGTTAAAGAGATCTCTCTCATTCTTGACCTACAAAATCTTTGCTGAGTTGAGCAGCGATTGCACAGGGAGAGTTTGTGTGGGCTGGCTAGCAAAATGTATAGAATTACTTATCACTCACCTACAGTATACATTTCATAGGACAGGGCAATGTATGTAATGGATGTAACTGACGTATTGTGCTCTAGAGCAAGGCTGCCAGTTAGGCAGTTTCCAGTTCATAAGCTTGTATGTAGTATCAGTATTGACTGGATTAAGACTGTAGTTCACTGTCAGTAAATTTATGGGAGTAGCTCAGTCAGTTATCTCATTCACATTTTGGAAAAATACATTTGTCTGATCTCTTCAAAGATATACTGATGGATATGAGTCCTTTCATAAAATAAATAAGTTGATCAAGCAATTGTTTAAATTTTACTATATATATGCACACCAAATAGCAAACATTTGTACACTACTACTGCATTGTGATAATATAGTAAGGTTAATGATAAATATGATCTCTGTTCTCAGTCACCTCACACCCAAGCAGGGGAGTATGAAATTCACAGCACGTTCATGATGGGTTCCAGAGGTGGTTGTCATGGCAGCCAGCACACTGTAACAACGTGTCTGTTTTATGTAATCTTCTCTGGTACTAATGTGATGATTGCAAGAGAGAGGATTTTGCAATAGTGGTCTTCTGAAATACTCATGCTATTTATTAAAATGTCTGAAGCCCAGAAAAGCAGTTACTTGTTCTCCTTTGCACATTTTATTTTTACTGTTTTATTTCTTGACCAATAAAACTGTAAAATAGTCTTGATCAGATACAATAATAAACAACAATAATAGTAACCCTCATCAGCTATGAGTTTTAAATGGACATGCAATGCTTCTTTTACTCAAATAATCTAAATCTATGAGAATAAAAATTTTAGTAAATTGTAAATCTCAAATTAAAACATCTATTATTTATTGAGTGTGGCCAGCCTCATAAATTATAAAAAAATATATTTAAAAATTAATAAAAATAAACAGGTTAGAATATAACACAAAAATGAATGTAAGTAAATATGTATATATACACAAAATTGTATGTATACATCTCCATCTTTGTCTCAGTAATACAAATATACTCTCTTGTATGTATATATACATATACATACATATACAGGTAGAGATATACATATGTGAATGCATGTATGTCTGTCTGTGTGTGTGTGCATGTTAAATGTTTAGACAGAAATTATAAACCAGAAATGTCAAAATGGACAATGAAGCAGCCCTGGGCACACAGAATTGTGAAATAAAGTCACATTTGGCCAGTTTTGTAGTCATTTAATTTGACCGATCTGAGAAAAGGAAATATTTTCAAAACATGAGTTTAAGACTTGAAAGAAGATTACAAGTGTAAGTCCTGAATTATATATATGTATATCTACCTGATTTAACATGTGGCTTATTATAGCAACAGCACCCTGTTGTTGCTTAGGAACCTTACTGCACCCCCCCCCCATATAGCTAGGACATACATTATTAATTCTAATTTTGAATCATAATTGTAATGTAATTGGACAAAAAGCTCCATGCCCCCTCCGTTTTTATGGTAATTACGTTTTAGTTAGTGTTGAGAAACAGAGAGCAAACCAGTACATGTAAATAGAGCTTGCTGTAGCCCATCAGGGGCGCTTTTTGTTGTTGTTCTGTGAAGAGGGAAGAGGGAGATTGTCCAAGTGAATCCATCACCATGACAGCTGGGAAAACCTCAGCAAACACAATACACATTTCAATAACTCACAAGGCTGTCGGTTTGTAATTAATGATGATACACACACGCGCACACACACAGACACGGACACACATCATTTTGCATGTCAGTTCCAGCAGATAACACAATATCATGTTGGACTATAAGAAGAATCATAATATTGGTTTTATCCTGACTGAAACTGGGACAGGGATATAGCACTGCATGGTAAGTGTCTCAATCGTGTATTTTGGCTGTCTGCTTTCACTTGATCAGAATCTGATTGTGATAATGATTGCAATATTTATCTATTTGCATAGTTAGTTTGGGGCAAAAAAGAAAACCATCTTAAGCTGCTAGAGTATTTATGTTTGCAAGCAAGCTAGATGAATATTTCACTTTCTTATTTACATTTAACTGAAGTGTGCCTTTCAGTGAAAATAATAAATTATAGTGATATCAGTACCAAATATAGTCATTCATGCAGTTCTGGGTAAAATGATACAATGATCAATCCTTGATCCGTGTGTCTTTAGGATGGTAATGCAACTGTATGTTCCTTCAGAGAGTGTTATTGTTTTCTCCATCCATTCATAAATTGCACTTATTAGGAAAGGATTACTTTTCAAGCCATCACAAGAATAAGACCTCAGGAGCTTTTTACCAAATATTTCTGTTCTTGTTTCTGTTAAACATTTTTCCAATGAGAAGACTTCAGTATACTAATCTATCTAGCATTCCATGTAGTTTTTAACACTGGGCCATTCAGTTCTCATCACTTTCTTTTTTGTTTTTCTTAACATCACTGTACTTTGGTGTAGGGCTAGAGGTACCAGGCTCTGTGAAGCACAAGACCGAGGAACAGAATATAGGAGTCAGTGTGTGGGATTCCTTAGATGGATCTTGGAACACGGACGGTTTTGGCAAGTGCGTGCACTGTGGGAGTTTTCTGCTTCCCAGCTGTTCCACCCAGAGTGTTTGGACGGGGGGATCGACAACAGCTTTTATTGATGGGCTGCACAGGTCATGTGTTGTGACTTTATTAGGAAACCAGGGAGGTGACAGAATCAAAACACATGTACAATAAAGGTATTTGAGGGGGGGAAAAAAACTACCTCATGAAAGAGGTTGACTGATGGGGTCTTTTTTGCTGTACTGCCAGAGTTTCTCATTGTGAGATGAAACTGGTCTTTTTGCAATAATTGCACTTTTTGCAATTATTCTTATTATTATTCTCTATTCTTATTCTCAACTTTATTGTATTTTATTTATTTTCCATGGGCTGAGTCTGCATGTGGGAGGTATGAGTCCCTGGCTGGACTGTCAGCTCTTTTAGCTGTCTAAATCAGTGTTAATTTCGTTGACGAAAACTGTGACGAAAAATGTTTGTCAACGAACCTTTTTCCATGACAAAAACGTGACGATAACAAAATAAAAATGCACCTTTGGAAATAAAAACTGTGACGAAATATAGTACAATTGTCGTCGACGAATAATAACGAAACGATAATGTCAGACAGATGAATGGACAAGCAATTTAGCTACCATTTTTTTAAAATCAAAATACGTGCAGGCACTCACTTTACAAAATATGCATTACCATGTACTGCATGCTTATGATTGGTTGATATACAGGTCTAGGTTGTGCTGCCCCACCAATGGAACACTCAGAAGAATAAAACAGCCAATTTAGCTAGTGTAAATTGTAAATTCATAACCATTATTATAACCCTTGATTGTTTTCATGTACCATGTAAATATTATGCTAGTTAGGTTTTATTACTGTGTCCGCTTCCACCCACGTTAATCCTAGTGTGAATGTGGTAACCATAAATGAGAAACATCGCTCTGATAATATCCTGCCTGAGTTTTGCTCGACTCAGTTCTGGGTTGAGATCACTGCTAATGCTATGTTCCAGATGCACAGTGACAATGCCCATATCATTAATTCTCGTGTCCCTTATTTGTCCAGCACTATAGTATGTCCTTGATGGTCATTTGCACTACTATTCCAAACATGTAAGTGACTTAATTATGCTATATATGCACTGACTGTTTCTTACATTGTGGGTAGGTTATATGCCCTGAGTATACTGTACTTCATTGTAGTTGTTTTTTTATTTTGTCATGTGCACTGCAGTGATAAACAACCGAGTGCAAAAGAATATTTTTAAATGAATGTCTGATTTATTTGACAAACAATCAAAGAATAAGTCATATTCCTTCCACAGTGTAAAAGACACATATTACATCTTTATAGAGCATACAGTGCATGACACAACCTTTCTGGATGTTACTGTATTATTAAATGCATCAAGTTTAGGCTACAGCTAGGAGTCCCTGGCCCTGAGAAGAAAACCTAAAGAATGTATCTGGCTTAAGGACATCTGTGTGCTTGATGAAAGGTCACTGTAATGATTTAATAAAAAAATGCAAATTAACGTTGTGACAAAAATGAATTTGCCTAAAATTAGACTAAATCTTCTATAGTTTTTGTCAACTAAAACTAGACTAAAACTAATAATAATTTAAAAGACTAAAATGTGACAAAACTAATATGCATTTTAGTCAAAAGACTAAGACGTGGACTAAATCAAAATCAGCTGCCAAAATTAACACTGGTATAAATCAGAGTAGCTGGCAAATCTCTCTGTTTTGCAGAGATTCCCTACGGGAGAACTGTAGACTAAAGGAATAAAAAGGAAAATTCACTTTCTCTTTCTTGATAGTCAAAAGATCCTGTTGACTTCAACCACATCACAACTCACTATTGAAATAGCACAACAATGGCTGTACTAGCTCTGAAGCAATGTTTCCGTTCTTTATGCATGTGGAAGATGTTGTTTAAGCTCCTCCCTGTCTACCAAGTGCACTCTTGCTCTCTGAGCAGGAAACACCACACCCCAAAATAACAAACTAGCTCTGTGACCAATGTGTTCTGATCAGAAAACATGACTAAAGAAAAAAGTTAACTGAATATATATTACAGTTGTTTAATTAAACAGTGACTTGCACAGATTACAGTTTTGACATATTAAGTAAGTACCTTGCCCAAGAATACAACAACAGTGCACCGCTGGGGATGGACACCTTTTCTCGTTTCAAAAGAAATCACTGACTGCTAATGGCAACTTTGGTAGGTTGCTTGTGGGACATTAGAAAGGTTTAATCAAGAAAGCCTGCAAACGAACACCTTCTTTTCCACATGCACTCCTTATCAGAGATATTTACTGTTGCATTCATCCAAGATAGTTGGACTATGGACATCTTAGTTTTTCAATTTTGTGATACCCTTTTTCATTACACTGGAATAAAGAAATGCAATATACACTTACTGATCGGTGCTACGCAGATAGCTTTCCTAGCTAAATAGCCAGCACATTGCAGTTCTCCACACTGAAGTACTGTGAAGCAGATACTGTAACAGGGTGCATTCATGCAGGGTGCAAACATGGATGGCTGGCTGAAACATTGACTGTCCATGTTGTTTTGCCCTTATGCCTTTCACTCATGAGAAGCAGGTCATCAGGTTTAAGCCCCAACACATTTTTTCCAACATGGTGCTGAGGTCCTGTGGGTATAAGTGGGTGGCCGTGGTGTGGAATCCCAGTGATGTGCCTGTGTTTCTGTTGCATATAGGGTGACTTCACCTGGAACAGCATGTCTGGACGAAGCGTGCAGCTAAAGCCAGTGCCCATCCAGAGCCTGTCAGAGCTGGAGCGGGTGCGGCTGCAGGAAGTGGCCTTTTATCGCCTGCACCAGGACTACGACCTGGGCTGCCAGATCACTATCCCCAAAGGTACTGTGCACATAGGCCTGCAGTAAAACAGTCAGTTAACCATCCAAGCAGCTGATCATCCCTTCTCTTTGCAGTACACATATTTTCATTGGGACTTAAAGCTGTGCAACACTTCCCCATCTGAAGATTATCTACCATGCCAACTTTGCTCTCTCTCTCTCTCTCTCTCTCTCTCTTTTTATTGTCTTTATATTTTTAATTTGTTGTGCATCTTGGGTTGAGTGCATTCTGATTTCAGTCAGTCTTGTCTCAGTCTCATACGTAGTAAATAGCAGCTGGTGGGGATGTGGATGTTGGAGGACTGCCGTGGGAGTGGGTGGGTCGCTGAGTTCATGCGCTGGAGAGAGAGCTTCGGCAGGACTCTTGCGGATATTGTTTCATTCCTGCTGGTGAGAGCACTGATGCAACAGCGGTATGAGGGGGAGAGGCGCCCAGCACTGATCCCAGTCCTGGAATCTTTTTTTTTTCTTCTTCACTGACATTTTAACCTAGGTCAGTTCATTCCTGAGAGCCATCAGTATGCTACACGCTGTACTTTTTTCATTGACACTCGAGCTGATGTTGACGTGCACCACTGCGTGTTTTGTTTCTGAATTCACCCTTCAGTGGGTTTAAGGATATTGGCAGGGGATAGGAAAATCTAAGCATTGATTTGAAAAAAAAAAGACAAAAGACATTACAACCATAGCTAGGATCTACTGTACACTAGGGGTATGCTGTCCTCTCCATAGTCAATTTGGGTAGGTGTGTCATCAAGGTTGGGTATAGTCATAGTCAGATTGAAAAACTGGACATGTATGGATATACATTAATTTCTAGCTGTAATTGTCAAGGAGTTTTTCTTTCTTGTCATGTCATGTCACTTGCTCATGAATATACTGTAAATCGATCTATTATGTGATGGCTTGCCTAGCCGTAAATTGTTGATAAGAGAACATTCACCTGACTTTGTTTCAGGTAGACTGTCAAGTTGAGACGCCATCTTATAGGATAGATACATTTGCTAGCTAGCTAGATAGCTAGATTGCCCACTGCTGCTACTGGCTTGGTTAAGTGGACAATGCCACTATTCAACATGTAAGCCATCAACACAAAGCAACCAACATGGTACTCTTCTTCTGATGAAATAGAATCATTTTTTTTTATTTAATTTTTTTATTATTATTTTTATTTTACTAGATTTTTATTCCATTTTCAGAATTCATTTCGGCTCAGTTTTTGCACTGTGAAAGGCCATGATTTGGAATCCTACAGAATTTATGATCTATAAGTGCAGGATTACCTTTGGTAGAGAGCTTTTGACACCTCATGATACAGCATCTGTTTCATGTCGTCTGTTCTCTCATGCTGAGGCTCCATGGATCACATTCCTTTGTGCATTCCTGGTTTTGTAGAAAAGACCAGAGCATATTGATGACATTTATTTCAATATGGTCCACTCCAGATTGTTTAGGCTGGCTGTGCATTAGGGTATCAAACAATGCTTAGTTGTCTAAGAGCCTTGTGCAAATTCCTACCCAGTGGAGTAGCTTCCTTATCAAGGCCAATCAGCACCACAGGATACATGCTGAGTGTTGATGTAAAGAAACCACATTTCCTATGAGTAAAGCCAGTGTTCATACATTTTTCAGCTAAGATGCTAATTGTACTTGTTGACTGGTGGACTGAAGTCAATGGTTGGCTGTATTGTATTGACTGTATTTTTCTAATTTTTAATTCTCTACATCTCAGTTTGTGTTTCTCTATGTCATAGAAATATTTCGTGCACTAAAAAACTGATTTCATTAGCTGATTAGGTTGCATTTGGAGTGCCAAGTGTAGAACTGAGTGGAACCAAAAAATATTCTTTCTTTGTAATTTGAGTAATTGGAATTGAGAAGTCAGGATATTTCATGGAGTATCTTATAAGGCATCTAAAAAGAATTGAGATCATTTTAATTTGGATAGTACTCCTCTATGAATTGATTCCAGAATGATTTGCAGGTGTAGTTGATCTCCACAGTCGCACTTTACTTGTGTCACTTGTTGCAACCAGTACATCTCTTTTGAAATTTTGAATGAGATCTTTTAGGATTTGTACATATGTAGATACATGTCATTTTTCATTATGAACATGATCTGTAAGAATTAAATAAATGTAGACATATTCATGAGTATGAGTTTTTTTTTTATTAATTATGTATCTGCCTGCAGTATATTCATTAGTGTTTACACTACGATATGTCGTGTACATACAGTGCAACACACATGAGTCTCTGCTTTTCTGTCTTTCCAGATGGACAGAATCTCAAGAAATCCCTGAGGAGGAAGTTGGACTCATTAGCTAAAGAAAAGAGCAAAGACAAAGGTACTACAGCAGAGAAAAGATTTATCATAATGTTGTCATACAGTTTTCTGTGTGTAGTATTATGCAGGGATAGGTGCATGTTGTGAATAGAATTGTAAGTTTACGGTACCAAAGGGGGATATTTGAAATGGACAGCAAATTCACCCAGACATTTCCCATTTTATGGGCTGAAATAACTCAATATGGCCTGCTTTGTCCTGGAAACAAATTGAAGGGTCACAAGTTGAATTGTCTAATTGTAGAAATACAAAATCATGGCAAGGTGAAGATTTGTAATGCTTGGATCTATCATGAACGCTCAGTCTCTGACTTGTTTGAATGAATCAAAAACATTGCACTCCACAAAAAATACCAATTTGTTGTAATCACAGATGAAGCCTCATTCTCCTGTCACAAGTAATAGAGGGATACACTAAAGCAGCCCCCTGCCTACGAACCCAGCCTGTCATTTTTTTTTAATTATTCTTTGCTAAACACATCCAAACTTGACTGAATGGACATACAAATGAGTAGTGACCAGCCACTGATAATAGCTACTGTTTCTTTAGAGCCAGTGAAAGTAGACATGGCTTTTACAGGTTGCGGGACAAAGGGTCTGGGGCATTGCAGCCGAGGCTTTTTTCTCCCACAGCTGGACTCTGTTTTCTCACATGTCGGCTGGCCGGGCTGTTGACAGAAGAAAATGGAGTCTTTGATCCGTTTCACTGAAGCTATGTACTGCGCAGTAGACCAGGCATTCTGAACCCCATTTCAGACATAACAATGGACAAAAATATATACTGTAGCATAAATCTTCTGAAAGGACCCTTGGTATGTGAGTTTCAGTTTCCTACATGGGATATATAAAAAAGAAAGGCAAAATATGGAAAAGGGCAACATATTAGCACATACAGTTAGATTCTTCAGGCTCTACTTTGTTATGCTTGGACCTGTCATGGTGCCCATTTATTTAAATAGTTTAAATGCATAAAGAAATAAGAGTAATGCTACGATTGCTGGGCTCACAGGGATTCTAGTGAAGAGATTTTGTACATTACATTACATTCATTTAGCAGACGCTTTTATCCAGAGCGACTTCCAGCAGAATAAATTGTGGTCACCTTTTCTGCTTCTCTCCCTCTGCCCCATAGAATTTGTGCCCCAGGCCTTTGGGTTGCCCCTGTCCCAGGTGATTACCAACGACCGCACACACAAGCAGCGACAGGAACCGCAGAGGGGAGAGCACAGGGACCCCAGCGACCTGGTGTCCTCCATCCTGCAGTTTGCCATCAAGAGGCCCAGCAAGGAACTCTCCAGCAGTAACTCGTCTCTCAGCTCCACCCCGGAGACACCCAATGAGAACACCTCACCCAACACTCCTGAGATGGCCCCCCGGGCACGGAGACGGGTAAGAGATCACCAATACTTTGAAATTCCTCCTAACTTTCATCATGTTGTATAATAATCTCTGTCACAGTTGTTTGATGTAAACAGAAAGCCACAAATTCTTTCATTAAGGCCTTGGCATTTCTTCGTAATTAAAAGATATGGTGAATTTCTTTAAGGATATCATGTAACTTTCAGAAAATGCTTCTGATTTTAGCTGATTTGTAAAACATGTGAAGTAGACACCAGTAGAAGCTTAAGGATCTAGGGCAACCAATACAAGAATTGTAATGACTATGGTGTGTGTTGATTATTTTGTAATCATAGACACCATGGGTTTCAAAGTTGATTCTTGTGTGGGCCAGATGTCACTGAAGCAGAGACTAGTAATTCATTAAGAATTATGGGCTGTGTATTTTTATATGGTGTATCAGTACTATTCAGAGCACACAAAGGTAGATTGCTCCTACTGGGGCTATACAGGTGTCTATCTCAGTTGTGTCTAAAACCCTTTCCTGCCAAACATTCACATTAGAAAGAACCCTAGGTAGGTCTGCCTGCACCATATGCTACAGGAGCGCAAAAAGCCTTACTTCACACAGAGATAGTGCAGAAGATTCCATCTTTAGGATCAACATCAGGCAGAGGGGAGGTGACATAATGCTCATAGTGTTCCTTTGTGGTCTGCAGGGCGCGATGTCCGTGGATTCCATCACTGACCTGGACGACAACCAATCTCGCCTCCTGGAAGCTCTTCAACTGTCACTGCCAGCGGAAAGGCCCAGCAAGAAGGAGAAGCGCCAGGACAAAAAGCTGAGCCTCAACCCCATCTACAGACAGGTGCCCCGACTCGTGGACAGCTGCTGCCAGCACCTGGAGAAACATGGTACTGACAGCAGAGAAGTGTAACTCTTTGACTCCTCCATCAATGAAATGTGTTCTCCTGTCATAGTTAACCACACAGTATAGATGGGCTGATAAACACACCGGACAACATTCTATGACAACAGTCTCTTACCCACTAGAATGCACATGTTATATGAGAGTGCCTTGCATCTGTAACCACTCAAACATCAACAATCTATTGTAGACTGGGTATAAGGTATTTATTTGATATTTGTATGTTTAAAGTTCAGTGAAACCAGAATACATATTGCTTTAGAGCTTAAAGCTTTAGCCCAGTACAGTAGTCATGGAATATATTTAAATCTAAATGTAGTTTTTTGTAGTTATGCATTTACATTTATTCATTTAGTCGTTTATGCATAATTTAGCTGTTGCAGTCATGGAAGCAAGACACATTGGGCAAATAAAATATCATGATTCATCCTGCATTCTACAATGACGTGTATTAACATGGGAGATGAAAGGCTGAGTCAGTACCTTCTTCCTCTCTTTTATATAGGCATGCAGACTGTTGGGATTTTTCGCGTAGGGAGTTCCAAGAAAAGGGTGAGGCAGGTAAGAGTCTGTTAAACTGAAGAGATTCAAGATGGTGGTCATTGATGGCCATTGATCATTTTGCTATGGCTGACTAAATATTCCATACCCCTGCTGGCAAGTGCTGTGAAAGCACTTTAAAGACAATTTGCTTTGATGCAGCCAATTAAATCAGTCATCGCTCAGATGAGTATGCTCCCCTGAAACACAATGCCAGCATTAATTAAGTGTTATTCGTTTAATAATGAGCTCTCAGGCAACATTGCATCTCAGAGTGGCTCTCTTTGTAACTATGGGCAAGGTACTCTAAAAAAATGGAAAAAAGTGCTCATTAATTAAGTTCCATAATTTTCTTATCTAATGAAAGACACTGAGCTTTTTTTCCCATCCTACCCACTGTATCTCAGTCATTTTGATAACTCTCAAATGCTGCGTGTATCTTTGTGCTCTTCAAAGTGAGCATTTTGTTAAAGAAAGAGTACACTTATTGAAGAGAGAGGGAAAAAATATAGACATGTGTCACAATTCATTATATGTATATCAAACAATTTGTACATCAAATTGGGACCAATATATTCTACCAGGGGACATACATACCTAACCCAATGCTCATAGTGAGTTCACTCGAAGTTTGAAAGAAGAGCCCTCTGAAGTTAGCAGATTCATTGTTGGTGATAGGTTTGGTATTACTGTACCTTGTGTGAATTCTTTTTATTTTGTTATCTTCAGGAAAATTAACAAAGGCAAAGTGAGTCATGCTGGAGTCAGAAGATGTAATTGTGGCCAAACGTTAACTTGATACTTTTTTATTTTGATCTCTTAAAACACAACAATTGAAACTCTGTAAGAGGTAGCCACAGTGTTGTCTGTTTCATGTAAAAAGTGCAAGGCATTATGGGATCCGGTTTTCTGGTCTCATAGCTGCGGGAGGAGTTTGACCGTGGCATGGATGTCCTGCTGGATGAGGAGCACAGTGTCCATGATGTGGCGGCCTTGCTGAAGGAGTTCCTGAGAGATATGCCTGACCCCCTATTGACCAAAGAGCTGTATACAGCCTTCATCAACACTATGTGTGAGCAGAGGCCTTTAACTACTGAACACCATACAACTAAGAGGTCCATAAATAGACACCCCAACCCCACACAAACAAAAGTTTTGGACATAAGAACTGGCTACATCCAAGAAGCAGAAATGATTTTGACTAAAACTTTGATTCCATCCTTACACAACACAGACAAGACTACTGTGAACTAAACCATTGACAGGTTTTCTATTATAGCACTAGTCCACTAATAGTACCATTTGTAGTCTGAGGATGCGTGATGTGTTTTCACCAGTTGAATCACAGGCTTTAATATGAGGCAGCCCAGACTCTAATACCCCATACAGTCTGTCTATTTGGTGAATTTGATTTGAGCTGGTACTAGTCTGAGTCACTAATTCAGGTCCTGGGTAGTTTTCCATGATCCATTTTGTTTAGCATGTTTTTTTTTTTTCTGTGGTAAAGGGTTATTAACAGTAATTGTATCCTGTTTTCCTTTGAAGTGTTAGACCGGGAGGAGCAGCAAAGTGCCTTGCAGCTCTTGATCTACCTGCTACCTCCCTGCAACAGCGATACCCTCCACCGCCTCTTGGAGTTCCTGTCCAGGGTGGCCGCCCATGCCAGCGATGGACAGGACAAAGATGGGCAGGAGGTGAAGAGCAGGGCCTTGTCTTTTGCTATGTTGTGGAATTGTGCTGTTTTCTTTATGTCACAACCCTTACCAAGCCCATTTTCATTCAGATTTTTAATATTCAGTAGTGCTTGCAATTTCCTCAGCTTTGTGATGCATATCTTGGCAAAAAAGCATGCAAAAGTCATAATTATGGGTTAGAAAATCAGATAATCAGTCCATCTGTAAATTATTCAGAAGTCCCAAATACATCAACCTCCAGCAGCTGATTGCAAATCAAAGATAACACAATTTACACTTAATTTATGCTTCAGACATTGAAATAAGGGTGGTTCTTGGTGGGACCAATGATGCCTTATCTTATTCCCCTCCTACTACAAAATCCAACATGTTCCATAAAGCTCACAGCCAGTGTTGCCTTACAGCCATCAGTCGCATGACTTCACATAAGTCACCCAGCTTCCTCTCTAATGCAAACTCAGACGATGAGTGGGTGAATACAGCCGAGTTAACATGCACAGGGGCTGCTGGATCACAGTGTTGATGCCACCATATCATTCACTCTGTGATCTACCCCACTGTGAACACCATGTCAGCTCTCAGGCTTACTTTATTAATTTCAAGGCTGGTAAAAAAACATTTTCATCATGGGGGACACAGCTATACAGGATGGGTGAATGAGTGAAATCATTCTGTTCTGTTTACATTTGTGTAATGACGCTGAACTGGTAGGAGTGATTGTTTGCATTAAAAGCACAATTTATATCATTCACACCCATCACTTATCAGAATGCAATGGCACAGTGAGTATTCCGTCTGTTCCTGCTTCAATGTGATGTGAGCAGATTCTTACAGAAAAGAAAAAATGTTAATATTGAAATGTGCAGATAGTACTACATTCTTCATACTTCATTGTTTGGAATTGAGGTTTGTAATTGAGATTTTTTGATTAAAGTGGAAGCTCTACAACATAGGAGATATCATTGTTTTTGTCCTTCTAGGTAACTTGACCTTTATTAAACCTTTAATGTCTAAAGATGTCATGGTATTTTACTCCATGGTGCGGGGCTAGTTTGGGTGTTGCGGCATTGATTGCAGCTTTAGAGCAGTATTCCAAATCTCTGTATCCCCATTGAGGGCTGATCCACTGTGGCTAATGCATGCTCACTGTCATGCTTAGATCACTGGGAATAAGATGACATCACTGAACATAGCCACCATCTTTGGACCGAACCTCCTGCACAAGCAGAAGAGCTCCGATAAGGAGTTCTCGGTGCAGAGCTCAGCACGAGCGGAGGAGAGCGCGGCCGTCATCGCCGTGGTGCAAAGGATGATCTCCACCTACGAAGCCCTCTTCACGGTGGGTGATCAGTAGCATGCGGCCTCACCACAAGGGGAAGCAGCACATCTCCTAAAACCTGTGTCATGTTAATGTTATTATGTTATTATGAAGGGTAGCTGAAATGCTTATCCAGAACCAGGGCTTTACAGTTTACATTTTCCAAAAATTGGTTTTGAAACCTTGGCAGAGGAATTGTGTAGTAAATCTTTACTGAAGGGTGCACTTGCAGCCCCTGGAAAAGCAAAAAAAAAACGTTATCTGTTACTGTAAATTGTCCTATTATTTTGAGTCATTTTAGGTATATTGTTCATTATGTCTGCAATATTTGCATATTACACATTTTGCATTTTTGAGGATGTCTGTGGCCCTTTGCCCTGACAGAGATTAAGACGTGTAGAAGAAAAACTGATACATTGACAAATTGACACAAGTGGTTTTTACGTTACTTGGAAACCACTTTACTGAGGCAAACCAGACCAGCTGACTCCTGTTTCCTCTTGACCTCCTGCTGTGGTCTGTCAAATCATGTTTTTGTTTTATGCTAACAAAGAAGCGCTGCTTATCTGTCAGTGTAACAGCTAAATTTACATGACAGGATCTTTACATTGCTACCAGCTTGCTATGTCAGTTGACTGTCAGCCTGTTAGCTAGTTCTGTTGTTCATGTAAGAAGGACCACAAGTTAAGGAGGAGCTTCCACGCTGTAAACTGGATATTTGTAATGTGAGACCTTTGGTTTTACAGTAGAATCATATGGTATGTTACTTTTTTATTGTTCTGCAGTGAAACTGCACTCTCTTCATATTGTGTGTAAACCAAACTTCCTTCTACCTGTGAAGGAATTAGGAAGGCAATGGCTGGTACATGTTCTCTGTAAGGTGGGGGTGTAGAACTCGCAAATGTAATTCTTTATAATCTTTAATAAACCACACCAGACATCAGACAAAATGTCAAATAAAACACGGGAGCATGTAAAGTACCACCGTATTTCTCGTATTCAATTTTTTTAATGCCATTATGAAACAGAACTGCAAACTGTGAATGATAAAGAGTCTCCAAGCTTACAAGACAGTCTCTTACAGAATGTAAACATTACTGCAATTTACTGAGTCATTTACACCAAACCAACAGAAGAAAATGCCAAGCTACAATCAGACCTGAAAAAAGGTTATTTTAACACATATCACAAAAAACCTGTAATCTAACTCAACTTCATTTTTTAATCAAGCTGGTTTATTTTCATGGGTGCAGTTTGGTGGACAGTTATTTGCGTGTGAATAAAAAGGAACGTCTATATGTGGCGCTGTGTTTGAGTTAATAGTCTGGTTCTCTGAGGGGCACTTAGTGTTATAAAGGGGAGTCTCTATATGTGGGTCTGTGTTTGAGGTGTGTGTGGCCTATGCAGGTACTTCCTGAGCTGCAGAACGAGGTGCTGATGAGTCTCCTGGAGACGGATCCAGATGTGGTGGACTACCTGCTTAGGAGGAAGGCCTCACAGTGGTCGTGAGTGTGGTTCTGCTCAGCCTACCTGCAGTGCACTCGGTGCTTTCCTTCAAGCGCAGATTAAAGCAACTGCTCTTTCTTTCATTCTCACACAAAATATTTCCTCAAGTTTACTGACAACTCAGTGTGGTTTTGAAACACTAACTGAATTTTATAGTGTAATTTAAGGACATTGTGTGTAAATTGGATGGAAGCCTGAGAAACTCCTCAGTCACAGACACAGTCTTCTCAGGAGAAACACTCAGTGTCAAATGATCACAGTGAATCATGAGTATTTTGGAACCACTAGATTGCCCCCTGGTGGTATTACAGACATTTAAGCTGCCTGAGGTGCTGATTCATAATTACTGGAATAATGTGTTTTCTATTAATTTCACAGACTATTAAATACTGTGAACTGTGAATGGAATGTATCTGCTAGTGCTGGGAATACAGAAGCTAGTCTGCTTAGAGCTGGTTTGTTGCAGTAGGGAGGAATAACTCCAGAAACTCAAATGTGAACATTCAAACTTGTCTCTCTGTCTGGTTCCCTCCCCAGTAGCCCCGATCTGCTCAGTTCAGACGCTCCTTTCTCCCTAAGCCAGAGGAGGTGCTCTAGCGACTCAAATAAGGCTTCCAGTGGCGAGGTCTCTCCATATGACAACAACTCTCCAGTGCTGTCAGACCATTTGCCTCCCCAGCACCAGGGTGACAGCAGTCCGGGGACGGACAGGCTGTTTCACACCCCAGAGCATTACACGTTGCCAGGACACATGGGGAGCAGGGCCAAGGAGCCATGCTCTGCACCATGGAGTGTCAAGGGTGAGCTCCACTGCCTGCTTCTCCCTGCCACAGAGCAGGGCTGCTAATACAGTCACAGCACATCTCATTTTATCATTGTTTCCAAAAACAGCCATGTACAACCATGTTTTTGGCAGCCATAAGAATTACCACCAGCGCAAGTTAATAACATTTGATGACGAGTTTAATGTATTGAGATCAGCACCTGTGTGTTCAGAAACTGAACATTCAAAATGCTTTAATATTCCTAACAAATTTACCGACTTGGATGGTCAGTTGCTGAACACATCTTGCTTTGACACATATCGTCATTTGTTTAGCACTCCTTCATAAGTAGCTATTTTATGACTGCATGTATTTTGTCATGCCTTTGTCCTTTCTACAACCTTTCCTGGATCACCAGTTACCCATTGGCTCCCCCAAAGTGAAACAGCTACAGTCCTACAACACACTTCCATGCAAGCCAGCAGCTATTTTTACTTTAAGTCCCCAGTGCACCACAGTGAAGTGGATGCCAACTGGAGGTTAGGCGCTGCTTCACTCCAGTTATTAATGCATTTAGACGAGGTTGAGTTTTAGTTGGATGGTCAGTTGCATTGATGTTGTTGCATAAAGATTCATGATAAAAGTATTTACAATTGTATTAGGAATTACTATCAACAATCTTCCAATTCATGCTAAATCCCCCCCAAATGCAAAGTTTATATCACAAATAATTCACCTTTTCTTCAATAAGGTATTTATTATTTCAGAAATCTGCAGAAAGACAGTTACTTTTCCTTAATGCAAAATAGGCGTTAGTTTTGTAGCTAACTATGACTCTAACTATGACAACTATACTGTCACATTACCCTTCAAGACTCAACTCCAAGACTGCTGATGGAAACATAGTGATGCAGTCAGTAGTACAATTGGATCATAGGAAAGCTAGAAATGATAGCAACTGCATATTGCTAACTAATGAGAGCTTGTATAGGCTGATACTACCTGATGTGTCCTGCCAAGCTTCAAAATAAAAAGTAAACATTAGCTGAGGTTTGACCTAATTCCAAGTATGTGTACATTTGTGACTGCTTAGAGTTGAGTGGATACGCAGGCAAATTTCATTGTTTGTTTAGATGATATCCATGGAGTCTTACTTTGCAATACCACCCCATTGGCTTTGGTTGGCTGGTCATAGTGTTTGCACAGTTAAGGATGGTGTGATTCATTAAATTATTTATTTTAAAACTATATCCCCAGAGGCTCAGAAGTAGCTCAGTCTTTTGGATAAGGTGCTCACCTTAAAAACATGCTGAGCTTTATGGCTCAGGTTTGATCTCATCTGTGCCATGAAGCCAACAAAAACTAGGAGCCCACATGCGGAACAAATTGGCTTTTTTATATTGGAAATAGCGATGGTTATGTTGGCAGGGATTGCTTGTCTCACAGCTTGTCTCTTATGCACCTTGTGACTGGTAGTAATAAGTAGTAATTAGCAGTAATAAGTGTTTAGCTTATGTGGTGCACTGGGCACGTGATTGTATCAGAGGATTGCATTCACTTCACCCCAGCAGTCTTAAATCACTCCAGTGGTTGGTGAAGTGGGATGAGCTTAATATATCTAGTTGGTGATTTCACATGGAGTTCTGCATGAAGGAGAAAAAAAAGCTTAAAAATCTACACACCAGGTCAAAAACTATAGTTAGCGACTCCGAAGAGGGCAATATGTTGGTGATATTAAAAGAGTCCATTTAATATTGATTGGCAGTTGGTTTTGAAAAAAAAAAAACCATTTAGAGGATTAAGTGAGGGGATGTTAAGCAGGGCATTTTGCCTGCAATCTCAATTCTGAGTCATATTCATAAAAAATGTTTTTGCATTTTTGCATATTCAAAAGGCTTAAAATCAAACTAATGGCAACTCATGTTTTCAGCAATAATTAACTTGCAATTCTGATGTAATACCATATATTTTCATCCCTGAAATTTCAGTATTGTGGTAGAAAAAGAGAAAATTGCTAAACCTGGACGAGACCCCAGCCCCCTTTTTACTGTTCTTCCATCCCAGTTCACAAAGCATGATATGGGTTTGCTGTGTGCTGGGGAACAGCTCATTCCTTTGAGCTTTTTGGTTTGTTTTCCTCTGTCAAAGCAAAATATTGTATGGTCTCTTGATAGCATTTTGAATTTAAAAATAAATCTTGAAAAATAAAGCATTTGTGTGCCAGCCCATAAATAGATCCAGACTGCTTTATTTTTAAAATAGATATTGAAAAATCTCAGGAGGTTATAATAGGTTAAAAGGTGCTTATAAACTACAGTATTAAATTATACTGGATGAAGTTCATTAACCACTTGTTAACCATTCATTTTTGTTCTTCAGGTTTTTTTATTGTTGTGTGTGATAGCACAGTGACTGCACTAGCTCATATTTAAGAACACCCTGGTGTACTCAGGGCTTTTTGTTAGCACTACCTCTACATACAGTATCGTTCGGCCAGTTTTCACTTGGATCCCTATGATGATAATGTGACCAAAAGAAAAGCCTAGTGGAAATAGATGGGTTTGGTGTGACATTGCGAAGTGAGGAATCAGGATATTTTCCTTTGGCATGTGCCTCACATAAATAAACATTCAGCAAAGAAATGTCTTTACATGTTATGGCTGTTTGTCTTCACAAAATGTGGGGGGGGGGGGGTTAGAGTACTGAGGAATCATGTATTGGCTGCTATTTTTATATAGTTCCAAAGCTATATTTCAATTAAAGCCAGGTCCTCAATCATGTAAAAATGCATAATTAGCTAGATCTGTAAAATTATGTAAAGGAGCAGTAGCATAATCACATTTTCTCCTGCTATTTCCATGTTCCCATAGTTTTCAATCTAGATCCAACAAGGACAATAGGCGACATTTGGCAAGAGACACAATTGGCAAGGTTGTGTTTGTCATCATGTGTTAACAGTTGGTCTGTAAGACCGGAGTTAGGAGTAGTACACCTCTGACCCTACTGGAATACATCCAAATTCAGGTGCACCTGTGGAAATTTCATGAAAACACAAATAGCTATTTAGAATAGCTCTGGGCAGATACCGCCCTGTTCAGGTACACTTGAATGTGGCCAGTGAATAAAGTGCGTAAGTCTCTTGCAGTACCCATAGGGATCCTCCTTAAATTCTTGTTACATTCTCCTTAAAACATGAAGTGATAATCTATTCTGGCAGGAAGCTGGGAGCACTTTGTACCGTAGCCCAAAAGCAGCTGCACTGAAACTCCTGTGGGGGATAGAATCTGTTCTGGCCAATTTGGGATGTGGTTTCAAAGTTTAGTTCCTGTTTTATTCAAGGAAAGTAAATAACATTTTCTTGCTAACAAGTTGTGGAAGTCTTCCAAAATCCACTCATTTCCTTCCAAATTTTCTTGGATCATTATCTTTCTTCACTTGTTTATCAGCTACTTACATAGCATTTTGTGATTATCATGTACACATGAGTGTATATAAGTTAATCATCACATCATATAATTCTGAACGTGTGGTTTGTGTATGAGTATGTTGGCCTTTTTATTCTCGGAAAGGCTGTTGTGAATAATTGATTTTGATCTACATGTTCTGTTACCATTCAACATCACAGATGAACACACAAATATCTGGGGGGCCAGGCATGCAACCTTGAGGTCAGGACAGAAGGATAAACCAGACAAAGGTATGTATATTTATGTGCAAATTCCCTTAAGAAATTACCTTCATTGTCTGTAAAATGCAGCATTAAATTAATATTTGTGATGTTATTATCTATTACCTAATGTATAAGATATAGTTATGGGTATAAGAAATAAAAAAAATTCAGCTTAAATATAAATCAAATTTATCATGAATTGATCTGTGCTCTAGACCAGTGTTTCTCAACCCTCTCCTGGAGGACCCCCTGCCCTGGATGTTTTAGATTTCTCCCTGCTCCAACACAGCTGATTCAAATGATCAACTCGTTATGAACTCCTGAAGCTGCTTAATAACAAAATGATCATTTGAATCAGCTGTGTTGGAGCAGGGAGAGATCTAAAACATGCAGGGCAGGGGGTCCTCCAGGAGAGGTTGAGAAATACTGCTCTAGACTATTGCATAATGTCATTGCTGATGAAGATTTTTCATCAGGCAACTCACTCTCTGAATAACTCAGCTGTAGAAAAGTAGTGAGCACTCTTATTATTTGACTTCCCATGAAAGAGGAAATATATATTTATAGGCAGTAAAATCTCCTCTGGCAGGTTTGAAATGTAACAAGCTGCTCTGCCTCCCTAGGCTCTCGAAGGTGTGTTTCCAAGTGCATTTCCTGGAACCCGTCAGAGGTGCCTTGTGGCCATCCAGGCAACAGGAAGACACCTGTGCAATGGACACAGACTTCTTCAGGTGTGGCAGAGTGCAGGCCACACTCCCTGGACACTTGTGCAACCAGCATTCTCCAGGGAGGGGGAGGGAGCAAACAGCTACAGCTTAGCCCAGATACACTGTCCTTCCCGCCAGAGGGCCTATCAAAGACAATGAGCTCTAAGGAACTCCCAAGGAGTGGTGGCTTCCTCATCAATCTGCCCCATGTAACTGACCCGACCTCTAAGATTGATAGCGCACCTCTTTCTCCATGCCATAGTAGCTCCAGAAGGACTCTGACCACCAACCTTCCAACGGCCACACACCAGGCTGTGTCCCCCGCCCCACAGACTCAGCAGTCCTCCTTGAGGAACGGGAGCCCAGGCCCTATGAATGAGTCTCTCCAGACCGCTGCCAGCTCCACAGGGAGTAAGGGCCTGGCAAACCCTGAGTGGCAGGACTGGCAGAGGGAGAGGTGGCAAATCTGGCAGCTCTTATCTTTAGACAACACAGACACACTCCCAGAAACACTGGTGTGAAACGAATCCACGCCAATCACAGCGCTCCTTCAATGCCACCCGCCACCCGCTACCCACCCCAGGCAGTGGTGTGGGCCAGTTTTCTCCCTACAACTTTGCAAATGCAAACCTTTTCATTTCTTTTTTGCTGATTTCAATTTTTGTACCGTTTTCAGGGTTTTTTCATAATTGTTTTACAGTGTTTGACCTCAGAAATGTCATGTTGTGATCGATTCAGTGGTCATTTTGACATACCTCACAAGCAACTGAAAATTTGCAGGAAAGTGCAGCGTAGGTTGTAACAACATTTAACCACACATGAAGAAGGAAATTTACTGCTATGTGCAGTAAGTACACTGTAGTAAGATCAATGCTATATAGTTGCCTGCAGATACACAGCATAGCATAACTAGTGTAATTTCATCGACACATGGGGTTGGTGTAATGTTGTCATACGTTTTGATGATGAGTAGAGATTGAGTTGAAGTTGGGTCAGGGTAAAAGTAACAGTTATCACATAATCAAACAACAAACTGCAAATTGTTATTATGGACTTACATTGTCCTTGATAGTTCCAGAATTGTTATTGTAGAATATAAGATGCAAATTGCCTGGGTTATGTAAATATTACAAAGAGTTTGTATATATTTAATCAGTTCTAATGTCCCATAAGTCACACCTTCCTTCAAGCCTTTAGTGACTAACATCTGGTATAGAGTGCCAAAATATACTTAATTACATGGTTTACATACATTTTCATAGTGTAATTAAAATGGAATTAACATGTCAATCAAAGTAAGATATGCCTTCACAGTTACCAAGTGCCAATATTTCACAGTTTGTTACCAAATTTCCAAGTGCTGTCTGTATATAGGTTGATACTGACATACATAAAGTATATTTTATTGGAGTGTAGGAATAAAAACTGAGCTAAATGCCAAATTATTCTTGTTTATTTAGTGTTTGAGAACCAAAATACTTTTACTGCTGGTAAACTTTTTTTGTTTTTTCATTTCCTTTTCCTCTTTGGTTCCTTGTTTTATTTGTATAGACAAGCTGTTGCTATTTTAAACTACATGATTACAGAAAAACAGACTGAATCTGAATCAAAGGTCAATATCATTTGCTGTCTATTTCAGTGGGCGCTGGGTTCTGTTTGAATACATGGCTAATATGTTGTTTGTGCTTCTAAAAGAAATGTCAAGTCGGAAGGTATACATTATTTGGAATGCATACGTCTGCAGGAAAAAGGAAATGAAAGTTTGAAGAATTACACTCAGTGATCTTGACTGATGCTGAAAAACATGATTGATCAATACATAGACAAGAAGCAGAAGTGATCTTCTTGGATAAAAGCATGCACCCTGCTGGTTTTTTATGTCTTCAGAAAATATTGAAAGCTCATTTGGGAAAGCTGTTTTTTCTTCTTGGGTTTTCAACTTTCTTTTGTGTTTCCAGTACATAAAGAATGTAACATTGAATCATAATATATTTTTTGTGTCATTCCCAGATTTGCTTGAAAATAATGACATACATATTGTATCTGTTCTGTCAAAATGTTCATTTTCATTTTTTAAAGAAGCAATTTTTTGCTACGTTTGACATCTATCAACAGTAGTGAAAACCCAGCATATGTCATTTCTGGATTTGACATGAAACAGAAAAGTGCTTGAGTCTATAGTTGTGCAACATTTCCATGGATGACTATTGGCTCAAGAGCATGAATCCACCATCATCCCAGTTGCAATGTATCTGTGTCCAGTGAAGGGGCACAGTTGAAGTCAGTACCAAACCAGAGAAATGGCCTTTTCTTACTCTGCCCCTTGTATGTTATAGCTGTGGTAAAGTGCAAAAGAAGTATTGTCTTACACAGTATAAACTGATACCACTTTTAGATAATCTTTTTGTGCTTCTTGATTAGAGGAATATTTTAGGTCATCGTAACTTTTTTTTTTTCAATGTGCGTTTGTATGTTCTACATTCTACAGTTAACAGACACGTGCCTTTGGGATATGTGCTGTCTGAAATATGTCATGTTGGTATACATCTGACATTAAAACAGTTGTTATATTTTTGTTGTTGTTGTTGTTGTTGTTGTTGTTGTTGTTGCTATTGTTCTAATTCTAATTCTAGTTCTAACCCAACTGTTCCCCAAAACCCAGCCATGGGAAATAAAAATGATTGACTTTCAAACCCATTAAACCCATGTTAGCAATCTCAATAAAATTCTAAATAGCCTCATAACCAGTTGCTAATTACGCAGTCACGACTTCTGAAACAACAGATTTACAGGCTAATTAGAAACAAGGTCAAAATATCCGCTGGACCAGCCAAGGGCTATTTAAACAAAGGGTTGTGATGAGAACCTTGACATGTGATGGACGAAATGCTATAGTTGGTTGAATTCTGTGTGGTCTCCATCCATAGGTCCATTAGCCAGGAAGGGGCCAGGCCTGTGAGAACAATAGTGAGCTGAAATAACTAGTTAATTACTATAATAAAGTCATCTTCTGAGTAAATGAATATTAAATTAATAGTTATACAGTAAAGTTTGCTCAATTCACACGCTGTAGACTATAGACAACCTATTAAAGCAAGCTTGTAAAAACTGAAACTATCTGGCATATTTCTGTCTCCCTCCCTAAAAAATGATATCAACTTGCCCTTGATCATTATTTGTATATACAACTAACCCTGATGTCTTTGAACTGTGCATTTTCAAAGTTCCCCTAAAAGGAAGTTGATAACAATTGAATCAGTTTGTGCTCTAATGAATTGAAAAAGGAAGTTGCTGTTTTTAGCAGTTCCTTGGCCTTTTTAAAGGCTTCATTCTGGAGCCTTTCATGGCTGCAGATCAGTTTGGTCTGCCCTGGCTCCAGGAAGATCACTGGACCCTCTCAGACTTAGACAGTACTTCTCTTTGATGCTTGGGTTGACATCCTCATAGAGAGACGTTATTTACACATTGCTCAAACATTATCTATGACGCAATAGGTGTGCACAATGACAGGGGCCAGACTGTGCAAAGTATTTCTGCATTATATAATTAGTCAATATTAATTTAAAATAGAAAAACTAAAACACCTTGGTTGCATACGTTTACACATTCTTTATAATGTGAGTTGTAATTGTACTGAGGTCTAACCATTCACCATCTAAATTATGCCCAAAGCTAATTGACATCACCTGTGACCAAATGAAGTGATTCTGATTAGTTAAGGATAAAATGAGCTGCTCCTGTAGGTTTTCTCAGCAGGTGTCCTTGTTTCTTAGTGCATGCCAGTGTAAGGAAACAACTACAGGTAAGAAGGAGCTACCAAAACATCTCTAGGATTGAATTGTTGAAAGGTACAGATCAGAACAGAGTTATAAAAAATGTCAAATGTCAATCATCATAGTCATAATCAGGCAAAATCAAAATATGAGGAGGAATTTCACATGTCAGCATAACAATGACCCAAAGCACACAGCCTAATCCATGGTGAATTGTTAAAAAGGCAGATGTCCTGGAATGTCCCAGTAAGAGCCACGACCTGAAGAAAGCTGTTTGTAAGCTGACCTCTCACAATGTAAGGGAACTTAAAGGATAAGGATAAGGATGTTTTATTGTCATTCCAGGACATGTTGTACATGACAGGGAACGAAATGAGGTACTCAGGTCCCAGTTCGGAATATTTACATTTACATTTACATTTAGGTCATTTGGCAGATGCTTTTTTCCAAAGCGACTTACAAGTGAGGAACAGCAAGCTACAGTAGTGTAGGAGACCTTGGAGTAAGCTTTAAGTGCGACCTTAACAACTAAACTCAGCTGAATAAGTCAAGAAAAGTAGTAATAGTATAGTAATAGTAAAGTAGGAATAGTAATAATATGGTAATAATAAAACCAGGAAAAGCAATAAAAAAGAGGAAGCACACAATAACACACCATTAAATTAGATTAAAAGGGTAAATAAATATACAAATATGAGTACAAGTGAGCAGAGCAGTAGTCATAGCAGCAGAATTGTTCAATGAGAGCAGCAATGCTTTAACTGCTTTAACTCTACTGCAAAGAAAAATGGGAGAAAATGGCAAATCTAGATGTGAAAAGATAGTAGAGATTTATTCAAACAGACTCACTGCAGTTATCAAAGGAAAATGTGCTTCCACCAAGTATTAATTTAAGGGTGTGCAGTCTTATGCAACCACAGCATTCAAAGTTTTTCGTTTTTAGTATTTTTTTCTGAAAATCTGAGGCGTGATTTTCACTTAGATATTTTTGTTTACAATGTGTAAACACAGCTAAAAAGTCTGTCTTCCCTTGTCTGAATTTCTGCCTTTAAGACACCAAAACAAGAAATTTTGAAAGGGTGTGTAGACTAGATCCTCTGTACATCTAATCTCTACCACAGATACCTCACAGTCTGCAACAGAGCGCTGACCTAACTTAGATAAAATGCACTAACCACCCACACTTCATTCTCCTGTGTCTGACCATAGCCATACTGGAACATCTGGTTTCCTTGTGTAATAATGCAGCATTGGTTTGTACTGTACTTTTATACTAGAAGGGTGTTTTCACAGCAGAGTAATCCAGAAAACCTTTGCAGGTCTTATGACTCACTGCCAGTGTGGTGGGCTTTGAGGTTTTACTTCAACGGATCAGTAGCACACAGTGTGTTTATGGGCACTCTAGTCAGGCCGGAGAGATGGACAGAGAAAAAAAGGTGGCCTCTTTCCGTTGTGACATTGTAACTGCTATCTAGCATTTACTTTCAGACATTTACTTCTTCAGATTACATTTACTACTTGTGATTACAGGACATACACTATATGGACAAAAGTATTTGGCCACACGTGTTTTTCAGGGTTTGGGCTAGGCCCCTTATCTCCAGTGAAGGGCAATCTTAATGCTTCAGCATGCCAAGACATTTTGGACAATGCTATGCTTCCAACTTTGTTGCAACAGTTTGGGGAAGGCCCTTTTCTATTCCAACATGACTGTGCCCCAGTGCACAAAGCAAGGACTATAAAGACATGATTTGATGAGCTCAGTGTGGAAGAACTTGACTGGCCTGCACAGAGCCCTGACCTCAACCCCATCGAGTACCTTTGGGATGAACTGGAACGGAGATTGCGAGCCATGCTCTACAGAATGAATGGGCACAAATTCCCACAAAAACACTCCAAAATCTTGTGGAAAGCCTTCCAAGAAGAGTGGAAGCTGTTATAGCTGCAAAGGGAGGACTAACTCCATATTAAAGTATATGTATTTGAATACAATGTCATTACAGTCCCCGTTGGTGTAATGGTCAGGCGTCCGAATACTTTTGTCCATGTAGTGTATGTATATAACATCATGAGCCTACCGCAATTGTTATTTTGCAGAATTGCCACTAGAGGGAAGCATAGCTGAAGGAAGTCTGAAAAAGTCTTCTCATTCAAGAGCTCTGAAAAAGTAATGATCAAAGCTGTCAACTTTTCCCCCATTCAGCATAATCCCATCGGTTTTTATCACTGCTTTCAAAACATTTAGCCGAGCCTGATACTTTTATCATTGCTATCTCAAAGTTTCATTCTTTTGATTTAAATTTTACCGATTTGGCATCCGAAATTTCAGAAGCAGCCTGTGATCATAATCTTCTCTATGTCTGCAGTCATTTGAAAATGTCTTCCTGTGCCTGTGTTCTGACTGATCTTTGGATTTGCTCTCCATTACAGCACTGATAGCAAAGTTTTGGTTTATCCTGGTTTAGCTGTCTCAAGTTTAAACATCTTTTTCATCATAAAAGCAAAGTATAAGAGTTCTGAAGAGACAGAGTGATCAGCAGAAACCTCAGATAGCAGGCAATTAAGCCCTATAATTAGTATCCTATTTCATATGTTCAGTATCAGCAGTGACTTGTACTGTAGCATTGTGTCCACATAGCAAGAACATTACAGACAAAATACTTTCCAGCATTCTGTAATTGATTGCACTACTGATTTTCTAGATTCGCATGAAGCAACTGATGCAGTTATTGAGAAGGAGTAATGGCTGGCCCTGGGATCAAGCTTGTGAATGTGTGGTAAGCCATTGAAAAGCTCTGGGTTTCTGCTGTCTGTAGAGGTCCTTCAGTGGGTGAATGAGTTCCATCTTCATGATGACAGATGGCAAACAAGCATTTACTGAGTTCCTACAATATAATTTCTAAAAAAGATTCCATAGTACAAATGGTAAAAGTAACCAAACAAGGGATCAGGTATGTATTAAGATGGTGGAATAAAAAAATACTAATAAATAATAAAAATAAAACAGGACAAACTGGTTTCAGTTTTTTCACGTTAAATTCACCCTGTGCTATCCTACAGCAAGCTACAGAAATGCACAAATTATGTGCACATTCTAAAGCTGACACAATTTTGACATTTTGACAAACCTTTCCCTCTGCATCAGATTGCAGATTGCTGGTTGCTGTGTGCAAATTCTGGCCCAGATTCAATACATCTATGGAGTGCTGGGTCAATACTCAGTTTGACAACATTTTCCTTCATTTTAGCTACTATACTACCAGACTTGTGATGTAGTGAAAGCATAAAATGATAAAATGCATTGCGGGTAGAGTGAGTAGAGGCCTCTGTTCTGTGTATGCAGAACATGCTAATTTTATAACTCTCAATGTCACTTGCCAGATGGGCACTACACAGAAAGCTGCCCCTAACATGTAAACTAGAAAGACATTTCAAATGAGTTTTCATTTAAGCATTTCATCATTTGCAGCTGAACTGAACATTGCATTGAACCAAACTGCTGACAGTAAAATGAAAATATTATGTTGAAATATAATGTGGTTGACAGCATTTTAAAGATGAGCAGACTCTTATCTCCCCAGCTCACGTATTGGGCCTGCTTCCTGTCCTTGGGCAATAAAATTCACTATTGTTTGGGAAGCTGCTATGTGTCCCTGCACTGCATGAACTGTGGACAGAAACATCTAATCACCTCAAAAAGAAAAAATATCAATACTGGGTGCTGTGTTATCGATAACCTATAATATTTTCATTTGTGGTGAGAAACAATGTATAACATAAACATAAAATGTCTGGGATATCTGAACCTTTTACATGTAATATTTTATAACAGATCTGGCACAAATACCACTGATGATTTCCCCAAAATGGAACTCATATGTGGTTGGGTCTATTGTTCCCCAAGCTACGTATGAATCACATACAACAGAAACAAACTTTCTTAAACAGCTGTACTGTCTTTCTACCATGAGCTCATCTGAATAGCGTCTGTGGGTAGAAAGAGCACTGCAGTAATTTAGGTCAGAGAGAAGGGCATAGCAATGTTTTTCTGCCCTTTTGTACAACAAACCCGAGCTTTTCTTTTGGTCTGCATGTTATAAATATATGTTTATTCCCCTCAGGCAGTTCATATATATATAACGGGGACATGACTGTTCTTCGTGTTGTGTCTAGCCATCCACAACAATGCACTATGGATTTATAAAATAGCCTATATCTAAAATCATGTTTGACTGTGATTCTAAGCATTAGGCTGATTTCATCATGCTCTGCATCATGCTAAGGCATAATAAGGAAAAGCAAGCAGAGAGTGCAGTTGTCAATGACTGTCAATAGATGAGAGGAATGGGCAGCATAATGCTATCTGGCTAAAGATGCAGGCTTGGTATTACTGATGGGAAAAATGCTCATGGCATCCTGCTGAGGTAAACATTCATTCAGATAGAGGGAACATTTGGGAAAAAAAAAAAAAAAAAAACCTTTCTGGAGGAACACAAGCTCATTGGGTTGTGAGACTGAACTTCTCCAGAAGATCCTTGACATCTGTGATCCAGATGAGTCTTCTAATAATTTGCAGCAATGTGTCTTTACTAACATGTCCACAAGCTGCAGCAACCTCAGATGGCTTTTACCAATAAAACCTGTGGGGAAAGCATGGAATTTTTTCATATGAAGTAATAGGATCGATATAAATCATTATTCAGCTGTATTGTGGGCCATAAGGGATAATGCACCTAACCATAGTCTAGTATAAAAAAAAATCCAACATAGACATCCATTTGCCAGATGTTTATAATAGCATAAATGTTTATTGATGAGAGCATGGAAGATGTTGCTGGCATATTTGACATGTTTGACAATATACATTGATTTTTTTTTTTTTTTTTTGTTGTTCATGCTTGCATGCATGCATGCATATTTGCCAAAATAGCAGTTACTTGGACTATAAGGCAAGACAATTCAGTAGATCTTATCCTACCATATAACATTCAGTTTGTGTCAAAGTATGTTGAAATGAAAGGAGTTATAATTATATGAAAGTTCTATTTAAATAATAAGCAGTTCTTTTAAGAACTTCATGTTATGTTTCAAAGCATTCCACATGAAAAAGTCTGCACCAACCCCACAAGCATGAATTTCCTTTTAATTTTACTTTTTTTCTGAGAAAAGATGAAACATCAGTTCCCTCAGGAATTAAGTTGCATGACTTGCAACAAGATCTAAATCACTGAGTTAAATGACTTACGTTACAACATGGGAATGAATTCAGGACAGAGAAACAAGTACAGGCAAGCTATTTTGGAATATTATGAAATGTGACAACTTCATAGTTCATAACACCTTGCACTACTCCCAGACTAGATAAGCATGAAGAAAGCAACTCAGAATTAATCAGTGGTTATTGATACAGTCAAATATTGTATGTGATGTCAGATACAGTGGTACATAGACATTAATAATTAGTATGCTGCTTGTCAGGTGATGCAAAATATTATAAGGTCCCAGTGAAATATATGGTTTGTATCAACAAGCAATAATGAGCAGAATGCTGAGTAATTTTTGAAAGTATACTCATTACTGACAAAGCCGAAAGGGATTTTTTTAAAATTCAATATAATTACATAGTCACATAATAAAAAACAATGATTGAGGTATCTCTCTCCTGTTCATTCAACCTACATGTGGGCTAGTTCCTGTCATGTTGTTTAGTAAAACTATACTTTTTTTATTAATTGGAATAATACATTAATGGAGAATGTTGAGTCACATGGCATAATTCTGCCATGTTATGTAACCTGGCAGGAGAAACTGGGAAATGGGAATGCTTCAGCTGGAAAAATAATGCTTAATTTCAATATAAAAATTGTTGTCAGGCTTTGGCTAATGGTTTGAGAGTAATTGTGGGGGTTTAGTCATTATTCATTAATCAGTCATTAATGGCACTATTAGGTCTGGTCTTGTTTATGTATGTATTCATTTCTTCACCAAATCATTACCAGCTCTTGTGTTGTGACGGAACACTGCATGGTTCAGCTGAATAGAGAGACATTAAACATAACGTCAAGAGGATGTCGGCATTCCATTAGCGCTACTTAGCATTACTAGATAAATTAGCGTGTGACAGGACTTTCCCTGCTCACACCTTTTGGCATGACAGATTCTGACAATACTGAGTGGTGAATCTCATGTAATGACATCATTCTGTAAAATCATACAGGTCATGTGACTAACATTGCATGGGAGCCCTACACTAACCCTCTTATAGTAATGGAGTAACTCTACAAAAAGACAAAAGACTACAGACTAAATCTCAGTTTTGAACTGAACCATGTCACATAAAAGTCCACAGCTCAAAAAAAAAAAAAAAAGACGATTCTTTAGTGCAAACGTAATGCTGCCTGCTAGCCCTTCCTCAGCCCTACACTGCTTGCTGCACACAGAAACATCTGGAATGCTAGTCAGCTGCTTACAATATGCATGTGTGGGCAGGGGAGAATGAAACCATGATAAAGTGGAGGATTTATTTGTGAGGTCGATTAACTATTTCAACATGGAATCTCTTATCTTAATCTTAATCATGATGCTTAACGTATTCACATTTTTCACAGTGTTGTACTAGTACAGTGGTGCACTGTATCGATGTGAATATCAGCATGTCTAGAAAGTCACAGTTGAGCAGGCAGTTAGCTGTTCTGACAGTTGGTTGCTCCTCCACCCCACCCATTGGCAATGACCCATTAGCATTCATGAAACCACTACTTCATCACAAATTCAATGCCTAATCAAAATTTTGAAATATAGCCTCAGTAAACCACAGGTTATACTCATCCCCCCCTTTTAGCAAAAATGATACGTTCCCAAGTCAACATAGTGGAGGTCCAGCATTCCTCTGTACTTCCTGTGCTGTCCTGAGCTCCAATGGAAACACCTGGCAGAGTGTCAGTTTAAGTGAGGCTGGTGTGTGTGCGCTGTACTTTCCCTAAAGTGACATCAGGCTGGACCTCTCCCACCAACAGCATGGAATTCATCATGGTGGGTGTCTGACAGACATGTTATGCTTAAGCAACACTGACAGCACTTCTTTATTTATTGGCTTTAGGAGGGGTGAACATTTACACATGAAACAATGGGGAAGTGGATGAGAAGACAGCTGTTGAGTGCTACTTATGCCTAATATGTAACATGGCATGTGATGACATTTTGTTTTTTATTGCTTGTTTGCATTTGCATTTTCTTCTTGAACATTAGTGCAGTTTCATATTTGACCTCTTTGATCCACTCTGTCTGTGAATAGTACATTGTCTAATCATGCCTGACTCTCCTGTAAAGCTTTGTAATTCACACTGCCCTGTCTAGTGGTTTCAGGTCAATGATGACACTCAAGTGCAAGCTATAGATAAAAGTCCTTCTCAGTATCTCCCATAAGCCCACTTGTGTCATGAGAGGAACCAATCATTGTTTTGTAAAATCTCTTTGAAGCTTTGTTTTTCCATTTCATCTCCTGTACTACTGGTATTTATGAAAACAAGAGGGTTGAGGGGAGCGCCACAGTGCACACACCCACATGGAAGTCATCTGAGACTGCCGTCCACTGTTTCTTAGATGCTGGATCCAAGCTCTCAAAACACATTTTAGACCTTTTTCAAATCCTTTGTGCTTTAATATTAAGTGTTCTTGCTTCTGTTTGGTTATATACATTGTTGCTTTCTTTTTGTAGATTGATATAATGTAAGTCTATGCATTTATGTAAATACGTGTTATGTGGGTTACTTTCTGTAATGTATATAGTGACTATTTTGGTGTATAATCCGAGTAAAATTATGTTTTTTAATGGATTTTTAATTTTACTCAGCATATTATAGAAACAGGTAATGCAGCACAGCCATATCAGTTAAGCTCAGAACCTAATTTCATATAGCATGTATTGTATTAGCCTGACATACAGCACTTAATGAGCACTCTACATACATGCACACACACGTGCACACACGTACAGACACGTGCACACGCGCACACACACACACACACACACACACACACACACACACACACACACACACACACACACACACACACACACATACAGACACACAAACATTCTAATCTTGTCATCTCTTTATTTTCTGGTCAACTCTGTGAATACAACCATCACTCATCTGAGCAGTTCTCATGTTAGCAGTTCTAACACATATGAAACCCATTAAGCAAAGTGACTCATAATTCATGGAGTTTGTTCCGAGGATGAGGCAATGCTATATCCCAGGGATTTCTCATCTAACCACAGATTTGTTTTGAGCATATTTTATGGGTGGGTGCTATAGCATCAAGCTGTCACCAAATATGCAAATGATTGCAGTGCCAACTGGCTGGGATGACAGTGCTAGGCGGTGGTTGAACTTCAGGACTGGACACAAGGGTCCATATTCAATCACAATGCACTCTTTCCTTAACAATGAGTAGCACATTTAAGCACCTCCTCAATTTTTATCATTTTGTCAATGCTGAACTTCTGGTGTTTCATAGGCATTGCCAAAAAGTTACATCAGTCAAATGAAGGACAGAGTACTCTGCAGTTCACCTGAATTTTACTCAAGGTCTCAGGTCTGTTTGGGCACTGCTGTCATACCCCTGGTCACAGTACTTAACCTCAATTACTTTTCTAAGTATTCATCTACAAATGGACAATACGTCAAACGCTGGGCAAATATGCTGGCATGGTAAGATGCCACAGTGAGTGAAAAGACGTGATGAATTAGTAAATATGGCTGAAGCACAGGTCAAGCGTACCTGACCTCAGAGGAGGGAGATGAGAGGAGAGTGTAAAGTGAGAGGGGATTCAGATGCCGCTGTTTCAGGATGAGAGAACTTCGCCACAAACACGATCCCCATGTGCTGACTGCGGTTTGTTGAGCTGCTGAAACTCCATGTTCCACCGGGAGGAAACACCCCGCTGTTAGCTGACACATCACATCTGTAACAGATGACTTCCTCTAGGAGCATCCTTCTCTTTCAAAAGTAAGCATGATTGAGAAGCTTTTCAACTACTTCTCTGAAAGTTTGAGGGTTACCACATTGTGACACAGTAAACTTAGTTTGTAATTATTTAAATAAGGGAAGATTACAGGACAATGTAAACATAGTGGAAAAGACTACAAACATAGCGGAGAAGAAAAAAATAAGTTCATTCTGAGAAAGAGAGAGAGAATTTCTATTTCTATTGTGAGCTGGCTACAAAAAATGTTATATGTGGTTGCACAAGTATATAAATCTCTTCAAAAGCACGCTGTCTAGTATTGTTCTTTCCCCCTGTAAATGTAAATATAAATGTAAATGAAGTCTGTCTGCATTAGCTTTACCATGACAGTTATAAACTAAGTGCAAGATCAAGATTTTTGATCAAAGATAAGCAAACCCCAGACCTCTGTGTTGCACTTGTTGCATGGTATATATAGTTCACCTGAATGATGGATTACGTCTGTAAGACTACATTGATACACTGCATATACTGATTTTGTACAATTAAACCATGATATCCATTAAGCATATCAATAGGTATTCCTCCTTGTATCAAATATACCTTTCTCTAAAGGTGTGCTGACAGTAATTTTCCAAATGGTGCAGAAATATTTGACTGTACCAGCTTACTTTCACCCCCAAACAGATCCCTTTTGTCCTTTTAGAAATAACTTTATGTAGGAAAAAAAAAAAAAACATCTCTCTGTACATTAATGTTTCAGCATTTCTTTTTCCTTGTGTGCCTCAGAGACTATATTCCATACAAAACACTCCATGTCCAGACCAGAATAGAGATTCTTTATGAATTAGTTATAATCATCAAAGGACTGCAAAGGTTTTTATATTTGTGGATTGCAGTGGGATTCACAAATTGTTTTTTCCCATTCCTTAGGCTTTACTCATGCCCCCCCATTGCAGTTCTCTGACTGAAATATTCAGAATGCTCCCTGACACGGACTTTGCAATAAAACATCACAGTCTGTACTAGCATACAATATCCACTTGTATGCTATTTCAAGTAAAGTTTAAAAGAAGGTATACCCTAACATCCTTAATTTATATTTGCTACTTACAACTGTAACATTTTGTTTCCACTATTTTCAGTTTTTGCTAGCTGTGTCATTGGTCATCAGCTCAGTAGTTAACCTATTTAGCTGGCTACATCACAATATACCTTCCTAGCTAGCTGATCTGTTTTTGCACACGTTTCAACTGACTGACATTAAAAATTGTATGTTCTGTGAGAGTGACTTGGTGTTTTTTGTTTACTGAGAGCTTCTTGTGTAGAATATAGCAATTTATTATATACAATATTATCCTATTATTGTATTCTGCATCTGCCTTTGGCCTTGAATCTGTCACACACTATTATTGCCTGCCCCTTTCTTCTGATAATACTTTATGTGGGACACCAAAGAGGGTATTATTTCAGTGTCTGGATTACTCTTTGTCACTGAAATAGAAGAAAAAATGCAGTTTCTGCCATCATAGCCTTAACTAAGAGGCTGGTATCCACGTACAGAGATCTATACTTAAGATATGTTTTGGGTTCCTGCATGTAAGAAAATTTTTGTAACCAGTAGCATTGGTGCATGTTGAAAATGAAGACATATAGATGGTAAAAAACCTGGCTTGATGAGATGGATGTCACTTCTGTCAGTGAATAATACAAAATATAACTAGCACATGTTTGTCAAAATATGTGCTGATTCAGGTATTTAATTCATGTGGCACTAATAACAAAAGAAGGGTTTGTTGACTTTATAGTTTTGTGTGTTGCTTTACACACCTTTTAAACACACAGGCATACATGATGGAACATGCTTTTTAATCAGAATGCTCTTCACAGTGTAGAACCCACAGACAGTGAATCATTGCTAAGCCAAGAAAAGTGTTCCCTCAAGATATGTTCTTATGATGACATTCCCTCATGTCATGGCCTCATTTCCATGGCAACTACAGCACATTATAGTCTTTACTGAAAGCTTTGACATTTATTTATACTTTGAACGAATGACCATTTGAGGCCTTCAATAACTCAATGACTCATTGCCAAAATGAAGAGAATGTCAGGAGGTCAGTGTGATTTCAGAAGTGTATTTTATCTGGTCATATCTAAATGCTCAAATGAAGGTCAGTTCTTACCATGGAAGGGTTTTGCCACTTCTTTATTCTAAATATTGTGTAACTAACAGAGCTTGCAAGACATGCATTCACTCAGAAGAAAAACATCCAGTCCAAATTTTTTCTTTTTTTTTTTTCAAATCATGCCTCACCCTGTACAAATATGTCCACCGCAGCTGATGGGTGCCAAGTCATTATACAAGTCTGAGCCGCTGTGCTGAGACAACGCAGAGTTCAACTTTGACCTGTACTCAGGGGACTCTGTGGGATAAACAACAGTCATCGTGAGGGATTGTGGAAAACATAATACTGTGTAGCTGAGTCTGCCACAGTGTTTTAGTGGATATGTTCTCTCACTTTTACAAGAGTACAGCTGTTGTGTCCTTCAGCAATGGCAGTCAGCATCAATAACACTAGCGGTTCACTGGAGCCACCTGCCTGAAAAAAAAAAAAATGCAAACCAGTTCCCCAGAATGGACTCGTTCTATCGTATTCTGCTGATTTTTCATTCAGCCTATAAAACATACATCAGTCAAGATGCCAAGAAGGGAAAATCTGCCTATGAATTGCAAGATTCAATCAAGAACACTCAACATTAGCTTAAAAGAAAATTCATTGCAGCTCTTCTTTCATAGCTATTGAGGAAACAAGAGAATGCAAAATAATCTATAGAGCAGTAAAAGTTTTGATATTAGTGAGTTATCATTATTTATCAGGGCAGGCAATAAATAAATGCAATAGCTTAATCCAAAAATTGAGAAAGATTGTATAAATAACAAAAAGCACTTGACATTATGTTTGTAAACTGCATATACATAAAGTGTACATGCATAAAAATTAATGCAAACTGCAGAATTTTTAGAGTTATCGACCTGTCACCTCAGTGTGGTGGGTACCGGCCTCCTTTTTACATACTGTTATACATTTTGTTGCATATACTATAGTACATTATCTTTAGGGAATGGGGAGTCAGGAGTGAAATCACTGGAACATGAACTCAACCTATATGAATCATAGCACTTTTTGTTCTGTTTAACTGGAACGGATAAACACATACCATCCTCCAGACAGTATTTCTGAAGTGGAAACTGAATTAAGGTGATTGTGTTTTGACAGGCCTCGGCACTGTTCCCTTAGAGGGGGGAACGCCTTTTCTCAGGAATCAACCAGCAGGGAGCCCAGTGGCGGGGCTTGTCGATCGCTGAGCTGTTCCTTTGTAATGCACTTAAGAGTTTTGTAGAGCAGATGTTTGGGTTCCCCGGAGTCTTGCTCTGCTTCAGTAAATTCCACAGTCAGAGTGCAGGCTTGCAGAAAGGTATCCAACCCAGAGCATAGCAAAGGAGCATGCAAGCTGGTCGGGAGGATGGCTGTATTTACATGAGGCATTGATTGATATGAATAACTTAACTTGTCAAGACAAGAACATCACATTGCATGTATTAATTTTGGTTGTCAGAGAATGTATGCATACACAAGTACCACTTTAAAATCTTATGAAAATTACATTGCATTTAATTACATTACGAGCATTTAGCAGATGCTCTTATCCACAGCGACTTCCAGCACAATAGAACATAAGTGTATCCATTCAATATTTAATAAAATGTAAAATAACATATTAATATTGCATTTCATAATACAATGAATAAACAGTTTCTAATTTGTTTTCAATAAATAAAATGACAATATTCTTATTGTAACATATTAGAGTAACATCAGTAAATAATCACAGCTGTAGCCATTCAGGAGAGCCTACTACAGTCTTGTTTAGACCCTGGAGCAAAGTGGTTGTGAACTTAATTATGAGATGGTCATCGCCATTTTAAAAACACTGAGGACATCTCAAATTCATAAGAATATCTCATGAAATCTAGGCACTGTAGCTGAGATTGTCTGTTACTCAGGATCAAGCAAACTTATGTTAGAGCTGGAAGTAATTAAAATGCTCTCCTTGTGGAGCATAGAAAGCAGCAGGGTCTCATCATACCTCGATTAAAGGAGGTGACATTTCTCAGGCGTACTGGAAGGCCAGTGGGCTATGGTAACAGGCTGTGGTGGAGCTAAACAAAACAAATGATGTCATTGACTCATATGAACATGTATCAAAGAGGCCTTCACAAAGGCAGAGCTCTATAGCCCAGTCTTGAGTTTGAACCTGCACTATGTTATTAGCCATTAAGGAAAAAGAGTCCACAAGGGCAGGACATAGTCAGGTCCACTCCTCTGGTTTAGGGTGGATTACAGTGTGTGAACCTGGGTCGCCTCGTCACACTGCACATGAGCTGCTCGAATGCCAGTGAGAGCTGTGCCCATCCTCCCTTCGGCTCTCGGCAGACCTTCCAGTGGTGAAAAAATTAGCCATTAGCTGCACGCGAGTGTATCTGGTAACATTCATCATGCTTCACCACTCCAACACCAGTATAGAGGATGTTACTGTGAGATGAATTCAATGAGTACAAATGGTGATTCCATTGTATCCAGTATGAATAGACGACCACAATGTTTACCTGCATTGTAGAGAAGATGCCAGGTGTAGTCAGCTTCACATGACTGAGCTGACTGTGGAGAAAGCTCATTGTTCTGGATGATGACAGCATATGGGAGTCACATTTGCCTATTGCACACTGTATTTTTTTTCCTGGCTTTCAACAGTCAGTTCAGTTTGTCGTAGTCCACCTTTTTCTCAAAAACCAGCCCTTTGTCATGTGATTTGTTTTAAGAACTCTCCAGATGTTGCTAAAGCAGTTCAGGTGCACAGAGCAAGCAAATCTTGAACTTGATCCTTGTCCTTGTCCTAGTTAAAACCTTTAGTAAAAGATAGATAAAATGTCCATGTGCATTTTTTTTTTTTTTCGAAAAGCATTTGTTTTATATTCTTCACCTCACACTGTATTGAAAAGGCAGGCTTGTTCCAAGTGCAGAGACTGAGTTCTGTGGTCCACGGATTTAGCCCAGCTGTGTCTTCTGCTGAAAATGGCTAGCAGCCCACACGCATGGCTTCATTCCACTGAGGCAGGAGTGGGTTTGACAAGGACCTTTATTGTATCACTCTCCCAGTACCCTGAGACTCATTCAGGCACCTATGACATGTTCAATTGATAGAAAGGAGATGAGCCCATCCTCTGAACAGTGTCTGCTTCCTAGTGCACTGTGGGTCTTGTAGTGTGAAATATTCAAGTTTGTGTCTGTGTGTACGGATTAGTAAATTGAGAGTACAAATATTAAACCTTGAGTATGGACTTATAAAATGATGGTAAGAATTAATAAACTGTGGGTACTGTCTAAAAAAACCTGAGGGTACAAATTTCTAAAGGGGTGTGTGTGTGTGTGTGTGTGTGTGTGTGTGTGTGTGTGCGTGTGTGTGTGTGTGATGAAGACTTATTTTGGTATAATTGGCATTAATTTTATATATTATATTCAATCAAATATGATATGCTTAAACTAGTGCTGTGTACCATAGATATAGGTACTATGTATGGGACACCATATTAGGCCTATGAAGCTTTCTAGGTAAGCTTTTCTTCTCACACAATACCCATTCTGCTTCCTCCTTTCCTATGCTTGCAGATTTAAATGACAGATGTAACCTTAACAAGCCATCAGCTCCCAGTGTTACTCCGAAGAGTCATTCAAAAATTGACAACTCAACTTACATTGGTGGTAATGGTGATAACAGTATTCCAAAAACGGAATCGATTCCAAAGGAAACTGGAACGTGAAATTCAGTTAACTACATAATTTAAATGTAATAAAAGTAAATGTATGTAGAAAGCTAACAATAACTACAGAGTTTTTATTCAAAATTGGTCCATTATTAGATGTTAGAGCAGCAATTTAAAGGACAACTTCTAAAATTGGTTGTTAGGCACAAATACTCATATACAGTACTTTAGCAAAAGCTGATTAAATGCTTGCCTTCAGTGCTTTCTTTCTAATGATTCGTCATATCATTTCATTACTGGAGTGGTAGTATGTAGCACTTGTAAACACAATGCACACTTACATGGTACACCTGTAATTCCATTAAAGAGATATTATTTTCTGCTAAAGGGGTGTCACCATTTAACATCAGGGCCCTTATTGCCCTGGGTACAAACTGTATGTCCTCTACAACAACACTGGGATTGCATATAATACATGATTGTTTAATTCTCCTGCTTCAGCAGGAGTTACGTAACAGATTATGGAAATGCTTATCATTGTCATTTACATTCATTCAGTCCTTCCTTTTCAAACAGGATCTGCAATCATTTGCAAGGACGGGAGCAGCTGCTTGCTCTGCTGTAAACACATTTGAATATCAGACCGCATCACTCATTTCATTGAATTTCAGTAAACCTCAGCTGCAAAAAAAAAAAAAAAAAACTGCTTTTGAAATTATTTTCTCCGGGAATGTGTGTTTAAAATGTTGATATGGCTCTGAGCATGTGCAAAAATTACAGTTAACATCTGCAAAACGAGGTCGACATATGGGAAATATATCTGAAGCCTGAAAAAGAGAAAAAAAAAAACACGCAGAAGGCTCATAATAGATTTTTTGCCTTTTTTTCCCAAAGTAAAACCCTTGGCTTATAGCCACATAAATCCCTAGACAAAGACAGTAGCTTATCAATGCACAGAACCAAAATGTTTCCTCAAGAAAGAAGCTTAATATTTGTCAGGTTATAATGAAATCAAGAATAGTATTTTTAGAATTGTTCAATAGCATTTCTGCCCCTTTAGGCTTAATTCCACCTCAAAACACATTGGGCTGGCAGTTTTATGTTGAAGTAAGATCATCACCTGGGAGAAGACCATGTTGTTCTGATGTGAATAGCGATGGAAGCCATGTTTACAAACACATGAATCCAATGTGTTCTGTAACATCTTTGCAGTGCTTCAATGCTCCCTTTCTGTATTCTCTATTTCTCCTATTCTGTTTTCAACACATTGTTTTGATATGGGTGATACTATGCATTGCATTTGTTGTCAGGTCAATCACTAAAGCTGGAGTTAGTAATAAGATACTTCCCTTACCTCTTTTTGTGGACATTATTTTATTTTGTTTTACTTTACATGGCCAGCAAAGTATGAAGACTGAGGTACTACAATTCAAAATCTGGCCAGTCAACCAGCTACACGCATCTCAAAACAACATCAGGTCTTCAGTCATGAGATTCTAGATAGAAGATAAGACCTTAAAACAACAGCCGGATAAGTACCTTTCATAAGTAATATCATAAGTAATTCCATACCACTCCTTCACCCCCAGCACTGCTGTCTCTTTGTTGAACTGCCTACCTATCTCCTTAAACAAATGAAAACTGTTAGCATTTTAGAGCATTTTGGGGGTAAACATGCATAAAGCTCTTTTTGGTCAGAAAATATCCTCTGTACATAACTCTTCCTACAGGTTTTCAGCTACACTTATGAAATTTAGCCAATACCATCAGCCAGTACGAGATGATGTTGTCATAATGGGTCCACTACAGTGGCTATGGATCAGACTGTTTATCAAGCAAAGTTTTAGTTACTATCAAGCAAACTTCTAGTTACTACCATGCTTAGCAAGCCAACTTAAAGGTTGCACTCAAACCTTCCTACTTTATTATTATTATTAGTAGTAGTAGTAGTAGTAGTATTAAAGTAAATATTAAATTAAATATTAAATAGTAAATATTAAATTCTTTAAGTGTAATACTCTTTAAAAAACATTTCACTTAAATCTCAGAGACTCAAGATTCTCAATAAGTAACTTTCCACTGATAGTCTGAAAAACTCAAAGGTAATAAAAGATACATGACTCATGACTAAAACTAGAAAAGAATGGATGTGCTGATATTTTGACTTTTGCCTAAAAATATGCAGCATTATTCCTGCCTTGTAAATCATTCATGGCTACTGTAGTATGTACTGTGTATAGAGAATGAAAAAAGGAAACAAATGCATTGTCTGAAAGGTAGCAGTGCGGCAGAAAATGTGCACACCATTACCCAAGCTCTCAGCCTTTCGCTTCTGACTAAGAGGCCTGGATCCAAGCATGTAATGTGTGGACAGGTTCATATACACCTGTGTGGCACTCTCACATGGAACCAGCAGACTGCTGTGGCTCTATGCATGCTGTATGATTCATAATGCTTTCTGAGTGGGTATGTCACTTGATTTTAATATACGGGCAAGTAGGCAAGCCACAGCGTCATCCACACATGACAGACCCTGGAAATTATGAGAAAGTACCCAAGTCAGTTATGCTGTTTCTTTACATCTTTATCAAAAAAAGAAAAAAAATCTATATTGTTTATATTTCCTCATTCAATTTTAGTCTGAAGAAGCTCAGGTCATCAATGCATACAGACATCCACAGATTCAAATCAGCTTCATTTTATTCAAAATCCTTTTAAAACCTTGAATTGAAA